>NC_134358.1:378139402-378842735 GCF_048569485.1 Anomaloglossus baeobatrachus | reverse complement strand
TCAGTGTGTCAGTATATACCATCAGAGTTTGGTCAGTGTGTCAGTATATACCATTAGAGCTTGGTCAGTGTGTCAGTATATACCATCAGAGCTTGGTCAGTGTGTCAGTATATACCATCAGAGTTTGGTCAGTGTGTCAGTATATACCATTAGAGCTTGGTCAGTGTGTCAGTATATACCATTAGAGCTTGGTCAGTGTGTCAGTATATACCATCAGAGCTTGGTCAGTGTGTCAGTATATACCATCAGAGTTTGGTCAGTGTGTCAGTATATACCATCAGAGCTTGGTCAGTGTATCAGTATATACCATTAGAGCTTGGTCAGTGTGTCAGTATATACCATCAGAGCTTGGTCAGTGTGTCAGTATATACTATCAGAGCTTGGTCAGTGTGTCAGTATATACCATCAGAGCTTGGTCAGTGTGTCAGTATATACCATCAGAGCTTGGTCAGTGTGTCAGTATATACCATCAGAGTTTGGTCAGTGTGTCAGTATATACCATTAGAGCTTGGTCAGTGTGTCAGTATATACCATCAGAGCTTGGTCAGTGTATCAGTATATACCATCAGAGCTTGGTCAGTGTGTCAGTATATACCATCAGAGCTTGGTCAGTGTGTCAGTATATACCATCAGAGCTTGGTCAGTGTATCAGTATATACCATCAGAGCTTGGTCAGTGTGTCAGTATATACCATCAGAGCTTGGTCAGTGTGTCAGTATATACCATCATAGTTTGGTCAGTGTGTCAGTATATACCATCAGAGTTTGGTCAGTGTGTCAGTATATACCATTAGAGCTTGGTCAGTGTGTCAGTATATACCATCAGAGCTTGGTCAGTGTATCAGTATATACCATCAGAGCTTGGTCAGTGTGTCAGTATATACCATCAGAGCTTGGTCAGTGTGTCAGTATATACCATCAGAGCTTGGTCAGTGTATCAGTATATACCATCAGAGCTTGGTCAGTGTGTCAGTATATACCATCAGAGCTTGGTCAGTGTGTCAGTATATACCATCAGAGCTTGGTCAGTGTGTCAGTATATACCATCAGAGCTTGGTCAGTGTGTCAGTATATACCATCAGAGCTTGGTCAGTGTGTCAGTATTAGAGATGAGCGATGTTCAATTTGAACCGTTCGCCAATTTCAAATTCGAGTGATTTTGGGCGGTGTTCGAGTCGTTCGACGAACTCGAACGATTTGCTTCAAGGTCGGCCGTTCGATAACGGTTCGATCACGAAAAGTGTGGCTTTTAATAGTAAGGCTATGTGCGCACGTTGTGTATTTGCATGCGTCCTGCGTCCCCAGCACAATCCCTCTTTCTTTCCTACTCACTGATCACTGGCGCAGCGCTGCATGGCTGTCACAAAGCTCCGGCGGCTTTTCCTCTTTTGAAAATGGCTGCCGCTCATTATTCAATCTGGTATTCCCTGTTTTCCCCGCCCACCGGCGCCCATGATTGGTTGCATATAAAATAGAAACTCCGGCACTCAAGGATATATCAGGATAATAGTTTATTTTCCAAAGTGAATAGATCAGATATAACGTTTCGGCTGATGCCTTCTTCACAACTGAAATTTGTCTAATAGAATACAGAAAGGAAAATCAGTACCAATATTCATACAATTATTCATACACAGCTTCATATTAGTGACTGTAAAATAATGAACAACTTAATGTAATCAAGCATTTTACCTAGATGGTATGACAAGTGATGCCTAAGAAGAACGTCAGACGTATTTGTCCAATTATATCTAAAAAGATAATGCCCAAATATTAAAAAACCATAAAGAAATCGTGAGATAATCCTAATAAATACATATTATTAGGACACCATATACCATTATTGCATCATAAGGCGAATCAATTAGTGTCAATCCATAGATTTCTATGGGACATAATCTGAGCAGGTAGGAAAAGGAACATACTTGTAAAGTAAATAAGTAACCAAATAAGCAAAGCAGCATATTATTACCTTCATTCGGAAAATAATATGTGGATATATTATAATTCCCAAAGGGGAGGTGATTATAGTGCTGGGCCGCTATAGAGCTGAAAGAACAAAGTGAAAAAGACACTTTTAGTATGCCAGCAGTGAAAGAAAAGACTCCGGTAAAGGCAAAAAAGTCCCATAGACAATGTTAAAAAAACCACAGCAAAGTATCGCCCAAGAAGGGGTTAACAGAGAGAGCAACCATAGCATACCTGTTTAGCCAAGGATCAGCGGTAGAATGTGAGAAGTGGTGACCGCGTTGGGGTTTAAATGTGCTGAAGGGGCGGGCATAAGTGAGTCATTTCCTGTGTAATGGAAAGCATGAAGGAGAATGGCACGCAAGCCGCGCGTGCGCAGTGTACCCGGAAGTGCGCGCATGCGCAGTAGCAATAATCAAGTGAAAGTGAGCCACGGCTCCCAGAACCTTATTGTAAAGCGGTATAAGTTAGGTGCGCATCTGTAAAACAAAAGAGAGGGATAGGACTTTATTAGAACAATCGGAATACCCTCATGAAGAGCATAATATTAAATTTCATTATCTTCATATAGGGAGCATAAGTGCATACCGCATTCATATATGTGCTCATGTGTATTAGCATATACACATGTTTGCCAATGTACACAATATAATAATGTATGTCAGCACAAATCACATAAAGACATAAAGAGAAGGAACTATAATATAGACAAACATCTTATACTTATGAAAAAAGGAACCTAAATCGATTATCTCCTATAATGGAGTTTATCTACCGCAATATGAGTGCATATCAGCACGCGGGCATCATATGTGCCCGCATGCCCATATGCACACACATAGTTCTCATCCACATATCATAAATTACAAAAATTGTTACATAAAAAATTACTACATAAAAAGGTTCTCCCAGATACTGTAATAATTTCAACACTTAATAAAGGGTAGGACGGACCTCATATCATGTTATAATCAATAACTCTCATATTCCCTATTAAGTCCAAAGGGGGAAAGTGTATTAAGAGTGTGGATCCAATAGGATTCCCTTTCTTTAAGTTTTTTAACCCTATCCCCCCCACGTCTCAAAGGCGGAACATGCTCCAGAACCTGAAATCTCATCTGAGTGACCGTGTGACCACACTGGATAAAATGATGAGGAATAGGCAACATAACCAATTTACACCGTATGGTGGATTTATGTTTCCCTATGCGGTCTCGGACATGCTGGGTAGTCTCCCCAACATATCCGAGACCGCACGGGCACTTGATTAAATATACTACATATGAGGTGTCACAAGTAAAAAAATCCTTAAGGTAAAAAAAATTTCCAGTGCGGGGATGGGTAAATTGATTTCCTTTTATAATATTCGAACAGTGAGGACAATGTAAACAGGGATAATTACCCTGTTTGGGAGTAGATAGGAAGGTTTGTCGAGATTTAACAGTTTTTGACCCTATGTCCGCCCTTACCAATAAGTCCCCAAGATTAGGAGAACGTCTATAACTGAAAAGAGGTAAAGAAGAGAATTCAGTTATCTGTGGATAAGAATTACGTAGTATCTGCCAATGTCTAAGTATAATTCCTTTTATAATGGGATGAAAGGGATGAAATGTGTTGACAAAGGTAATAAATGGTCCTACCCTTTTTTGTCTTGTTGTGGGGCTATGACTAACATGATAGGCAGAGTCAACTATAGATGAAGGATAACCACATTGTAAAAATTTATTGGACATTTCCTCATGTCGCACTATACGTTGCCTATGAGAAGAGACAATCCTTGCCACTCTTTTGTGCTGGGATATTGGTAATGCATTCTTCAAATGTCGTGGATGGCTACTGGTATAATACAAAAGGCTATTGCGGTCCGTCGGTTTCACATAAATATCTGATGTGATATTACCCCTTGGATTCACATGTATAAGTGTATCGAGGAAATTAATACTAGACGAGTCTACATGTTGGGTGAAGGATAAGCCTTCGACTCTAGTGTTAAGATGATGGAAAAACTCATCAAAGAGTAATTGGGGACCTGAAAAGACGATAAATATATCGTCGATATATCTTTTGTACATCAAAATGTGATTTTGAACTAAAGGATGGTTATACACAAAGTTAGATTCAAAATGCGTCATAAAAATATTCGCATAAGGTGGTGCGACATTCGAACCCATAGCCGTTCCTTTAATCTGTAAATAAAATTGATCTTGAAATAAGAAATTTTTTTTATGTAAAACGATATCCAATAAATCAAGACAAAATTGTTTTTGTAATGGAGAAAAATCGCTATATTGTTCCAGAAACCACGACATTGCTTGTATACCAAGATCATGTTGTATACTAGTATACAAGGAGTTAACATCCAAAGTGACAAGGAGTGTATCAGGAGGAAGGGGACCCAGGGATCGTAATTGTTGTAAAAAAATCATCTGTATCTCGTAAATATGAAGGAGTCTTAGATACCAATGGCATCAAAATTATAATATATCCACATATTATTTTCCGAATGAAGGTAATAATATGCTGCTTTGCTTATTTGATTACTTATTTACTTTACAAGTATGTTCCTTTTCCTACCTGCTCAGATTATGTCCCATAGAAATCTATGGATTGACACTAATTAATTCGCCTTATAATGCAATAATGGTATATGGTGTCCTAATAATATGTATTTATTAGGATTATCTCACGATTTCTTTATGTTTTTTTAATATTTGGGCATTATCTTTTTAGATATAATTGGACAAATACGTCTGACGTTCTTCTTAGGCATCACTTGTCATACCATCTAGGTAAAATGCTTGATTACATTAAGTTGTTCATTATTTTACAGTCACTAATATGAAGCTGTGTATGAATAATTGTATAAATATTGGTACTGATTTTCTTTTCTGTATTCTATTATACAAATTTCAGTTGTGAAGAAGGCATCAGCCGAAACGTTATATCTGATCTATTCACTTTGGAAAATAAACTATTATCCTGATATATCCTTGAGTGCCGGAGTCTCTATTTTATATTTGATTATTATTCTCCTGAGCACCATACTAGTGAGCCAGACCATTACTTGGACTATCATGATTGGTTGCAGTCAGACACGCCCCCACGCTGAGTGACAGCTGTCTCACTGCAACCAATCACAGCCGCCGGTGGGCGGGTCTATATTGTGCAGTAAAATAAATAACTAAATAATTAAAAAAAAAAAACCTGCGGTACCCCCCAATTTTGATACCAGCCTAGATAAAGTCACACGGCTGGAGGCTGGTATTGCCATGATGGGGAGCGCCACGTTATGGGGAGCCCACCAACCTAACAATATCAGCCAGCAGCCTCCCGGAATTGCCGCATCCATTAGATGCGACAGTCCCGGGACTCTACCCGGCTCATCCCGAATTGCGCTGGTGCGGTGGCAATCGGTATAATAAGGTTAGGTTAATCATGACAGGCATCTCCATGAGATACCTTCCATGATTAACGTGTAAGTGAAAGTAAATAAACACACACAACGAAAAATCCTTTATTTGGAATAAAAGACAAAAAAACCCCTCATTTACCTCTTTAATAATCCCAAACACCCATCCAGGTCCGACGTAATCCACACGACGCTTTCAGCTCTGCTACATGAAGCTGACAGGGAGCGCCGTAGAACACGAGCGCTCTGTGTCAGCTCCACGCAGCAACTACATGAGCTGCGCTGTCACCGGAGACTTCACCCAGGTAGTGCATGCGTGTGATCTCTCTCTCTCTTTCTCTCTCTTTTTCTTTCTTTCTCCTCTTTGTAGCTGAATAATCCACTTCTGGATTCTCTACTGCAATACAAAGGTCAAGATTACCAAATCTTCCTATGCTTTTCATTATAGGCAGTGGCTTAATTGGTAGAGCTGCCGCCTAAGGAAAATTAGCTCATGAGTTCGCGTCCCGGACGTTGCGGTAAAGAATTTAATTTATTTATAATTTTAAATTATAATTATTATTTATTTATAATTATAATTTAATTTAATTATGCACTGAGGGGAGGAGCCGGACATCAGCTGTGAGCCATGAGACACACCTCTAAAATTGGAGCATCATTCTTTTTCTCTCTTTTGCTCTTTCTTTCTCTTTCTCGCTCTCTCTTTTTCCCCTCTTCTCTCTTTCTCTCTCTTTCTCTCTCTTTCTTTCTCTCTCTTTTTCTCTCTCTTTCTCTATTTTTCTCTCTTTCTCTCTCTTTCTCTCTTTTTCTCTCTTTCTCTCTCTTTCACTCTTTCTCTCTCTTTTTCTCTCTTTCTCTCTTTCTTTCTCTCTTTTTCTCTTTTTCTCTCTCGTTCTCTCTTTTTCTCTTTCTCTCTCTTTCTCTCTGCTTCCCTCTTTCTCTCTCTTTCTCTCTCTCTTTCTCTCTTTCTCTCTTTTTCTCTCTCTTTATTTCTCCCTCTCTTTTTCTCTCTCTTTTTCTCTCTCTTTCTCTCTTTCTCTCTCTCTTTGTTTCTCTCTCTTTTTCTCTCTTTTTTTCTCTCTTTTTCTCTCATTCTCTCTTTTTTTCTCTTTCTTTCTCTCTCTTTTTCTCTCTTTCTCTTTTTCTCTCTCTCTTTCTCTCTCTTTCTTTCTCTCTCTTTCTTTTTCTCTCTTTTTCTCTCTTTTTCTCTCTTCTCTCTCTCTTTTCTCTCTCTTTTCTCTCTCTCAGACCTGGCAATGATCAGCTGAAGCGGTCACCTGACGGAATCAGCTGACACTATAAGTCGAGCGGTGAGGCCGGCTTTTTACCGCCCGGCCGGCTAAACTATCAGCTGCTGCTGTCGGACAGGAGTCTGCACAGAAGTGTGTAGTTTTTTTTGCACTGATGCACCAGCTGATTGTATAAAAGCCGTTTATACAATCAGCTGCTGTGTTATATGATTCAGGCCCTTGAACCTGGCACATCATCTGATCGCTTTGCCTTCCAGCACACCTTTTTTTCTTCATCGTTCCTTATGGGAGACCCAGACCATGGGTGTATAGCAAAGAAGAAAGCCGCGGAGACACCATCACGTGTTTCTCAACGCTGGCAGGAAACTAGCCAGGTCTTTCACCGGGAAGGAACAACCACGGGAAGGACAGTCTCCAGTCAAGGAGACCACCTATACCAAACATGGTATCCATCCACAGACAGCCGTTTCGGGGTATTTGCCCCTCATCAGTGTGGAGTAGGAATCTGGCTAGTGGGGGCAATGCCTAGTAAAAGACTACTTCAGCAAGCATTGTTGACCTTAGGGAGATTAACATATCCACTGCGGAGACACCATCACGTGTTTCTCAACGCAGTGATTCTAGAGCATTGCCCCCTGGGAAGTATGCAAATAAGAAAGCCGCGGAGACACCATCACGTGTTTCTCAACGCTGGCAGGAAACTAGCCAGGTCTTTCACCGGGAAGGAACAACCACGGGAAAGGCAGTCTCCAGTCAAGGAGACCACCTATACCAAACATGGTATCCATCCACAGACAGCCGTTTCGGGGTATTTGCCCCTCATCAGTGTGGAGTAGGAATCTGGCTAGTGGGGGGCAATGCCTAGTAAAAGACTACTTCAGCAAGCATTGTTGACCTTAGGGAGATCAACATATCCACTGCGGAGACACCATCACGTGTTTCTCAACGCAGTGATTCTAGAGCATTGCCCCCTGGGAAGTATGCAAATAAGAAAGCCGCGGAGACACCATCACGTGTTTCTCAACGCTGGCAGGAAACTAGCCAGGTCTTTCACCGGGAAGGAACAACCACGGGAAGGGCAGTCTCCAGTCAAGGAGACCACCTATACCAAACATGGTATCCATCCACAGACAGTCGTTTCGGGGTATTTGCCCCTCATCAGTGTGGAGTAGGAATCTGGCTAGTGGGGGCAATGCCTAGTAAAAGACTACTTCAGCAAGCATTGTTGACCTTAGGGAGATCAACATATCCACTGCGGAGACACCATCACGTGTTTCTCAACGCAGTGATTCTAGAGCATTGCCCCCTGGGAAGTATGCAAATAAGAAAGCCGCGGAGACACCATCACGTGTTTCTCAACGCTGGCAGGAAACTAGCCAGGTCTTTCACCGGGAAGGAACAACCACGGGAAGGGCAGTCTCCAGTCAAGGAGACCACCTATACCAAACATGGTATCCATCCACAGACAGCTGTTTCGGGGTATTTGCCCCTCATCAGTGTGGAGTAGGAATCTGGCTAGTGGGGGCAATGCCTAGTAAAAGACTACTTCAGCAAGCATTGTTGACCTTAGGGAGATCAACATATCCACTGCGGAGACACCATCACGTGTTTCTCAACGCAGTGATTCTAGAGCATTGCCCCCTGGGAAGTATGCAAATAAGAAAGCCACGGAGACACCATCACGTGTTTCTCAACGCTGGCAGGAAACTAGCCAGGTCTTTCACCGGGAAGGAACAACCACGGGAAGGGCAGTCTCCAGTCAAGGAGACCACCTATACCAAACATGGTATCCATCCACAGACAGCCGTTTCGGGGTATTTGCCCCTCATCAGTGTGGAGTAGGAATCTGGCTAGTGGGGGCAATGCCTAGTAAAAGACTACTTCAGCAAGCATTGTTGACCTTAGGGAGATCAACATATCCACTGCGGAGACACCATCACGTGTTTCTCAACGCAGTGATTCTAGAGCATTGCCCCCTTGCATACTTCCCAGGGGGCAATGCTCTAGAATCACTGCGTTGAGAAACACGTGATGGTGTCTCCGCAGTGGATATGTTGATCTCCCTAAGGTCAACAATGCTTGCTGAAGTAGTCTTTTACTAGGCATTGCCCCCACTAGCCAGATTCCTACTCCACACTGATGAGGGGCAAATACCCCGAAACGGCTGTCTGTGGATGGATACCATGTTTGGTATAGGTGGTCTCCTTGACTGGAGACTGCCCTTCCCGTGGTTGTTCCTTCCCGGGGAAAGACCTGGCTAGTTTCCTGCCAGCGTTGAGAAACACGTGATGGTGTCTCCGCAGCTTTCTTATTTGCATACTTCCCAGGGGGCAATGATCTAGAATCACTGCGTTGAGAAACACGTGATGGTGTCTCCGCAGTGGATATGTTGATCTCCCTAAGGTCAACAATGCTTGCTGAAGTAGTCTTTTACTAGACATTGCCCCCACTAGCCAGATTCCTACTCCACACTGATGAGGGGCAAATACCCCGAAACGGCTGTCTGTGGATGGATACTATGTTTGGTATAGGTGGTCTCCTTGACTGGAGACTGCCCTTCCCGTGGTTGTTCCTTCCCGGTGAAAGACCTGGCTAGTTTCCTGTCAGCATTGAGAAACACGTGATGGTGTCTCCGCGGCTCTCTTATTTGCATACTTCCCAGGGGGCAATGCTCTAGAATCACTGCGTTGAGAAACACGTGATGGTGTCTCCGCAGTGGATATGTTGATCTCCCTAAGGTCAACAATGCTTGCTGAAGTAGTCTTTTACTAGGCATTGCCCCCACTAGCCAGATTCCTACTCCACACTGATGAGGGGCAAATACCCCGAAACGGCTGTCTGTGGATGGATACCATGTTTGGTATAGGTGGTCTCCTTGACTGGAGACTGCCCTTCCCGTGGTTGTTCCTTCCCGGTGAAAGACCTGGCTAGTTTCCTGCCAGCGTTGAGAAACACGTGATGGTGTCTCTGCGGCTTTCTTATTTGCATACTTCCCAGGGGGCAATGCTCTAGAATCACTGCGTTGAGAAACACGTGATGGTGTCTCCGCAGTGGATATGTTGATCTCCCTAAGGTCAACAATGCTTGCTGAAGTAGTCTTTTACTAGGCATTGCCCCCACTAGCCAGATTCCTACTCCACACTGATGAGGGGCAAATACCCCGAAACGGCTGTCTGTGGATGGATACCATGTTTGGTATAGGTGGTCTCCTTGACTGGAGACTGTCCTTCCCGTGGTTGTTCCTTCCCGGTGAAAGACCTGGCTAGTTTCCTGCCAGCGTTGAGAAACACGTGATGGTGTCTCCGCGGCTTTCTTATTTGCATACTTCCCAGGGGGCAATGCTCTAGAATCACTGCGTTGAGAAACACGTGATGGTGTCTCCGCAGTGGATATGTTGATCTCCGTAAGGTCAACAATGCTTGCATGGGTGTATAGCTTCTGCCTCCGGAGGACACACAAAGTACTACACTAAAAAGTGTAGCTCCTCCCTCCTAGCATATACACCCCCTGGATAACCAAATATAGCCAGTTCAATGCTTTGTGTTCAGGAGGCACACATCCACACATACATTCTCATCTGATTTTGATTTTTGGAAAAGAGTTTGAAGAAAAGCGGGTCCAGCCCTGGACTCCCGGCATGTCCCTTCTCACCCCACTGTGTCGGCGGTGTTGTTAAGGTTGATTTCAGGGCTGGAGCCTTACATGCCGCGCTCCTTCACCATCCCTCGGACTCTGGCTTGAAGTGGGAGCCAGCACGGTTCTCCCTGCCTTGCAGGAGACCGGTCTCCATCCGCAGCCCTTTCAGGAATCTGCCGGACGGAGCACTCATCCCTCAGGGACCTGGCCCTGCATCTCACAAGCTAAGTATCTGAGACGTTATTTTCAGGGGGTCCCTTGTACTTTAATGTGGGGGAGAGTGTGCTGTGTATGTATTCTGACATTCCCGGCCGGTTCTCTGGTTTTCACCCGAGAACCGCGCCGATGGTGCCTGTTTGCCGGCCGCATTGTTAAATCTAGGCCCCGGCTTCGCCTGAGGCCTAGTTTCGATTTCACTGCCCCTGCATGTCAGTCATGCAGAGGGACAGTGCGACTCCGCCCAGCGGCTGGTCGGCACAGGGGAGAGACACTCCTCTCTGAGGAAAGATTCCCTCCCCTGTATATCTCCTTGGCCCTCCGAATCCCGCTCTTAGAGTAGGCCCCGCCCCCTCTCCTCGCTCCGGCGCCATTTTTTCAGCGTTCTTATGCCATGTCTGCACAGCGATCAGCGCTGACTGCAGCATCTCTCTGGGGGTCCGGGCTGTGGGATCTGGAGGGCACAGAGACAATGTCAAACGGTCTGGCAAGCCACAACCTCCGGTTGTGGACCTGCTTATATACTGCTTATATACTCTGCTGGGGGTCATTCTGGCTCAGAGCCCCCACTTCAGCAGCATGTCTCACACGAGAAGTAAGACTGCAAGGCTGCACTCATTATGCACTGCATGTAGGCTCGTACTGCCTGTACCGAGCACATAACCACATTGTGATTCCTGCTCTAACATGGTGGTGCATCAGCCTGGAGTCTCCTCCCCAGTGGTCCCTCCGGCTGCTCCGGCTCCGGTGGCTGAACCCCCGGCTTGGGTAGAATCCTTCTCTCCATGGGACAGCTGTCCCGGACTCTGCTGAGCATGCATTAGCCCCCTTCTCAGGGCGCCTCTGCTGCTACGGCTCGCTCAGCAAGGCCCACAGAGGATTCTTCTTCTTCTGGTCTCAGACCCCGTCCTCCTCAAAGGAGACGCAGGGTCCCCTCTCCTTCCTCGTCCCGCGGCTCTGATTCACGAGCTGACTCGCAGGACGAGGAGGATCCCTTTACTGGGGGCTCGGACGCTACCTCCATGTCCCCCATTGATCTGTCCGAGGGTGACGCAGATATTAGTGTTTCGATTGCGTACATTAATTCTGTACTGGACCTCAATCCGCCAGTATCAGAGGAGCAACCCTCTCTGGCAAAAAAGCACCAGTTTACCTTGCTTAAGAGAACAAGGAGTGTGTTCCTTAACCACTCCAGTTTTCAGGCCACTGTGACCAAGCCCAGGGCCTGCCCTGATAAACGCTTCCCAAAGCGTGGTTCTGATGACCGTTTTCCCTTTCCACCAGAAGTGGTCAAGGAGTGGGCTCATTCACCAAAGGTGGACCCTCCGGTGTCTAGACTCTCAGCCCGGACAGTTGTATCAGTGGCTGATGGCACCTCTCTTAAGGATTCCACTGTCCGCCAGGTTGACCTTCTGGCCAAATCTGTATATGAGGCGGCAGGGGCCTCGTTCTCCCCATCTTTTGCAGCAGTGCGGGCTCTCAAAGCCATCTCTGCTTCTCTAGAGGAGATGCATTCCCTCACCAGGGACTCTATGCCCGAAATGGTTGCCTTAACTTCCAGGCTTCAGTCTTTTCATCCTATGCCATGTCTGCCATGCTGGAGACTCTCACCGCACTGCGGTAGCCTCGGCTAATTCCCTCGCTATCCGCAGGCTCCTGTGGCTTCGAGAGTGGAAGGCAGATGCTTCTAAAGAAGTTCCTTGCTGGGCTCCCTTTTGCTGGGACCAGACTATTCGTGAACAACTGGACGTCGTTCCATCAGGCACCTAATGCAGGTGCTGGGTCAGATGGTGGTGTCAATGGAAGCGGCTCCCTTGCCCAGTTCCATCTGCGTCCTCTGCAGCTGGACATTTTCCGCTGTTGGAACAAGCGGACTTCCTCCTTCCACGGGTTGGTGGCTTCGCCACAGACCAGGGGCTCCTTTCAGTGGTGGCTTCGGCCCCTCTCTCTTCAGAGACGCTCCTTCCTGGCCCCGTCCCGGGTGATCCTCACCACGGATGCCAGTCTATCCGGCTGGGGAGCAGTATATCTCCACCATGGAGCGCAGGTCACTTGGACTCCGTCCGAATCAGCCCTCTCGATCAATGTGCTGGAAATCAGAGCTGTGCTTCTAGCTCTCTTAGCCTTTCACCATCGGTTGACGGCCAGGCACATTCGAGTCCAGTCAGACAACGCGACAGCGTTTGCCTACATCAACCACCAGCGCGGGACACTCAGCCGCCTGGCAATGTTGGAGGTTCAACGCATCCTTCAGTGGACGGAGGACTCCAAGTCCACCATATCCGCAGTCCACATCCCAGACGTGGAAAACTGGGAGGCAGATTATCTCAGCCGTCAAACCGTGGACAGCGGTGAGTGGGCTCTGCATCCGGCAGTTTTTCGGTCAATCTGCCGCAAGTGGGGCACTCCGGACGTGGATCTTCGCTCCACGATCCTCAGGCTTTTGCAGCAGACGCACTGGTTCAAGATTGGTCCCAGCTTCGTCTGTCTTACGTGTTTCACCCTCTAGCTCTTGCCCAGAGTCCTGCGCAAGATCAGAATGGAGGGCCATCGGGTCATTCTCATTGCTCCAGACTGACCCAGGCGAGCTTGGTACCCTGACCTGCTCCATCTGTCCGTAGAGGTGCCATGGCATCTCCCGGACTGTCCAGACCTTCTCTCACAAGGTCCGTCTTTCCGCCAGAATCCTGCGGCTCTCAGATTGACGGCGTGGCTCTTGAGTCCTGGATCTTGACGACTTCTGGTATCCCTCCTGAAGTCATCTCCACTATGACTCGGGCTCGGAAGTATCCCTTGGCCAAAATCTATCACAGGACCTGGAGAATTTTCCTGTCCTGGTGTCATTCTTCCGGCCAGGCTTCTTGGCCTTTTTGCCTTGCCGACCCTCCTGTCCCTTCTACAGTCCGGTCTGCAGCTAGGACTATCCCTCAATTCCCTCAAGGGACAGGTCTCGGCTCTGTCAGTGTTGTTCCAGCGGCGTATCGCTCGGCTGGCTCAGGTGCGCTCCTTCATGCAGGGCGCATTTCACATCATTCCGCCTTACCGGCGGCCTTTGGAGCCCTGGGACCTTAATCCGGTCCTCACGGCTTCCGGAAACCCCCCTTTGAGCCTCTTAGGGAGGTTTCTTTGTCTTGTCTTTCACAGAAAGTGGTCTTTCTAGTGGCCATAACTTCCCTCAAGAGAGTCTCTGATTTGGCTGCACTCTCTTCGGAGTCACCTTTTTTGGTTTTTCATCAAGACAAGGTGGTTCTCCGTCCGACTCCAGACTTTCTCCCTAAGGTGGTTTCTGCTTCCACCTTAACCGGGACATTTCCCTGCCTTCCTTTTGTCCGGCTCCTGTTCATCGCTTTGAAAAGGCGTTGCATACTCTGGATCTGGTGCGGGCGCTCCGGATCTATGTGTCTCGCACCGCTGTTCTTAGGCGGTGCACCTCTCTTTTTGTGCTGACCACTGGTCAGCGTAAGGGCCTCTCGGCATCTAAGCCGACCTTGGCTCGTTGGATCAGGTCGGCCATTCCCGATACCTACCAGTGTACTCAAGTGCCTCTCCCGCCGGGGATCAAGGCACACTTGACCAGAGCTGTCGGTGCCTCTTCGGTTTTCAGGCACCAGGCTATGGCTCAGCAGGTCTGTCAGACTGCCACTTGGACTAGTCTGCATACCTTTTCGAAGCACTACCAAGTGCATGCTCATGCTTCGGCAGATGCGAGCTTGGGCAGACGCATCCTTCAGGCGGCTGTCACCCATTTGTGAAGTTAGGTTCGCCTACTTCTCAGTTTTTCTGTTTATTCCCACCCATGGACTGCTTTGGAACGTCCCATGGTCTGGGTCTCCCATAAGGAACGATGAAAAAAAGAGAATTTTGTTTACTTACCGTAAAATCTTTTTCTTATAGTTCCAACATGGGAGACCCAGCACCCTCCCTGTTGCCTGTTGGCAGTTTTCTTGTTCCGTGTGTTTTCACCGGCTGTTGTTGTAGACAGAGGTTCCGGTTGTTCCGGGTTTTGCTCTATCTCTACTTGTGGGTGGATGTCCTCCTTCAGCTTTTGCACTAAACTGGCTATATTTGGTTATCCAGGGGGTGTATATGCTAGGAGGGAGGAGCTACACTTTTTAGTGTAGTACTTTGTGTGTCCTCCGGAGGCAGAAGCTATACACCCATGGTCTGGGTCTCCCATGTCGGAACTATAAGAAAAAGAATTTACGGTAAGTAAACAAAATTCTCTTTTTTCCAATTATTTATTTATTTATTGTACTGCACGATATAGACCCGTCCACCGGCAGCTGTGATTGGTTGCAGTGAGACAGCTGTCACTCAGCGTAGGGGCGTTTCTGACTGCAACCAATCATAGGCACCGGTGGGCGGGGGAAGCAGGGAATACGAGATTGAATAATGAGCGGCCGGCATTTTCAAAAGAAGAAAAGCCGCCGGAGTTTTGGGACAGCCGTGCAGCGTCACGCCCGTGATCGGTGAGTATGAGAGAGGGAGTGAGAGGGGGGAGAGAGACCAGGAGTGATTTTAAACGATTTAGATCGTTCTGCTGGACATGCTGAGCATGCACAGTAGAACGTGATAGAATCCGTCAGCGGATTCTGCCGCTTAGTGCATTGCGGCAGAATCCGCCCTCATAGACAATCATTAGACACATTGGCCGATTTTAACGGAATCCGTCAAGGTGCGTTATTTTAACGACCCAAAAAACACTACATGCAGCGTTCCCTCCGTCCGACGCTGCATCAAAATAACGACTCAGTGTCGTCCAGCGGATGCAACGCTGACACTTGCGTTACGGTGCGTCGTCAATACAAGTCTATGGAGAATAGCGCAGTGCGTTACCGGACTGCTCTATTCTTTATAGCAAGTGTGAAAGCACCCTACTACTTGCGTATTCATTCCGAATAGCATGTGCAATGCAAGTCAATGGGGAAAAACTCACAAAGTAACGAGTAACCCGAATGCCGTACTATTGGTGCGAGCAGCGAATAGTGCGGAATTCGGTGTTTCATAAAAAGGTTAAAATGATGCCTGCATCTAGGATTAAATAGAATCATACATTTTTAATAAATCTTATTTAAAATAGCAGTAAGCCATATCACGCACAGAGGACAAAAGTAAGAATCATCCGATTACGTGTTGAAGAGTCACTGTGGCCCTTTGTTGCATTATGGGTGGTTAGGCATACAACAGTTACATACAAACAGGTATAATATATCACACTTGTAACTGAAATTTAATACTGTATATAGGTGAAATATGTGGGAGCCAATAATGTATATAAGTGGATTATGTGGAGGCTCATACTATACTGTATATAGGAGGCTATGTGGGGGCTAATGCTGCATGTAGGAGATTATGTGAGAGCTCATACTATATATAGGGGGCTATGTGGGTGCTCATATTGTATATAGGAGGATTTTGTGGGGGCTTATACTGTATATATGGGGGCTATGTGAGGGCTCGTCCTGTATATAGGGGCTGAGTAATGGCTCATACTGTATATAGGGGACTGTGTGTGTGCTCATGCTGTAAGTGGGACTGTGTGGAGGCTCATATTGTTAATAGGGGGATATATGAGTGCTCATCCTGTTTATAGGAGGACTGTGTTTAGGCTTATACTCTATACTTTACAGGGGATGTCAGCATATGTAATTATGCTTAATATAAAGTAATACAATTAATATAAAATAATATATATAATGAATATATTAATATTGAGCAGAATGAGGTAAATGTTCTTTATTAAGTATTTTGTGTGGTGTGACTGTCTGGATTAAAGGGACTTTGTCGACACAAAATGACTGTTCACATCAAGTTTAGGAGCATCGTGCATCATGGCGGAGCCCATCATTTAAATCCACCTTCCAGTTTTTCTTCTATCTCCATCCTCACCTCTTTTTTAATTGACTGGGGTGGCAGATGTGGCTGCATGGGTCCAAAGAAGGGCGGATATAGATGGAGAACAAGCAGATGAGAAGGTGTATATAAATAATTGGCCCCCGCTATGATGCACCAAGCGCCTGTACTTGGTTTCAAAAGTCATTTGTGCTGACACAGTCAAGAATAATTATTCAAAGTCTGAAAACTGCTAATTTTTAGACATTTTTGCTACATTTCTGATGTTTTTATTTATTTATAAAACATTTATTCATGTGTCATATATCAGATTTGAAAAATGTGGGGTTAAGGAGTTAAAAAAATGACAGGAATATTTATCAAATAAAGGGGTTTCCTGCCTTAAATTGTTTTGTGACATTATGCTTGAGGAAATTGTTGAGAGGTTGCAGCGGTGACACAAGTGGAGCAGTTGATCCAATGTAGAGGATACATGGCACTGAGCTCAGCTGGTGGCTGCAAAGATGATGTGCTTTGTAGTCATGATTACACCAAAGCAACCTGTCACTAAAGATCGTGCGTGGTTAGTGGGGAGAGGGCAGCAGTGAGGTGAGTAAAGCGGGCTTTACACACTGCGATATCGCCCGAGCTTTGTCGTTGGGGTCACGGTTTTGGTGACGCACTTCCGCAATCGTTAGCGATATAGCTTTGTGTAACAGCGTTCAGCGATGTAAAATCGTCGCAAAAGCGTGATTTATCGCTAATCGGCTACACGGGTCCTAATTCCCAAAAATCGTTGTTATTTCTTTGTAACTATCGTTGCTCGTTCCTTTCAACATACTTTTCGTTACGTGTGACACTACTAAAGCGACTTAAAAAATTGTTGCCTCTTGCGTCATCATCGATACGGGCGTGTATGGTGGTTTAAATGTTCAATACGCCTACTTGTTTCCTATTTGCTAACGCATCTGCTCCATGATTGGACCATAATATATGTAATACGCTAACATCCTTTTAGCGTTTATCCATTTGGTGGGTTCATTTCCTAGGTTCATTTCGTAGGTTTTGGACGTGTCCTGCTGCCTCCGTGTCCGGCGTATAGTTTGGCGTCATTCGTCCGTGAGATAAACTTCGCATGTGAGTTTGTTTGGTTTTTTTTCCTTTTTTTTTTTTCAATAATTGTTGTATATTTTTCCTCTTTTTTTTTGGTTTATGTCTTCCTTTGTATTATAACATTTAAATATGTTAGTATTTTTAATTTGGGTTTATCCTAATTTAGTAAATAGCCTATATTATGACTGTATTTGTGTTTCTTTAATACATTACAGTTATATCTATTATATTAACCATTATTGTATGTTAATCAAGATTGCACGCATCCAAACTTTCAAGTTTAAAAGCCGTCAAACATTACTGTGACCAATAAGAATAAGATTCATATCTGTTAAAGGTTTTTATTGTGAGAACCAAAAAAAATGGTTTATTATTTTAAAAAAAAAAAAAAAATAAAAAAAAACCTAAAAAATTACTATATTATTCTCTGTTATACAGGCTAAATATGCGTAGTGAGCCTGAAAATGCCGTCATAGCTGCCATGCTTGTAGCCGGAGGAGCCCTTGCACTTGCCGAGGATCATGACATGCGATGCAGAACTAGAAAAAGACGAATTTGGGCACGCAAATGGCTACTAGAGAGACAACGCTATACACACATGCACCTTGTAAGAGACCTACAAGAGCATAACCCACATGACTTTCGAAACTACTTACGCATGTCTGAAAGCTCGTTCTCATACCTTTTAGAGAAAGTCCGCCCTTATATCATGCGCAATAATACCGTAATGCGTCAGGCAGTACCTGTAGACGAGCGTTTGGGGGTGACTCTTCGATTCTTGGCTACAGGACGCAGTTTGACTGACCTTCAATATTCATCAGCAGTGTCCCGCTCTCTACTTAGCTCATTAATTCCAGAGACATGTTTGGCAATAGCACATGCTTTACATGACTACATGCATTTGCCAAATAGTCCTAGTGATTGGGAAAAAATTGCAAATACATTCAACCTATTATGGCAATTCCCTAATTGTGGTGGCGCAATTGACGGCAAACACATAAGGATAATGCAGCCACATAATTCTGGCTCATATTATTACAACTACAAGGGCTACCACAGCATTATCCTTATGGCGGTTGTCAACGCCACTTATGATTTTCTGTACATTGATATCGGCATGAATGGGCGAGTTTCGGATGGTGGGGTATTTGAACATACGGAGTTTGCATTACGGCTAAAACAAAATCAACTACAATTACCCACAAACCAAAATACCATTGGAAATTTAAATTTTGTTTTTTTGGCGGACGAGGCCTTTCCATTACAACGTCATTTGTTACGGCCATATCCACTTACAGGCTTGAATGTAGAAAGACGCATTTTTAATTATCGTCTATGCAGAGCTAGAAGAGTTGTCGAGAATGCTTTTGGCATCTTAAGCAGTAGATTTCGTATCTTTTCCATGCCAATCAACTTAAAACTTGAATCCATTGACAATGTTGTGCTTGCATGCTGTTATTTGCATAATTTTCTCAGAAAAAGAGATGGCCTTGAATATGTTCCACCTGGCTTTGTTGATGTAGAAAATCAAAGTAATGGTGTTGTTGAGCTTGGGGCATGGCGTCAGCAAGTTAACCCACTGGATAATCTTTTGCCACAGCCACCCCTGACACGTAGTATGATGGATGCAATGGAAAACAGAACCAATTATTGTAATTTTTTTAATGGCCCAGGGGCTGTGTCATGGCAGCATGTTTCTAATTAATTAATGAGTTTAGGTGATCATTAAACATGAGATTGCATGTTTGAGTTAAAATAATGTAAGTAATATTTTTGAAAATGTTATTATTTTAAAAGAAATTGCCTTAAGGGTGTAAAGAATATGATTTTGAAGGGAAAAATGTTTATTCTGTTATGAAAGTAAATTTTTTAATTTTACTTAATACAACATTGGGAATATGGTTTTTTTTTTATTGTCAAAACATTTGTAATCATCACTAAATAATGTATGATTGTAAACCAAATATTTCTTCTGGAAAACATATTAATTAAAAAAGGAACAAAAAACAATAAAAAACTAATTAAGCATTACAAGCATTCTGTCAATCATTTATCTCGTATGATAATTTAAATTTAATAATATGTTTGATTTTTACATGACATAAACCATTATGATTTCAAAAATATACGCCACATTTCCTTTACTAAAATATAAATCACATACAAAATTTTTTATAAATTAAACAACAAAGTGTTAAAAAAAACAACGCATTTGCGCATACAAAAATGAGCACATAAGTATTATTAATGTACATTACGGCGTAATACAATGTTCAGTTTGTTAACATGTAAATAAAGAAACGTCATGACGTCCAAACGTCTAAAGGACCATGTGACACGCCACACTGTGTACCTGCTGATCTAAAGCGAAACTGAAAGGGAAAATGTCAACCAACAAACGTGCAAAGGTCTGGGGCCAAGGGGAGGTCCAATACTTGGTGAAAAGGATGGATGCACTGGACTATATATGTGCAAAGACATATCAACGTCCTATGGGACATAAAAGAAGTGTTGTTAAAAAAATATGCAGGGGCCTGTACCGTAAATTTCATATCAGACGCACATCAACGCAGGTACTGAAGAAATGGGCTGATTTAAAGTACAGGGATAAGGAGAGAATAGAAGAAATTCGAAGTAACCTGGTAGTGATAGCTGGTAAGATATTTTTTCATCCTTACATAATATATTTTTTTGATTTATAATATCAAAACATTACAGTTGTTGTTTTTAAAATCATTTAAGGTCTGCTGTGATTTTTTATATCAAATAATCACATCATATTTTGTTTTTTTTGGTTTAATGAAATTTGTTTTTATTTAATGTTAACAGATGTAAATTCATTGAATAATGAGTCAAGCCAGCCCACTAACAATAATGAAGAAAATGTGGTACAGCAGCTGGCTCCAAGCATGGATTCCAACCGTGAAAATAGCCTACCCATTTTAAATGAGGAAGCAGACAGCCTTGATTATGATGTCATTTCACCATCATCAGGACATGCTGATGCTGATGTAATGTCTGAAGAGAATATGGAGGACAATGGTACTGATGTGGTTTGGCAAAGTTAGTACAGTGGTAAATATTTTGCTACATGGATAAAACTCTAACAATATTAACTTATGTTGAAATTAGGTGGGAAAGGATCAGGTTGGGACATGAGCGCATCATCCGGAGATGAACGTGAAGAACAAGTTGTAAGTAATGGTAAGTTTCATGATTGTACAACATAATGGTCAATGTAAAAATTTTTTTTTTTTTTTTTTAAAACCAAACGCTAAAGTATTGACCAAATAATGACATTTGTTTTTGATTCTTTTCAGAAATAATAACACTATATGATATTTATGTGTCTGCGAACCGACTAAAAGAAGCCTCTGCGGCGCATGATGCCCTAATCCATAAATATATTAATCAACGTCATAAATAAATGATGTTTGTTTTGTATTTTTCTATGTTTAACATGTATGTAGAAAGGTTTTAAAATGAATAGTTAAACTAAAAAATATTTAAAAAATAATAAAAATTTATACAAGTTCATAAATGAATCTAATTTAAAATAAAAAATTTACAAAATTTTAAAAAAAATGTGCGTAATTGATTCAAACAACACATTATTTCATATGCCAGGTTTATTCTCTAGGGAAATTGGTATAGTTACAAATTTGTTTTTTGTCACAAATATGCACTAAATATCATGCAACAGAAATAATACAATAATAAAAAAAAAAAAAAAACTCGAAAAAAAAAAACAAAAACCATTATAAACTACTTCTTTTTGCGTTTGTTAACCAAACTCATGCGTGACCTACGGCCACGCACACCACCCTTTGGAAGTGGTTGTATTGATGGCTCTGCTGCAGCTTGAGGATTTTCAGGGGCATCAACAGGATCAACAGTATCAACAGGATCAACAGGATCAACAGGATCAACAGGATCAACAGGATGAGAAACCTCGCCAATGGCAACATAGGATGACTCTGTTAGTTTTTTAGCTCTTGCCAAACGTAAGACATCCTGGATTAAACATTGGGCAATGTATTTTTGGTCTGGGGTAAGTTCACACATTTCATCATCCACGAACATAGCAATACCAGAAAGGGGTGGTCTGTTGTGCTGGTCTAGGATGTTTTGTGCCACTCCCATCAGTTTGGTTACAGCTGTAGTAGTGTTTGCAGGGATGGTTTTTTTTTTCCTTTGCCAACTTTGTGTGTATAACACATTGGATGGGCCTGCCTCAACCAAATCAACATTGGTTAATTGGCTAGCAGGAGATTCCATTAGGTGTTCAGATGATGATTGTTGACTTGTTGTTGGCTCCTGCAATACAAAAATAACATAAATAAATAAACTTGTCATTTAAAAATATTTTTTAAAAACAAAATTTGAATACTTTTGCATATATTGAAAAGTATACAAATATTCATTTCATCATAATTAAAAACAACACACATTGTTTATGACAAATTATGACAATAATAAAAATTATACCTCAGATATAATCACTTCATTGTTAGCATCTGGGGGAATATCACCACCAATATTGAGGCTACTGGTTGATGGCCTGTGAAGCTCCTGGTCCCTTGTGAAATTCAATAAATCAAAATACCAGAGCGTTGGGATGTAGACATCACCAGTGCCAGCACCAGAACGTTTGGATTCCTCTATTTTGTTCAGTTCTTTCTTATAAACTGTGCGTATTGCCTGTATTTTTCTTTTCACGAGATCCTCGGTACCTTTTTGATTAGGATGGTATTTGTCATATATTACAATCATTTTAAGGTACGCATCCTTTTTAAGTTGCCTATTGCTGTACTCGGGGGATTTTATTTTCCATAAGGGTGTTTGCGTCTGGTACACCTCTATGAATTCACGTAGGAATTCCTCCTTATTAGTACACATCTGGAAAACATTAAATTGGAGATAAATCAGTACAAACACTGATTTAAAAATTTTTACACAAAAATAAAAAAAAAAAAAAAAAATCTAAAAAAAGACATATTGAGTAAATACTATAACACATACCTTGCAGCAAAGATTCGCAAGTCCAGATGACAGTTGTTTTCAAAATTCACTTGTGCGAGGACAAACGCTAATGGGTAGACAAAAGCTGCAAGAATGAACACGCATCTGCGCACATTTATACTACCAACATCCAATGAAAATCAATAGCGCTGATTAAACAAATGAGTCGAGGCAAGAAGGGGTGTAGCGAGTTTACTATTCTACTACATCAAGATGCACTTTGTGTGGGGAACCAACGCCCATATCGCCATAACAATTTGAAATCCATGCGGTGAGACCGCTACACAACGATGCTAATGTTCCTCATTACATCGGGAAACGAGATAGCTTGGAAGGTGACTATAAAAGAGATTGTGACATGTGACCGTAAGCACACGACTAAAACATGGACACACAGCGATGAACACACATCGCACTAACGAACAGGGCGTGCCGCACATACGACGATATTGCGCCCGATATCGCAGTGTGTAAAGTAGCCTTTAGGGGCACTTTGCACACGACATTGCAGGTGCGATGTCGGTGGGGTCAAATTGAAAGTGACGCACATCCGGCGTCGCAGGCGATATCGTAGTGTGTAAAGCCTTTTTGATACAATTAACGAGCGCAAAATCGTCGTAATCGTATCATTGGTGTAGCGTCGGTCATTTCCATAATTTGGAAAGGACCGATGTTACGATGTTGTTCCTCATTCCAGCGGCAGCACACATCGCTGTGTGAAGCCACAGGAGCGAGGAACATCTCCTACCTGCGTCCTGCGGCTCACGCCAGCTATGCAGAAGGAAGCTATGCGCTCCTCTGCTTCTATTGGCCACCTGCCGTGTGACGTCGCTATGACGCCGCACCACTCGCCCCCTTAATAAGGAGGTGGGTCGCCGGCCAGAGCGACGTTGCAAGGCAGGTGAGTCCATGTGAAGCTGGCGTAGCGATAATGTTCGCTACGCCAGCTATCACCATGACATTGCAGCTGCGACGGGGGCGGGGACTATCGCGCACGGCATCGCAAGCATCGGCTTGCGACGTTGTAGTATGCAAAGTGCCCCTTAAGGTACCGTCACACAACGAGATCGCTAGTGAGATCGCAGCCTAGTCACGGTTTCTGTGACGCAGTAGCGATCCCGTTAGCGATCTTGTTATGTGTGACACCTACCAGCGATCAGGCCCCTGCTGTGAGATCTCTAGTCGTTGTAGAATGGTCCAGGCCATTTTCTTCAAAGGCGATGTCCTGCTGGGCAGGACACATCGCTGTGTTTGACACTGTGTGACAGGGTCACAGTGACTGCTGAGATCGTTATACAGGTCACTACTGCGACCTGTATTGTTCCTGCATCACTGGTAAGATCTGACTGTGTGACATCTCACCTGCGACCTCCCAGCGACTTACCTGCGATCCTTATCAGGTCGCATCGTTTTCGGGATCGCTGTAAGTCGTTGTGTGTGACTGGGCCTTTAGGCCGAGTTCATATGTTCAGTAATCATCCATTAGAATGGATCCTGCAGAGATCCGTTGGGATAAAAGTTCTGCAAACACAACTGTTAACGGATCCGTTGTGCATAGGCTACAATGTTAAAGGGAACCTGTCACCACTTTTTTGGCCTATAAGCTGCGGCCACCCCCAGCGGGCTCTTATATACAGCATTCTAACATGCTGTATATAAGAACCCAGGCCGGGGGTATAACATAAAAAACACTTTATAACACTTACCTAAAGGTCGTGCTGTGGGCCTGATGGGCATTTCCGTTGTCCGGTGCCGGCGCCGCCTCTTTGGCCAGCTTTGGTCTCCTTGTCTAGCAGTGTCCGACGTCATACATACTCGCCGGCATTCAGGTCCTGAGCAGGGCAGATCAAAGTATTGTAGTGCGCCTGCACAGGACCGGCGAGTGTGTATGACGTAGACGCGTCATGCACACAGGCTTCAGAAAGAGGGTGAAGATGACCGAAAGAGGCAGCGCCAGCATCGGACAACGGAGACTTCCATATGGCCAAGCGGGCGACCGTTAGGTAAGTATTATAAAGTGTTTTTTATGTTCTCACAGCGGCCTGGGCTCTTATATACAGCATGTTAGAATGTTGTATATAAGAGCCCGGTGGTGGTGGCTGCAGCTTATACGCCAAAAAACTGGTGACAGGTTCCCTTTAAAAAAAAACAGATCCTGAAGAAATCATTTATTCAATAACAGACAAAAAATGTGTTTGTCAACAGCTCTCTGCAGGATCCATTCTAACAGATGATTACAGGATATGTGAATTCAGCCATACTGTGAATAATGTCCCTGGCGTTGCTCGGGATAGTAACTAAGTCTCTGTTTCTGTCTCTCTCCCACTCTACGGCTGGGGCCACACGGGGACTACTGCGATCCACTTGCATGACACTCGGCTCATGCTGGCAGTACAGCAGAGCTGAGTGTCATGCGTGTGTCCTTGCTACTGAGGTCCGTTCGTGCGAGCAGACCTCAGCTGCGGGGGGCGGGCCGGCATCAGAGAAGAGCGACCAAGATTATTAGAGGAATGCGTGGGCTGCAATACCAAGACAGGTTATTAAACTTGGGGTTATTTAGTCTGGAAAAATGAAGGCTTAGGGGGGATCTAATCACAATGAATAAATATATGAGGGGACAGTACAGAGACCTTTCCAAAGATCTTTTTACACCTAGGCCTGCGACTGGAACACGGGGGCATCCGCTACGTCTTGAGGAAAGAAGGTTTAATCATAATCACAGACGAGGATTCTTTACTGTACGAGCAGTGAGACTATGGAACTCTCTGCCGCATGATGTTGTAATGAGTGATTCACTACTAACATTTAAGCAGAGCCTGGATGCCTTTCTTGAAAAATTTAATATTACCAGTTATGTATATTAGATTTTATGACAGGGTGTTGATCCAGGGAACTAGTCTGATTGCCGGATGTGGAGTCAGGAAGGAATTTTTTTCCCCATTGGAACTTGTTTGTCACATTGGGTTTTTTTTTTTTTGCCTTCCTCTGGATCAACATGTTAGGCTACGGGTTGAACTAGATGGACTTAGAGTCTCCCTTCAACCTTAAAAACTATGATACTATGATACTATGATCAGGAGGGGAGGGAGGGATTTCTCTCCCTCTTCCTGCATAGCCGGCTATTGCCATTCTCGCACTGCACTAGCGGTACACCTTTGTACCGCGAGTGCAGTGCGATTTTTCTCTCGCCCCATTCACTTGAATGGGTGCGAGAGAAAGAGTCTCGCATTACAATCGCAGCATGCTGCGATTGTTTTCTCGGTCCGATTAGGGCTGAGAAAATAATCGCTCATGTGTGCTCACACACAGGCTAGAATTGGTCCGAGGGGAATGCGATTTTTATAGCACTCTACTCGCACTGTTTTTCTCGCCGTGTGGCTTAGGCCTACCACTCACCCTCTCTCCAACTCTCCTCTCATTCTCACTCTCTCTTCCACTACCCCTCTCTCTATCTCTGTGTCTCTCCCACACTCCCTTTCCCCCTCTCACCACCAAAATCATAATACCTGACACATAAGCTTCTTAGGCTGGAAACACATCTATGCGAGTAAAATTGGTCCGACTGGGCTGAAAAAAACTCGGATGATTTTAGTTCACGTTAGGTACGAGTGCAACGCAAGTGCGATGCTTTTTCTGAATAAATTAATGATTTTACTAGCGCGTGTAATGCGTGTGTAATGCGTATTTTTTACTATGTCATCTGCCATTCAGCTCTGCTACATGGCCGCTGACAGCAGACACAGACAGCCACGTAGCAGAGCTGAATGGCAGATGACAGCAGACACAGACAGAGCCGCACGATCAGAATGAACTCGGGTGAACTTCACCCGACTTCATTGTCATGCCACGGCTCTGTCTGTGTCGCGTCCTGATTAGTGGTCATCTGTGCAGGATTCACCGTGCCCGCTAATCCCCTGAGTGACTAAAGTTAGCAGCCCTCTCTCATACTCACCGATCCCCGGCGCGGCGCTGCACGGCGTTCACACTGCTCCAGCGGCTTTTACTATTTTGAAAAAGCCGGCCGCTCATTAAACAATCTCGTATTCCATGCTTTCCCCGCCCACAGGCGCCTATGATTGGTTGCAGTGAGACACGCCCCCACGCTGACAGGTGTCTCACTGCACCCAATCACAGCAGCCGATGGGCGGGTCTTTACTGTGCAGTGAAATAAATAATTAAATAATTAAAGAAAAACGGCGTGCGGTCCCCCCCAATTTCAATACCAGCCAGATAAAGCCATTCGGCTGAAGGCTGGTATTCTCAGGATGGGGAGCTCCACGTTATGGGGAGCCCCCCAGCCTAACAATATCAGTCAGCAGCCGCCCAGAATTGTCGCATACATTAGATGCGACAGTTCTGGGACTGTACCCGGCTCTTCCCGATTTGCCCTGGTGCGTTGGCAAATCGGGGTAATAAGGAGTTAATGGCAGCCCATAGCTGCCACTAAATCCTAGATTAATCATGTCAGGCGTCTCCCCGAGATACCTTCCATAAGTAATCTGTAAGTTACAGTAAATAAACACACACACACACACACCTGAAAAAATAATTTATTAGAAATAAAAAACACTAACAAATTCCCTGGTTCACCAATTTAATAAGCCCCAAAAAGCCCTCCATGTCCGGCGTAATCCAGGATGGTTCAGCGTCGCTTCCAGCTCTGCTGCATGAAGGTGACCGGAGCTGCAGAAGACACCGCCGCTCCTGTCAGCTCCACGCAGCAACTGAGGTGAGTAGCGTGATCAGCTGAGCTGTCACTGAGGTTACCCGCTGTCACTAGATACAGCGGTGGCCGCGGGTAACCTCAGTGACAGCTCAGCTGATCGCGCGGCTGTCTTCATTTGCTGCGTGGAGCTGACAGGAGCGGCGGTGTATTTTGCAGCTCCGGTCACCTTTATGCAGCAGAGCTGGAAGCGACGCTGGACCATCCTGGATTACGCCGGACATGGAGGGCTTTTTCGAGCTTATTAAAGTGGTGAACGAGGGTATATGTTTGTGTTTTTGATTTCTAATAAAGGATTTTTTCAGGTGTGTGTGTGTTTATTTACTGTAACTTACAGATTAATCATGGAAGGTATCTCGGGGAGACGCCTGACATGATTAATCTAAGATTTAGTGGCAGCTATGGGCTGCCATTAACTCCTTATTACCCCGATTTGCCAATGCACCAGGGCAAATCGGGAAGAGCCGGGTACAGTCCCAGAACTGTCGCATCTAATGTATGTGGCAATTCTGGGCGGCTGCTGGCTGATATTTTTAGGCTGCGGGGTTCCCCATAACGTGGAGCTCCCCATCCTGAGAATACCAGTCTTCAGCCTTATGGCTTTATCTGGCTGGTATTGAAATTGGGGGGACCGCATGCCGTTTTTTTTTAATTATTTACATTATTTATTTCTCTGCACAGTATAGACCTGCCCACCGGCTGCTGTGATTGGGTGCAGTGAGACACCTGTCACTCAGCGTGTGGGCGTGTTTCACTGCAACCAATCATAGACGCCTGTGGGCGGGGAAAGCAGGGAATACGAGATTGTTTAATGAGCAGCCGGCTTTTTCAAAATAGTAAAAGCCGCCGCAGCAGTGTGAATGCCGTGTAGCGCCACGCCGGTGATCGGTGAGTATGAGAGAGGAGGGGAAAATGACCGACAGACTGTGAGAGAGGGACAGAGATAGTGATGGACCGACAGAGAGAGAATAGAGACCGAGAGGGAGAGACCGACTGACAGAGAATAGTGATTGACAGACATTGGTAGCCATCACTCGTTTCCAGTGTTTTAGGAAACATGTGAGAAATGTATTTAGAAAATCGGATGTCACTAGGATGGTGTGAGTGCCGTCCCGTGACATCCGATTATTTACACGCTCCCATAGACTTGCATTGGAGAGACTCGCAGTAGAAACTCGCAAAAAAGCAGCATGCTGTGATTTTTTTCTCAGTCCGATTTGGACTGAGAAAAAAATCGCGAATGCGAGCTGAATCATTGACTAACATGTGTCCGATTCCAATGCGAGTTTTTCTCGCATTGCTCTACTGCGAGAAACTCGCAAGTGAGAAGCAGCCCTTATACTAAGAATGTCCTTCGTTGCCTGTAGGCAACCAAGCAGAGCTACTATTAATGCCCTGTAGAAGATTAGAAGCAGAGCTGTGATTGGTTGCTATAGGCCACCTGATAACTACAGTGCCTTGCAAAAGTATTTGGCTCCCTTGAATTTTTCAACATTTTCCCACATTTCAGGCTTCAAACATAAAGATAAAAATGTTAATGTTATGGTGAAGAATCAATAACAAGTGGGACATAATTGTGAAGTTGAACCAAATTTATTGCTTATTTTATACTTTTTTTAAAAAAAAAAAATAACTGAAAAGTGGGGCGTGCAATATTATTCGTCCCCTTTAAGTTAATACTTTGTAGCACCACTTTTTGCTGCGATTACAGCTACAAGTTGCTTGGGGTATGTCTCTATCAGTTTTGCAAATAGCTGGAGCTGAGTGAGGTTGGATGGAGAGCGCTTGTGAACAGCAGTTTTCAGCTCTTTCCACAGATTCTCGATTGGATTCAGGTCTGGACTGTGACTTGGCTATTCTAACACCTGGATACGTTTATTTGTGAACCATTCCATTGTAGATTTTGCTTTATGTTTGAGATCATTGTCATGTTGGAAGACAAATCCATCGGACTCTAGTTGTGCCACTGGTGTGGGGAGCCTCTATACAGTGTGTTAGCTGTCATATACTGTGGGGACTACTTTGGGGGCCCTCATACAGTGTGGGGAGCTACTAATAAAGCTACTATTCAATGTGGGGGCTGCAGTGGGAACAATTAGGCAGTGTGTGAGCTACTGTGGTTGCCATTATACAGTGTATGGACCATTGTTTTGGGGAGATGTAGGCCCATCATACTGTGTATAGCGGAGGTGTAGAGGTATCATACTGTGTATAGGAGGAGCTATGGGAACATCATACTGTATAAAAGGCAGGTATAAGGGCTTCATACTGTGTATAGACGAGCAAAATGTGGGCATTTTTCTAGGGCACTTATACAGGACATTAATATTTTCTAAGGGGAATTCTACCCTCTAGAGGGCATAAAGGACACATTTTATTATGTAAAGGACACAGTGGTGGCATTAATATTTGGGGGGCACAGTAATGGCACTAATATGTGGGGGCACAGTTGGGGCATTATGTGGGGGTACAGTGGGGGCATTAGTATGTAGGGGGCACAGTGGTGTCATTTATATGTGGGGGGCACAGTGGTGGCATTATGTGGGGGTATTAGTATCTGGGGGCACAGTGGTGGCATTAGTATGTGGGGAGCACAGTGGGGGAATTATTACCATGTTAAGGGCACAGTGGTTGCATTACTATGTGGGGCAGTAGGAGGAGCACAGTTTTTGTGCTACACAGCAGATGCAGTAAGGGCTCATGCGCACGTAACTGCTGAATATTCTTCAGCGATTTGACTGCTCATGTGCGCTTCAAATCGCTGCAGAAACACTGCATAATGGATGCATTTTTTTTTGTAGAAAAAAGCCGTTTTCATGCGCTCTGGCTACTGCCCCCACCATAGACAGAGCGGGAGCTGCATCAATAGCGCAGGGAATAATTGACATGCTGATTTTATGAATGCACGGATTTGGGTCACAATTTTGGCATCCAAATCGCTGCGTTCATAAGAGCATTGTGCGCACGTATCATGCACACTCTACATAGATTGTGCTGGGGACACAGGACGCATGCATTTACGCTGCAGTGCAATACGCAGCGTAAATGCATGCAATTACGCAATGTGCTCACGAGCCCTAATAGGGACACATACAAAACCAGCAGCTCAGTATTGGGGTGATGGCAGGATGAGGAGTTTGGTAGGTTTCGATTAGATGGAGATGGTGCCAGAAATGTGACGAGTTGTGGCTGGAAGAAGTTGTCATGTCGGTCTGGGCCAGATGGAAAAGATGGAAAAGGTGAACAATTCCATCTGAAAGAACGTCAGCTGTAAGTCACCATCTATAACTGTACTGTGATCTCTTGTATGTGCTGCAGGACCGATATCTACCACTATATTGTCACCATATAGCGGTAATATCAGTATCATCTGCTGAGGTTCCACTATACCCACAATTAGTCTGTGCCACCGTAGTTATCATGATTACCTGGTTAGGGGCCCACTCAGATGTTTCTCCCCCCTGAGCTGAACGCTTAGCTATGCCACTGGCTCAGCCCCTTTAAATGTACTTTAGAACAGCTTGCAATGGGACAAGAGAAATACAATGTATTGGAATTAGCTAAATAGGTAAATCAAGATATGGATATTGAACGGTGTTGAACCTTAGGGCATTAACCACATGTGCAAACAAAGCCTCATAGGTCATCAATATTAAGTAGTAGACAAACCCTTTAAATACTGAAATACATCGCTGTTGTGTAAAAACATTTGTGTTATGTGCTTGGGCATACTTGCACAACATTGCTATCTGTCGCTCAGGAATGAATGTCATTTCGACGTGCTTAGCTTTACAAGCTGGCCTGGTGCCAGATCGTTTCTCACATTGCATTCTCGGGGATATGGTAATGATCAACAGCGGCCCGTTAGTATCCCCGTCCTGAAAAAAGATAGGAATGCAACTTTAAGCATGTTCACACACTCAGTTTTTTTGCACGATTTCTTTCACATGAAAATCATTCAGTGTTGTCCGGGGAAAACATATAGCTGACATGTCATGCACATTCTCAAAGTGTTTTTAAGCATTCAGTTGAAAAAAAAACAGAAAGAGTAGACATTTTGAGGCTTTAAAAAAATGCTTTGTAGCTCTAAAAAGAAGGAAAAAACCATACAGTGTGAATGAGATTGAAGGAGAAATCGGATTTATTTTGCTGCTACTGTACCATGCCGAGTTGTTTTTTGCACAAATAAACGCACAAAAAAGATTTAGCAAATACTACAAGTGAACAAGAGCATAATGCCATAATTTACCACTTTTATTGGACACCAAAAGCCCAACCAATGCTGTTTATTTTACATAGTTTTTTTTATGAGGGATTGTTTTTTAGAGCTTTTCAGTGGAACTATTTTATGATAGCTCTAATTTATTGGTTAGCTTTCATTTTTTGAGCTGGGAGGGACTTTTATGACACTGGATAGTCTGATTACACCAATACCAAATAAGTTTTATGTATAAGACATTTAATTTTGTGTTGTTATATTCTAAAAACCATAATATTTTTCTTTTCTTTTGATATAGCCATATGAGGGCCTGTTTTTTGGGAGCTGAGATGAAGATTTAATTTGTACTATTTTCTGGAGTGTACAATGTATTCATTATTGTTTAAGAGGGAAAGGAGAATGCCAAAATCAAGAATTCCGTCAGTTTAGGTTTCATTCAAACGTCTGACTTTCTCATATGTGGTTCTAATGGATAGCACTTGCAAATGTGGTAGTCTATGTGGTCATTCACATGTCATTGATTTTTTTTTTTTGTGGTTCGTGCATTCTGATTTTGATTCAAGACGTGTGCTTTCATTGCAAATAAAGTATTTTTTTCAGTGTTGGTGTCTATTTCTTGTCACTCACAGATTAGTAATGGGGGTGTCTCATAGACCCTCCCCATTACTAATCTACGACTTAGTAGCAGCTGTGAGCTGTCATTAACACCTTATTAGGACGATTGCTACCGCACCAGGGCATTCGGAAGAGCTGGGGAAAGTTCTGGGATTGTCACGTCTAATGGATGTGGCAATCCTGGGTGGCTGCAGGCTGGTATTTTTGTGCTGGGAGGCCGATAACCATGGGTCTCCCCAGCCTGAGAATATCAGCCTCCAGCTGTCAGGCTTTATCTTGGCTGGTATCAAAATTAGGGGAGACCATACGCCGTTTTTTTTTAATAATTTATTTTAATAATTAAAAAAAAGCCGCATGCGGTTCCTCTTATTTTGATACACAGTCAAGATAAGTGCACTGCTGGGGGCTATAGCCATATGCTTTATCTGTGCAGGATATCGTAATATGGAGGGACCCTACGCCAATTTTCTATTTATTTATTAATTCCTACAGTACCATTTAGACACACATAGCACCTGTGATTGCAAGCAGTCAGACACGCTGCCACTCAGGGTGAGAGCGCTGTCTGACTGCAACCAATCACAGACGCCGGTGGACGGGGAAGCAGGGAATATGTATGAGGCTCATGAGCGGCCCTGGAAGTAGAATGAGAGGCGGGAGCAGTTACAGCCTCCGTAAGTTTAACACGCTTGCTCCAATCCCCCTATTCCTTCTACCACCATTTTTAAGTCCCGAATTCTGGTCTCCATAGACTGATGTGGAACCGTCGTTCAGCCAGATACCCGGGATCAATTCCAGTCCAGACCTGTTTTTTTTTTTAACCCGGTTAGATCCTAGACCCCTACCCCTGGTATCTGTGAGTCCACCCATCACTGTTTACTAAAAAAAAATGCATGGGATAAAACTGTGCAAAACAACACACAAAAAACGCACGGAGACGCATGGGTTTTATTGACTCCGTTTGCTGGCACAAGGTGCGTTTTCCAGCCAGCCACAAAACTGTAGCTTGTGGACATAGCCTTAAATGGGTAGATTTCGAAATTCTAAAATTAAGTTTTGGAGACTTCTTGTAAAATTTTAAAAACAATGTTTAAAGAATTATGCCAACCCAAAGTAGACGTAGATTTCTTATGGAAAAAAAATAAAGTTAGAAAGTTACTACTAACACAATTTACAAGTTGCCACAAAAAAAATCTATTGCAGAATCAGTAGGTTAGCATTCTAAAGTTATTACCACATAAAATGATACATGTGAGGTCTGAAAATAAAGCTTTATCAGAAAAGATGAGGATTGTGCATGGAAGCCTGTGGTACTGCTGGCTCACCTTAGCCTATGATACTTTTGCTTCTTTTTTTTAAATGTGTCTTCCATGAGAATATAAATTTTGGAAGATAAAAACATGAGTATAAAATAAAGAAAAATCCTTGACCAAAATTGGTTTAAAAAATACAGAAAAACTTTGGAATTTTCTTTCCAAGCCAGAATGGAGACAATAAAGGACCTTGCACTAAAGTGAGTCTGTTAAAGGGAATCTGTCAGCTGTTTTTTGCTACCTCATCTGACAGCAGCATCATGATGTAGGCAAAGAGATCCTTAATCTAGTGATGTATCACCTAGCTTACTGAGTGCAGCAGTTTTGATGCAATCAGAGTTTTTAGATTTGCCATGGTCCAGAGCTGAAAGACCCGCCCCAGCATCACCAGGCTCTGAATATACAATTTCTATAGACAGTGAGCTGCTAATCACAAGAGGGATGGAGTCAGATAACATGACAGGAGCCAGTTCGTCACAGCAATGATAAGGTCCTAGTGATAAAATATTCAGTTTAAGTAAACAATAGCACAGGAGCTTGACATGTGACAAATCGTTAAATTCTGTGTTTTATCCCTTACCTCATCCTGTGCTCAGATAGCAAAAACCTGCTGACATGTCCTTTAAATTGCCACTCAGTTTTACGTTTATAGATTCACAGATAACTATAATTTGCACTGGTGGGAGTGATTTCACATCCTGTTAGCGTGAATATACTTACATACTTTTACATATACTTTGTAACACCTTGGACACTTTTGTTCACATGTTGGAAACCTGCTTGGCAACTTTTGTTTGTGTGACACAAACCTAATGAGAGGGTTGGAATCTGTTTGCATTAGGCATAGCTTGGTAATAGAAGTCATAAATAGTATACTTTATGAAATGTTTGGTTATACAACATATTTTATTGTCCGTCTCCTTTATCTCACGTTTTCACATTGTTATGTTTTCAAAATGCATTATTGATTAGAAATCACTTTAAAACACCCTTGTGGGTGTGACTAGAGGTTTTGGTTGTAATCCCGTATATAATAGATACTTTGGATTTGTTGAATTTAAAATAGTACCATTATTGTAAATCAGGCTATGTTGCTGCAACAAACCTGGACATTTGTGAGACTTTTTGTTTTTTTTTAAATATTTTTTGGAATATACAGTTAATTAGTTCAGAACATTTTTACATTTGTATTGTTTTGTTTATGTTACACTAACATACTCTACAGCAAAGGTGGGCAATTCATTTTTTCAAGAAGCCACATGAGAGGCCATATCTGGTGTGGATAGCTAAGCCAATAGGCTGAAAATAATTCTGCTCAATATTCATATTAACATATTAATTATTATTATTGTATTATAATATGAATTTTATCACTTAATATTGAACAGAATTATGTTTTCTGACATCCCCTTATACAGTATGAGCCCACACACAGCCCCCCTATACACAGTATGAGCCCCCCACATAGCCCATAATATACAGTATGAGCATCCCCACATTGCCCCTCTATATTCAGTGTGAGCCTACACATATCCCTTATATACAGTGAGAGACCCTTCCATAGTCCCCCTATATATCATATGAGCCCACACACAGACCCTTATATACAGTATGAGCCCCCCCATAGGCTTTTATATGCAGTGGGAGCCCCCCACATAGCCCCTCTATATACAGTGTTAGAACACAACCCCTCTATCTACAGTATGAGCCCACACATAGCCCCTATATACAGTGAGAGCCTCCACACAGCCAATGCATATACAGCTTCAGCTCCCACATAGCCTCCTAAATACAACATGAGCCCAGCAAAGTCTCCTAAATAAAGCATGAGCTCCACATAGTCTCCTAAATACAGCATGAGCCCCCACATAGCCTCCTGAATATAGCATAAGCCCCACTTAGCCTCCTAAATACAGTATGCGCCCCCACACAGCCTCCTATATACAGCATGAGCCCCAAATAGCCTCCTATAGGATTTCTATACTGTAAATGATAATGCTATTGCATATATAGAAAATCTTGATATTTGACTTTGATTTTTATCCTTTTGATATTTTTCAATCATTGTCTATTGACTGGTGTTTATTTTTATATGATGGTAAGGTATACATTCATACGATTAAAAAAGCCTCCTAAGTAAAGCAGAGCCCTCCACACAGCCTCCTAAATATAGCATGAGCCCCACACAGCCTCCTAAATACAGCATGAGCCCCACACAGCCTCCTAAATACAGCATGAGCCCCACACAGCCTCCTAAATACAGCATAGCCTCCGAAATACAGCTGCTATGACATCATCGAATTTGCTGTGTCACTTGCTGATTGGTGGAAGAAGGAGCCAGAGTAATGTCCTCCACTACTGTATTCATTGCTATCTACATCCTGAAGATGCAGATAGTGGTGACATTAGGCCTCTGGCAGCAGTGGTACCTGGGCAGCAGAGGGTATGGTGTGGCCCATGGTCCACTGTTTTCAGCCCTTTAACTGTCTTAGCACGTGGGCCGGAATGGAACAGCTAGAGGACTGGATGTGACCCTATATCATTGATCTATGTTCCCTTTAAGCCTTACATTCCAACTTTTCTATTATAAATGCTAGGAAACACTTCATTATAAGCAAATTATCATTGTATTACTGAATTATCTTCTAATATCAAGAGCCAATACAAAGACAGGCTCCTGCCCTAGAGTACTGTACAGTATCATGGTGTGTTCACACTGGCGTATAGTGTGTAACTCGGACAAGTGCTATCCAATGTTTTAGTACTCGCTCCAATGTTAAATTGGACTGCACTCGGATGACATTTGAGTCCAGTCTGATATACACAGAGACATGCAATGGAGAAGATGAATGGAGAAATGAATCTCTCCATCTTCTCACCAGAGAATCGGAGCACACTAGAATGACAATGGATGCTAAACACTTGCAGCAGAGTTTGAGCCAAGTATCATTAGCATCTAGCATCCGATGCCCTCACATTGGATGCTAGTGTGGGCGCACCCAGGGACGAGCTGGTCCAGGGTGTAGTGAGGCAATTGCCCCCCGTGGGCCGGACCCCAGCAGCAGTTTTGGGCCGCCCGGCTGTCTGCTGCCGACACTGTACTTTACATTTGTATAAGTGCCAACCCGGCCTACAGTATTGTATGGTTAAGTTATTGTACTGTTGCAAAAATGCATGCCCCTTGGAAGAATCTGAATTTTGACGTTGATTACAATTCTAGGCAAAGTCTAATGGTAATGAAGCTAATAACGCACAGATGTACTGTTCATCTGTTATAAAGCACATTGAGTGAGCATGCAAGGTGCAGGGATGAAAAGTTAATTGGCTCTAAATGTAATAATCTATAGACCTCCGTTTAGCTGTGATAACTTCCACGGAACATTTCCTACAACTATAAATAGCATCGACAAGAAATTCAGAATCGTTCCTCTATGCAAATATTTTTCCGTTCATCAATATTTCTTGGGTTCATGCCACAGCATCTCGATAGAGTTAGGACTCTGACTTGGCCATACAGGAATAAAATGTCTTTCTTTTCCAATCATTCTTTCCTTAATTTACTTAGGTCACTATTACAATATAATCCTATGGAGCTGTGTTTTGATGAACTATAAACTTACATTGTTAAAGCAATTTTGGCTCACACATAGAACCCAGGGTGATCCCGCAAAGTGAAATTATAGCTATGTGAGTGAAATGAGAACCGGAGTGGTGGTGGAAACCAGAAAAGCAATCAATAAGTATTTGATTACACTTAGAGAACAACACATATTTTTATTGGTATAGCCAATAAAAAAATAACAACGGCAGTGTTTCTTTAAATTTAGACACCCTACGCCATTTTTTGTGGGCAGAATTGACAAGATGCACTATCCACATGGCAGTCAGCAGAGAGAGGAAGGGAGATAAGAAATGTTCCTCCCATTTTTCTGTAGTATAAAGTGAACACAAGGCTAGTGTTTTGAAAAGTATTCTTACCCCGTGAACATTTCGACTTTTTTTCATTTTATACCCACAAAATTAAATGTATTTTTGGGGGATTTTATGTGACATTTCAACACTAAGTAGTAAGTAGCAACTATCTGTGAATTGTAAAGGAAATGTTACATGGTTTTCTAAATGTTTTAAAAATATAAATCTGAAAATGACGTGCATTTGTATTCAGCCCCTCTGGGTCAACACTTTGTAGAACCATATGTCTCTGTTATTACTGCTGCAAGCCTTTTGGGGTATGTCTCTACCCACATTGCACATCTAGAGGCTGAAACTTTTTCCCATTCTCCTTTGCAAAATTGCTTTAGCTTTGTGAGATTGGATGGGGATCGTCGGTGATCAGCAATTTTCAAGTCTTTTCACAGATTCTCAGTAGGATTTAGGTCTGGACTTTGACTGGGGAATTCAAACACATGCAAATGCTTTGATGTAAGCCATTCCATTGTAGCTCTGGTAGTATGCTCTGGGTTGTTGTCTTGCTGGAAAGGTGAACCTACACCCCAGTCTCAAATCTTTTGCAACCTCTTCCAAGTTTTCCTCCAGGATTGCCCTGAATTTAACTCTATCCATCTTCCCATCAACTCTGTCCAGCTTCCCTGTCCCTGCTTAAGAAAAGCACCCACACAGCATGATGTTGCCACCACCATGTTTGACAGTGGGGATGGTGTTTTCAGGATGATATATAGCATTTTGCATTTAGCCCCCAAAATTGTATTTTGGTCTCATGTGACCAGAGCACCTTCTTCTACATGCTAGCTGTGTCCCCTACATTGGTTTTTGCAAACTTGTTATTTATGACTTGCTTTCAAAAATGTCTTTATTCTTGCCAGTCTTCCATAAGGTCATATTTGTTTGGTATACAGCTAATGGATATCTGCAGCTTCTTTATATTGACCATGGGCCTCTTGTCTGCTTCTCTACATGCTCTCCTTGCTTGTGATGTCAGTTTAGGTGAACAGCCATGTCTTGATAGGTTTGCAGTTGTGCCATATTCCTTACATTTTTAGATAATGGATTGACTATTGCACCATGAGCTGTTCAGATCCTGGGCTATTTTCTTTTACACCCTAACCCTACTTATGTTTCTCCACAACTTTATCCCTGACCTTCCTGGTGTGTTCTTTGGTTTTCATGATACTCTTTGATCAAAAATGTTCTCAAACAAAACTCAGAGGGCTTTACAGAACAGATGTAGTTATACTGAGACATTACACCCAGGTGGACTCAATTTATTAATTAGATGACTTCTGGAGGCAACTGGTTACTCAGGATTTTGTTTATCAGAATACAGAGGGCTGAATACAAATACTTGTCACAATTTTCAGATTTATGCTTTTAAAATATTTAGAAAACCATGTATCATTTCCTGTATACTTCACAAATACTTGCTACTTTATGCTGGTAGATCTCATGACATCCCAAAAAAATACATTTAAATTTATGGAAGTAATGTGAAAAAAATGTGTAAAAATTCACGTGGTAGGAAAACTTTTTCAATGCCCTGTACATTGCACATGAAATCTGGTGCAGACATCTCAACACCAAATTCGCACCTCCTGGCAGAAAACTCCACTAAAACAGCAACAAAACCGTTTTTTGCATATAAATAAACATAGGGTACTTAGTAAACACTATTTTTGATAAAAAAAAAGCGTAAAGCCATCCCACCGCAATAATGTGTACCCAATCGGGACAGTACCTACACTCTAATATTAAAACCTCACCATGTGTCAACAGACATCAATCTGAATAAGGACAGAGAGTGGCTGGGTCCCAACTGGACACAAAGCCATGGGAAGCAATATAGATGAATTGCCCAGCTCACTAAGTAGGGGGCCGCTAGTATATAGCAAGAAAAAAATCCAGCGGAAAAAATGAGACATCCAAAATTTCTTTAAAGCTTCACTTTTATTCTTTGCATAAAAACAAGCTATGTGAAAAAATGTCATATCACCATTGTGAAGGTTTTATACTGAAATGTGTAGGCCCACTATTTGCTACTATTTTTGCATGTCTTTGCTGTTTTTTTCACAGATCTTATTTTTTATGCAAAGAATAAAAGTGAAGTTTTAAAGAAATTTTGGAAGTCCGCTTTTCCACTCGATTTTTTCTTCCTATATAACAGCCATGATAAGCGCACAGCTCGCATGTAGCCTATAGCCCTTTGCTTTATCTGTGATGGGTATCAAAATATGGGGGACCGTTGGTCAATTTTTTATTAATTTATTTATTTTTATATCACAATATAGAACCGCAGACAGGGTCTGTGATTGGTTGCAGTCAGACTCTGTCACACAGGCTGGGGGCGCGTCTGACTGCAGTCAATCATAGACATGGGGACTGCCGGTGGGCGGAGAAAGCAGTAAATATGCATGAGTGTTAATGCGCGGCCCCGGAAATAGACTGAGTGGCCAGGAAGCAGTTACAGCCGCATTGGCGACTCGGTAAGTATAAAGCGCTTACTCTAATCCCCCTGTCCCTATGAAAAACATTTTTAAGCGCTGGAATCTGGTCCCTATAGACTTATATGGGGACCAGCGTCTGACCAGATGAGATCAATTTTGGGCCAAACTCGTTTTGTTTTTTTTCTAAATTCGGTTAGTCCTGCCAACTGTGTTTTTTTTGGTATATTGTGGATAGAACCAGGATCTACGAACCAGTTAGAACAATGTGTGCCCCAAGATGAGACCTGTGGGAGATAAGGAATGTGTCTTTATTTATTTTTATATATGAAGAAATATTAAAAGCAGATGCCGTGGAATACCCTTTCACACAAAGTGCGGCTTTGAAGGGCTTTAGGTGAAAGGCGAGTATGGTCAGTTTTACAGCTAGAGTCAGTCCTGCTGGATGGCTGGATGGCTTCCCATGGCAAACTATCATTTAATAGCTCTTGAGAAACTCTGGGTTGTGACAACTTTATGTACTGCAATGTAATTATAATAATTAGAATTAAACAAATTACTCATATAATGTTACATAAGAGTTAGCTACCGCCTAAGAATAAGGAGGGCTGCAGTCACATCATTTAGAAGTCGATATTAATGAGTAACCATCTGACAAAAACGCTCTGAGGACTTTGACTTTCCTAATACAACAAACTACAGAAATGTCATGTGTTGTAGTGTGGCAGCCTGCACAGGACTACGTCTATACAGATTATGCTGTGCCCGGATTATCTGCAGCCAAGAAACTTTCCTTTTCACTGGGAGATTTAACCAAGGAGCCAAAGAAGACTAGAGACATAGGGGTTACTCTAGGAACTTACATTGTCAATCCCAGGTATTTGTATATAATGTATGTTTTTCAGTGCATTGTCTGAGCAATGATGCCATTACTGGGCTAGGTTACAGGCTAATAGATGCTGGCCGGCAGTCTGACTACTGTAGCAGCAAAGTGAGATTATGTCTGGTGTGATAAGGTATATCCGACATGTACACAGCAACCCTACTCTTGGCAGACAAGTAATGAGTTCTGTTAATTCTTTACTAGTCCAGAAAAGTATTATTCTACTTAAGGTTGGTGTCTTATTTCATTGTTTTTGGCTGTTTAATTTGTTTTGTTTAGGTTTTTTTCTTGCTCAGAACCTGATGTGAATATAGTAGTTTATGAAGAATTGTTCTGTAGGTCTGGTTCCAAAATGTCAGAGAACGTTAGACCATGCCTTTCCCCCACTGTATATCAGTGTGGTTGGTTGTGGTTGGTCTGCAATAAATGTAGTGTACGCTTCATGCGCTCTATTTCCAAATGGTTATGAAATGTTAAGAATTTGAAGAATTACTCTTAAGCCGGAACCATCAGCGGCAGAGGTGGGGATATCCTATTGCTACTGATATACAGGAGTTATGGTTTAGAGATTTTTGTTACTATGTTTTACAATGAAACAATGGATGATGTAACTGTCCTGCTATCTGTGCCTATCTGAGCAGTGCGCATTGATATTCTATTTAGCGGCGACTGTATGAGTAATCAGGCAATTTTTTTTCATTATTGTATTAATTGATGAGTTTTTTAGTCTTTGATAAAGATGTTTTAAAAGATTTCTCACCAGAGCTTCTACTTCTACTACATATGCAAAATGCTAAAAAAAAAATTAGGATAGGTTATCAATGTCTGATCAGCTGGGGTCTGATACCCCGCACCCTCGCTGATCAGCTGTTCTCGGTCCTGGCAACAATAGCAGGTGGCCGGAAATGCTCAGTTCCCAGAGCTGCTCAGCCTTCTGATATTGGCCACGGACGGGTACTGCACATCCTCCTCCTATTTATCTGAATGGGAGGTGGATGTGCAGTATCCGGATGTGGCCACTATCAGAAGATGGAACTGAGCATTTCCCGCCACCTGCTGATGCTGCTGAGACCGAGGACAGACGATCGGTGGGGGTGCCTGGTGTTGGACTCTGGCCGATCAGACATTGATGACCTATCCTAATGCGGGCTTTACACAAGATGACTGATCGTGCGATGCATCGTCGGGGTCACGGTTTTCGTAAAGCACATCCGGCATCGTACACGACCTCGTCTCGTGTAACACCTCCTAGCGACGCTGTATCGCTCACAAATCGTGAGTCGTGTACTCGTCGCTAGGTTTCATAAAATTGTTTAATTAAAATGGCGGCGGTTCATCGTTTCTGTGGCATCACACGTTGCTCCGTGTGACACCACGGGAAGTCAACGATCAATGATAAGGTGAGCATTTTTGATCGTTAGCAGTCGTTAGTACGTTTCACACGCAACGACGTCGCTAATGAGGCCGGATGTGCGTCACGAATTCTGTGACCCCAATGACATCTCGCTAGCGATGTTGTTGCGTGTAAAGCGACCTTAAGCCCTCATATGGCAATATTGATGGCAAAATAAAAAGAGTATGTCTCTTGGAAGAAAGGGAGCAAAAAATGAAAACTAAAAACGGAAAATCGCCTGGGGGTGAAGAGGTTAAATCCCTGCAACAAACAAAGTTAAAAACCCCATTGTACCACAATGCAGTATATTAACAGGGAAGAAAAGTTCTGAATGCACCCCACTCACCATCACCTTAAAGTTCAAGAAATACCTTGATAAAGAAATGGCAAATTTTTCTTTGTTTTTGATACTCGTTATGTCCATGAAGAAATCCTTAGACTTCTGAGCAGATAACGTTGGATCCTGATGACTTCTTGGACCAAATAATGAGCGAACATATAGCTGATGAAAAAGACATATCCACCAGATTGCATACCAAGCCAAATGTTTAATACGTTTTAGTAACAAACATAAATAAAAAAAATAATAAAGGGCTTAAAAAAACCTATGGAACGACCATAGGACATATCAATCACCCTTGCCAAGAGGTCTCTCCTCATATTTTCATTGAAACACTTTTTTCTACATGTCTGTGAGGTGTTATCAGGATCCAAAGCTATTAAAAATAAAGGTTTAAAAAATAAAGTTTAATGTTCTTTGGCTCCTTCTCTGCTGACAAAACCTCATGATGTGTGTTGTGACATTGCTGGCTGATACACAACATCACTTCTTATGAAGCCTAGTCAGTGGCGTTGCTCAAAATGATATGCTGGAGCCCACAGCGTCATGGTGTCAAAAGGTCTAGTCAGCATCCAAGGTGCTAAAGACCATAAACCTTACATTCATTATCATCTGGGGTCTGGAGGGACCTCGGAATATAAAAAAGCACACTTGTTTTGCTTCTAAATTCAATGTGAATTAATACAAATTTCTGCTGTTGGTATGTTTCTTCTTGTGGAGAGGGCCAAGCATAAGACGTCTTATAGGTCATGTAATGCTCCTCTGAAAAATTAAATATGAATATGTTCTAGAAAAGGACAGGAAGAATTAGGGTACCTCATATTGGGGATAGTAGTTCTAAAAGTCTATACTGACCCTTTTTACGAGCCTTGTCAAATAACTAAGGATTAAAAGCCAAACCAGACCCCCATTTGCAGAAAAGTGTTTTGGAGTGTTTAATTTTCATCAGTTCAAAGCAGGAGATCTGATTTGGCAAAGGCCCCCTTCACACGCCCGTGAAAATCATGCACGTGTTTCATGGACGTGTCAAGGGTGCGTGTTCCCCTCCGTGTGCCGTGTTTATGGCACTACGTGTGTTCTCCATGTGTTATACGTAATAACACATGGAGAACGGAAAGCCCCACCTTACCTTTTTTTACGGAGCTGTCTGTGGTGCTGACTGACAGCGTCCGGCACAGGCCACGCCGCGCTGACCCTGCTTCCAGCCCCCAGTGAAGAAGATGCTTTGTTCAAATTCACTGGGGGACGGATGCAGGTGACAGCCGCGGCAGACACTACAGGACTCGTGGAGGTGAGTTTGTGTTTTTTTTTATTTTTAAAATGACACGTGTGTTTCTCCGGCGCATGTCACGTGGGCCCGCATCCACACTACTTCCGTGTGGTACGTGTGCGGGCCACGTGACACCTGTGCTGCCGGAGAAACACGGACATGCATCCGTGTGGAGCACACGGGCTCACGTGTGCTGCACACGGAGGCACGGGCCAATGGCTAAACACGTGGGTGCACATAAACCCATTGATTTTAATGGGTTTACGTGTGCCCGTGTCTCCGGTACATGCAGGCACGGACCTAGCACGTAACGGAGACAGGTGCATGTGAAGGGGGCCTAAGGGTGAGAGCTCTGACAGTAGGCTTAAAGGGGAACATTTCTCCCTGTGGAAAGTGCTACGCTGGCCTAAAAAGAATGTTAGGCCATCCAATGCTCCTCTGGGAATTTTAATATGCAAATATCCTCATTAGAGAGGAAGAAGTCTAGAATTGGGAATTTTAATATGCAAATATCCTCTTTAGAGAGGAAGAAGACTAGAATTCTAGTGCCACCTACTGGAAGTAGTCAATATTTACCCTTTTAACTAGCCTTGCCATGGCTTAAGAAAAAAAGACAAACCATACACTCCATTTTCAGACAAGGCTGAACGGAGCCCCACAGTGGAGCCATGCACAGAGTGACCCATGACTTACTTTGTAGGGCAACGAGGGGTTAACTTTTAGGAAGAAAAGTTCTGGGGGGGTCAAAAGTTTAGGGGGCTTGGTGTAAAGTTAGGGAAATGGTTAGGTTTTGAATAGGGTATATAGGGTCAGGAAGTGGGGTGGAGAATACCAGAACGGCACGTGTTGCCACCAGAAAAGGTCCCCGCCCTCCCGCCCTGTGTTGATTTGGGGTATGGGTTGCTCAGGAGGTAGTGTTGCATTTTAATAAACTGTTCAGTGTCGTTTTGGCTAGCAGTAGTTAGGTGGGTTCTTGGAGTTGGTGGTAAAATGGTGGTGGGGGGTTATACATCAGGTGAAAGGTAACCCCCTCCTTTTCCTTTGGAATTGTAATTATCTTGTGGACTTTGAGGCTCTCCAGGGTGGGGTCTCCTGGGAGTCAGTGTTAGGGAAATGTTTTCCCGGTAAGAGTTGTCCCCGAGCTGTTTTTTTGCGGCTGGGGGCAACGTCGGATGGTTTATTAATGCTATGGACATTTGCCAGATTTTTGGAGCTGCAAAAACCCTCCTCGCTGTAAGAAGTTACGCTATTTGTTTACTGTTATGTTTGTTTAATAAAGAGCTGATTTGGCCAATTTATCTAAGCAGGTCTCATGTGCTCATTGGAAGGGGAATCTGTGGGGAAAAAGGGTAATGGTAGCAGGTCTGATTTGGCTATGTGAGAGGCCTCGTACCGGTGTTCTGATGGGGAACACTTCTCCTTGTGGCGAGTGCCAAGCCAGTGTAAGGTGTTTCAATTTTGCATAATTGATTCTCTTTCTTGTTGCGACTACAGAAACATCATGTTAGGATGTAAAAAACGTACCGCACATGGACCTATGTTAGTATGATACTTTCACCTGAGCGATTTTATACATGAACCAATGCTTTGTGTGAAAAAAGTCAGAGCATGTTTTGCTCTTTCTTGTCTGTGTTTTTGTATGTGGCTCACTTTATATTACATTGAATGTGCAAAAAACCAGACACCATATGTACTGTATATCCATGGCATCCATTTTTAACAAATCAAATGCAATAATTAACATAGGAAACTGTATTTGACATTGTATATTTCTTTCATTATTGACGTATGAAAACAACTTGGGTTGCATAAAGATTGCATACAGATGAGAATACAGATGAAAAAAATGGCCTTTTTTCATTTTGAATGTGGGATGAGTTTTATATGCTTGGCGTGCACGTAGCCTGACACAGAGAGAGTAGTTACCATACATACTGTCAATCATTGTAATACTGCTCAAAATCATTAAGATTGACTATCCCTATTCATCTCTGATCCCTATTCATATGTACAGTCCATGGAATTAATGGTGTTTTATAAATAATAATAACCGCTATAAATACTGGGTGCATAGTTGCCCACAAGGATGTGTCTCCTAAGTATCCCTGAATAAGGATTAATTTCCTCATGTGAATATTTGACACAAATGAACGCATGAATCCTTTTTTGTAAATAGGCTTGGCTGTGCTCCTGTTTGCTTCAGTTACATAACGTTTTGGTTTCTTTTAGACCATTTAAAATGTAAATGATGTGGAAATTCATACAAAATATAGTTCGTCTTTGTACAATGAAGAACTTTTGTACTAAGGAACAAATATATTTTTGCTTTTTTTTGTGCACATTTTATATAATTGACTTAAAATATTAGCACATTACTGAGTATAATCACACAAAAATGCTTGTAAGTATACTTTGAGTGTATAGATTCTTACTGTAAAAAAGTCATTTAATTTCAAGGACTCAGGTTATATTCAGTGTAGTATAATTGTAAATAAAATTGTAATATTTAGTAGTAACTTTCTTATATATTATTTCTTCCAGTAAGAAAATTAAAGCCCCTGCTCCTCCTCCACCAGTACAATCTACCTCCAAACCACAAATAGAGCACATGTCATCAACAGACTCCGAGGGGACGGGAAATGAAATCTCGGAAGAATCAAAAGAAAATCTGCTCCATAGAAAGGTGGATCTCACAATATGTTTACCAGATGGGCAGGAAAAGACAGTCACTGTTGATGGCAGGTAAGTCACTGTGCTGACTACATTTTTGCAACCTGTTTAAAAAACATTACAAATTTGTATTCATCCATCGGTTTCACATGAAGAATAGCTATGTGATCGGCACAACAATGAAATTTAGTGAACATCATTATAAGTTAGTTTGGTTAGTCAGGTGCTGGTGTCATCAACACATCCAGCAATACTTTGGGTGTTCATTATAAGCACAACTTAAACATGTTGGCCACTACTTTTACATTGATGGACTTTCCTTATGATAGGTCATGAGTGTGTGATCGACCGGGGTCCAACACCCTGCTCCTATGCCAATCAGCTGATTCTGGTGCTGGCAGCTGGATCAGGATACCGAAAATGCTCAGTTCCAGAGTGGCTCTGTTTCTTGCAGTACCCAACCGTGGATGCTATCATTTGATGGGGCAGCTCTTGCTGCAACAGCCGACATCGAGAAAAGCTGATCGGCATGGGTGTAGGGTATCAGACCTGGTTGTTCAGACATTGATGACCTATCCAAAGGAAAGGCCATCAATGTAAAAGTAGTGGAGAACCCCTTTAACTGTTTCATTTACTACAAAAACCTTGTACAACTCCTGGCATGTTCATTCAGTTTACTTTTGTTTAAAAAAGCAGATCACAGACATGGCACCAAACTGGAGTCATTTCAAATGGCAACATTCTGGCTGTAAGAAACACTAAAAAAAATCATGAAAACATAATGTGCTAGCCAGTTACAGTTACTTTTGAAGACCAAACAGGGGGAAAAAATTATGGAATCACTCAATTCTGAGGAAACAATTATAGAATCATGAAAAACAGACAAAAAAACACTCCAATACATCACTAGTATTTTGTTGCACCACCTCTGGCTTCAATAACAGCTTGCAGTCTCTTAGGCATGGACGTAATGAGTGAGAAACAGTACTCTTCATCAATTTGGCTCCAATTTTCTCTGATTGCTGTTGCCAGATCAGCTTTGCAGGTTGAAGGCTTGTCATAGACCATTTTCTTCAACTTCCACCAAAGATTTTCAATTTGCATTGAGATCCACACTATTTACAAGCCATGTCATTGACTTTATGTGTCTTCTTTCAAGGAATGTTTTCACAGTTTTTGCTCTATGGCAGGATGCATTATCATCTTGATAAATGATTTCATCATCCCCAAACATCCTTTCAATTGATGAAATAAGAAAAGTATCCAAAATTTCAATGTAAACGTAGGCATTTATTGAAGATGCAATGACAGCCATCTCCCCAGTGCCTTTACCTGACATGCAGCCCCATATCATCAATGACTGTACAAATGTACATGTTCTCTTCAGGCAGTCATTTTGTTTATTGTTTAGCTTTTCTGTATGTAAATCCCATTTCCTTTAGGCAGTTTCTTACAATGTGGTCACAGACATTGACGCCAGTTTCCTTCCATGCGTTCCTCATTTGTTTTGTTGTGCATTTCCTGTTTTGGAAACATGTTGCTTTAAGTTTCCTGTCTTGACGCTTTGATGTCTTCCTTGGTCTACCAGTATGTTTGCCTTTAACAACCTTCCCATGTTGTTTGTATTTGGTCCAGATTTTAGACACAGCTGACTGCGAATAACCAAATGCTTTTGCAACATTGCGTGATGATTTACCCTCTTTTAAGAGTTTGATAATCCTCTCCTTTGTTTGAATTGACATCTCTCGTATTAGAGCCATGATTCATGTCAGTCCACTTGGTGCAACAGCTCTCCAAAGTGTGATCACTCCTTTTTAGATGCAGGCTAATGAGCAGATCTTATTTGATGCAGATTTTAGTTTTGGGAATGAAAATTTACAGGGTGATTCCATAATTTTTTCCTCATAATTCAGTGATTCCATAATTTTTGCCAGGGGTTGTAGTCTCGTTTCTGTGTTCCATATCTAAAGCCATGACATTTTTTAGTATAGCATAACCTGTACAGAAGTCATGCTGAAAAGGGTTCAAAATTAGGTGTGTGCAGCCTATGTGGGTGTAAAATGCATTGCTGACTGTTCCACTCCTATACTGAGGGAAAAACAAAACGTAAAAAATACTCTATGTGTGCACGTGACATAATAACTACTATTTATGCATACATTTTCCACCTTCTTTTATTCAGCCTGTCTTGTAGACACGTGGTGAATCTGGGAAACAGTAAGAAATGAATTTCTTAATTAGCTTCTTACGCAACCCAGAGTATGGGTGCTACAATACCACACCTTGTTTCCTAATTTAATTTAATATATGTGCAAGCTCAATGTACATTGAGTAGTCACATTGCAGCGTTCCATAGACATCCTCAGTTATATAAACACTAGTCTAATTTGGGAGCTCAGACAGTAATATGAATGGCGTGCCCTGGCACATTAGGCAATTGTCAGGATTGTATTTTTGGCATACAAGAAAAATCTGTTGTTGGAAAATGATTGCTACATACTTCATTACCTGTATATAGCCATGACAACACACACGTATGGCAATTTATACTACACCCAGGATATAATAAAGGGGGTCTCTACTATGAGGATAACCCCTTCTTAAATACTATAATTCCTCAGGTAAAATAAAAAAAATCTTATACACCCCTCCCATACCAGCAGCATGCCAGGAATGTCAGCGCCAATTATATTGAAGCTTGTATGACGTTGTTATGCCTCATGAGTGCTGCAGCCAATCACTGCGCTTTCACTTTTTTCACATGAAGGGTCAGGGAAGGTGAGCGCTCTGCAGCCTGTTATTGGGAATAGGACTCATATGGGAAAAATATTTTACACAAGGAAAAATAGCATTGGGGTTATCTGAGTAATGGACAAGCCATTTAAGGCTGTTTACAAATGTTGTTTTGCCGCCATTCTCAAAAATAGTGGAAAAATATTTGAAGTTCAGTTGTGATCATCGCAAAGAACTGCAACGTGTTACGTGACTATAAGATTTGAATGTAGCTCTGAGACATCCTGTATGTCAGTTGTCCCCAATTTTTCTGACCTTGAGAGCCACATTTAGATCTGACAGAGGGTTAGGAGCAACCTTTAGTAGAGAGGGTCACAAGCCACATCCAGCTCCCACCCCCTCACAGTAGTGACACCCAGAGACCCCACTACCCGTATAATGACAGCCAAAGCTTTTCCACAGAAATCACACTGAGGCAGTATACTAAGTTCCAGGGGTTTGTACCCTACCCCCATTCAGATTTGCTCTTCTGTGTGGGGCTACTCACAAAAGTCCCTGTGACGACATGGACTCTCATGGGTTAAAGTTTCTTAAAATCCAGCCAGACAGCATGATCATAGTATCATAGTATCATAGTTTTTAAGGTTGAAGGGAGACTCTAAGTCCATCTAGTTCAACCCATAGCCTAACATGTTGATCCAGAGGAAGGCAAAAAAAACCCCAATGTGGCAAACAAGTTCCAATGGGGAAAAAATTTCCTTCCTGACTCCACATCCGGCAATCAGACTAGTTCCCTGGATCAATAACCTGTCATAAAATCTAATCTACATAACTGGTAATATTAAATTTTTCAAGAAAGGCGTCCAGGCTCTGCTTAAATGTTAGTAGTGAATCACTCATTACAACATCATGCGGCAGAGAGTTCCATAGTCTCACTGCTCGTACAGTAAAGAATCCTCGTCTGTGATTATGATTAAACCTTCTTTCCTCAAGACGTAGCGGATGCCCCCGTGTTCCAGTCGCAGGCCTAGGTGTAAAAAGATCTTTGGAAAGGTCTCTGTACTGTCCCCTCATATATTTATACATTGTGATTAGATCCCCCCTAAGCCTTCGTTTTTCCAAACTAAATAACCCCAAGTTTAATAACCTGTCTTCGTATTGCAGCCCACCCATTCCTCTAATAATCTTGGTGGCTCTTCTCTGCACCATCTCCAGTTCAGCTATGTCCTTCTTATATATCGGTGACCAGAATTGTACACAGTATTCTAAGTGCGGTCGCACTAGTGACTTGTACAGAGGTAGAACTATATTTTTTTCATGAACACTTATACCTCTTTTAATACATCCCATTATTTTATTAGCCCTGGCAGCAGCTGCCTGACACTGGCCACTAAAGTGAAGTTTACCATCCACCCATACACCCAAGTCTTTTTCTGTGTCTGTTTTACCCAGTGTTCTACAATTAAGTACATAATCATAAATGTTATTTCCTCTACCCAAGTGCATGACCTTACATTTATCTACATTAAACTTCAATTGCCACTTCTTAGCCCAATCCTCCAATTTACATAAATCTCCCTGTAATATGATAGATTGTCTATAGATGGGGGAGAAGTCCCTCATTGTTTTTACAAGACTCTTGTTGACTCAATGTAATTGTGTTGGCCACTGAAAGCTAGACGTATTGTTCTCCAGACTTTTCCAGTAATCATTGTATTGTAGTTGTGTATTGCTAATGTGATTACCTTAGTAGCCATTGTTGAGTCGGTGACTTGCCGACTCCATGTAGATATACTGAGTCTTTCTATGCACGTCATTTAAATGAACATTATCCATGCAGCTTGAAATTCATCCAATGGGAGAAGCAATCTTGTCCAACCAATCGATGAGGACGCAGTGTATCCTAAGGGAAAGTTATGGCTATAAAAGGGACTTCTTTAAGCCACCAGGGTTGATGAAGGTTGATGGATCCAGTCTAAGCTCTTTGGAGCTGACTAGAGGATCAGGATATCTTATGGCTTCAATCTAGGGACTCCGGACCCGGTTGGAGACCATATCCACAGCCTAGGGATTTCGACTCCGGCTGCCAGGATTTTAACATCAAACCAGGACTACCTAAGGAGGACACTCAGGTTGGGACAGTTCAGTCACCTGTTACAGACTTTGCAGACCTCAGACATCTTGGAACCTGTGAGGCATGGACATTCTAAATCCCTGGTGAGCCAGCGGAAGGGTGAGACTCTGTTGCCTGTTACATTTGTGTGTTTTGCTGGTTATGTGTTATGTGCCGTTAATTGTTTGGGGATCCAATAAAGTCTAATTATTGTGGTTCCCTCACCCTGTGTTGTCTGAGTAGTGTTATGCCCACGGTTAAGGAGGCCGGCGTTCAGTTGGGATGAGCCCTGAGCCACGCTGTCTTTCTAAAGGCGGCGGGTTTTAGTGGACGAGAGCACCCACTGAGCCCCGTGTCTCCACAGTCCCCATATGGAGACCTATTCTTTATAGCTGTTTGCTAGACCTGGTGCTAATGCATCAAACTGTAAGACAGCCGTGAGTCACGCAACAGAGGCCGTGGGTAACATGTGGCTTTCAAGCTACAGGTTGGTTGTGGACCCCTGCAGGATGTGGTACAAATTACCACTTGTATGGTGTCAGGACAATACTCAGGAAATTATGTGTGCAATTATATTTGATATGAACTTCCAATAGAATTAAGGGAGATATGCAGGTATGGGATCTCAAAGTATGGGTCCATCAAAAAGAAATAAAATCTAAGTACTGTACATACATTTCAGTTTAAGACATATTATGAATAAGTGATTACTGAACAGCAGATAAAGTAAGGTACGGTAATTCTTTAGTAATAGAGTCTAAAATAGAGACATTTTGTTTATGGATTGATCCCTTCAGTTGAAATGCTTTGCATCCATTGCTTTAGAACACGTGATTCAGGCAAAAGAAAGAAGTAGTTCCTTGTCAGCTTGGCTTTTGTCTTGGCAGAAATATCAGCTGTATCCTCATTTATTCAGTGCTTCTGGCTTTCTTCCCAGCTTTCCCGGTTGAAAATGTGAGGTTTCTTCTGCAGCTCTTTCAACTCGATCTGATACGTGTCATTTTAACAACTCCGGTCTTTTGCTTAGTTTTGTGCAAATAAAAAATGTATCCAATTCAAAAGAAAATACAAAAATAATAGAATTCTTTGTAGCAGGTCTTCGGTCTTATGGTATGATTTTCGCAGACAGCTCTTTAATTTCCAGTCTTAGTTTTAAGTATCATCCTGTAAATAATGGAAGCAGGGCTCAGAGACTGATTACAGAATGTTACTAAGAATAGCTGGCAGAAGTATCAAGATTTTAATCATTATGTGGTTTCTCCTCTAGTCTCTATCATCATAGAGTGAAAGTCAATAGAACTATATCGCAAGCCTTGCAAAACGCCCAAACGTTGTTGGTTGTGTTTAATCCCTTCATTGCCAGGGTTTCCTGCGACTTTGCGCCTCTGGAAGCGAGAATAATTTTTGAACTTTTAAAATGTCCATCTAAAATCTGGATCATTAAACATTTACTTCATATTAACCCCCAATATACAGTCAGGGCCAGAAATATTTGGACAGTGACACAAGTTTTGTTATTTTAGCTGTTTACAAAAACATGTTCAGAAATACAATTATATATATAATATGGGCTGAAAGTGCACACTCCCAGCTGCAATATGAGAGTTTTCACATCCGAATCGGAGAAAGGGTTTAGGAATCATAGCTCTGTAATGCATAGCCTCCTCTTTTTCAAGGGACCAAAAGTAATTGGACAAGGGACTCTAAGGGCTGCAATTAACTCTGAAGGCGTCTCCCTCGTTAACCTGTAATCAATGAAGTAGTTAAAAGGTCTGGGGTTGATTACAGGTGTGTGGTTTTGCATTTGGAAGCTGTTGCTGTGACCAGACAACATGCGGTCTAAGGAACTCTCAATTGAGGTGAAGCAGAACATCCTGAGGCTGAAAAAAAGAAAAAATCCATCAGAGAGATAGCAGACATGCTTGGAGTAGCAAAATCAACAGTCGGGTACATTCTGAGAAAAAAGGAATTGACTGGTGAGCTTGGGAACTCAAAAAGGCCTGGGCGTCCACGGATGACAACAGTGGTGGATGATCGCCGCATACTTTCTTTGGTGAAGAAGAACCCGTTCACAACATCAACTGAAGTCCAGAACACTCTCAGTGAAGTAGGTGTATCTGTCTCTAAGTCAACAGTAAAGAGAAGACTCCATGAAAGTAAATACAAAGGGTTCACATCTAGATGCAAACCATTCATCAATTCCAAAAATAGACAGGCCAGAGTTAAATTTGCTGAAAAACCCCTCATGAAGCCAGCTCAGTTCTGGAAAAGTATTCTATGGACAGATGAGACAAAGATCAACCTGTACCAGAATGATGGGAAGAAAAAAGTTTGGAGAAGAAAGGGAACGGCACATGATCCAAGGCACACCACATCCTCTGTAAAACATGATGGAGGCAACGTGATGGCATGGGCATGCATGGCTTTCAATGGCACTGGGTCACTTGTGTTTATTGATGACATAACAGCAGACAAGAGTAGCCGGATGATTTCTGAAGTGTACAGTGATATACTTTCAGCCCAGATTCAGCCAAATGCCGCAAAGTTGATTGGACGGCGCTTCATAGTACAGATGGACAATGACACTAAGCATACAGCCAAAGCTACCCAGGAGTTCATGAGTGCAAAAAAGTGGAACATTCTGCAATGGCCAAGTCAATCACCAGATCTTAACCCAATTGAGCATGCATTTCACTTGCTCAAATCCAGACTTAAGACGGAAAGACCCACAAACAAGCAAGACCTGAAGGCTGCGGCTGTAAATGCCTGGCAAAGCATTAAGAAGGAGGAAACCCAGCGTTTGGTGATGTCCATGGGTTCCAGACTTAGAGCAGTGATTGCCTCCAAAGGATTCGCAACAAAATATTGAAAATAAAAATATTTTGTTTGGGTTTGGTTTATTTGTCCAATTACTTTTGACCTCCTAAAATGTGGAGTGTTTGTAAAGAAATGTGTACAATTCCTACAATTTCTATCAGATATTTTTGTTCAAACCTTCAAATTAAACGTTACAATCTGCACTTGAATTCTGTTGTAGAGGTTTAATTTGAAATCCAATGTGGTGGCATGCAGAGCCCAACTCGCGAAAATTGTGTCACTGTCCAAATATTTCTGGACCTAACTGTAGTTATGCAATTGTGTGTCAAAGGGTATTTTTTTTGTAAAAAAACATAAAAATTAATAATAGTGGCTAAAATTGTGACCTAAACAGAAAAATACATACAGCACACTTCCTTAAAAGGGATGGGGCATAAAATAAATTTGTTTCAATAATTGAAAGAGTATTATTTTTTCATATATATATATTTATTTTTTAATGGTATAAAATATGAAACATTATTTTTAGCCCCTTTATTCCAGAGCCTGGATTTCACCTTCATGACCAAGCCATTTTTTCAAATTGGACCAGTGTCACATTGACAGGTTATAGCTCTGGAATACTTCAACAGATTCCAGTGATTCTGAGATAATTTTTTTTGGTAAATTTAAGATAATATTTTTTGCCTGTTCATGACCTCAAGCTATAGTGCACTTGGGTTATGCAGCAGGACGATGATCTAAAACACACCAGCAAGTCCACCCCTGAATGGCTTAAGAAAAACAAAATTAAGACTTTGGAGTGCTGTAGTCAAAGTCCTGACCTTAATCTGATTGACATGCAGTAGCATGACGTTAAAAAGGGGGCTCATTCTCTGAAACCCTCCAATGTAGCTGAATTACAACAATTCTGCAAATGATGTCACACAAAGTTTTGCACAAAGTTCGCTGACTGTTATGGTGGCATCAGGCTCTGTTCACATTGCAGATTCTGACACTTCACACGATGGTTTCTCTGGTATGTGAGATCAACACAGGCAGACTCGGCCGTCAACCTGCTGTGTGCTGATTCATAGGCAGGCAAGCAAGAGTTCATCTCTGTTAGTCTGCTTGCTCCTTTAATCACACGTTGTGGGGAGACATATCACATCTGTTCCCATGCTATGTATGCTGGTTGAAACATTCTACCCATGCCAGCTATAGTTTGTCTATGTTGGTCTGTGAGCTTTGGTGTCCCAGACTTTGAGTTGAAAATGTTGCTTTGTGCTTGGAGTGGTTGTGGAGTCTACCCATGTTGTCTTGTTGCTTCATTCCTGCTCTTGTTTTCCTCTTAATCCTTTATTGATTTATACCTCTGTGTGCGCGTTTTGAGTGACAGAGTTTTGATATCCCCTTTCTGTTATTTCTGTGGTTTTCAACATATTCCTGTCCCATCCCTCACTGAGGTGAGGGGGAGAAGGAATAAGATTAGGATTGGTTAGGAACAGGGCCAGGAAGGAGACTCAGGCATCTCCACCATTAGGAGTATTCCTAACGCTAGGGATAGCATAGGACCCCATAGCTGGGGTCACCGCCGTTCACTGCAAGTGGGTCACACAGTAATGTGCAAACTGTAGGCTGCTATGACGAGTGGTGTTGTCATGAGGTCACTACAGTTCACTGCCATGGTTCTCACACAAAGTATTACGAGAGCCGCTGGCAGTGAACTGGGGTGTACTCATGACATCATCGCTTGTCACAGTAAAGTGGGTCGCACAGTAGCGTGAAAAGCGCCGCAGTTCACTGCCGGCTGTTCCAGTACTTTGTGTGAGAACTGCGGCAGTGAACTGTGATGAACTCATGACGTCACCGCTCATCAAAGCCACCTGCATTTTGCACACTACTTTGTGACCCACTTTGCTGTGATGACCGGTGACCTCATGAAGTCACCACAGTTCACTGTCGGCCCCGATTCTCAGACAGCACAGTGTGAGAGCTGGAAGTGACTGCTGTTCTAGCCTATGAAGTTTGTTCTGTGAACGTTCTTTATACACTGGGGCACTGAGTCATGTGACCTCCATATGGATTATGGTGGACCTGCTGGTCTGGTCTTTATTTCTTTAATAATTTTCTCTTTTAATTTCTTTTAGAGGCGCTTTTATGCAACGTCGTGGAACCTCCATGTGTAGTACAGTGGAACTTCAAGGCTTTTTATTTTTTATAATAAATTGGTGAATGAGGGCTAGTTTCGGGGGGTGATTTTTTTAAATAATTTTTTTTTGTTGTGTGTTTTTGACTATTTACATCTACTGGGTTGGTAATGGGGCGCCTGATAGACACGCACCCATTACTAAAACCAGGGCTTGACACCAACTGTCAAGTCACAGCTGACATCAACCCCATATACCCCATCAACCGCACTAGGTTAACGAGGCGAAGCGCCAGGATTGGCGTATCTAATGGATGCACCACTTCTGATGCAGCTGCTGCCTGCTATTTATAGGCTGTGAAGGGACCAATAACCATCGACTTTTCCTGCCTGAGAATACCATTTCCCAGCTGTTAGCCTCACTTTGGCTGGTGATCCATTTTGGGGGGACACCACTTACTTTTTTTTTTATTATACATTTAATTTTAAATAAATAATTAAAAAAGTAGTGTGAACTGACCTTTGTTTTGGATTACCAGCCAAGGTAATGTTGCCAGCTGTGAGCTGCAAGCCAAGCTGCAGCTGTCTGCTTTACCTTAGCTGACTACCAAAAATAGTAGGGACCCCATGTTGTTTTTTTAAATCTAACTACCGTATTTTTCGCTTTATAAGACGCACTTTTGTTCCCCCAAATTTTGCGGGAAAGTAGGGGGTGCGTCTTATAAGCCGAATATACGGGGGGGAGGGGCGGTGTATATATATATATATATATATATATATACACTGCAGGGTCCGCTCTGGAGCGCTGCTGGGGCAGGTGAACACTGCGGGCGGCAGCATCAGATCTCCTGCTCCCGCTCATATAATATGCACAGCCGCTGTCCATCACCATGGTGCTGAAATCGCATCGCAGTGACAGGCTGGGGGAGTGGTGCATATTATATGTCCCTGCGCCCCCCTGTGATCGCACATGCCCCCCCCTGTGTTAGGTATGGCCCCCATGCTGCTGGTCATCCTAAAATAAAAAAGCTTTACTTACCCCCTCCAGCGTTTCTCCCCGGTGTCTCTGCTTCCACTGTGATCAGGCAGTCACGCAGAGATTAAGTCACTCTGCTGTGACGATCACATGACCGGCACCAAGAACCAGGAAGTGGAGGAACAGAAGCACGGAGGGAGACAGGAGGGAGATCAGCGCTGCAGGAGGTAAGGAAAGAGTGTTTTTTTTTACTATGGGCAGCAGCATGGGGGCCATATCTAACACAGGGGAACGTGTGCAATCCATAGGGGGCCATAGGCAGCACAGGGGAACGTGTGCAATCCATAGGGGGCCATAGGCAGCACAGGGGAACGTGTGCAATCCATAGGGGGCCATAGGCAGCACAGGGGAACGTGTGCCAGCACAAGGGGGCTATATTCAATATAAGGGGGCCATATCCAGATTAAGGGGGCTAATTTTAGGATGGGGGCTATGAGGGACATATACCCTATATGATTTGTTAGACGGACACTGGCATTATAAGATGGACCCCATTTAACATTAAAAAAAAAATTCTCTTTTCCTTCACCAAATTTGGGGGTGCGTCTTATAATCAGGTGCGTCTTATAAAGCGAAAAATACGGTATTTCTTTTGTGGCTAAATTCAAGGCTAAACACTTTTTAGTGCCACATGAAAGGCACTATAGGGTGCAAGCTTAGAACACAATTGTGTCCCTAGTTTCCTTAGACAGCTCTTTGGTCATGGTCATGATGGAGAGGTTGGAGTGTGATTGATTGATTGATTGTGTGGACAGGTTTCTGAGGCTGGTTTCACATCAGCGTTTTCCTGCCGCACTCCCAGACCCGGCCAAGGGCAGTACAGTACAATACAGTTCACTAGCAAGCTCCGGGCACATGTGGTCATGTGACCGGAGCATGTGACAGCATGTGACCGGGGCTTGCCGCACTGTCTGTGAACTGTATTGTACTGTATCGCCCTTATGCCGGATCCGGCAGTGCGGCAGAATACCGCTGATGTGAAACCAGCGTTATACAGGTATCATGTTCAAAGATTTGCCATTAATACAGGTAATGAGTGCAGAGTAGGAGGGCTTCTTAGAAAAAAAATAACAGGTCTGTGAGAGCCAGAATTCTTCCTGGTTGGTAGGTGATCAAATACTTTATTTCATGCAATAAAATGCAAATTAATTATTTAAAAATGTGATGTTCTGGATTTTATTTTATTTTGTCTGTCACAGTTGCAGTGTGCCTACGATAAAAATTACAGACCTCCCCATTCCTTGTAGGTGGGAAAACTTGCAAAATCAGCAGTGTATCAAATACTTATTTTCACCACTGGAGGTGTTTGGCATCTATCTATCTAGCTTTTGACAGTATGTAAAAGATCATGATAAAAACAAATTGTGCACGCATGTCTGAGTGCCGCGCGTTTTTCTTTCTCCCATTGAATTGTAGTGGTGAGACATGCAGGCATCCGCAGCGTGCTGCAATTTGCCCCCATATCGTTTTTGGAGAGGAAAACGTACAGATATGCCCTACACTATTGTTTAACATTGGTGCAAATGCAATGCAATTTTTTATCGCATTGCAGCTGCAGATTTTATATGCAGATGTGACTGAACTCTCAAAAAGAGACCAGAATCACGAATTATAGGCTGTTGTCACACGAGCATTGATTCTTTCATACGAGAGAACTGAATTGTTTATGGAAATTATACTACGATCAAATTCTGATCCACGTTTGATCAGAGCATAGTGGGATCCGATTCTCTCGCATGAGAATCAGAGCACTATCAGAAGAAGATGGAGAGCAAAATGTCTCCATCTTCTCCATTCTGTGCATCCATCCAAATCAGACAGCACTCAGATGTCATCCATGTGCAGCCAGATGATTTCCAAGCAACAATAGTCTTGAATGGGTATGTGCCATCTGATTTGCTCTGCAAATTGCAGCATGCTGCACTTATTTTCTCATGCTGATTGGCAATGCTAGTCATCACTGCCCTATAAAATAACATTTGTCCAGTGGTGTTAGCAAAGTGTGAGTCGGGAGTGACAGATACAGTTCTCACTTCAACTCCTGATATTTCAGGCTGGGTCGTAATTACATACATATGGCTATTAGTAGGCAGGACATCCTTAGATACTGAATTGACACTCTGCGAGTTCATATGAGATATATCCTTAGCTGGGAAAGTGTTATTTTCCATTTCATGCCTACATTATTAGGAACACCTGAAAAAAACTGTAGCAGAGGTGTATCAAGTTGCTCTTTTACACGTCGTTATAAATTCAGCTTGGTGCCCCCCTTCTGAAGTCTTGGGTTGAATCCATAAGGAACAAACCTGTTTGTTTTTTTAACCTGCAAACTTCATCGCATTCATATACAATACACATCATTTTAGGTGCACACATACATCTTCTGAGTGCTGGTTCTGGCCTCCCATTCTCATCAGCACGTACTTTTTCCTGCTGACTTATACCCCTTGTGAAAATGATAGCGTGGAAGCATGGCTTCCACTAGAATTGAAATCTTTCTGTCAAGTGTCTATACTCTTGGGCCAGTTTCAATGAGGAAGACAAACTATTTAGGAAGCAGACGTTGGTTTGTGCAGGGCTTCATGAGCGATTACTGTAAATCTATGTGAGTGCAAGTGCAGAAGGATGCATGACGAAATTATTAACTATTTTTCTGTGATTAATCAACAAGCTGTTACCTTTGTTTGGCAGATTTAAGTGGATACTTAGAAAAAATGTCATAGATTTCTCTTCACTTCATTTGAATAAACTAGAATATAACAGTTTAGTAAAAACATTCATTCTAATCTCGTCTCACACAACTCATTCTAATCTGGTCTCCCACAACTGTGTCCTTCTTATATCTTAAGGCCCCGTCACACTAAGCAACATCGCTAGCAACATCGCTGCTAACGAACAACTTTTGTGACGTTGCTAGCGATGTTGCTGTGTGTGACATCCAGCAACAACCTGGCCCCTGCTGTGAGGTCGCTGGTTGTTGCTGAATGTCCTGGGCCATTTTTTAGTTGTTGCTGTCCCGCTGTGAAGCACAGATCGCTGTGTGTGACAGCGAGACAGCAACAACTAAATGTGCAGGCAGCAGGAGCCGGCTTCTGCGGAGGCTGGTAACCACAGTAAACATCGGGTAACCAAGAAGCCCTGTCCTTGGTTACCCGATATTTACCTTTGTTACCAGCCTCCGCCGCTCTCACTGTCAGTGCCGGCTCCTGCTCTGTGCACATGTAGCTGCAGGACACATCGGGTTAATTAACCCGATGTGTGCTGTAGCTAGGAGAGCAAGGAGCCAGCGCTAAGCATTGTGCACTGCTCCCTGCTCTGTGCACATTTAGCTGCAGTACACATCGGGTAATTAGCCCGATGTGTGCTGTAACTAGGAGAGCAGGGAGCCAGCGCTCAGTGTGCGCTGCTCCCTGCTCTGTGCACATTTAGCTGCAGCACACATCGGGTAATTAACCCAATGTGTGCTGTAATTAGGAGAGCAGGGAGCCAGCGCTCAGTGTGCGCTGCTCCCTGCTCTCTGCACGTGTAGCTGCCTGCGCTGGTAACCAAGGTAAATATCGGGTTGGTTACCCGATATTTACCTTAGTTACCAAACGCAGCATCTTCCACGCGGTGCTGGGGGCTGGTCACTGGTTGCTGGTGAGGTCACCAGCAACTTGTGTAGCGACGCTCCAGCGATCCCTGCCAGGTCAGGTTGCTGGTGGGATCGCTGGAGCGTCGCAGTGTGACATCTCACCAGCAACCTCTTAGCAACTTACAAGCGATCCCTATCGTTGTTGGGATCGCTGGTAAGTTGTTTAGTGTGACTGGACCTTTATACATCTAGAGCCAGTAGGACACCTGTAGACTGGTCTTCATTCTTATCTGGTCTCCCACAACTCATACTACAACTTTCTCCTTATATCTTATACCCCTAGAGCCAGTAGGACACCTGTAGACTGGTCTTCATTCTTATATGGTCTCCCACAACTCATACTACAACTGTCTCCTTATATCTTATACCCCTAGGGCTAGTAGGACACCTGTAGACTGGTCTTCATTCTTATATGGTCTCCCACAACTCATACTACAACTGTCTCCTTATATCTTATACCCCTAGGGCTAGTAGGACACCTGTAGACTGGTCGTCATTCTTATATGGTCTTCCACAATTTATTCTAATCTGGTCTCCCACATCTGTGTCCTTCTTATATCTTGGGTTCACACATAGCGACAGCGACAACGACGTCGCTGTTACGTCACCATTTTCTGTGACGCAACAGCGACCTTGTAAGTCACTGTTATGATCGCTGCTTAGCTGTCAAACACAGCAGATGCAGCAGCGATCATAACGACACGCCTCGCTGTGGTACATGTGCAGAGAGCAGGGAGCCGCGCACACTGCTTAGCGCTGGCTCCCTGCACTCCTAGCTACAGTACACATCGGGTTAATTACCCGATGTGTACTGCAGCTACATGTGCAGAGAGCAGGGAGCCGCGCACATTGCTTAGCGCTGGCTCCCTGCACTCCTAGCTACAGTACACATCGGGTTAATTACCCGATGTGTACTGCAGTTACATGTGCAGAGAGCAGGGAGCTGGCACTGGCAGAGAGAGCGGCGGACGCTGGTAACGAAGGTAAATATCGGGTAACCAGGGAAAGGTCTTCCCTTGGTTACCTGATGTTTACCCGGGTTACAGCTTACCGCAGGCTGCCAGAAGCCGGCTCCTGCTCCCTGCTCGCTTCATTTCGTCGCTCTCTCGCTGTCACACACAGCGATGTGTGCATCACAGCGGGAGAGTGACGACCAAAAAATGAAACTGGACATTCAGCAACAACCGGCGACCTACCAGCAGGGGCCAGGTCGTTGCTGGACGTCACACACAGCGACAGCGACGGGACGTCGCTGCAACGTCACAGAAAATGGTGATGTAGCAGCGACATCGTTGTCGTCGTCGCTGTGTGTGACACCACCCGTGTCATGTTATACCCGTATGGCCAGCAGGACACCAGGAGTCTGGTCTTCATTCTAATCTAGTCTCCCACAATTTATTCTAATCTGGTATTCCACAACTGTGTCTTTCTTATATCTTATACCACTAGGGCCAGTAGGACACCTAGAGGGATGGCCCTCATGCAGCACAACAGTAGAATGAACCAATGAGTGTCCAATTTTCATTAAAAACCAGGCACTGGTGTTAATGCGAGCTCAGTCCTTTTCCGAAGAATGGTGTGGAGGAAGAACTGCACCGGCCCAGCTGTGTCCCTGCTAGACTTGCTCCCGGTTGGAAAATAACCTGGTGATTTGCTTTCTAAGAATGTTTGCCAGGTCTCTTTTATTTCTTAATATGTAGAATAGCTTTGTATTATTTGATCAGGATTTTCCAAACAGGTAGTCTTTTTGATTGCTCTCACTGGAGAAGTACGCTATAAATCTTGCATGCACTGTCCTGTGTAAATCTTCTCCGGTAATTTACCTGGTTTAGAACTGAAGTGAGCAAGTGTTGTCTCTTTTGTTATGTGAGTATAGGTGTTACAGCAGGTGTGGCACTGCCATTTGTTTTATTAGCTTTTAAAAATGATAATTCACATCTGATTAGTTGTTCTTAGCCTTTGTTGAAACATATACTCGTATATTATCCTATAAGAAATACTTTTAAAAATGTGTAACAAGTTGAGAATAGATTGCTTTGAGACATTCTCTCCCCATCTAAACATTTTCATTGTTCTCTGGAGCCAATCATTTCAAAAGCATACTAAATCTAATACCTTTTATTGCCTCATCACACATAAAAATTATACAGGGTAAACAACGTCATTGCCTTATGATAAGAAACGTACACAAATGAGACTGATTTATGGCTGCCAATGGAGCTGGGTAACTGGTGTTTACTGAATACACGTATTTATTTATTTTACTTGCTTGTAAGGCACTATACATTTCCACAGCACTTTACAGATGTCATCATCACTGTCCCCACTGGGGCTCAGAATCTAAATTTCTATCAGTATGAGTCCTTGCAGATGTTGACTTTGGTGGGACTTGAACCCAGGACCCCAGTGCTAACCACTGAGCTACCGTATTGTCTGGGTATGTTCACACTGCATTTTTTTAGTAGGATTTTGAAATGTATCCATTCCAAAACACATATAAAAAACATCAAATACTTTTGGAATACTCTTTGTATTTTTTTTTGTGGGGGAGGGGTGAGGAATATTTGTTGTACAAAAACTTTTGAAAACCGTGGCATGAAAAAAAATGAAAGTCACTTCTTTTAGGCGGTTTCCTCATAGAATCTGCTTCATCCATGATACTGGTAACTAACGGCTGCCAATCACTGCAAGGAAGACAAAGGCTTCCTAAACCTTCTTGAAAAAAAATCCAAAAATAACACCTCCAAAATATTTAATGTGAACAACCCTAAAAATAGTAAAATGAATACTGCTCTAATTCGGGGGTACGCTGCAAAACTGACGGAGAGGTGTTTCACAGTACAGGTAGATAATGACCTACAACACCTTTCTGCTCCTCTTCTCAGTGATCTATATATACACAGTGCGGAAGCACACTGCTATTAATAAATATATGAAATTCAAAGAGTGCAAAAGCCATCCAACCATGTCAAGGTGTACCGTTACTATGGATGGTCCCTCAACACTTTTACCTCTACACATGCCAAAATAGCCTCATCTGACCAGGATGTAAAAACATGTATTAGTTGATACTTTTAATTGTACTCAATTGCAATTAATGAATTGAGCTATGACAATATTTGGAAGGCTGTCATTGATTTAGCCCCTTCCCACAAAGCCATGGGTTAATCTTCCTGATTAGGCCAAGATCTTTACATCTGATATGTGTCACTTCATTATGTAATAACTCTGGAACGCTTCCACATATCCCAGTGATTCTGAGATTGTCTTTATCATGACACTTTATAGCTGATATTACTGGTAGTCAATTATTTGTGTTTAAAGTAGCCCTCCCATGAAGATTTCTTTTCATAAATCTGTGTATGTAGTGTAGTGTGTGTGTATTGTTACTTACCACCTCCTTCTGTGGTATCCAGCACTGTTGTGCGTCTCTTATCGGTAATGTCACCGCTATTCAGACTATGCGGTTCACTTGGTGCACTCTGCATGCATAGCTGGAAGTCTCTTTTACATTGAAACGCTATGGAGCTTCATTCTGGCGCTCCATAAACTTACATTGTAAAAGCCACTTCTGGGTCACGCAGATCGCAGTGTGACCCAGACAGTTTGAATAATCTGTGACATCTGAAATTTGGCAAAAAATGGAGAAAGTCATATCACACAAAATAGTTAATAAATAAAATGCACCTTATGTCTACTTTATGTCAGTATCATTTTCTTAAATATCTTTTTTTGTTAGGATGTAGAAGGGTTAAAAGTTTAGCAACATTATTTCAATGAAATTATTTTTTTTAGGGATCAATTCACTTTTGTAATAAGTTTGAATTCTTTATATTCCGGAAAACTCCTGAACAAGACCCTATTTTAAAAACTACTGAATCGCAGGGGAAGAAGGGGAGAGGTAGGGAGGGGGGGTGAAGGAGGGGAGGGTTAGGGGCACTTTGCACACTACGACATCGCAAGCTGATGCTGCGATGCCGTGCGCGATAGTCCCCGCCCACGTCGCAGCTGCGATATCATGGTGATTGCTGCCGTAGTGAACATTATCGCTACGGCAGCTTCACATGCACTCATCTGCCCTGTGACGTCGCTCTGGCCGGCGACCCGCCTCCTTATTAAGGGGGCGGGTCGTGCTGTGTCATAGCGACGTCACACGGCAGGCGGCCAATAGAAGTGGAGGGGCGGAGACGAGCGGGACGTAAACATCCCGCCCACCTCCTTCCTTCCGCATAGCCGGCCGGGAGCCGCAGGACGCAGGTAGGAGATGTTCCTCGCTCCTGCGGCTTCACACACAGTGATGTGTGCTGCCACAGGAACGAGGAACAACATCGTGACATCGGTATTTCCCAATTAATGGAAATGACCGACGCTACACCAATGATACGATTACGACGCTTTTGCGCTCGTTAATCGTATCATAAAGGATTTACACACTACGATGTCGAGAGCGACGCCGGATGTGCGTCACTTTCGATTTGACCCCACCGACATCGCAGCTGCGATGTCGTAGTGTGCAAAGGGCCCCTTAGTTTTTGTAAGTAAGGTTTATTGTTTCAGAGGGTTAAGCTACAAAGGATGGTGAAAAATTGGGCATTGGGGAGTGGTTAATTGAAGTTTTTAATAATGAAGAGAGGGAAGAGGCAAATTTAAAGAAAGGGATGGATATCTGGATATTACGCTATGAATGATTTATTTGCTATTTAGATTTGTTGGCCCCTCTTTTCTTCATTATATACCCCATTTCATTAATGCAAGAAAACAAATAAAAATTTGGTTTACAAAAAAACCCGACATGAATCAAGGTATTCAGACTCGCATTCAAGATTCATGAGCATCAGAAGAATAAACAGAAGGTGGTGGGGGAAAAAATAAATGACTGTTTTTCCCCACTATATTGTTGAGTTCATTGTCACAGGATGTAACAGATGAATATGGACCCCACAATTTGAAACGCAACTTTTCCTGACTCTACATATCCCCAATGTGTGTTCAGATATTACTATTCGGTCACTTAACAGTTCATAAGGGAAGGAGCGCCATTATGATTTGCTAGAATGGTTTGTGTGTGTCTTGTCACATTATCATAGCCCCTGAGTTGCCAGAACAGCACAACCCCATTTTTCAAAGTAATAGGTAAAAATTGAGTTTATAATATTTTACTCAGTTTCTCCCCAAATCTGGAATCCCCTGTATTGAGAACTCTTGATGGAAGGAGTAGTATTTGACTTTTGGAGTGCAGATTTCCTGAAATAGGCCATTTTAGAACCAATAATCTGACAGCCAGCTCATAGAAGGTGTAATATGCCACTCTCTACTTTCAATTATACTAGTGTTTTAACACCATCTATTTGAAACTTGTATCCTTGTTTTTTAGTACATTATTTGCTAAGGTGAATGGAGTAATTAACCCCCTCACCACATACGCCATACAGCTACAGCACTGGCTCACTAGCAGGTCCGGCCCAATGATCGCACTGGCTAGCTAGCAGAACCTGCAAAATCATCAACTGGTGTCTGCTATATATCATAACTGACACCCTGCAGTAGCTCCCGTTATCAGTGCTAGCGCCAATCACAGATATTTAACCCTTCTGTTGCCACTGTCAATAGCAACAGCATCATAAAACTCTTTGCGCCGATCAGCACAACACAATTGCGATCGCGTTGTGCTGTTGGTCTCCAAGTAATGGCTGCGGGGTCACTCAGGTACAATGGCCTGTAAGGTCCTATCTTGTGGAGGAGCTGACACGCCTCCTGCCTGTGTATGATTGACAGCTCTAATACCCTGCATTGCAGAGTATAAGACCAGGGCTGAGAAAGTTGATATCCAATAAAGGCACTAAGTAAAAAAACTAAAAAAAAATCAAATAAAGCTAAAATACAGAAAAAAAATGGAAAAATGTTTCGGAAGTAGAACCAATCTATAAAATTGTCATATTATTTAACTCTTTTTGTGAACACCAGAAACAAAATAAAATAAAAAATATGCCAAAAATGTAGCTTTTACATCATACTGATGCCAAAAGAAAGGATAAAAAGTGATCAAAGAATCACAAAGAATATAGTATCAATAAAAAACATGTTGTCCTGTAAAAACAAGCCCTTAAGGTACCGTCTCACTAAGCGATGCTCCAGTGATCCCACCAGCAACCTGACCTGGCAGGGATCGCTGGAGCGTCGCTACACGGGTTGCTGGTGAGCTGTCAAACAGGCAGATCTCACCAGCAACCAGTGACCAGCCCCCAGCCAGCAGCGACGTGTGGAAGCGATGCTGCGCTTGGTAACTAAGGTAAATATCGGGTAACCAACCCGATATTTACCTTGGTTACCAGCGCACACTGCTTAGCGCTGCCTCCCTGCACTCGTTAATTACCCGATGTGTAGTCTGGCTATGTGTGCAGGGAGCTGGCACTGACAGCGTGAGTTCGGCGGACGCTGGTAACGAAGGTAAATATTGGGTAACCAAGGAAAGGACTTCTTGGTTACCCGATAGTTATAGATAGATAGATAATAGATAGATAGTTGGCTTGTACAGCTATTTAGCAAAATTAATGACTAATTTTAGAAAACAAAAGACATGGGCTCCTATAACCAGCACAGGTACATACAGCAGCAGCTGCGGGCTGCAACCCTCAGCTGTCCCTTGGGTGGTTTCGAAAAATAGAGGGGCTCCCATGCTGACTTTTTAAATTATTTGAACAAATAATTTAAAAAATGGCCAAGGGGACAGCAGACAACCTGGGGCTGATATTTTTAGGGTGGCAAGGGCCATTGTTATTTGTCTCTTGCCAGCCTAAAAATAGCTGCCTGCATGCAGTCGACTCAGAGGTGGCGCATTTATTAGATGCTCAACACAACTCATTCAGTGGAAAAATAAAAAAGTTATAGGTCTCAGAATAGGGTGATGCAATAAATAGTTTTTTTGTAATTCTGTGTTTTAGTGTGCAAATTATGAAAATACTTCATAACCCTGTCATCACTGTAATAGAACTGACCTGAAAAATAAAGTCGTCTTATCATATTTAATGCACAGTGAACAGGCGCGTGCTAGCATGCTGTTCAATAACCATTGCCCAGCTTCATCGGCATTGACGTGCGTACCTGTGTCCGTTGTCACCGCTTCAAAACACTGGGTATAGGGTCAGTGGGCATGATCAGAAGTCCCACTCCTTTATGACTAGTATCATAAAGGATCTTTATAAATACCTTTTCTAAAGATATCTTTCTGTATGCTATAATATACAGAGTCTGTTAGGCAGGGATTAGAAATATGCACCCAGTACTGCTCATGGGAGCATATTGGGAGCATCGTGGGAGCATACTGTTCTGAGAGCATATTTCACCTGACAGGTTCACTTTAAAGAGAAGCAACCATCAAGATTTTAATATATAATGCCAGGGCTATACTGGCGCTAGGATGCTGAATGTAACCATACCTTTTTTTCAGAGATTGGATGTTTTATTTCAGAAATATGCGCAAGTAAAATTCCAGCAATGCACTGTTATTTGATTGACAGGTGCAACAGGGGTGGGTGTAGCTATCTATTCCTGCCCCCCTCTGTCTGCTTGGTTCTGCAATTTAAAAAGACAGATTTGACTTAAAAGTTAACACAGGCATAGCATCATATCCAGAGGTTTTCTTTTCAAAATAGACGTATGAGTGCTGCCAGCATTGCTGCAGAGGTTACAGGGGAGGGGGGTCAACCTGTCATTACTAAGACCATATGCTGCACATTGCATCAAATTGGTCTGCATGGGTGTCATTCTAGAAGGAAGCCTCTTCTAAAGATGATACACAAGAAAGCCCGCAGTTTCTTGAAGACAAGCAGACTAAGGACATGGATTACTGGAGCAATGTCCTGTGGTCTGATGACATCAAGATAAACTTATTTGGTTCAGATAATGTCAAAGGTGTTGCAGCAACCAGGTGAGGAGTACAAAGACAAGTGTATCTTGCCTAAAGTCAAATATAATGGTGTGAATGTCATAGTTTTGGGGCTTCAGCAGTGCTGTTGGCTGTGAGGAGCTATAGTTCAGTGAGGGTACCATAAATGCCAACATGTACTGTGACATCCTGAAGCGGATCATAATCCCCTCCCTTTGGAAACTGAGCCACAGGGTAGTATTACAACCTGATAAAGACCCCAAGCACGCCACCAAGAAGACCACTGCCTTACTAAAGAAACTGAGGGCAAAAGTGTTGGACTGGCCAAGCATGTGTGACGCCCCAGCAGCAGTTGGACTGCTCGGCAGACACTTCGATGAAAAGGTGGATTATTTACAGGGGAGAATGTTCGTGACGCCACCTGCGGTGTGCGGTAACGAGGAGTACCGCCGCTGCCGTATTGGAGTGCCAGGGCAGATGGTGTGGGGCAGCCGTGATGGAGGTTCCCTCCGCAGGTAGAGGCCCCGGGACTCAGGGTAGTGAAAAGGTAGGAACAGTCTATATTGGTATAGGGCCGGCAGGGTGCTGGGGAGCCAGGGTACTCACTCAGGGGTGATGACGCATTCAGTGGACACAGACTCTGAGGTAAAACAAGTCTCTGGGTACCGCTGCCCTCGGTGACAGCACGTTCGGTTGTCCTTTTCAGTGATTTTGTGGTGGACTGGAGCCTTCCTCTATACACTGTTTACTCTGTGTGTCCCTGGCCCTGTTGGCTTGAAACCTTCGGGTCCCGTCCCTCTTTTTACTGGGGACCTGATCTTAGCAGCTGGAACGTGGGATTTTCTGTGACTGCTCTGTGTGGGAAGTCCTATCCCTCCGTTGTGCTGACGCCGCTAATCTCTGAGCTGTTGCAAATAGCATGTGAAGCTACTTCCCGCTGCAGGTTAATTGCCGGGTTGTGTGAAGCTACCTCCCGACTTAGGGGCCTGTCCCTCGCTGTGTGCTCGGCCCCCAGACTGGTTACTATGGATCCAATGGCTGACGGTCCTCTTGACCCGTCCAGCCCTGTCCTCCAGTTCCCTGCGACTGGGTCTCCATCTCCAAAGGCACAGGCCACTGTCTGCGACCCAGCCAGACTCTCCTCAGGGAGCTCTTACTCCCCAGGTCCTCTCTCTTTGACAGTTACTACCAACTGTCTAACTGACTCCTCCCACCAGCCTGTCTGACTCATAGGTGGGCAGTTCCTTTCCCAGCTGGAACCACACCCCCAGTGTGCCTGACAAGTGTAGTGTTTGGGTGACTAGGATTTGTGCTGTTGGTACAGAATCACTGTTGCGGACCCTGGAACCAATGAGGGTGGGTCCTGCACCAAGGATAGAGAATAGTGCAGTTCCCTGTGACACACTGGACTAGTCCAGGGGCGTCACATTCCCCCTTGGTTAAACGTAGCTCGTCCCCGAGCTACAGTGCACCCAGAGTGTTTATTTTTATCTGCAAAAAGTGAACATTTTAATAAGAAAAACATATCTATCCATCCCACGCAGGGGAGGCACTTTGTTTGATCCCACCGTTTCGCTTTCCCAGTCCTTCATCCCACCCCCAAAGTTCCAAAAGGAGGCAAGCCACCACTCCTGTTGGTGGCCAGAAACTTGGGCCATATGTCTCCTAGGTCTCTCCTCCACCTGTGTCTTCTCCTGTAGGTGGGTATGCAGTTCGTGGGTATGAATGGGAAATAACCATTTACAATAGCACCAGTTCGTGCTGGCTACCACCAGTCCTGTAGCCAAAGGTCCATTTTTAATAAAACTTATGCATTGGTCATCAATCAGGTCATGAATCCAGGTAATTAAAATAAAATCAACATTCTTCTTATCAACACTCTATATCAACATGTCTTACATGACTATAATTAGCATGGAAAATAGTAGAATTAAAAGCATGGAAAATACTAAACATTTTTAACTTTACTCTATATTCAGGCTATTTACATTAGGGTAGAGTAGCCGGGTTCCGCTACCATTCCTCATCTCTGAACCTATGTGGGGGCTCACCAAAGTTCACACGGGTGGGCTTTCTCAGCCCCTGGCTTCCCTCTAGCCCTTGTTCTCTGGTGTTTGCTACTACCTGTTCCCCACTACTGGTGCTAGGTGTTGTAGGTGGTAATCTACGTGTTCGTGGTGCTGGTATGGGTACTTCTCTAGGTGCAATGATTTCAGGCCTCCTTGGTTCTGGTTCTTCCGCGGGTTGCGGGAATGTGAGTACAGGCACAATCACTGCTCCATTCTACATAGGCCAATCTTCCGGGAAGTCACCTAGGATGGTGTGGATTACTCTCTTCTTTTTCTCAGTCACTTGAGGTTTGGGCTGTTCTTCCTTCTGGATGTTCAGGGGTTCAGGGCACTTTTTCAAGTGGTCACAGGAAATTACAGCTGTGGTTCTTCCTTGGTCCTTGCTGACAAGACAGGTCTTCTGGTTGTTGAAATTGGAAGGCTGGACCACATATGGCTCTCTTTCCCACTGGTCGTCCAGTTTATGCATCTTTCTTTTTCTTTTTAAGACCACTTCTCCTGGTGAAAATGGAGGGGCTTGGGCTTGTTAAAGCTCCTTTCTTGCTTTTCCCTACTTTGCTCCAGATTCTCCTCGACATACTCCTGAATTTGCCTATATTGGGCTCTACGCTTGGTACCCCAATCTGCATTTGGGGAATAAACTTCAGGCATCTCAACTTCCATCTCCAGATCCACTGGCAGTCTCCCAGGTCTAGCCCTCATGAGATAAGCGGGTGTGCATTTAGTGGAACTCACAGGAATACTATTCTACATGTCCACAAGATCTGGCAATTTTTCAGGCCACTGGTTCCGCTCTTCAAGGGGTAGAGTTTTCAGCAGGTTGATGACTACATAGTTCATCTTCTCACACATCCCATTTGTTTGTGCGTGGTAGGGGGCAATGCGTATCTTCTTACACCCATACAATTTACAAAATTCTTGGAAGATTTCTGCTTCAAAAGCAGGACCTCAATCTGTTAGGACATGTTCTGGGTAACCATGGGGTCTGCAGAAGTGTGCCTGGAAAGCCTTCGCCGCAGTGCTGGCAGTTAGATCTTTGACAGGTACCACCACCAGGAATCTTGAATCTACTATGGCGAGTGCATAGGTGTACCCATTCCTGCTTGGTGTGAGCTTGACGTGGTCTAAGGCACCGTGTTCTAGAGGCTGGGTAGTTACTATTGGTTGTAATGGCGCTCGCTGACTGGTGCTATCGTTTCTCCTTAATGTACATGGACCACAGTTCCTGCACCAAGCTTCTATGGTGTCTCTCATCCCAGTCCAATAAAAGCGACTTCTCAGCAACATTTCCAACTTCTTCCAACCAAAGTGCCCAGCTCTATCGTGATAGGCCTCCAACACCACTGGTGCATATACTGTGGGTATCACTATCTGGCATATTCTCTCATGCGTTTTTGGATTAATGAGACTTCTGCACAACTTGCCTCGATGGAAACACAGTCAACTTCTTTCTTTCCTCAATTTCTTAGCTTCTTCTGGAGCATCTGGTTCAAGATGTGAATCAGCCTGGGATATCAATGCCTTTATCAATCTGATTGCAGGGTCATTATCTTGGCCATCTTGCCAACCATGGTGGGGCAATGGGTTGAAGGTCGCCTCTTGCTGATCATTATAATATCAGGGTTTCACTCTATCAGTAGGGCGATGGAAAGCAGGTAGCTCAATCTCCTCCAGGTCATCTTCATCCCTCCCATCATCACACAACTGGGGCATCCTGGACAACGCATCAGCGTTAGCGTTCTTGCGACCAGCCCTGTACTTTATAGTGAAATCGTAATTTGCCAGTCGTGCTACCCACCGCTGCTCCAAAGCTCCAAGCTTCGCCGTGTCCAGGTGTGTCAACAGGTTGTTGTCTGTATACACGGTTAATTTTGCAGAAGCCAGGTAATGCTTAAACTTCTCTGTCATGGCCCAAACAAGTGCTAAGAACTCCAGCTTGAAAGAACTATAGTTCTCAGGATTTCTTTCTGTTGGACGGAGTTTCCTGCTGGCGTATGCAATCATCTTTTCCTTGCCATCCTGTACCTGGGATAGAACAGCTCCCAGTCCTACGTTGCTGGCATCAGTGTACAGCACAAATGGGAGGTTATAGTCAGGATATGCCAAAATCTCATCTCCTGTCAAAGCTGACTTCATCCACTTAAAGGACTTCTCCTGCTCCTCACCCCATGTGAATGGAGAGCCAGAAGTCTTGCCGTGCTTTGTTTGTCCGATTAGGAGATCTTGCAAGGGGGATGCCATCTTGGTATAGCCTTTCACGAACCTCCGGTAGTACCCCATCAATCTGTCACGCTCCCCGGCTCCCCGGCCACGCTCTCCGGCTCCCCTGCCTCGCTTCCCGGCTCCCCTGCCACGCTCCCCGGCTCCCCTGCCTCGCTTCCCGACTCCTCTGCCAGGCGTCCCCCGCTCCACAGCCTCCATGCCCCATCACCTGCGGTCCCCAGGCAGCCTGGTCCTCGCTCCCGGCGCCCGTCGGCAACCCTGCTCCAGCCCGGCTCTCCTGCCTCCTGTTCACCGCTCCCTGCTCTGGCTTCTGGCACCCGGGCCTCGCGCATGCGCATTAGGGCGCGCGCGCGGTCATTGACCCTCTCTTAAAGGGCCAGTGTCCTCCAACAGGATATTGAAGAATCAGGTACAGGGTATATGGGGAGATCCTTTCCAAGTGGGCGGGGCCTGTTCTTCGTGTTTTGCTAAGCTAGGAGTCAGGTCTCCTTGTGTTTTGTGGTATACTTACCTATCTCTCTCCTAGAGCCGCTCCTGCCTTACCAACCGGTTCTGACGATACCCGAACCCCGAACGGTGATGGTCTGCCATCCGGTCAAGTTCATACCATCCAGACAAATTTACCTGTTGCCTCTGCTGGAGCCTCGAATCTCTCTTTGCAGGACCCTCTGGCATCCCGCTCTTTCAGTTTCAGAGAGCTGTTGGAGCAGAAACAATACTTCCCCCATACAATTCTCATTAACAGTCCCCAAAATCATCTTAGGGTTCCGGTCACTAGGGTCATTCTGCACTACTATGAGTCCTTGGCGTGCTAACTCCACCCTGCCCACCTTGATGGTCACCTCCTTGAACCCGAGTTGTGTTACTGGTAAACCATTAACAGCGTAAATGGTGAGGTCATTGTCCGGAGGGGCGAGTTCCTCAGTTGACCAGAATTTGGTATACAGTACTTGGGGGATAGTTGTTACCTTGGAGCCGGTATAAAGAAGTGCTGAAGTCGGCCCGTTTAAAGGACAATAATGGACGTAGTGACCAGTCTTGTTGCACCTATAACAAACAAGGTGTTCATACCGGTCACAGTTCCTTCCTCTGTATGTCGAGGTCCTCCCTCTCATCCAAGGGACGTCATCTGGGCGGTCAGCAAGCTGGATCTTCTCCACCGGCTTGGTCTTGGGCTGGAGCTGCATTGCCTCTAGGATCCTTGCAACATCACTGCTCAGCTGCTGCACCTGTAAAGACAAATCACTGGTACCGCCTGCAGGCGCTACTGGGGTCTTTGGCTCTGGCAGTGCTCTAACAGGAGGTGGCACATGTAGAGGAGAAATGCCGGCTTGCCAAGACGTAGCAGGAGAATCAGCTGGCTCTGGGGTTTGCAAAGCCTTGATGGCTCGGTCTTTTAAAACAGCAAAGTCCATTGCAGGATATTCCAGAGTCCACAGCCGTACCTACTTGCGGTCCTACACTGACCCCAGGCCTTGCAGAAACTGTTCAACAAACATCTTGTTTCCTTCAGCTTCACTGATGGGGATGGTTAGTTTGAGAGTCCGTAGCGCTGATTGCAGCCTCAGGGCATAGTCTCTAATGCTTTCTTGTGGGCGCTGCTTGCAGTTGTAAAACTTTATCCGGAGTTCTGCCTCAGTGCGGTTTTCAAAGGAAAGTCACAGACGTTCAAAAATGGCAGTTACTGAGGCCCTTTCCTGATCTGTCCAGGTTTCCGCCTCCAGCTCTGTAGCGCCTGATAACTGGCCGAGTAGTACAGACGCTTGCTTCCGGTCATTCATCCCATACATATCCAGGAGTGTGCGGATTTTTCTTTTGAATCCTTGCAGAGTGTCAGGGGAACCATCATATTGTGGTAGCCAGGTAGCGCCTGGCACATATGGTAAAGTCATTGGCATTATCGTCGCGGTCGCTTATGTGTCCATGTCACCTTGATCTTGAGGGGGAACCGCCGCTGCTCTCGCTTCACCCGGCGCCGACATCTTTCTATGCCCCCTTGGTTTTCAGCGGCAAGATGGCGGCAACTGAATTTTTTTTTTTATTCACTTTGGGCTCAACAATTTTGGAGAAGGCGCACGTCACCCAGGTTAGTGGGTCCAGTCCGATCCTGTTCGTGACGCCAAAAATCGATGTGTGACGCCCCAGCAGCAGTTGGATTGCTCGGCAGACACTTTGATGAAAAGGGGGATTATTTACAGGGGAGAATGTTCGTGACGCCACCTGCGGTGTGCGGTAAAGAGGAGTTCCGCCGCTGCCGTATGGGAGTGCCGGGGCAGATGGTGTGGGGCAGCCGTGATGGAGGTTCCCTCCGCAGGTAGAGGCCCCGGGACTCAGGGTAGGGAAAAGGTAGGAACAGTCTATATTGATATAGGGCCGGCAGGGTGCTGGGGAGCCAGGGTACTCACTCAGGTGTGATGACGCATTCAGTGGACACAGACTCTGAGGTAAAACAAGTCTCTGGGTACCGCTGCCCTCGGTGACAGCACGTCCGGTGGTCCTTTTCAGTGATTCTGTGGTGGACTGGAGCCTTCTTCTATCCACTGTGTACTCTGTGTGTCCCTGGCCCTGTTGGCTTGAAACCTTCGGGTCCCGTTCCTCTTTTTACTAGCAGCTGGCACGTGGGATTTTCTGTGACTGCTCTGTGTGGGAAGTCCTATCCCTCTGCTGTGCTGACGCCGCTAATCTCTGAACCGTTGCAAATAGCACGTGAAGCTACTTCCCGCTGCAGGTTAATTGCCGGGTTGTGTGAAGCTACCTCCCGACTTAGGGGCCTGTCCCCCGCTGTGTGCTCGGCCCCCAGACCGGTTACTGTAGATCCGATGGCTGACGGTCCTCTTGACCCGTCTAGCCCTGTCCTCCAGTTCCCTGTTACTGGGTCTCCATCTCCTCAGGCACAGGCCACTGTCTGCGACCCAGCCAGACTCTCCTCAGGAAGCTCTTACTCCCCAGGTCCTCTCTCTTTTACAGTTATTACCAACTGTCTAACTGACTCCTCCCACCAGCCTGTCTGACTCATAGGTGGGCGGTTCCTTTCCCAGCTGGAACCACGCCCCCGGTGTGCCTGGCAAGTGTAGTGTTTGGGTGACTAGGATTTGTGCTCTGTTGGTACAGAATCACTGTTGCGGACCCCGGAACCAATGAGGGTGGGCCCTGCACCAAGGATAGAGAATAGTGCAGTTCCCTATGACACCCTGGACTAGTCCAGGGGCGTCACACATGTCTGCAGACCTAAACTCTATTGAGCATCTGTGGGGCCTCCACAAATGGAAGGTGGAAGAACCCCAGGTCTCTAACATCAACCAGCTCCTTGATGTCATAGAGGAATGGAAGAGGATTAGAGGGACAACCTGTTAAGCACTAATAAACTACATGCACAAGTGAGTTAAGGCAGTGCTTGAAAATAATGGTGGCCATACAAAATATTCACACTTTGGACACAATTTGGCCATTTTCACTTAGGGGTGTACTTACATTTGTTGCCAGCGGTTTTGACATTAATGACTGTGTGTTATGTTATTGTGAGAGCAGACCAAATTTACATTGTTATGCCAAGAGCATGGTCTGAAAGGCTTTTGTCAGTGTAAAATTGACAGGTATAATCCATTGCAATGTTTATTATACTAGTGATCAGAGTAGTAAAAGTTAAAGTCCCATGTAGGGACTAAGTAAAAAAGTAAACACAAAAGTGCAATAATTGTAAAAATATTTTTGAAAAATCACAAAACAAAGAACAAAATAAAATGATACCAATAAAAACGTATATTTATGTAACAACTAAATAGTACATATATTTACTATTGCCACATCCAAAACTACCCGACCTATAAAACTGTATCACTATTTAAACCTTCAGTGAACACCGTAAAAATAAATAAAAAATGTGGCAAAAAATATTGTTTTTTCATCCTACCACCCATAGACCACAGAAGAACCAATGTGTCGCAGATCTGTCAAATGATTTTTAGCCCCAAATACATGTATTTGAGGTAAAAGAAAATTGTTCCCAATGATGGACAACCACGCACTCTCACAAAATGTTTTATTGCTTAAACCTTTGTACATGTATATGTAGTGTAGAGTAAAGGGTGCTTTACACGCTGCGACATCGCTAACGATATATGATCGGGGTCACAGTGTTTGTGACGCACATCCGGCGTCGTTAGCGACATCGCAGCGTGTGACAGCGACGATCAACGATCGCAAAAACGGCAAAAATCGTTGATCGTGGACACGTCCAAATCATAATGTCATTGGTGTTTCATTCCGCAGGTTGTTCGTCGTTCCTGCAGCACCACACATCGCTATGAGTGACACCGCAGGAACGACGAACATCATCCTACCTGCGTCCATCAGAAAGGAGGAAGGAAGGAGGTGGCCGCTCATCTCCTCCCCTCCTCTTCTATTGGGCGGCCGTTTTGTGACGCCGCTGTGACGTCGCTGTGACGCCGAACGCACCTCCCCCTTGAAGGAGAAATTGTTCGGCAGCAACAGCGACGTCGCTGAACAGGTATGTGCGTGTGACGCTGCTGTAGCGATATTGTTCGCTACGGCAGCGATCACCACATGTTGCACGAACGACGGGGGCGGGTGCTATCGCTCAAGACAACGAGCGACTAGCGATGTCGCAGCTTGTAAAGCACCCTTAAGTATGGTAATATAGTTTCATTTGGATCACTTACCTGTTTCCACTTCCTGTCCTCTTCTGGGTCACGTGCCTTCTATTCTGACTTGCCAAATCACACTGGGGTTTGTATGTAATCCAGAAGGCGCTTTATCAATGTAAAGGCCCTGTCACACACAGAGATAAATCTTTGGCAGATCTGTGGTTGCAGTGAAATCATGGACATATTGTTCCATTTGTACACAGCCACCTGGCACTGATTGTCCACAATTTCACTGCTACCACAGATCTACCACAGATCTACCACAGATCTACCACAGATCTACCACAGATCTACCACAGAGTTATCCTACCACAGATCTACCTCAGATCTACCACAGATCTATCTCTGTGTGTGACAGGGCCTTAAGTCTATGCAAGTCTTTTACAATGTAAGTCAGAACAAGGCTCCAAACGCTTACCTTGTAGAAGAGACTTCTAACTGACACTAACGGTGGCTTTACACACTGCAACATCGCAAACGACATCGCTGTAACGTCACCGGTTTTGTGACGTTATAGCGACCTCCCCAGCGACATTACAGTGTGTGAAACACATCAGCGACCTGGCCCCTGCTGTGAAGTTGCTGATCGCTACAAATCGTTCAGGACCATTTTTTGGTCCTTTGTTTCCCGCTGTGCAGCATGATCGCTAGAAAGTCTCAGTGTGTAAAGGGGACTTTACAGCGATTTCCCTTTCAAAAAGCTGCTTTACAACGTCCCCAATGACTAGCTAGGTCGTTCTGCAGGTTCGGATCGCTGTTGCGTCGTTGGCCAGGTCTGCCTGTTTGACAGCTCACCAGAGACTTTGTAGCGATCCCGGCCAGGTTGGGATTGCTGGTGGGATCGCTAGAAAGTCTCAGTGTGTAAAGGGGCCTTAAGGGGTACTTTGCACACTACGACATCGCAAGCCAATGCTGCGATGCCGTGCGCGATCGTCCCCGCCCCCGTCGCAGCAGCGATATCTTGTGATTGCTGCCATAGCGAACATTATCGCTACGGCAGCTTCACATGCACTTACCTGCCCTGCGACGTCACATGGCAGGCGGCCAGTAGAAGCGGAGGGGCGGAGATGAGCGGGACGTAAACATCCCGCCCACCTCCTTCCTTCCGCATAGCCGGTGGATGCAGGTAAGGTGATGTTCCTCGCTCCTGCGGCTTCACACACAGCAATGTGTGCTGCCTGCTGAAACGAGGAACAACATCGTACCGTCGCTGCTGCAAAAGTATGGAAATGTCGGACCCTACACTGATCATACGATAACGACGCTTTTGCGCTCGTTAATCGTATGTAAAAAGATTCACATACTGCGATGTCGACAGTGACGCCGGATGTGCGTCATCTTCGATTTGCCCCCCACCGACATCGCAGCTGCGATGTCGTAGTGTGCAAAGTACCCCTAAGGCTCCAGTGTGATCTGACAAGTCACATACTTCTTTAAGTAGAACATGACGTGGATAAGTTTAAATCCTAAAGTGAATGTGCCTCTTCTAAAATTTTTGTTTCTTGGTAAGTCTACAGAACACAATTTTTTAGATTTTTTTTAATATTGGGATTCTTTTTCCTCTTTTGCCAGTTTAGATTTCTGTGCCTTATGAGATGGCTGCTGTGAATACATATTAATTGATAAAGAAAGTCATAAATTACAATATCAAGGAAGTAATTAATACAGCCTTCTCCAGAAGATGCTTAGGGAACTGTATGTTTGTATATCATGCTTCATCTACATATACAACGCCACAATAGGTCTGTAATTTAATCATATGCCCGATGGTGATCCTATCATAGTCTTAACACCAAAGCTGCGGTTAACAGGAAATATCTGATTATTGTGTCTACTCAATTGCCTAGAATGATACCTGCGCTATTCGTGGATTTTTATGTATACGCAAATGAAAATTAAATAAAGTAGATCCTAATCTGAAATGTGTGAAGAATAAATCCTGATTTTAAACGTACTGTATATGTTCTCATATGAGATTTCATTTAATTCCTAGTTTGTGGCTCATAATGTTTGTGGATCAAATAATGTCATGATTGAAGGCATTTATGCCCTAGGCTACATGCGCACGCTGCATCTTTTTGTGTTCACAAACTGCAGCCAAAACTGCAGGCAAAATGCAGACAAAACTGCACCTTGTCAGAGAGAGTCTGGAAATGTCACAAAAAGTACTTGTAATTATAGGTGCGTTTTTGCTGCGTTTTCGGTGCGTTTTTGCTGCGTTTTTGCTGCGTTTTCACAACCTGTGTTTTTGCTGCGTTTTTGTGACAAATGTTGACAAAAAGGCAGGAAGAATGAACATGCTGCATTTTTTTTGTCACAAACTTTTGCCAAATAAAACGCTGACAAATAAACTGCAATGTGCGCATGACAAATCTGACTTCTCATAGACTTTGCTGGGAAGTTAAATTTCAGAAAGTTCTGACAACAAAACTGCAGCCAAAAACGCAGCAAAAACGCAGCAAAAAAAGCACCGTGCGCATGTAGCCTTAAAGAGGTTGGGAAGGCAACTCCTCTTTTTTTGTGTTTGAACAACTCATCAAAATGAAATATGTTCTAATAAGAAAATATTATGGCAGGGGAAATTAACATTAGATTTCAACTGCCCAATGTAGATGTGTTGAGCAGCAGCTTATCACACTGTGGGAACCTGTGAATACTTGGATAGACTAGTGTACATGTGCATAATCGGTCAGATCCAGGAGCTGTCAGCCAAATGACTGAGATTGCTGTTGGAAGACATAGCTGTGGCCTGATAGGGTTACTTTGCACGCTGCGACATCGCTAACCGATTGTAGCGATGCTGAGCGCGATAGTCCCCGCCCCCGTCGCATATGCGATATGTTGTGATAGCTGCCGTAGCGAACATTTTCGCTACGTCAGCTTCACACGCACTTACCTGCTCTGCGACGTCGCTCTGGCCGGCGACCCGCATCCTTCCTAAGGTGGCGGGTCGTGCGGCGTCACAGCGACGTCACACGGCAGGCGGGCAATAGAAGCGGAGGGGCAGAGATGAGCGGGGCGTAAACATCCCGCCCACGTCCTTCCTTCCTCATTGCAAGCGGGACACAGGTAAGGTGATGTTCCTCGCTCCTGCGGCTTCATACACAGCGATGTGTGGTGCCGCAGGATCGAGGAACAACATCGTACCTGTCGCTGCAGCGAAATTATGGAAATGACCGACACTACACAGATCACTGATTTTCGACGCTTTTGCGATCATTTATCGGTTGTTCTAGGCTTTACACGTTATGACGTCGTTACTGGCGCCGGATGTGCATCACTTTCAATTTGACCCCGACAAGATCGCAGTAGCGATGTCGCAACGTGCAAAGTACCCCTTAGTATTCTCATGTCCACAGCCAGCCTTAGGAGTCATAGTGGGAAAAATAGTAGAATGCTGGGGTGGTATTAGAAAAGAAGTGAAGGTAACCTGTCAGGAGTTTTACGGTCCCCAAACTACAGTAATTACATTGCTCGGTAGAGTAGTGAAAAATCATACCTTCCTGGCCACAAATGAGGGAATAAAGTTTGAACCTTTATGGGAAGAAAACTGTAAATATGCATACAACAACTACAACGAACAAAAATACAAACACAACACTTTTGGTTTTGCTCCCATTTTTCATGAACTGAACTTTGAGATCGAAGACTTTTTAGGCCTTTTTCTCCCAAATATTGTTCACAAATTTCTCTGAATCTGTGTGAGCATTTCTATTTTTCCAAGATAATCCATCCACCTCACAGGTCTGGCATATTGAGATGCTGATTAAACAGCATAATTATGCCACAAGAAAATGCCTCTGTAAAATGTGGAGCTTTACAGTATTGGAGGGTCAGAAGGGGGGGTCAGGATATCAGGCCGTAACTGGTGTGACTTCCATTTGCCTCATGCAGTACAACATATCTCGTTCGCATAGAGTTAATCATGTTGTTGTTTGTGGCCTGTGAAATGTTGGTCCACTCCTATTCAATGGCTGTGTAAAGTTGCTGGATATTGGTAGGTACTTGAACATGCTGTCGTATACTCCAATCCAGAGCTGACCACACAAGAACAGAGAAAAAGTCTTAGATCTTAGAGTTCAGCTCATGAAAAATGGGAACAAAAACAAAAGTTTTGCTTTTGTATTTTTATTCAGTATATAAACTGGAAAAAAACACCAAACCGTTGCAATCAGAGTGCCTTCGTTTTCTGCATGATGAATATAAACTTGATGACAGATCAACTTATCTTTTTTACATTGAGTCATTTTTTTTTCAGAGGGTTTCCATTTCTTTTTTAATAGCAAAAATTGTTGAGTCAACAGTTCTATAATGTAATGTGAGAGGTAGATCTGTTGGGAACTATTAGGCTATGTGCGCACGTAGCGTTCTGCCCTGCAGAAATTTCTGCAGCGATTTGAACAGCACATGTGCGCTTCAAATCGCTGCAGAAAGAGTCCGTAATGAAAAAAAAAAAGCCGATTCCATGCGCTCTGACTGCAGCCCCTCCCATAGACAGAGCGGGGGATGCAGGCAGAGCGCAGGAAAGAAGTGACATGTCACTTCTTAGAACGCGCGCTTCGGGCAGTAGCCGAAGCGCTGCGCTCTAATACGCCACGTGCGCACGTCTCCTGCATAATCTTCATAGATTATGCTGGAGACGCAGGATGCATGCAGTTACGCTGCGGTACAGATCGCAGCGTAACTGCATGCAAATACGCAACGTGCGCACATAGCCTTATAACTCAATTACTCACACACAGCCCTATTCTTTAAGTAGGTAAGTAGAAAGAAGGTATATTTTCACTTGGTAAATGGCTAAATCCATTCATCTTTTTTTTTCTAGTAAAGCAGTGATGGACTTCTTGGTGGAACTGTGCAGCCAGCATCATTTGAATCCAGCTCAGCACACTCTTGAGGTGCGCTCTGGAGCATCACAGCAACCCTTCACTTTAAGGCCAAATACCCTCATTGGAACTTTAGATGTAGAAACTATGTTTCTGAAGGAGAAAGTTACAGAAGTAAAAGTCCGAAAGCCACCTCCAAAGATTCCTGAGGTTAGTTACAGCAAACATTTCAGCAACTGTACATGTTTCTGTGCTACATACACTACAGTTCAAAAGTTTAGGATCACTTAGATATTTCCTTATTTTTGAAAGAAAAGCACATTTTTGTTCAATGAAGATAACATTAAATTAAAAAGAAATAAGAAATACACTCTATACATTGTTAATGTGATAAATGACTATTCTATCTGCAAATGTCTGGTTTTGAATGCAATTTGTACATAACTGTATAGAAGCCCATTTCCAATAACCACCACTCCAGTGTTCTATTGGTACATTGTGTTTTCTAACTGTATTAGAAGGCTAATGGATGTTTATAAATCCCTTGAAAACCCTTGTGCAAGTATCTTAGCACAGCTATAAACAGTTTTGCTGATTAGAGAAGCTATAAAACTGACTTTCCTTTGAGCTAGTTGAGAATCTGGATTACATTTGTTGGTTCCATTAAACTCTCAAATTGGCCAGAAAAAGTGAGCCTTCACGAGAAACTCGACAGTCTATTCTTGTTCTTAGAAATGAAGGATATTCCATGTGAGAAATTGCCAAGAAACTGAAGATTTCCTACAATGGTGTGTACTACTCCCTTCAGAGGAAAGCACAAACAGGCTCTAACCAGAGTAGAAAGAGAAGTGGGAGGCCGCGCTGCACAACTGAGCAACAAGACAAGTAAATTAGAGACTCTAGTTTGAGAAATCGACACCTCACAGGTCCTCAACTGGCAGCTTCATTAAATAGTACCCGCAAAACGCCACTGTCAATGTCTACAGTGAAGAGGCGACTCCGGGATGCTGGCCTTCAGGTCAGAGTGGCAAAGAAAAAGCCATATCTGAGACTGGCTAATAAAAGGAAAAGATTAACACGGGCAAAAGAACACAGACATTGGACAGAGGAAGATTGGAAAAAAGTGTTATGGACAGACAAATCGACGTTTGAGGTGTTTGGATCACACAGAAGAACATTTGTGAGATGCTGAACAACTGTAAAGATGCTAGAAGAGTGCCTGACGCCATCTATCAAGCATGGTGGAGGTAATGTGATGGTCTGGGGTTGCTTTGGTGCTGGTAAAGTGGGAGATTTGTACAAGGTAAAAGGAATTTTGAATAAAGAAGGCTATCACTCTATTTTGCAACGTCATGCCATATCCTGTAGACAGCGCTTGATTTGAGCAAATTTCATCCTACAACAGGACAATGACCCAAAGCACACCTCCAAATTATGCATGAAGTGTTTAGGGAAGAAGCAGGCAGCTGGTATTCTACCTGTAATAGAGTGGCCAGCCCAGTCACCAGATCTCAACCCTCTTGAGCAGTTGTGGGAGCAGCTTGACCGTATAGAACGCAAAAAGTGCCCATCAAGCCAATCTAACTTGTGGGAGGGGGAAAGCATGGGGTGAAATATCTCCAGATTACCTCCGCAAATTAACAGCTAGAATGCCAAAGGTCTGCAAAGCTGGAATTGCTGCAAAAGGAGCATTCTGTGCCGAAAACAAAGTGTGAAGGAAAAAAATATTATTTCAAGTAAAATCATTATTTCTAGCCTAGTCAATGTCTGGACTATATTTTCAATTCATTATGTAGCACATTTGATAAATAAAAGTATGATTTCTCATGGAAAAGACAAAATTGTCTCGGTGACCCCAAACTTTTGAACTGTAGTGTATTTATAACTAATTTCCAAAAGTAAGCGTTCAGTCTTTTGCAGCTCAAAGCCTTGATTAAAATTTTATGTGATATTTTATTTCCATGTTCTATTACATGAAAAAAATCTTTCATTTTTTTTTATTAACAGGGTTTAAAGTTTTATGTGAATAAATGATGATAAATTTTACAACTCTCTAATATGTTTTGTATTTCATCATTTTTAAGGTTTGTTTTTCGTGATCATTGTTATTCAAAACAGTTCTGATAATGTCTAGCAGACAGGAGGGGAGCTGATAGTCCTAAAGGGGTTTTCTGACTTCCATGAAATTTGGTTGAAAAGCAGGCAGTTTTATCATAAGACAGAACTATACTCACCATTCCAGTCTTTTGCCTGCCCAGTATAGGCCTCTGTAGTGGTTTGCACTGTTTTGTAGTCCCTGATTGCTGAGGCAATTTATTGGATGTAGAAGCTTATTGGTCCAAGATGTAATCACTGACGGTCCCAAGAGAATTCCGGGGTACTCTGCACTTTAGCCATGGTGCATTAAATAGCATTATCTGCCTTCACCCCACATGTTATAAATGTTTGACGACCTCTTTGAGTTGCATACCTGTATTTTCAGTCCATTCATGGATATCAAGTAGACTCTTTCATCATACATTGATGTACAATGTCAGCACATTCTTTAGATCTGTACTACAGTCATTGTTTTTTATATCAACACTTAATGTACAATAACATTTACTTGTTTAACACTGTGACACATTTAAGAGACATGAAGCCGGTTATAAACTGATTATTTACTTGAACTCATTCGTTTTGCAAACCTTTATCTTGAAGTATATTGTGCTATTTCATCCTCCCAAATCCCTAAATAGCTGTTTGAAATTGTGTAATGAACATGATGGTAGTGGCATTTTTACAGATGACAGATGATATAATGTGTATCTTTGATTAAAGGCATGAGTAATGTGTTAGTACTGTTTACCATCACAGGAGGTAGGAGCACACAGAAGACATTAGAGATAATTGGCCAATAATTGGCCTTCACCCTTCAGCTTACATTGACTGTGCAAGTAGCCAATCCTAGGGGTGACGTCACATGCAGTGACGCTGTAGAAAACCTCACTGAAATGTGGATTTACCACAAATCTGCTCACTTTCAAATTGATTTTGTGTGATTGATACTTAAACACTGCCACAATGTCTGGTAAGAACACTAAAGAGCCCCAGTCATTTTATTTCTTATATATGTAGTATCCTATTAGGATGCACAGCGACGTTTGGTTTATTGTTGTTCTTTAAATGGTCTTTTCTTTTGTTATTTTTTTTGTAACTAGTATGCATATGTCTTGGCCAGTAATTGGAGCAGTCTCTATGACTTAAAAATGATGGCTGCCACGAGGAATAATGTTAATTTCCTCCCGGTAGCCAGGCTATGTGTGCAGCCTCTGGGCAGCTTTACAATTTTATTAACCTGTAGATTAACCCCATAACTGCAGGTGTTTTTGACATGACAAGTTTCTTTTATTAAATTAATCACATCTTACCCAACCATGCCCCTTCATTAAGACTGGTGTGAACAGCACACAAAAGAATCGGTCCCTCGTCCTTTCTTTCATAAGAAAGTCTCCTAAAATAAATGAATATTATGTTAAAGATTCTTTATTTTTCATATACAATTGTAAAACACCTTTTTTATTGATTAACCCCTCAGCTTAAGTCTTATAGAATTTGTCTATATAGGGCAGTTGTACACAGAGAAGTAAAAAAACATAGTGTCATCGGGATTTCCCTGCCTCTTATCTGCTACACTGTTTTGTTTTTATCTATTAGAAAATGTAATGTGTGACTATTGTCCAGTATTGGGGTTGCCTGAAGCTTGCCTTAGGAGCTATACACATTACAGATATGCTACTGCTGAAGACTTTTTCTATTATGGCAAATTCTTTTCTCTGTGTTGTATTAAGCAGCAATGCATACCTATCAAGTGTTGCTTATATATCATGCCCTGTCTTCTTTTCTTCTGGTTTACTATTTTCTTTAGAATCAGTGAACCTTTTATCTTTTTAATTTCCACTTCCACTCATGTGAATCTTCTTCTAAACCCTTTGTCAACTTTCAGTGTTAGATGTAAAACCCTCCAGGTGTGATTGCACTTTTGTGCTGTTTGCTGAGCACCTAGCAGTGGACGTGCTGAGTAAGTCAGCTCCTTTTACAAGTCAACTGGTCCATCCCTTTTCAAAGCGAAATGCTAATGAGTCACTAGATCTGTATGAGAGGGATCAGGTGAAACTAGGAAGCCCATTCTGCATTCCATTACATTGCATGGTAGCTAGGACTTGGCAAAGAGGACTGATTCCAGTGGTTCGGACTTTGTTTTTTGTCTTCACCAGAAAACCATCCGGCTTGTTGTGAACTTCCTTGGTACTCAGAAAGCTGTTGTGAGAGTCAATCCTGCCGTGCCCTTGCGGGACATCCTTCCAGCTGTGTGTGAGAAATGTGAACTAAGCTATGAGAACGTGACTCTTTTAAGAGACGTAATCAGCAAAGAAGAGCTAGACATGTCCCGGTCACTAAATGAGCTGGGTATAAAGGAACTATATGCCTGGAGCAGTAAGCAAGGTAACTGCAAATCTTTAATCATTTTCTTTTTTATAAAGTTGTTAAATTTAATAAATAATTATTAATGAATTCCTGTAAAGTCTTATTTCATTAATAAATGTCACCTTTGTGAATTAATGATGTGCTATGATGATGCGCTGATGCTGAGCTTGCCTCCCCTATCCTCTAAGCATATTCAGTCTTAGAGATATTTCACTGATGATATGCACTACACATACCAGTATGCCATGTGTTACTAAGCATTGCCGTTTAAATATTTACTGACTTTATAAAAAAAACCTTTTCATAAAACAATTGTACAAGCAAATATTATTTTCCTACACTTATGAGCCACTTCTTTTGCCCCTTCTGCCTCCTAAACTAATGATTTATTTACAAATACAACTAAAACCCAAGTCAGTCTGTCAGCTCACAAAGGGATCAGATTAGAGGTTCCTATTGAATGTTATAGAGAGGGATGGGGAGGGGAGTTAGGTGCAGAGTCAAAAAGAGAACGATGTACAGAGGAAAAAAGATGGTGCAGCTCCTTTCCAGTAAGTGTTTTATACTACCTGCATGGTGTACTGAAGTCATCTGAGGCATATGAATGCTTCCTCAATGTTCTCTACTCCTGCTTTATACAATCACTATGTTATGTAAACATTTGCGATCATATTCTAAATAAATGTTGATTTTATATACAGTGCTGGCCAAAAGTATTGGCACCCCTGCAATTCTGTCAGATAATACTCCGTTTCTTCCTGAAAATGATTTCAATCACAAATTCTTTGGTATTATTATCTTCATTTAATTTGTCTTCAATGAAGAAAAAAAAAATTGTCATAAAGCAAAATTGGATATAAATCCACACCAAACATAAAAAAGGGGGTGGACAAAAGTATTGGCACTGTTTGAAAAATCATGTGATGCTTCTCTAATTTGTGTAATTAACAGCACCTGTAACTTACCTGTGGCACCTAACAGGTGTTGGCAATAACTAAATCACACTTGCAGCCAGTTGACATGGATTAAAGTTGACTCAACCTCTGTCCTGTGTCCTTGTGTGTACCACATTGAGCATGGAGAAAAGAAAGAAGACCAAAGAACTGTCTGAGGACTTGAGAATCCAAATTGTGAGGAAGCATGAGCAATTTCAAGGCTACAAGTCCATCTCCAAAGACCTGAAAGTTCCTGTGTCTACGGTGCGCAGTGTCATCAAGAAGTTTAAAGCCCATGGCACTGTGGTTAACCTCCCTATATGTGTAAGAAAAGAAAAAATGATGAGAGATTTCAACGCAAGATTGTGTGGATGGTGGATAAAGAACCTCGACTAACATTCAAACAAGTTCAAGCTGTCCTGCAGTCCGAGAGTACAACAGTGTCAACCCGTACTATCCGTCGGCATCTGAATGAAAAGGGACTGTATGGTAGGATACCCAGGAAGACCCCACTTCTTATCCCGAGACATAAAAAAGCCAGGCTGGAGTTTGCCAAAACTTACCTGAGAAAGCCTAAAACGTTTTGGAAGAATGTTCTCTGGTCAGATGAGACAAAAGTAGAGTTTTTTGGGAAAAGCCATCAACATAGATTTTACAGGAAAAGAAAAAGAGGCATTCAAAGAAAAGAACACGGTCCCTACAGTCAAACATGGCGGAGGTTCCCTGATGTTTTGGGGTTGCTTTGCTGCCTCTGGCACTGGACTGCTTGACCGTGTGCATGGCATTATGAAGTCTGAAGACTACCAACAAATTTTGCAGCATAATGTAGGGCCATGTGTGAGAAAGCTGGGTCTCCCTCAGAGGTCATGGGTCTTCCAGCAGGACAATGACCCAAAACACACTTCAAAAAGCACTAGAAAATGGTTTGAGAGAAAGCACTGGAGGCTACTAAAGTGGCCAGCAATGAGTCCAGACCTGAATCCCATAGAACACCTGTGGAGAGATCTCAAAATGGCAGTTTGGAGAAGGCACCCTTCAAATCTCAGGGACCTGGAGCAGTTTGCCAAAGAAGAATGGTCTAAAATTCCAGCAGAGCATTGTAAGAAACTCTTTGATGGTTACCGGAAGCGGTTGTTCGCAGTTATTTTGGCTAAAGGTTGTGCAACCAAGTATTAGGCTAAGGGTGCCAGTACTTTTGTCTGGCCCATTTTTGGAGTTTTGTGTGAAATGATCATGATCATGATCAATGATCATGATCAATGATTTGATTTTTGCTTCATTCTCTTTTGTGTTTTTTCATTGCAAGCAAAATAAATGAAGATAATACCAAAGAATTTGTGATTGCAATCATTTTCAAGAAGAAACTGAGTATTATCTGACAGAATTGCAGGGGTGCCAATACTTTTGGCCAGCACTGTATGCTTCGGTGGTTTGTGAGGACTCTAATAGTCTTTTCTGTAGGAGATTACTGCTGTATTATTCGATGGGCCTGAAGCAAAATTTGTACATGGACCCCACCATCCCCTCATGTTGGTCAGATGTATGTATATATGTATATATGTATATAGATGTATGTATACATTTAGCTTTATAAATTCTATAAAGATATGAGTTGCACTCCTCCCATTATGTAGTAATGTCCCCCATCCTGTTCTAATGTACCCTATTCTGGGCCCCTTCCTGGTAAATATGTCACCATCCTGTACAAATGTCCCCCGTCTTTGGCTATTTCGGGGTAAATGTCTTCCATCCTGGTATATACTGTTCCCCAGTCTTGTATATACTATCACCCAGCCTGGTATATATATTCATCACCTAGGACCTTCCTCAAATATACTGTCCCCCTTCTGACCCCCTCCTGGTATATACTGTCCCCCTTCTGACCCCCTCCTTGTATATACTGTCCACCTTCTGACCCCCTCCTGCAATGGTGGCTGCACTTTCCTGCAATAGGTCTTATCTTACTGTTCTCCTTGTCAACAAAACATCATATCAGCAACTAGACATTACTAAATAAACTTACTGAAGAAAGCTGGAAGCCAGAGTGACCATATAGCATTGATGAGACGAGGTGCACTACAGACTGCCAGTGCTTCACCTCCAGCCAGCACACTGTTACACATAGAGGATGGAGGGGGCGGAGCCCAGCGCTGCCCAGCAGCTCCCACTGACAGTGCAGGAACAGCGCAGCTCTGCTCTGATTGAGAGGTGTCGGCTGCTTCTCTGCAGGGCAGGTCCTTCAACTCCGTTGTGATGCCCCTGTGTATTATGTCTTTCATACTGCTGATGCTGTTTCTGAACAAAGTCTATACTAAAATATAAAAGCAAGAATCCCTCATTTCTGCGTACTTTGTATGGGAGAGTCACAGCATCTATTCTCCAACCACTAGGTCGGAGACAAAGGGGAAAACTGGTGAAAACGCAGGAAACAAGTACAATAATAGCCATAATGTTACCCCTTAGGTACACATGTGTCGCCCAGGGATATGGGATACTTGGTCCCGGACGGTGTACGTCTGGAGGTTGTCACAGTGGTGGCCGTTGCCCGGTTCCGTGCCCTGGGCCTTTTTTCTAAAGGGGGTATATTTACAGGGGATTGTAATATTCACATGTGACGCCACTTGCAGTGTTGCGGCTATGTGTATGGAGCCGCCGCTGCACAATGTCCACTGCTGGGGCTGGTGTTAATGGCAGCCTGGATGATAGGTCCTCACCAAGCAGGGCCAGGCCCCAGAGGGTAGGTGTGACAGATGCTGGAAGAATGGAGTCCACACAAAAGTTCAGTGCAACTGGTTTTACTCACTGTCCGTTGATGGTAACTGTTTACCCGAGGCCGGCTGGTTTCACCTCCAGGTACCCTTGTACCCAGTGGCAGTTAGTAATCTGGTGCCTTTTTCCTCTGCACCTGTCTCTGGTTAGTGGGTCCCCATGGCGTAGAGCCACTGGGGGTCCCCGTCTGGTGGTATTGTTCCACTGCTGTCCACCTGACGGTAGCGTGAACCCTGTAGGGTTGGAGTCTCTGTTCTTGTCCTTGGTTCTTCCTTTGCTACTGAGTCTTCGGATTCTTAGGGTCAGCAAGGTCCTTGATGGTCCCCTTGCTGTGCAGGTGTTAACAAGCCTGCCAGGAGCTTCTGCTTGTCCTAGGGTCCTGTACCCCGTCCGTGAGTAGTTCCGGGAGTAATCCACCGTACTCCACCGGCAACTACTCTCCTGGGCACTAGGTTACTGCTCACTACAGGACAGTCTGTCTCCACACCTTCACAGTCTTACTCCTACTCCATTACTCTCTTTCTCCTTCCTCACTCTCTTACTACTGACTCCTCTCTCTGTCTCCAGTCCGCCCCTCCCACCTGGTCAACTAGTGGACTGGACTGGCTCCACCTCTAGGTGGAAATCCATAGGTCCGACCCTAGCTGGGTACCATTGGGGGATTGTTGAGGAGAACTGGGATTGTGTAGTGTTTGTGTAGCACCGCCACTGGGTTTCCGGGTCCCTAAGGGGGTAGGCCCTGCATCCCGGTGGGGATGCAGTACCTTGTAGCTCCCTGATGGCTTCAGGGGCGCTATACACCCATGACAGCTTACTCTGAAAAGTCCCCAGAAAAGACAGGTATTCTTTCAATTTTCTATTCTCAGTTCGTGGATAAGGCTGTAGGATGAGTAAAGGTGAAACATAAGCAGCACACTTCACTTATGTGTATCTGTTCCAAAAGATCTTTTTATGCTTCTTTTAACTATAAATATTCTTGTACCTGGTACTTTCATTTAACCCCTTAGCAAAACAACAAGTATCCTTTTGGCTGAGAAGGATGTGGGGAGAGGATTCCTTCATAATGCTGTGTACAACACAACTTGATCACCAGTAAAAGTGTGACGGGAATACTTCCACAACAACTGCCTGAACTGAGAAAACTCCTATCCCAGTTTAAACCTTGTAAATACTACATCTTGTAATGACAACATTGCTAACAAAAAGAGAAATACCTTATGGTTTACTACTGACAAAGTGGCCTCTGGACTTCCCTGTTGTGCCCTAACAATAGAATTGCATTTGACATGCGCAGGCTGTAGTGTCATGTCATGTACCATTATGCCAACACAGAATGTTAACAAAAATTATATATATATATATATATATATATATATGTATATATATATATACACACACACACACACACACACACACACACAATTCACGTGTCCCTGACATCTCAAGTATGTAACTTTTCCAAATAAGCAGTTATGTATTTGTAGATGAGGAATAACACTAGTTCTTGCTATTATATGACTTCTACATTTTTCCCTCTGTAGACTCTATGTTTAACCACTGTCCAAGAGTCATAAAGGGGTTGTCCACTATTACAACAACTTTTTCTCATTCCCCCAGGTAACATTAAAAAGCCTATACTCACCTCCACAGCCAGGGCGGTTCCAGCAGTGCCCGGAGTTCACGTGAGGTTGTGACGTCAAGCGAGCCCCATGTCTAATTAGTGCTGGCATTCTGTCTCCCCGTTTTTGGACACAGGAGCAATCAACAGGAAGTGACTGGCAGCTGTAGCTCTCACTTCCAGTTGATTAACTCATTTGTCCAAAGGCAGTGAGAGGGAAGCCGGCAATGATTGGACGTGGAGCTCAAATGACATCACAATGTTTTTAAGTTTCATAGGAGCTAATAAGAAAAAAATGGACGACATCGTTTGTTGTGTAATTTTTTTGAGTGTGCCAGTACCCTACATGCAATCAGGAACTACTTTTGAGGTAGAGTGAAAATCTGTGAAAAGAAGATTGGACTTTAGAATTTGCTGGAATTGTTGGCGGGTGCCATGTCACATTGGCAAAGCCCCTGAGGTGCTAAAACAGCAGAATCCCCCACAAGTAACCCCATTTTACAAACTGCGCTCCTCAATATATTCATCTAAGGGTGCAATGAGCACATTGACACTACAGGTATATCACAAAATTTTATACTATTGGGCGGTGAAGAAAAAATAATTACATTTTTACCACTTAAATGTTGTTTTAGCCCCAGATTTCCAATTTTTACAAGAAGAATATTTAAAATTACCCCATAATGTGTTACACAATTTCTCCTGAATGGGAATGTAGGGAAGGAGAGCCATTTGATTTTTGGAGCCCAGATTTTCTTACAATAATTTTCAGACTCCTTTCGCAGAGCCCCTAAGGGCCAGAACAGCAGAAACCTCCTTAAGTGACAACATATTGGAAATTACATCCCCCAGTATGGGTGTAATGATGATTTTATATTTGCAAAACACCATAAATTCAAACACAGTAAATATTGCAGAATTAAAAATAAAGCAAATTAACCTTTGTTGTGCCAATCAAATTTTAATATACGTACATTGTGTCTAACTTGTGCTTCTGGAAACGCACACCCTATAAATTAAGCGGGCTCTCCTCACTACAACATTGCCAAACATGTGAATGTTAACTGTTGTTTAGTCATATTGTGGTGCTCAGAAGGGAGGGCAATTGGTTTTTCGAGTGCAGACTTTGATGGGTTTCTTTTGGGGGAGCGCGATGCGCCATAGTGTCTTTCTATAGCCTTTGTGCTACCAATTGTGCTACCAGTTATGTGGAAGCCCCCTATATTTCCGTTAACAGGTGATGGACCTGAATGGGGACTTGTTTTTTTGTGTATTGAGCTGAATTCTATTTGGTGGCAATTTGGGGTACAAGACATTTTTGATCAGTTTACATTTACCCTGTGCTCTATGCTGAGCACATACATTATGGTTTCCATCTACATCTCAGAAACTTGTCATTCAAGTGAAACCCCCAACGGATCCATTCACTATAAGGGCGCAGGAGAGTTACTCCTGACTCCATTTGGCCTCTGTTCAGCAGTGAACGACTGGTTAACAATAGATTGGGAACATAGTACTTTATATGCTAAATTAATGCAAAAATATTCCCAGAATATCAAATTTTATTACAATCATAAAAAAGTGTAAAAAACACACACAATTGAATTGTCACACTGACTAATTAAGTGCCTATCCCAAGATACAGTCATATGAAAACGTTTGGGCACCCCTATTAATGTTAACCTTTTTTCTTTATAACAATTTGGGTTTTTGCAACAGCTATTTCAGTTTTATATATCTAATAACTGATGGACTCAGTAATATTTCTGGATTGAAAGAGGTTTATTGTACTAACAGAAAATGAGCAATCTGCATTTAAACAAAATTTGACAGGTGCAAAAGTATGGGCACCCTTATCAATTTCTTGATTTGAATACTCCTAACTACTTTTTACTGACTTACTGAAGCACTAAATTGGTTTTGTAACCTCATTGAGCTTTGAACTTCATAAGCAGGTGTATCCAATCATGAGAAAAGGTATTTAAGGTGGCCACTTGCAAGTTGTTCTCCTATTTGAATCTCCTATGAAGAGTGGCATCATGGGCTCCTCAAAACAACTCTCAAATGATCTGAAAACAAAGATTATTCAACATAGTTGTTCAGGGGAAGGATACAAAAAGTTGTCTCAGAGATTTAAACTGTCAGTTTCCACTGTGAGGAACATAGTAAGGAAATGGAAGAACACAGGTACAGTTCTTGTTAAGCCCAGAAGTGGCAGGCCAATAAAAATATCAGAAAGACAGAGAAGAATGGTGAGAACAGTCAAGGACAATCCACAGAACACCTCCAAAGACCTGCAGCATCATCTTGCTGCAGATGGTGACAATGTGGATTGCTCAACAATACAGCGCACTTTGCACAAGGAGAAGCTGTATGGGAGAGTGATGCGAAAGAAGCCGTTTCTGCAAGCACGCCACAAACAGAGTCGCCTGAGGTATGCAAAGCACATTTGGACAAGCCAGTTACATTTTGGAAGAAGGTCCTGTGAAACAAAAGGTCTTGATGAAACAAAGATTGAGTTGTTTGGTCATACAAAAAGGCGTTATGCATGGAGGCAAAAAACACGGCATTCCAAGAAAAGCACTTGCTACCCACAGTAAAATTTGGTGGAGGTTCCATCATGCTTTGGGGCTGTGTGGCCAATACCAGCACCGGGAATCTTGTTAAAGTTGAGGGTCACATGGATTCAACTCAGTATCAGCAGATTATTGATAATAATGTGCAAGTATCAGTGACGAAGTTGAAGTTACGCAGGGGATGGATATTTCAGCAAGACAAGGATCCAAAACACCGCTCCAAATCTACTCAGGCATTCATGCAGAGGGACAATTACAATGTTCTGGAATGGCCATCCCAGTCCCCAGACCTGAATATCATTGAACATCTGTGGGATGATTTGAAGCGTGCTGTCCATGCTCGGCGACCATCAAACTTAACTGAACTGGAATTGTTTTGTAAACAGGAATGGTCAAATATACCTTCATCCAGGATCCAGGAACTCATTAAAAGCTACAGGAAGCAACTAGAGGCTGTTATTTTTGCAAAAGGAGGACCTACAAAATATTAATGTCACTTTTATGTTGAGGTGCCCATACTTTTGCACCTGTCAAATTTTTTTTTTAAATGCAGATTGCACATTTTCTGTTAGTACAATAAACCTCATTTCAATCCAGAAATATTACTGAGTCCATCAGTTATTAGATATATGAAACTGAAATAGCTGTTGCAAAAACCCAAATTGTTATAAAGAAAAAAGGTTAACATTACTAGGGGTGCCCAAACTTTTTCATATGACTGTAGTTATATCCGTATGGTCGTGGCTCGAGGGGTCCGGACTCGGGCTCGGCACTCACTCCGATCCTTGGAAGGGGATATTTACAGGGCAGAAGTTCGTGACGCCACCTGTAGGTTGCGGTAATGGGAGTACCGCCACTGCTGGAAGGATTACCGGGGCAGATGGTGTGGGGGCAGCAAGGGGTCGGTCCCTCCGCAGGTAGGGAAGGCCCAGTCCTCAGAAGTTTTGGTGTGGGATATTTGGGAGCGCAGGGTGCAGGAAACAGAGTAATCACTGTGGGTAGTCGTGGTGCAGGATGAACATTATAAAGCTGACACACTGAAGATAAACCAAAGTCTCTGTGCATCACAGTCAATACAAGGGAGCCCATCAAGGTGTCTTCTCCCACCGGTGTCACTTGATAGTCCGGACCCTGTCTCCGTGCACAATTTTAGTTGTCGGTTGTGGCCCTTTGGCATGAAGCTGTTGGGGCCCTGCTACCTGTGTGTAGGGCAGCTGTGCTCTTGATGGGTGGCAGTTGGGATTTCAGTTGGGCTGCTTTTTATGGTGAACCCTATCCCCCGCGTTGTGCTGATGCCTTCAATCTCTGAGCTCTTGGGAAGTTCGTGAAGATACTCTCCCTCCCAGGTAATTATCAGGATGGATGAACCTGCTACTGACCTAGGGTCCTGTACCCCGTCATGCTCGGTACCGGTCAGTTCTTTTGGGGTTCTGATGCCGACAGTCCTTCTAGACTATGTCCGTTGCACCCTTTCCAATGTCACGGCCACCGGTCCCCAACTCCTGTGGTCCCGGACCACCGTCTGCGACCCAACCTTGGTCTCGCTCCCTGGAAGCTACTACTCCCAGCTCCTCACTCTTTGAGGGTGGCCCTACTCCAGCTTAACCATCACACCGGTGTGTCTGACAGGTTTGATGTGAGGTGTGGTTGGGATTTGTAGTGCTGATGGTGTGAGACCGGTTATTGGGAACCTGGAACCATGGGGGTTGGGTCCTGCACCCTGGAGGACAGGATGCAGTTCCCTGTAGCACCCTGATATAGTCAGGGGCTCTACATATCCATATATAATTATAATAAAGAGCGTCCCTAGATACACAGATAATCAAAAACTCCACATAACAATGTATATCCACGTTCCTCCCCCTCATCCCTGGATACCAGGAACCTATTGGGGGGAACAGAGGACCATAGGACTTATAAGGACATAAAAACCAGCAGCTACTACAATAAATCTTGCACAATATACAGATGACGAAAAAGTCCACCAAGGAATACTTATCTTAGATTAAATACAAAGTCCTTCATATCCAGATGTATTTACAAGGGCATTCAAAGCCAGGACCAGAAAGAGGGAATTCAGACTGCTGTAAAATAAACTGTGCAGTCAATCCTCTCCGTAGTATCGCCGAAGTATGGATAATTTGCCTCGACTCATTTCCCCGTAATAAAATAAGGTTCATCAGGAGGCCTGAATACAATAAAGATGATGATAAACTATCAGACACGCAGTCCCATAGTGCAATCTCCACTGGATAGACTCAGCATGTGGTACAGACAATACTGCAATGACACCACCCGCTGCAGAGAAAGGGGTGCCTCCTTTCACTGCAGCGGGTGATATCATTGCAGTATTGAACACAGATTTGACCTCAGAATTGAGAATTTTGATAATGACTGATCAATTCTGGCAGAGAAAGAAGCAAATTTGTCCAACAAGAAATGTTATAAAGTTGCCTGTTTTCATGTGTACTATTGATTTGTGATCTAAAAATTAAAACAAGGGATACACTTTAAGATGATTTCCCCAGTAAGGGCACGATAAATGGTATTTAGGATTCAACCTGAATAATTTTATGAGGCTATTTGAAGTTACACTTTATTTTTTGATCCTTTTAGTAATATAATTGTTGTAAAACTTAATTCAGCTTGAAGACACTAAAGGGTACTTTACACGCTGCGATATCGGTATCGATATCGCTAGCGAGCGTACCCACCCCGTCGGTTGTGCGACACGGGCAAATCAATGATCGTGGCGCACAACATCGCTTACACCCGTCACACGGACTTACCTTCCCTGCGACGTTGCTGGCCGGCGATCCGCCTCCTTTCTCAGGGGGCGGTTTGTGCGACGTCACAGCGACGTCACACGGCAGCCATCCAGTAGAAGCGGAGGGGCGGTGATGAGCGGGCGGAAGATCACGCCCACCTCCTCCTTCCTTCTTTTCCAGTGGACTCAGGTAAGGAGCTGTTCGTCGTTCCTGCGGTGTCACACGTAGCGATGTGTGGTGCCGCAGGAACGACGAACAACATTGTACCTGCAACAGCAACGATATTAAGGAAAGGAGCGACGTGTCAACGATCAACGATTTTTGACGTTTTTGCAAACGTTGATCGTCGCTCCTTGGTGTCACACGCTGCAATGTCGCTAACGGCGCCGGATGTGCGTCACTAACGATGTGACCCAACGATATATCGTTAGCGATGTCGCAGCGTGTAAAGCACCCTTAACTGTCACAGTTCCGATGTGTGGTGCATTTTTGCATTACATAACATAACAATGTTCTGCCATGCTGTCCTGCAAAATCGGTACTTGCCTGTTTCGTTGCGCAGAACATTTTGCAGGTTTAGATGCTCTGCTGTTTGTCATTTTGAGCTCCGGTGGACGGGTTGTTTCTCAGCACTGGGTCCGACACTGGTGCTGGGAGGGGCTTTCTCATATACACCTATTTCAGGGTGATTGCTTTACTTCATTAGGGAGCATGCTGTCCCGGAACATCGCCAATCATATTTCCTGGTTCCGCAGTAAGTGCACTGGATTCCTGTTTGTGTAAAGTTATCTGATCTTGACTTCTTGACCCTGGACTGTAGTTGACTCTGCTCTGCCCGCCCCCCTGACTTTGTTGTTACATCCTGGCTTCTGACCTCAGACCTTGTCCTGACCACGCCTCCACCTGCTCTCTGTTTCCTATACGTACACTCCTGGAATTCTGACCCTTGACCTGTATTTTGATATTGTTTCTGCCTGCTCCCTGTCTCCTGTTGTGTTCTCCTGGTTCCTGATCCCGGCTTGTTTTGACTACCTTTCCATTCACACTGCACACAAGTAGTATCTAGCGCCACCTAGTGACTAGCATCATGCTACGCCACATAGTGTCGAGCATCACATTAACTCCGTTTTTCATTTTTGTGCTTTCGTTTTCTCTTCCTAGAGACATAACTTTTTATTTTTCCTTCGACATAGCCATTTTAAGGCCCTGTGCGCACACTGCGTTTTTTTGCAGCGAATTTGCCATGGTTTTTGCTGCAGAAAAGGTGCGATTTTTGTTCATAACCTTCCTGCAGTACTTCTCCAGCAAAATCTATGGGAAATCCAAAATGCTGCGCGCACACTGCGTTTTTTTTTCCCTACAGGTTTTGCTGCAGAATTTTTGTAGTTTTTCTGCAGCAAAAAGAAGTAGCATGTCAATTATTTTCGGCACGCACCTGCGTTTTTGCCATAGATAATGGTAAAAAACCACAGGGACCAACCCGCGGAAAAACCACGGCAAATTCGCACCAAAAACGCAACAAACCGAGGCAAAACTGCATGCGGCTTTGGGTGCGTTTTTTGGTGCAGTTTTTGCCGCGGGTACAGAATTCTACCAGAGGGTGTGGAATTTTTTTAAGAAACATCCATTTCCCTGTGCATACAGACCCTAACGCTTGTTTTTATTTGTGGTTGTAGCTTTTAATGACACCATTAATTTTACTGAATATTGTATGGAAAAATGGGAAAAAATGGCAAGTGGGGTGAAAATCGGAAAGAAAAATGCTATTAAACAATTGTGTTCACATTTTGTTTTTACTGCCTTATTGTGCAGTATAAATGGTCTGTCAGCATAATTATCCAGGTTAGTATAATTAGGGGAACACCAAACATGTACTGTATAGTTTTGGTATTAGTAGTAAAAAAATGTTCTGAAATTTGTTAAAAGAAAAGAAAATTGCCACCTTTTTATTAACTCGTATCTTGTTTAATTGTACTTCAATGGAGCTGTTCAATGGCTTGTTTTTTTGTTTGCTGTGATGCACTTTTCATTGATACCATTTTGGGATACATATGACATATTGATTACTTTTTGCTGCATTTTTTTTTTTTTGGAGGGGGAACTGCTGTGACTGAAAAAAATCAAATCTAGAGTTTTATACTATGGTAGCCTGGACTTTTATGGAAAGGGTGATTCCAATGATATTCAGTATTATTTATTTATTTATTTTTTAATATTTTTTAAAACATTTTTTGTCTTACTTTATTTTTTAGTCTCCCTAATGACTTTAACCAGCGTTTGTTTACTAATGTATTGCAGGATATATCTCCTTTCAAAGCTTAGCCTTTACCTGAGCTTCAAAGTCCCCAACTGCCATGGTAACTAATCGGTCTCCTATGATAGCTTGTGATCATGTGCGTTGGAGATTGCGCTATTTAAGTTCTGCTCTCAGTGATTGACAGCTGGATTTAAATAACTAAACAGCATCAATCATGGCTAGTTCCAATTGCTTTTGTCTTGGGCAGATGCCGGCTATGTGTTACATCCAGCATCATCTCTGTTTGGAGATTCTAAATGAACTCCATACACTCACACCCTGACAAAGGTGTTAATGTTCTTTTTTGAGCGAATCTAACTTCTACGTCTGCAAATAAATACATTTCTACTAGGGCTGAGCGGATCCGGACTGTAAAAGTCCGGATCCGTGCGGTCTCAGTGCTATCTCTGTGCCGGACCCTGGTGCGGGATTCTGCGTGCATGATCCGAATTCGGCAATTAATAAAAATAAATAAAACAAGAAATATATGAGAGTTTCATACTTACTGAGACTCGGTGTCATGGCAGCACACTTCTTCCGGGTCGCACATTCACTTCCTGTACTGTCCATCGCATACACACAGCTATCCATGTTTTCTCCGCCCACCACCGTCCTCTCATCTGTGATTGGTTACAGGCTGACGCGCCCCCAGCCTGTGACAGCACTGCCTGCAGTCATCGCTTATCGCGGCTCAGTAATAGGCTGCACTCAGAGCTGGCAGTCGTGCGCTATGGCTGCTCACTCTGAGATGTAGCAGAGCTGGATGTGTCATCGTGGGACCTCCTGTGGATTACGTAGGACCTGGAGGGCTGTGTTGGGAGTTAATAAAGTGGTGAAGGAGGGTGTGTTTTGTACTTTATTTCAAATAAAGGATTTTTCTCTGTGTCTGTGTTTATTTACATTTACTTGCATGTTTGTGATGCAAGTATTTGATAGACGCCTGTGCCATCACAACCTAGGGTTTAGTAGCAGCTGTGCGCCGCTATTAACCCCTGCTATTACCCCGATTGGCACCGCATCAGGCCACCGGGAAGAGCCGGTAATGCACCGGGATTGTCACATCTAACAGATGCGGCAATACTGGGCACCTGTGGGCTGAGAATATACCATCCCCCAGTCGGCGCTATCATGGCTGGGGATGAAAATTGGGGGGGACCGCACATCGTTTTTTTAATTATTTAACAAAAGAGAAGCCGCATGTGGTTCCTCTTTTGATACACAGCCAAGATAAGCACAGGGCTGGGGCACAAAAACAGCGTCTAAATGTTTTTTTGTTTCTTTTTAGTTTTTGGACCAAGGGATATAAATTTGGTTATTATGACATTTTTACACCATATTCCGGCACCCAATCAACGCCTTCTCGTAAAAAAAAAATTGGTACTGAAATCTGGGGCAGACGATTTCAGCACTAAATGTGCACCTCCTGGCAAAAAAATTGCGGCAAAAATCGCAGCAAAAAATGCGTCAAAATACCACGTTTTCTGCCAGGAGGTGTAGATTGGATGCAGGAATATGGTGTAAAAATTTCAGCACCAAATTTGCATCCCTTGGCCCAAAAAAAAAAATAAAATTTGTCAGCAGGTGGAAATTTGGTGCTGAAATCTGGTGCAGACGATTTCAGCACCAAATGAGCACCTCCTAGCAAAAATCTGCGGCAAAAATCGCAGAAAAATAACTGCAGCAATAAACTGCAGCAAAAACCACGACAAAAAAATGCATCAAAACACCGCGTTATTTTGCCAAGAGGTGTGGATTGGATGCAGGAATATGGTGTAAAAATTTCAGCACCAAATTTGCATCCCTTGGCCCAAAAAAAAAAAATTTTGACAGCAGGTGGAAATTTGGTGCTGAAATCTGGTGCAGATGATTTCAGCACCAAATGAGCACCTCCTGGCAATAAACCACGGCAAAAATCGCGTAAAAATAACCGTGGCAATAAACCGCGGCAAAAAAATGCGTCAAACCACAGCAGTTTTTTGCCAGGAGGTGTAGATTGGATGCTGGAATATGGTGTACAAATTTCAGCACCAAATTTGCATCCCTTGGCCCAAAAAAAATAAAAATTCTGACAGCAGGTGGAAATTTGGTGCTGAAATCTGGCGCAGACGATTTCAGCACCAAATGTGCACCTCCTAGCAAATAACCACGGCAATAAACCGCTGGAAAAACTGCGGCAAAAAAAATGCACCAAAACACCGCATTTTTTTGCCAGGAGGTGTAGATTGGATGCAAGAATATGATGTAAAAGCACAAAATCTGCATCTCTTGCACAAAAAAACTGCGATTTTTCTGCTAGGAGATGCAGGTCTGTGAACTCTGTGACCTCCACCTGAGGTCAGGTTAAGTACGATCACAGGTGAAGGACCGTGGGAACCTCCAGCTGTGACTGCAAATGACCTGAGTGACATCACCGCTCATTGCGCAGCTCATTCATTCTCTCGAGTTCACAGAGAGCGGTCGTGCTCTATTGCCTTTCTTTGTGATATTCAGATGTAGCAGAGCTGAAACAGCGTAGGACCTCCTGTGGATTACGTCGGACCTGGAGGGCTGTGTTTGGGTTAATAAAGTGGTGAAGGAGGGGGCGTTTATATTTTCTTCCAAATAAAGGATTTTTCTCTGTGTCTGTGTTTATTTACTGTTATTTACAGGTTTGTGATGCAGGTATCTGATAGACGCCTGTGCCATCATAAACCTAGGGTTTATTAGCAGCTGTGCACTGCTATTAACCTCTCATTACCCCGATTGGCACCGCAGTAGGCCACCGGGAAGAGCCGGTGTTGCACCGGGATTGTCACATCTAATAGATGCGGCAATACTGGGCGGCTGCGGGCTGGAATACCAGCCCCCAGCCGGCGTTATCATGGCTGGGGATGAAAATAAATTAGGGGGAACCGCACGTCGTTTTTTTTTCAATTATTTATTTAAATTTAAGAAAAAGAAAAAAAAAGCGCCGCATGCGGTTTCTCTTAGACCGGGATCACACATGCGAGGGACTCACGTGAGTGTGCCATGACATCACCCGGCAAAGCCTCGCACATGTAACTGGATACATAGCACAGATACAGCCCAACAGCTGGGGCTGCAGCCGCGAGCTATATTTGTGCTGCCGATTGTTTATTTTTTACCACGATACTGACCCACACACACTTGCACTGCTTTCCCCGCCCACTGGCCATCCTGGCACCTGTGATTGGTTGCAGTCAGCTGACACGCTGTCACTCAGAGTGGGGGCACATCTAACTGCAACCAATTACACACGGTGGGCGGGCAAATCAATGAATATTGAATTGTCGGCTCCGGAAGGTAAAAGCGTGACCTGGAAGGAGTGTGCCGCCATGACAGCGCCTCAGTGAGTACACCGCGCTCGCTCATACCCCCCTATCCCCTCCACAAACGTTTTTAATCTCTGGATTCTGATCCCCTTTGACTTATATGGGCATCAGATTCTGGAGCTGATCGGACTCTTTTAAAAGTGATCTGCCGGTCCCGGATTTTTGGGCGTTCGATCAGCTCTAATGTCTACATGTCTTAAATTCCCTATAGTTTTCATTTATTTAAGCAAAATGCAAAATATTCAATTCAAACTTTACATCTTGTTTTAAATTTCTTACGATTTTTGTCAATTTTATTTTAGATAATAATGTATAAGAATACCTCAGGTACACCATATTACAGATCATCTGGTGATAGTTTTTGGGGCCTCAGGCTGTCCCTTTAAATATTTGTTTTAGCTGAAATATTGACAAATAGACCCTTTCTCATGTATGCTAGTTAAATACTCCAGTCCTCTATAGAGTTTAGTTTATTTGGATATTTTCTATCTTGGACTTTTTTTTATTTGACCTTTGCAGCCACTGTGAATAATGTATACTCTGAAAAGTTATAGATATGGGCAGATGGTTTACAAAATGTCTTTATTGATTTTACGCATGTTCACAAAGAAAGTAATTCATTTGATCACTAGTGTATTATGAATCTTAGTAATTGTAATTCCTTTCTGTTTGCTAATAAACATGACACGTCAGGCATGCAGCCAGTGTGGGTGAACAGCTGTCTGTGAAATGTGCTGTGGACTTTGTATATGAGGTGTGTCCGTGTAAGGCAGCCAGCACTGCACCTCCTTGGGTGTCTCCCGAAGGAGCGTCTACTCCTTCTGCAATGTGTGCTGTTTTCATTTCTGCATAGCTGTCTGCCGTTATATGCATCCATCTAAGGTGTCTCTCTCTCTCATAATAACTTTTTTCTGTTGTATTTTATTAATTTTGTTGTCTTATTTTATATGCATATGTCAGCAAATTTAAGTGTGAAAATATTTGCTTGAAACTTACACCATGAACATAAAAATTCCGTCATATTCCCTTTTGCTCTTGAACACCACTAAATGATATGAAGCAGATAGAATGTACAAGAATATATATATATATATATATATATATACAGCGAGTGAAATAAGTGTGGAACACGTGACAAATATTCCTAGTAAATATATTTCTAAAGATGCTGTTGACATGAATTTCTCACCATATGTTGGTAACAACCCATCCTATCCACACAGTCAGCGAAATCAAACTATAGCTACTGTGCATAAATTAAGTTACATTTAATAAAGAGAACTGACACTATGAAAAAGTATTGAACATGCTTACTGAAATTTAATTAATACTTTTGTTGGTGATGACAGCTTTAAAATGTGGCCTCTATGAAAAAATAAGTCTTATGCATTGCTCAGATGTGATTTTGGTCCGTTCTTCCATACAAACACTCTTCAAATCCTGAAACATCCGTGGGCTCCTTCTACAAACTCTAAGCTTTACTGTAGTTCCTTCCATAAATTTTCAATTGGATTCAGGTGATTGGCTGGGTCATTCTAGCAACTTTATTTTCTTTTTCTGAAACCAATTTCTCACTGACATGTTTCTATGCAGCACACACGCGTGTCTTTGTGTTCTGCACAGAGACATGTCTGTTTTTCTCCATCATCACTGATGCAATAAAATGATGCAATTAAACACATGTATCAACCCGCACGCGGCAAAACCGCGGCAATACCGCGAACAATACCGTGGTAAAACCGCAGCAAATCGTGGCAAACCGCATGCGGGTGCGGTTTGTCACGTTTTTTTACCGCGGGTGCGGTAATCTTTCAGTGCCTGCGGAATTTTCTTGAGAAAATTCCGTTTTCCAGTGCGCACAGGGCCTAAGATAGGATCTTGGAGATGGGAATACCCCTTCCATTTATGCACATCTATGGTTTGATGTCTTTGCCTGTGTGGATTGGATGGGCTGTTACCAACAGCTGGGGAGAAAATAGTATCAATACCACTTCTAGAAAAAAATATACCGTATTTTTCGCTTTATAAGACGCACCGGAATATAAGACGCACCCCAAACTTAGACATAAAAAAAGGTAAAAAAAAGAAAAATGGGGTCCGTCTTATACTCCGGTGTTCTCTTACCGGAGGGGGGCAGCAGTGGTGGTGAAGCGGGGTCACAGGAGGCACAGGTTGTGCTGGCAGGCGCGGCAGGTCAGTGGCAGTAGGGTTTGTGGTTGCAGGTGCCGTGGCGTCCGTGGTTGCAGGCGCGGTGGCGTCCGTGGTGGCGGCAGCAGCCGTGGCGGGTGAGCCGTGCAGCAGGCCGGTGCAGTGAGTGTCCGCGGTCCCGGTTCAGTGGTGGCAGCGGCGGCGGCGACTGCTCAGTGGTGGCAGGGACTGCTCAGTGGTGGAGTGTGTCCGCGGTCCCGGTTCAGTGGTGGGAGTGGCGGCGACGGCTCAGTGGTGGGAGCTGCGGCAACTGCTCAGTGGTGGCAGCGGCAGGGACTGCTCAGTGGTGGAGTGTGTCCGCGGTCCCAGTTCAGTGGTGGCAGCGGCGACGGCTCAGTGGTGGGAGCGGCGGCGACGGCTCAGTGGTGGAGTGTGTCCGCGGTCCCGATTCAAGTAATGGCGCCCGGAGCGACGCATGCGCAGATGGAGCTCTCATCCAAGGGCTCCATCTGCGCACGCGCTGACTCCCGGAGCAGCGCGTGCGCAGATGGAGCTCTCATCCAAGAGCTCCACCGGCGCCATCATTTGAAAGTGGGACCGCGGACAACTGGTAAGCTGCACAGCCGCCCGCCCCGCATCCACAGAGTGGCAGCCAGCAGGCTGCCCGCCCACCCTGCGTACAAGCCGCCGGGTACCTGTGCTTGCGTGCGGTGGCAGCCGGGTACCCATGGCTGTGTGCGGGCGGCAGCTGGGTGACTGTGTGAGGGCGGCAGCCGGGTACCTGTGTGAGGGCGGCAGCCGGCTGCTGCCCGCACGGGCACCCGACTGCCGCTCGCACACAGCACTCGGCTGCCGCCCGCACACAGCAATGGGTACCCGTCTGCCACCGCATGCAAGCACAGGTACCCGGCTGCCGACCCCACACAGCACCCGCTGCCGCCCGCACACAGCCACGGGTACCCGGCTGCCGCTGCACGCAAGTACAGGTACCCGGCTGCTTGCATGCAGCCACAGGCACCCGGCCGTCCGATCGCCTCAGACAGGACCCCCCTCCCCCGCTACCGCTTTATAAGACGCACCCCCCATTTTCATCCCAAAATTTGGGGAGGAAAAGTGCGTCTTATAAAGCGAAAAATACGGTACATAGAAAATTGGTGAAGTATTCAATATTTATGTTGCCCAATATATATATATATATATATATATATATATATATGTATATATGTATCTCTCTCGCTCTCTCTTTCTCTCTCCTTTTATATATATATATATATATATATATATATATATATATATATATATATATATATAGATAGATAGATAGCTATATGAGTATATAGCCTTCCTTTCATGCTTTTTTAACATAGCTTGTGAAGGTTATGTAAATATTAATAGGAGACTTGGAACACGTAGCTAGTTAATCTTGGTTCTCCCATTTCAGGTTTAGACAGTTAAAGAAACAAGTGTCTGGATTTATGATAGAAACAATTTCTCTGGTCACAAAAGCCTGATGCAGGGCATACAGTCATACAGTCATCTCAGCAAACAGTTGATGGATCAAAGCTAGTTTAAACAACATCATATTATCCTGACCCTTGTGCTTTAAAGAAGTTGTCCAGTTACCAAAACTGATTTTTTTTTTCTGATAAATCTTGCTAATATGTGGCCCTAAACACATCTATTATGTTTTTTCAGCAAAATTACCTTTCATTGTGCACTAGCAGCACATGCTCATTGCTGGCTCCAGCTCTGATGGGGTTAATCTCTCCTCTGACTTCCTGTGTTCAGTTCCTACAAGTCCCAGAATTCTTTGTGGCTCTAGGGCGGTGTCTGGCTTATCTAACACACCCATTGTGTCTAATACACCCACTCTGCTCCCACCCAAACCCTCCTCCCTGCCTCTTCCCAGTGGATGTGCACTGAGATCAATTACACAGAGACAGCAGCAGGTCTACACAGCCAGGGGAAGAAAGTGTGTGTGCGTATATACAGTGTATGTGTATGTGTGCGCGTATATACAGTGTGTGTGCGTATATACAGTTTGTGTGTATATACAGTGTGTGTGCGCGTATATACAGTGTGTGAGTGAGTGTGTATGTGTGTGTGTATGTCATACTCACCTGTCTGCAGGGTCCCGGTGCCATGCCTGCTTCCAGCCCCTGTCTCGGTCCCGCCGCTTCGGCTGTGTGCAGTCTCCCCGGGGCAGGACCTTGCTTGCAGGACCTGGCGGTGGATCACCTGATGCAGTCACCTGACACATCAGCTGATCGTAGTCTCGCCGGCTTTTTCGCGCCCGGCCGGCTATCAGCTGATCCTGCCGTCAGGGGACTTCATCAGCTGATTACCGGCCGCTCCTGCAGTGATGGGCCAGGATCAGACTCCCCTGCAGGAGCTGCCGGTAATCAGCACAGACGTGAGTATTTATTTATTTTTTTTTTTGCACTGATGCTTCAGCTGATTGTATAATCGGCTTTTATACAATCAGCTGATGTATGATGTGATTCACATCCTTTAACCTGACACATCATCTGATCGCTTTGCCTTCCAGCAAACCGATCAGATGATATTGGATCCGGATTGGACGGCGCGGGAGCCTAACCCAGGATTACTGCCGAGGGGGGTTTATTTCAATAAAGATTGAGTCACTAATTGTGTTGTGTTTTATTTCTAATAAAAATATTTTTCTGTGTGCTGTTTTTTTTTTATCTGTACTAAAAATTCATGGTGGCCATGTCTAATATTGGCGTGACACCATGAATTTCGGGCTTTGGGCTAGCTGATAATATACAGCTAGCCCTAACTCCATTATTACCCGGCTAGCCACCCAGCATCAGGGCAGCTGGAAGAGTTGGATACAGCGCCAGAAGATGGCGCTTCTATGAAAGCGCCATTTTCTGGGGTGGCTGCGGACTGCAATTCGCAGTGGGGGTGCCCAGAAAGCTTGGGCCACCCTTCACTGTGGATTCCAATCCCCAGCTGCCTAGTTGTACCCGGCTGGACACCAAAATTAGGCGAAGCTCACGTCATTTTTTTTTTAAATTATTTCATGAAATTCATGAAATAATTAAAAAAAAAAAAAGGGCTTCTCTATATTTTTGGTTCCCAGCCGGGTACAAATAGGCAGCTGGGGGTTGGGGGCAGCCCGTACCTGCCTGCTGTACCCGGCTAGCATACAAAAATATGGCGAAGCCCATGTCATTTTTTTTTTCTTTTTGGGTAAAAAACTGCATACAGTCCTGGATGGAGGATGCTGAGCCTTGTAGTTCTGCAGCTTCTGTCTGCTCTCCTGCATACACTAGTGAATGGAGGATGCTGAGCCTTGTAGTCCTGCAGCTGCTGTCTGCTCTCCTGCATACACTAGTGAATGGAGGATGCTGAGCCTTGTAGTCCTGCAGCTGCTGTCTGCTCTCCTGCATACACTAGTGAATGGAGGATGCTGAGCCTTGTAGTCCTGCAGCTGCTGTCTGCTCTCCTGCATACACTAGTGAATGGAGGATGCTGAGCCTTGTAGTCCTGCAGCTGCTGTCTGCTCTCCTGCATACACTAGTGAATGGAGGATGCTGAGCCTTGTAGTCCTGCAGCTGCTGTCTGCTCTCCTGCATACACTAGTGAATGGAGGATGCTGAGCCTTGTAGTCCTGCAGCTGCTGTCTGCTCTCCTGCATACACTAGTGAATGGAGGATGCTGAGCCTTGTAGTCCTGCAGCTGCTGTCTGCTCTCCTGCATACACTAGTGAATGGAGGATGCTGAGCCTTGTAGTCCTGCAGCTGCTGTCTGCTCTCCTGCATACACTAGTGAATGGATGATGCTGAGCCTTGTAGTTCTGCAGCTGCTGTCTGCTCTCCTGCATACACTAGTGAATGGAGGATGCTGAGCCTTGTAGTTCTGCAGCTGCTGTCTGCTCTCCTCCATTCACTAGTGTATGCAGGAGAGCAGACAGCAGCTGCAGAACTACAAGGCTCAGCATCCTCCATTCACTAGTGTAAGCAGGAGAGAAGACAGCAGCTGCAGAACTACAAGACTCAGCATACTCCATCCCGGAATGTATGCAGTTTTTTGCCAAAAAGGAAAAAAAAATGACGTGGGCTTCGCCATATTTTTGTATGCTAGCCGGGTACAGCAGGCAGGTACGGGCTGCCCCCAACCCCCAGCTGCCTATTTGTACCCGGCTGGGAACCAAAAATATAGAGAAGCCCTTTTTTTTTTTTAATTATTTCATGAATTTCATGAAATAATTTAAAAAAAAAAATGACGTGAGCTTCGCCTAATTTTGGTGTCCAGCCGGGTACAACTAGGCAGCTGGGGATTGGAATCCACAGTGAAGGGTGCCCAAGCTTTCTGGGCACCCCCACTGCGAATTGCAGTCCGCAGCCACCCCAGAAAATGGCGCTTTCATAGAAGCGCCATCTTCTGGCGCTGTATCCAACTCTTCCAGCTTCCCTGATGCCGGGTGGCTAGCCGGGTAATAATGGAGTTAGGGCTAGCTGTATATTATCAGCTAGCCCTAAGCCCGAAATTCATGGTGTCACGCCAATATTATACATGGCCACCATGAATTTCTAGTAATGATAAAAAAAACAAAAAACACAACACACAGAAAAATATTTTTATTAGAAATAAAACACAACACAATTAGTGACTCCATCTTTATTGAAATAAACCCCCCTCCGCAGTAATCCTGGGTTAGGGTCCCGCGCCATCCAATCCGGATCCAATATCATCTGATCGGTTTGCTGGAAGGCAAAGCGATCAGATAATGTGTCAGGTTAAACTACGTGAATCACATGACACATCAGCTGATTGTATAATCGGCTTTTATACAATCAGCTGATGCATCAGTCGAAAAAAAAAATAAATAAGTACATACTCACTTATGTGCTGATTACCGGCAGCTCCTGCAGCGATCGATTGGACAGGAGTATGATCCTGTCCCATCGCTGCAGGAGCTGCCGGTAATCAGCTGATGAAGTCCCCTGACGGCAGGTGCAGCTGATAGTCGGCCGGGCGCAAAAAAGCCGGCAACACCGCGAGAATCGATGAGCTGATCCACCGCCAGGTCCTGCAAGCTTCGTACGTGCCCCGGGGAGACTGCACACAGCCAGAGCGGCGGTACCGAGACAGGGGCTGGGAGCGGACATGGCACCGTGACCCTGCAGACAGGTGAGTATGACATTTTTTTTTCTACTGTTCACTTTGGTTTTCGCCGCTGCCTCCACCTCCCGCCCAGACATGGCGCCGCACGGAGCTGACATGGCACCGGGCGGGTTGTGGACGCAGCGGTGACGGTACCGGGAGGATTCATGCTTCTGTGTTTACCAACAGAAGGAATCCTCTTCCTGTACACGTCATTGTAGTACCCACCCCTTGCGTTTATAGCTGCGTTTTTAGTCATAGAAACGCAGCTATATGCGTTTTTCATTGCGTTGTTGAACATCTCATTGAACTCAATGGGTGAAAAACGCAGTGAAAAACGCAGAAATAATTGACATGCTGCATTTTTGTGGTCAACACAAAAACGCAGCTACAAAAAAAACGCTGTCTGCGGACAGCACTTCTGAAAGCCCATAGACATTGCTGGGGAAGCAATGTCACTGCGTTTTCAGCACAAAAATGTGGTAAAAAACGCCGCAAAAAACGCAGCAAAAACGCCTAGTGCGCACAATGGCATAGACTTTACTCGGGAAGCAAAGTCATGCAGTTTTCTGAGTAAAAACGCACCAGAAAAACTGTGTGAACTTACCCTTAGTTGGTGACATGCTCTGCTCTGACACATAGTGTGCTGCATGTCACTGTATCCACTCTGGGACCTGTTGTGCAGGTGACCGGATGCTACATGTCACTAACTGTCTCCACTATGGGACTTGTTGTGCAGGTGAGAGTGTATACAGTTGGTACTATGCAGCAGAAATCACAGAGTGGAGACAGATAGTGACATGTAGCATCCGGTCACCTGCACAACAAGTCCCAGAATGGAGACAGTGACATGCAGCACACTATGTGTCAGAGCAGAGCATGTCACTGTCTCCACTGTGGGACTTGTTGTGCAGGTGACCGGATGCTACATGTCACTGTCTCCACTGTGGGACTTGTTGTGCAGGTGACAGAGTGGAGCAGATTGGTCCCATGCAGCGTCCGGTCACCTGTGCTGCTGGGGGGAGTATATGATCACACTGCCGACACCGCCCGCTCTCCTGACAGCTGAGCACAGCGGGCGGGTAAACAGTGTGATCACATAATTTCGTGACAGGGGGATTTCAGTGGAGGAAACCCCCCCTGTACTCCACACTGGAGCCCATACCTCCCACAGCTGAATGCTGGCAAGCACGCGCTCTGCCTTCACCGCTCCACACTGGCGTCCTCCGGATCCTCCCCTCGATGCTGGGCTGTGACGTCAGGTAGTCACCGCCCACAGACCAGTCAATCACTGTGAGTGGCACCGGCATCCTGTGACGTACCCGTCTTGTTTGAGAGCCCGGAAATGCCGGGACGTCAGAGGATGCAGGCGGCCACAGCTCCAGGGGGTCATGTGACTGGCACTGAGCGTGTAGGATAGCGCCGCTCAGTGCCAGAAATGGAAACAGAAGCCAATGCAGAAGATGCAGACAATGGTAAGTGAGAATCATTGGGGAAAAAAAAAAAAAATGGGTGAACCACCCCTTTAAGTGGTCACGAAAAAACACCAATAATATAATTGAAATATGATATAAACCAGGACTGTAGAAAACAGAAATGGCTTTAGATAGTCTGGTCAGAATTTTAAACTGAGAATCTCATGTTTAGCTTTGTAACTTTTAGCCTAACATTAGATCAATGTATGATTTTTGGATGTGCGGTCCATGTCTTTTCTACAGTTATAGTAAAAATTATATGCTCGGGCAAACAATATGCAACCAAAGAAAAAAGGAAAAAAGGAGATTATGTATTTCCTTTTAATCTGCTTTATTTGTGCAAAGGTTTGAAACAAAAATTTCTTATAACGTTTCATCCTAATCTCCAGGCCTTAGTGAAAATAATAAAATCTATGTGACAAACAAAAAATGAAACAATAAGTACAGAATTTTCATTATCAATGATTAGTGAGAAAATAATTTACATAACATGAATATACTTGATATAACTTTGAAAAAGCAGACAAGTGTTAATACATCACACTCAGTACAATATAGAGCTATAAACAACAATGTTCACAATGCTAATAAGGTAATATCTTTGAATACAGTCTGTGAAAGTAAAACCTCATCGTTAATTAACATAGTAAATATGTATCTTACTTACCTATGTGAATATTAGGAAAACACGGGAATGGTGAATCAACGTTCACATATATGTAGATATTGGGATGGAATGTACCTAGGGTAAATAATAATAATCAGAGTTATATCTGTAGAACGGATTAAATGGAACCAGAAACCAAAAAAGTAATCTGTAGAGTGAATTATGAAGAGACGGGGAGAGAGTAATACAAGAGATTCTTTAGAAAGGACAGTCCTGGTGCTCAATAAAGGATAAGCAAGAGAAAACATCACAGCAACTACCTTTGCTTGTGTTCAAAAAAGCCTCTATAAACAGAAACAGTCACAGGTAGTATTACGGCATGGAAACCCAGGCTTCTAGGAGAATCGTTTGAAAAAAGGGTTATTGGGCCCTTCCCAGTCTAAAAATACCAGCCCACAGCTGCCCTAGAAGTGACGCATTACATTAGGTGTGCTTCGACACAGCTCTTCCCAGTTGCCCTGGTGCACTGGCGATCAGGGTAATGGTAGTTGGGGTTGGTGTCATACAAAAATAGTTTATTTGAAAAAAAACACTACTCTACACTTTCCCTGGCTCACCATTTTATTAAAAAAGAAAAACCCATGGAGGTCCACCGTTGTCCAGGTAATCCGACAAAGTCCATAAAAAAAAAGCGAGTAAAAAAAAAACAAGAGACTGTCCCTCGTTCCCCTGTTTATTAGAAAGATACAGTCATATGAAAAGTTTGGGCACCCCTATTAATGTTAACCTTTTTTCTTTATAACAATTTGGGTTTTTGCAACAGCTATTTCAGTTTCATATATCTAATAACTGATGGACTCAGTAATATTTCTGGATTGAAATGAAGTTTATTGTACTAACAGAAAATGTGCAATCCGCATTTAAACAAAATTTGACCGGTGCAAAAGTATGGGCACCTCAACATAAAAGTGACATTAATATTTTGTAGATCCTCCTTTTGCAAAAATAACAGCCTCTAGTCGCTTCCTGTAGCTTTTAATGAGTTCCTGGATCTTGGATAAAGGTATATTTGACCATTCCTGTTTACAAAACAATTCCAGTTCAGTTAAGTTTGATGGTCGCCGAGCATGGACAGCACGCTTCAAATCATCCCACAGATTTTCAATGATATTCAGGTCTGGGGACTGGGATGGCCATTCCAGAACATTGTAATTGTTCCCCTGCATGAATGCCTGAGTAGATTTGGAGCGGTTCTTTGGATCATTGTCTTGCTGAAATATCCATCCCCTGCGTAACTTCAACTTCGTCACTGATTCTTGCACATTATTGTCAAGAATCTGCTGATACTGAGTTGAATCCATGCGACCCTCAACTTTAACAAGATTCCCGGTGCCGGCATTGGCCACACAGCTCCAAAGCATGATGGAACCTCCACCAAATTTTACTGTGGGTAGCAAGTGCTTTTCTTGGAATGCCGTGTTTTTTTGCCTCCATGCATAACACCTTTTTATATGACCAAACAATTCAATCTTTGTTTCATCAGTCCAAAGGACCTTCTTCCAAAATGTAACTGGCCTGTCCAAATGTGCTTTTGCATACCTCAGGCGACTCTGTTTGTGGCGTGCTTGCAGAAACGGCTTCTTTCGAAATCACTCCCCCATATAGCTTCTCCTTGTGCAAAGTGCTCTACATTGTTGACCGATGCACAGTGACACCATCTGCAGCAAGATGATGCTGCAGGTCTTTGGAGGTGGTCTGTGGATTGTCCTTGACTGTTCTCACCATTCTTCTTCTCTGCTTTTCTGATATTTTTCTTGGCCTGCCACTTCTGGGCTCAACAAGAACTGTACCTGTGTTCTTCCATTTCCTTACTATGCTCCTCACAGTGGAAACTGACAGTTTAAATCTCTGAGACAACTTTTTGTATCCTTCCCCTGAACAACTATGTTGAATAATCTTTGTCTTCAGATCATTTGAGAGTTGTTTTGAGGAGCCTATGATGCCACTCTTCATAGAAGATTCAAATAGGAGAACTACTTGCAAGTGGCCACCTTAAATACCTTTTCTCATGATTGGATACACCTGCTTATGAAGTTCAAAGCTCAATGAGATTACAAAACCAATTTAGTGCTTTAGTAAGCCAGTAAAAAGTAGTTAGGAGTGTTCAAAACAAGAAATTGATAAGGGTGCCCATGCTTATGCACCTGCCAAATTTAGTTTAAATGCAGATTGCACATTTTCTGTTACTACAATAAACCTCATTTCAATTCAGAAATATTACTGAGTCCATCATTTATTAGATATATGAAACTGAAATAGCTGTTGCAAAAACCCAAATTGTTGTAAAGAAAAAAGGTTAACATTAATAGGGGTGCCCAAACTTTTTCATATGACTGTATTAAGATATATTTAGCGTATAGAATTGTATATATCCTTGTATCAATGTGAATTACCCATGTCGTGATAACAAGTGAGGACTTGGGTATAACCTACCCTGATATGTGATAGAATGACATGTGAAGCTTGATTTGGGATAACCCCAGTTAGTCACAAGAGCAAAACAGCGCTTATGTCCTATGTGGCAAACGGGAGAAAGTTTTAAAATTTCACAAATAGGAGACCACTAATTAGGTATATGTCAAACTTTAACATCCCTATTGATGATCCCCTCTCCCCAGCTGCCACTCATCTTTTATCTCTATCCTCCTCTCTTGGTCTTTCACAATTAACTAACTCTCCTATGCATGAAGGCGGGAATACGCTAGACCTGGTCTTCTGTCTCTGCTCAGTGCATGATTTTGCTAACTTCCCTCTCTCACTCTCTAACCACAACCTTGTTTCATTCTTGGTCAAGAACTGTCAATCCACTCAGGATGCCTCTACTTACCACCCATACAGCAATATACACGCCATTGACACACAGAAATTTCTGAAGAATTTGCAATCATTACTGGCCCCAATCTCCTCACTTTCATGTCCTGACTCTGCTGTAAGACATTACCCTGCAGAGCGCCCTAGATGCAGCTGCTCCTGCTACATGCAGATCAACTTGGTACAGATGGCAGCAGCCCTGGCACACGTTGCAAACACGTTTTCTCCAGCGGTGCTCAGGTGCGCTGAACGTCTGTGGAGAAAATCCAATCTAGCCAAAGATTTCATCCATTATAAGTTTATACTCAAAACATACAATGCTGTCCTTCACCTCTCCAAACAAGCTTACTTCAACACCCTCATTACCCCTCTAGCCAACAATCCTAAACGACTCTTTGATACTTTCCACTCCCTCCTCAGACCATTGACACACAGAAATTTCTGAAGAATTTGCAATCATCACTGGCCCCAATCTCCTCACTTTCATGTCCTGACTCTGCTGTAAGACATTACCCTGCAGAGCGCCCTAGATGCAGCTGCTCCTGCTACACGCAGATCAACTTGGTACAGATGGCAGCAGCCCTGGCACACGTTGCAAACACGTTTTCTCCAGCGGTGCTCAGGTGCGCTGAACGTCTGTGGAGAAAATCCAATCTAGCCAAAGATTTCATCCATTATAAGTTTATACTCAAAACATACAATGCTGTCCTTCACCTCTCCAAACAAGCTTACTTCAACACCCTCATTACCCCTTTAGCCAACAATCCTAAACGACTCTTTGATACTTTCCACTCTCTCCTCAGACCAAGAGCTCTGGCCCCAACCACCAACCTCAGCGCGGACGATCTGGCCAATTATTTTAAAGAAAAGATTGACCATATATGCCAGGAAATTTTGTCACAGCCTCATAACACCACACATTGCTTGTCCTCATGCACTTCATCTAGCTCACTTTCATCCTTTGATCCGGTCACTGCTGAAGAAATCACCAGCTCCTCACATCTTCTCGCCCTACTAACTGCACCAGTGACCCTATTCCCTGACATCTCCTTAAATCTGTCACCCCAGCTGTCACCACTCCCCTAACTAAAATATTCAATTTATCTCTCCTCTGGTGTCTTTTCGTCCTACAAACATGCAAGCATACACCCATTACTTAAAAAAACATCCCTGAACCAAAACTGCGCCGCTAACTACAGAACAGTCTCTAATCTCCCCTTCATCTCCAAACTCCTGGAATGCTTGGTCCACTTCCATCTAATCCGCAATCTGTCATATAACTCTGTCCTCGACCCTCTAAAATCCGGTTTCCGTTCCTTACACTCTACTGAAACTGCTCTTACTAAAATCTGTAATGATCTACTAACAGCTAAATCTAACGGTCCCTATTCCCTGCTGATTCTCCTGGATCTCTCTGCTGCATTTGATACTGTGGATCACCAGCTCCTCCTTATGCTCCGCTCTATCAGGCTCAAGGACACTGTTCTCTCTTTGTTCTCCTCCTATCTCTCTGACCGCTCCTTCACTGTATCTTTTGCTGGCTCCTCTTCCTCTCCTCTTCCCCTTACAGTCGGGGTTCCTTAGGGTTCAGTCCTCGGCCCCCACCTTTTCTCTCTATGCACTTTCCCTAATGGACAAACCATTAGCAGATTTGGTTTCCAGTACCATCTCTATGCTGATGACACCCAACTGTATACGTCGTCTCCTGACATCACCCCTGCATTATTACAAAACACTAGCAATTGTCTGTCCGCTGTCTCCAACATCATGTCCTCCCTCTTTCTTAATCTGATCCTGTCAAAAACTGAACTTCTCCTGTTTCCTCCCTCTCCCAACCTTCCAAAACCCAATATTACCATTTCTGTTTGTGGTTCTATCATTACTCCCGCAGCAGCCAGGATCATTTTCCCCTCCAACCGCTTCACTGATGCCTCTGCTCTGTGCCAGTCATTGCTCTGGTTGTCTATCCGCTACAGAGTCCAATATAAACTTATCACTCTCACCCACAAAGCGCTCCACAGTTCCGCACCACGCTACATCACCTCCCTCATCTGTGTCTATCCATCCTACCCGTGCCCTCCATTCTGCTAATGACTTAAGACTGACATCCTCAATAATTCAAACCTCCCACTCCCGTCTTCAAGATTTCTCACAAGCCGCGCCAATGCTATGGAACACACTACCAAGAACAAGTCGATTAACTCCCAACATCCACACCTTCAAGCGGGCCCTAAAAATGCATTTCTTTAGACCAGTGTGACGCCCTGGCCTGGCCAGGTAGTCACAGATAGGGCCCCGCATTACACCAGTCCCCTAACAAGGTGACAGCAGCCAAACACTTAAACTCTAGTCACCTCCCTCAGTGCTTGATAGACACACCAGGGGGCGGAGCCAGGCAGTTGGCCACGCCCACTGAGGAGTTCAGAGAGCCTGAGGCAGGAAAACAGTTCAGTTGAGTTTTGACGGTGCAGTTTGAGAGTTCAGTGGAGGAGGTCAGGCCTGTGTGACAGGCCTGTAGCCAACTGACAGGTGCCAGGGTAGGAGCCCAGGCACCTTTGGCTAGGAGGCAGACAGAGGCCTCTGCCTGCAGGAGCCGGGAAGATGGCTCGGTGGAACCGTGGTGTACTGGGACAGGGTAGTGGCCCGCCAGTACCGACCCGGGGAACCGACTCGGAAACCGTAGCACAAAGGGGGGTAATCATACCCTGAAGCTAGGTCCAGAAGCTACTGGGGGCTAACTAATTAACTGATTGCGGCCAGGACTATAGGTCCTGTCCCACCCAAAGTCCCGACTGAAGACAACAGCCCAACGAGGGGGATAGAAAGACACCGCCACGGCAGAGAGATCCCACGGGCCAGCGTCTGCAGGCAAAGGGCTCTTCCGACATCCACAAGTCGGGGAGCGGACTTCTGGCGCTGCAGACGCAGGTAGTCCACCATCACACAAAAGATGCAGGAGAAAGGCAGAGACCACCAACCGGGTGGGGGACCAGACTGCAGCCGGCTGCGGGCACCGACCACCATCACCTTGGTTTACCAGAGACTTGTGTGTGTTACTAATCGTGAGTACACCAGTGCCCTCCGGCCGCCCATCTCCCTGCACTGCCTAACTACTCCCCCAACGGGCCCCAGGGCCACCATCCCTACCCACGGAGGGGTTAACAACTTGCTGCGCAACATCTCCCCCGGGTGCCCCGTAACTGCAGCAGTGGTGTCCACCTACACCACAACACGTGGGTGGCGTGCCGAACTCAAACACGGCTCTGGCCGTACACCTACGTCCCCAAACCGCCAATCACTTTTAGATCAGAGTAACCATGAACCCCCCGGGTCCGGAGACCCTCGAGCCACCCACTGAAGGTCCGGACTCGAGCGGCTTGGCTACCGCCGAGCACGGGGCGGCACACTAGCCTATCACCTCACCTCACTCATCTGATCTAGTCCCATTCTGCCCTTCATAAAATGTACTTCCAATTCTTGTCCCCTGTATCTTCTGGTTCCTTCATCTTCATGTACTTTTTTACACTCTGTACCTGTATAAATTCTGGCCGATGACGGGTCCATACAGCTGGTTTTGAATACCCCATTAAATCAATGGCTGGACCATATATGACAAGCTTTTCTCTTCCCCCCATTCACCTTTTGTACCTCCCCTATTCCCTCATAGAATGTAACCTTACGAGCAGGGCCTTCACTCCTCTTGGTATCTGAATTTTGTTATTTTGCATTGTCTCATATTGTCTGTACATGTCCTCTCTGAATTGTAAAGCGCTGCGGAATATGTTGGTGCTATAGAAATAAAATGTATTATTAATATTATAGTTACATAGGTTGAAAAAAGACCTAGGTGCATCTAGTTCAACCTTCCTCCACCAATTATATATTTTGTGACTAAATCACAGTTTAGTGATAATAACAGTTTACAGTTAATGTATCTAATGTCTTCATATCAGAATTATGGGCTGTATACCTATATCACTTATAATCATAAGTATTTATTATGGTTTTCCAGTGTGTCCATAAAAATTGTCTGTCTGTGATTTTTTGATAAGTTGCTGTGGCGCCTCTGCGGCTTCAGGCGCCACAGGGTACTGCACCTCACCAGAGGTGCAGTATTCATCTCGAAAACGGAGGAGGTCGTCACCGGTAAACCACCAACAACACACTCAACCAACACATAACACGGGATCTCTTCCACTGGGACTGGGCTAGGGTAGGTGCTGGGATAGCCATCATGAGGTATGGGACCTCTTGCCCACTAGTTCAGGAACCCAGGAGGCGGCGCACCAACAGGAGTATTTAGGAGCCATCGCACACAATAGTCAGTCTGTTCGGGCTCAGGAAGTGCCAGCTCGCACTCAGGAGGAGACAAGCAGAGACACGGACAGTTCAGGACCCGTGGTCTGGAGCTGGAGGCTCGACCCAGGTTCTTAGGAAAGAAGGGGGATCCCAGGGTTCGTGGGGAGTGCAGAAGGCACCTGTGGCCCATTCCACGGCAAGGAGCTGGGGGTGGAGGGAAAATGACGAAAGTGGATGCACAGAAGGAAACACCGGCCTCGACCTCTGAAGTATCCGGGATCGGCTGAAGCCCATCACAGCGTAGCTCGGTGCTCCAACGGCGGTGTGCTTCCAGTCTGTAAAGACCTTAAACTGCAGCCTCTGTGTTGTCCCGTTACTGCCGGCGCTTCCAACATCGTGCCCCAACTCCAAAGGAGACTACCATCTCCTATCATCCTCCCTGGGGCCAAGCTCTGCCTGTGAGGAGCTGTGACACCCGAGCTGCTTTACCATCCGCCCCAGAAGAGAGAAGTTCCTCAGCGGCAGCTAATAATTGGCCACACACCACAGGCGGCGTCACGAACAACTACCCCCATCGTCCCCATCTTTTCATCTTTATTGACACCGCCGGGGTCACGAAACCGGGCAAGGCCACCACGGCGTCTCAGGAGAAGAACTGCGGTCTGGAAACGGGTAACTCTTAGACCCCGTGGGCGCCTCATTGCCCATAAAAAATAAAAAGTCAAGTTGACATTCCTGATTTGTCAATTAAGGAGACATCCTTTAGAAAGAAGTGCTAATGACATGTCATAAATACATTGCAATTCTGCAGTATAGTGAGAGACTAAAGGGGGCTTTACACGGTAGCGATATCGCTAGCAATTTGTAGCGATAGCGAACGTGTAAGTACCCGCCCCCGTCGTGCATGCGATTGTTTGTGATCGCTGCCGTAGCGAACATTATCACTACGGCAGCGTCACACATACTTACCTGGTCAGCAGCGTCGCTGTGACTGCCGAACAATCCCTCCTTCAAGGGGGAGGGACGTTCGGCATCACAGCGACGTCACACAGCGGCCAGCCAATCAAAGTGGAGGGGCGGAGCTGAGCGTGATGTAAACATCCCGCCCACCTCTTCCTTCCACATTGGGGCCGGCGGCAAGTAAGGAGACGTTCCTCGCTCATGCGGTGTCACACATAGCGATGTGTGCTGCCGCATGAGCGATGAATAACAACGCTAAACAACCCTTACCGATTTTTGAGTTTGGGATGACCTCTCCATGGTGAACGATTTTCACCATTTTTGAGGTCGCCTAAGGTCGCTGGTAAGTATCACACGCTGCGATATTGTTAATGACGCCGGATGTGCGTCACTAACAATGTGACCCCGACGATCAAACATTAACGATATTGTAGCGTGTAAAGCCCCCTTAATATGGAGCATGAATATTCAGGACGGCAAAGCAATTCCAAAGGCTTCTTTTGGTCCTTGTATCTCTACTAATTTGGAGCCTCTGGATATATTCACATGGTCTTAAAGCACTAAGGGGTACTTTGCACGTTGCGACATCGCTACTGCAATATCGTCAGGGTCAAATCAAAAAGTGACCCACATCCGGCGCCAGTAACGATATCGCAACATGTAAAGCCTAGATGCACCGATAAACGATCACAAAAGCGTCGAAAATCGGCGATCTGTGTAGTGTCGGACATTTCCATAATGTCGCACCAATAGGAGATACAATGTTGTTCCTCGTTCCTGTGGCAGCACACATCGCTGTGTGGGAAGCCGCAGGAGCGAGGAACATCTCCTACCTGCCTCCACCGGCTATGCGGAAGGAAGGAGGTGGACGGGATGTTTACGTCCCGCTCATCTCCACCCCTCTGCTTCTATTGGCCGCCTGTTGCGTGACGTCGCTGTGACGTCGCACGACCCGCCCCCTTAGGAAGGAGGCGGGTCGCCGGCCAGAGCGACGTCGCAGGGCAGGTAAGTGCGTGTGAAGCTGCCGTAGCGATAATGTTCGCTACGGCAGCTATCACAAGATATCGCATGTGCGACGGGGGCGGGTACTATCGCGCTCGGCATCGCTATCATCGGCTAGCGATGTTGCAGCATGCAAAGTACCCCTAAAGCAGCGTTTATCTTTTTTTATTGCATTGCTGGAGTGGTGCTTTAAATCTAAGTCCTGTGACCCCTGTCATATATTTACCTTCCTGCAGTTTCACCTTCTATCACCACTACTCTGGTCGGTCTCCAGTGACTTGAGACCTCTCAGCTATGCCAGTGTTTTAATGGCACGCTGGAGGTCACAATTCAATACAATTCTATGAGAACCTCGTTTTGACTCTCATGACTCTCACATGTATTGAGCGCTTGTGACGTAACGTTTTGACTCTCACATGTATTGAGCGCTTGTGACGTAACTACTGACTTCCAGCCAGGCAGAAGTTACAGTCACAAGATGGCGCTGTGGGACTGGAGCAGTGCTGAAAAAGCATGAAAACGTCGGAGGGTACGTATAACACTAACGGCAGGGGAGTTGCATTTAAAGCGCTTCTCCTGCGCTGAAAAAACAAACATGCTGGACTAGAGCTTTAATGATGTAATGTAAGATTAAGTTCCTACATGAGTTTTTGATGTTACATATCTTCAGTTTGCAAAAATTGCAGTGTATTACAGTTACAGCAAAGTGGATGGACTTTATAGAAATCTCCTGTGTACTGTACTTATTTTTAAGCTACGTAATCTGATCTATGGTGCGTGTTTGAAATCCACGACATCTGAATTTCTCTTGTGGGTACATAGAGTTTTAGAAATGAAGAAAGAAAAACGTCCAGCGCAGTCCTCAAATTGTAGATTAAAATCCAAGGTTTATTGTAGTAATTCCATAAAAGATAAAAAGAACTTTTAGAACCCTATCAAACTGCGCGTTTCGACACATAGTCTTAGTCATCAACATGACTAAGGGGTACTTTACACGCTGCGACATCGCTAGCGATTGCTAGTGATGTCGAGCGCGATAGCACCCGCCCCGACACTCGTGCGACATTTGGTGATTGCTGCCGTAGCGAACATTATCGCTACGGCAGCATCACACGCACATACCTGGTCAGCGACGTTGCTGTGACCGCTGAACAATCCCTCCCTCAAGGGGGAGGTGCGTTCAGCGTCATAGCGATGTCACTGCGGCGTCACTATGTGGCCGGCCAATAGAAGCGGAGGGGCTGAGATGAGCGGGACGTAGCATCCCGCCCACCTCCTTCCTTCCACATTGCCGGTGGACGCAGGTAAGGAGATGTTCGTCGCTCCCGCGATGTCACAGAAAGCGATGTGTGATGCCGCAGGAATGACGAACAACATCATAACGGTGGCAGCAGCGATATTAAGGAAATGAACGACGTGTCAACGATCACCGTTTTGGAACGATTTTGCGATCGTTGATCGTCACTCATTAGTGTTACACACTGCGATGTCGCTACCGGCGCCGGATGTGCGTCACTAACGACATGACCCCAACGATATATCAGTAACAATGTCGCAGCGTGTAAAGTACCCCTAAGACTATGTGTCGAAACGCGTAGTTTGATGGGGTTCTAAAATATACCTATTTCATCTGCTGACCGCTATTTATCTTTTATGGAATTACTACAATAAACCTTGGATTTTAATCTACAATTTGAGGACTACGCTGAACGTTTTTCTTTCTTCATTTCTGAATATTGGCAGCCAAGCCTTCCGTGCGCTAGGTCCAAACAGAGAGCGGTGAACAGCAGGATCGGTGAGCTGAATTTTCTTTTCTTTTTTTACATAGAGTTTTATGTACGGATAGACATGCATTAAATGCTGAAAGAACATAGGTAAAAAAACGCATATAATCTGAACATGACTGTATCAGTGAAGTTTTGTCAAAGCCAAATTGCAGGAAGTATTAAAGCAAAGCAGCTTTATTAAAAACATGACTAGTGATGGGTGAATAGTGACTATTCATGTTCAGATAATACCATAAACTGAGTACTGTTCCAGTATTCGTCATAAGAAAAATGCTGAAGTTCCCCAATGACCTGCGTTAGGTTTGTTATTCGTGACGAATACTGAAATAGCATTTTGGGATTTGTTATGAATAATCCGAATAGGAATAGTTACTATTCGCCCATCACTAAAGATGACATACCAACAAGAGACAAAACCTTCAGCATCAAAAACGTGATAACAACACACTTAAAAATGCAAGTAACCTAATTTACTTCAGGCCTCGTACACACGCTGAGTATTTGGTCAGTTTTTACCTCAATATTTGTAAGTCAAAAGGAGGAGTGAAACAATCAGAGAACAGGTACAGTGCCTACAAGTAGTATTCAACCCTCTGCAGATTTAGCAGGTTTACACATTCGGAATTAACTTGACATTGTGACATTTGGACTGTAGATCAGCCTGGAAGTGTGAAATGCACTGCAGCAAAAAAGAATGTTAGTTCTTTTTTTATTTATTTTTTTTTACATTGTGAAAAGTTTATTCAGAGGGTCATTTATTATTCAACCCCTCAAACCACAAGAATTCTGTTTGGTTCCCCTAAAGTATTAAGAAGTATTTCAGGCACAAAGAACAATGAGCTTCACATGTTTGGATTAATTATCTCTTTTTCCAGCCTTTTCTGACTAATTAAGATTCTCCTCAAACTTGTGAACAGCACTCATACTTGGTCAACATGGGAAAGACAAAGGAGCATTCTAAGGCCATCAGAGACAAGATCGTGGAGGGTCACAAGGCTGGCAAGGGGTACAAAACCCTTTCCAAGGAGTTGGGCCTACCTGTCTCCACTGTTGGGAGCATCATCCGGAAGTGGAAGGCTTATGGAACTAGTGTTAGCCTTCCACGGCCTGGACAGCCTTTGAAAGTTTCCACCCGTGCCGAGGCCAGGCTTGTCCGAAGAGTCAAGGCTAACCCAAGGACAACAAGGAAGGCGCTCCGGGAAGATCTCATGGCAGTGGGGACATTGGTTTCAGTCAATACCATAAGTAACGTACTCCACCGCAATGGTCTCCGTTCCAGACGAGCCCATAAGGTACCTTTACTTTCAAAGCGTCATGTCAAGGCTCGTCTACAGTTTGCTCATGATCACTTGGAGGACTCTGAGACAGACTGGTTCAAGGTTCTCTGGTCTGATGAGACCAAGATCGAGATCTTTGGTGCCAACCACACACGTGACGTTTGGAGACTGGATGGCACTGCATACGACCCCAAGAATACCATCCCTACAGTCAAGCATGGTGTTGGCAGCATCATGCTGTGGGGCAGTTTCTCAGCCAAGGGGCCTGGCCATCTGGTCCGCATCCATGGGAAGATGGATAGCTTGGCCTCCCTGGAGATTTTGGCCAAGAACCTCCGCTCCTCCATCAAGGATCTTAAGATGGGTCGTCATTTCATCTTCCAACAAGACAACGACCCAAAGCACACAGCCAAGAAAACCAAGGCCTGGTTCAAGAGGGAAAAAATCAAGGTGTTGCAGTGGCCTAGTCAGTCTCCTGACCTTAACCCAATTGAAAACTTGTGGAAGGAGCTCAAGATTAAAGTCCACATGAGACACCCAAAGAACCTAGATAACCTGGAGAAGATCTGCATGGAGGAGTGGGCCAAGATAACTCCAGAGATCTGTGCCGCCCTGATCAGGTCTTATAAAAGACGATTATTAGCTGTAATTGCAAACAAGGGTTATTCCACAAAATATTAAACCTAGGGGTTGAATAATAATTGACCCACACTTTTATGTTGAAAATGTATTAAAATTTAACTGAGCAACATAACTTGTTGGTTTGTAAGATTTATGCATCTGTTAATAAATCCTGCTCTTGTTTGAAGTTTGCAGGCTCTAACTTATTTGCATCTTATCAAACCTGCTAAATCTGGAAGGGGTTGAATATTACTTGTAGGCACTGTATATGGCCGGAGTCACACTTGTGAGAGACTCGTGGAGTCACTTCTGAGAGACTCGCGTGAGTCTCACATTGCATCAACTAGCACGGCCGCACACTCTCCAGACAGGAGCGTGCAGCTGCCTAGAAATACATGCAGCCGACCTGCTCCTGTCAGCAAAGTGTGTGGCCATGCCGGGTGATGTGAGTCTCTCACAAGTGTGACTCCGGCCTTATAGAAACACAGGCACCACCTCTGCATTATTCATTCACTTTCTGTTCTGTTTCACATCTAATGTGATAACAAAATGTAATCTTGACAGTGCATGAATTACTTTGTGGGCGCTGAGCACTTTCTGCACATTCCTTTGTGGAGATGGTTCACATTATATGGCTGAGATTTACTTACTGAGCACATGCCACATCAGCTGTCAGGATTCTTACCATTATGCGGCTGCTCTGTAAACATGAAACAGCTTGCCAAGTGAACACTTGCCAATTGGCAGGAGGCTTTGGATACATTTGTTTCTTAAAGGAACTATTTGGATTAAATTGGATTGGATTAAATTGTAAATTGATAGATTTAGTATAATGCTATAGTTTGGGGAATAGGTCTATGTGTTTGTGTATCATGCTAATTATGCTGGGCTTCATCAGATCGTGACTTTCGGTATATTCTGAGGATTTGCAGTATATAGAACCATGATGAAACTTCAAGTTGACTAAATAATAAAAATTGAATTATTCATTAAAAAAGAATTTGATAAAATATTATAAAAAATTAATCACCAACCTAATCCCCTATTTATAATAAAAAATAAAGAAAAATATAAAAACATATTCTGTATTACCACAAATTTTCAATATATCACAATATAAAGTTAGTTAATAACTACAGTAAATTCCAAATAAAAAAAATAAAAACATTGAGACGTCATTGCTGTTACTCCTTTGAAAAATGTAATGAAACATGATATGTATGTACCCTAACATGGTACCAGTGTTATCTACGCAACACTGACCACTGACTGACCACCGCACTGACTACCACACTGACTGACATCAGCTGCCAATCACTGCAGAGGGCCCGGTTACAGCCGTCGCTGCCATAAACAGAGCTGTGATTGAATCCGTGCCAGCGCCACCACTGGTCCTGTGAATGAAACTGGACGCTGCAGGTAGGAATAAAGTTAATTTCCTCCCAGCAGCGGAGTTCAATCTGCAGGCGTCAGGCAGGTTCCAAATGCTATTAACTTGCAGATGAAACCCATATCTGCAGGTTCATAATGTTTTTACATGTGACAGGTTCCTTTAAGTAGGTAAAAAATTAGATCCTATTGGTTATAAGAACAGTTGAGCTATGCCAAAATATAAACTAAAACTAGTACCTTAAGCAGCGCCAGTGCTGCATTCTATAAAGGTGCACGTTACCCCCTGACCCCCTGTAGCCCCCAAAAATACCTTTATAAAATCTCCCACCCAGTATGTAAATTGTCCTGTCCGATGGGCGTCCTATCGGACTGGACTGGATGGGACAATTTAAATACGGGGGAAGAGATTTTATAAAGGTATTTTAGGGGGCTACGGGGTGTGTTCAAGGGGTTACGTGCACCTTCATGGATTCAGCACAGGTGCTGCTTAAGGTGTTAGTTTTAGTTTAGAAGACCAAAATCTGGTGACAGGTTCCCTTTAAAAGCATAAAATATCCATCCGTGACATGATATTATAATGTAATAGGCACATTTTTTTAGGTAAATAGCCTTTGGTAGCCTTTGATAAATTTTAGGTAAATAGCCTTTGTTAACTATTTAATTGGTAATGTAGCTGAATGTGGCAGGTTTATGTCTGAACAAATTATAAACTACCTGATTTGCTTACTGCAAAGGGGACCTGAAGAAATACAGTATTATTATTATTAATTATTATTATAATAATATTATTATATTATATATAATTATCATGTATGGTGCTTTACAAGGGAAAAGGGTTTACATAAAAACAAGTACAACAATCATAAACATTTCAAAAACAGACTGGTAAAGGAGGAGAGAGGACCCAGCCTGCGAGGGCTCACAGTCCACAGGGAATGGGTGAGGGTACAGTAGGTGAGGACAGAGCTGGCTGCGCATTGGTGTACTAGTCTGAGAGTTATTGCAGGTTGTAGGCTTGTCGGAAGAGGTGGGTCACAGATGTGTGGAGACAGGTTGTGAATGGCTTTGTAAGTCATGGTTAGTGTTTTGAACTGGAGTCTTTGGGCAATGGGAAGCCATCAAAGAGATTGTCAGAGAGAAGAGGTTGGGGAATAGCGAGGGGAGAGGTGGATTAATTGGGCTGCAGAGTTTAGGATAACTTGGAGGGGTTCAAGAATGTTGAAAGGGAGGCCACAGAGCAGGAGTTTGCAGTAGTCGAGGTGGGAAATAATGAGGGCATGTGTGCCGCCCCAGCAGCGTATCGGACCATTCGGATCTGGGGGTAGTGTCCGTTCGTGGCTCGAGGGTCTCTGGACCCGGGGGCTTAGTGGCCACACTCTAAAGTAAAAGGGGGATATTTACAGGGGAGTTATAGTTCGTGACGCCACCCATGGTGTGCGGTAACTGGGAGTACCTGGGGTGATGGAATGGGGCAGCAAGGTGTCGTTACACTCCACGGGTAGGTGTATGACCCGGCACTCTGGAGGATGACACTGGGTGCCGTAACGGGGAGATCACTCATGTACTCACTCAGCCAGTAAGCAGACGCTGACAACTGGGTAGACCAAGTCTCTGAGTGCCACTGCCGCTCAAAGGGGAGCTCGTCTGAGTCCCGTCCCCTGCAGTGCTGCCTGGTGGTCCCTGACCTGCCTCCTGGCACAAAGTTTAAATTCACCGTAGTGGCCCGGTAGTCTGGAACTTTCCGGGCTCCGCTCCCCACTATGGTTAAGTGTGGGAGCCTGCTCTCAGGGCTCACGCTTGGGATTTTAGTGGGCTGCTTGTATGGAAGGCCCTATCCCCCTCGGTGCGCTAGTGCCCTGATTCTGGAACTAGTGGAAACAGTCCATGAAGGCTCCGTTCTCTGCAGGTTAATTGTCGGCTTACCTGAAGCTTCTCCCCGACCTAGGGTCCGTGTACCCCGCCGTGCCTTCGGATCCGGACCGGTGATAGCACCAGGCTGCTGACCGTCCTCTTTGACAGGTTCAGGCACCTTGCCTCAATCCCCTGCGACCGGGAAACCGACTCCTCTCGGTCCAGACCACCGTCTGCAACCTAGACAGCTACTCTTGGGAGCCACCGCTCCCTGCCTCCTCCACTTCACTACTCCCCACTCTCTACCCTCTACTCTGACAGTCCTCACCTCCTCTTCCTGACCCCTAGGTGGGCAACCCTATTCCGCTCCAGCCGCCCACTGGTGTGTCTGGTGGGTGTGGTGCAGGGTGTATTTAGGATTTGATTTGCTGTTGGGGGCAGCACCGCAAGAAGGGGACCCAGAACCATGAGGGATTTGAATACTGCACTGAAGAGAAAGAGCGTACAGTACCCTGTGATGACCTGATAGTCCAGGGGCGTCACACATGCACAAGTGTTTTTGCTGTTTTTGGTTAAGGAATGCAAAAATCCGGGAGATATTTTTGAGTTGTAGTTGGCAGAAGGTGAAGAGGGCTTGGATGTTTGACTTGAAGGATAGAGCAGAGTCGAGGATTATTCTGAGCATACCTCCCAACTTTTAAAGAAGGGAAAGAGGGACAAAGTTTTTTGGCGCGCAACGCATGCCACGGCAATTTTTAGGCCACGCCCCATCCACACCCATTTTACAAACAGCCACACCCATATCCACTCCCCATCCACACCCATCCAGCAAACTGAAACTGCAGAAGCTGTCCGTGATCACTCTGAGCCGCCACAGATCAGCAATGTGCAGAACAGTCAGGGAGTTGACTACAGGGTGTGTAGGCGGCTAGGACCCAGGAGGAGAGCTGAACAGGGTGTTCAGGCAGCTAGGACCCAGGAGGAGAGCTGAACAGGGTGTGCAGGCAGTTAGGACCCAGGAGGAGAGCTGAACAGGGTGTTCAGGCAGCTAGGACCCAGGAGGAGAGCTGAACAGGGTGTTCAGGCAGCTAGGACCCAGGAGGAGAGCTGAACAGGGTGTGCAGGCAGCAAGGACCCAGGAGGAGAGCTGAACAGGGTGTGCAGGCAGCTAGGACCCAGGAGGAGGGCTGAACAGGGTGCGCAGGCAGCTAGGACCCAGGAGGAGAGCTGAACAGGGTGTGCAGGCAGCTAGGACCCAGGAGGAGAGCTGAACAGGGTGTGCAGGCAGCAAGGACCCAGGAGGAGAGCTGAACAGGGTGTGCAGGCAGCAAGGACCCAGGAGGAGAGCTGAACAGGGTGTGCAGGCAGCTAGGACCCAGGAGGAGGGCTGAACAGGGTGTGCAGGCAGCTAGGACCCAGGAGGAGAGTAGAACAGGGTGTGTAGGCAGCTAGGACCCAAGAGGAGAGCTGAACATGGTGTGCAGTTAAGGGTTTGTTCACACATCAGGTTTTTGCTGTGCGGCACAATCCGGCGCTTTGCGGGAAAAACGCATCCGTTTTTTTTTGCCGCCGGGTGCGTTTTTTCCTCATAGACTTTTATTAGCGCCGGATTGTGCCGCATGTACTTGCGTTTGATCCGTTTTTTGCTGGATGCGGCAAAAATCGTCACTCCGGCGGCCGCACAAGACGCAGAGAGGAACGTTTTTTGCCAGCAGCAAAAAAATGCATAGCGCCGGGTGCGGAGCTGTGCGGCATGGTGCATAATGAAAGTCTATGTGAGCCGGATATGGTGGCATGCTTCAAACGCCGGAAGCATGTACCGTATCTGGTTTTTACTTCTGAGCATGCCCAGAAGTGATATAAATTCATTGCTTGTCAGAAAATCAATCAATTACTCACTCACTCTCAAACTCTCTCACTCACTGACTGACTCACTGACTCATTCACGCACTCTCACCCACTCACTGATCACCGGCGCAGCGCTGCACGGCTGTCACACTGCTGGCGGCTTCTCCTGATTTGAAAATGCCGGCGGCACATTATTCACTCTCGTATTCATTGCTTTCCCCAACAACGCCCATGATTGGTTGCAGTCAGACATGCCCCCACGCTGACAGCTGTCTCACTGCAACCAATCACAGCTGCCGGTGGGCGGGTCTATATTGTGCAGTAAAATAAATAAATGATTAAAAAAAAAGGGCAGCGGTTCCCCCCAAATTTTGATACCAGCCAAGATAAAGCCACACGGCTGAAGGCTGGTATTCTCAAGATGGGGAGCGCCACGTTATGGGGAGCCCTCCAGCCTAAAAATATCAGCCAGCAGCCGCTCAGGATTGCCGCATCCATTAGATGCAAGGAAAACCGTGAAAAACACTGTGGAAAGAGAGCGCAATAGGGTCTTACCCCACAAACAAATAGGGTGTGATTCACAGAGGTTACTCACCAAGTGTAGTTGTGAGAGTCACAACCACTATGCAGGCATATAAACTGGGTCAGAGGCAGCAGTCATCCCTGTGATGAATAATTTAGGTAAGGAGATGGATGTTTGAATACCGCGCCAAAGACCACTAATGCAGGAGATGAATTTAACGTGACTTTATTCCATGTTCAGGTCTACGTGTTTCAGGAGCATCCGCTCCCTTCCTCAGGACAATACAGGCACAAGCAACATCAAAAATCGATTTGATGTTGCTTGTGCCTGTATTGTCCTGAGGAAGGGAGCGGATGCTCCTGAAACGCGTAGACCTGAACATGGAATAAAGTCACGTTAAATTCATCTCCTGCATTAGTGGTCTTTGGCGCGGTATTCAAACATCCATCTCCTTACCTAAATTATGCATCCATTAGATGCGACAGTCCCGGGACTCTACCTGGCTCATCCCGAATTGCCCTGGTGCGGTGGCAATCGGGGTAATAAGGGGTTAATCATGGTAGGCATCTATGAGACACCCCCAATGATTAACCTGTAAGTGAAAGTAAATAAACACATACACCCAAAAAAATCCTTTATTTGGAATAAAAGACAAAAAAACACCCTCTTTCACCATTTTATTAAAATCCCCAAATACCCCTCCAGGTCCGACATAATCCACAGAGGTCCCGCGACGCTCTCAGCTCTGCTACATGAAGCTGACAGGAACGGCAGTAAAACACCGCCTCTCTCTATAAGCTCCACGCAGCAACTGAAGGGAGTCGCGCTGTCAGCGGTGACGTCACTGAGGTAATGTCGGGTTGTGTGCGGTGATGATGCATACAGGGTAGTGCCGGCGTGTGCGGTGATAATGCGTGCGGTAATGCAGGGGTGTGCGGTGATGATGCGTGCGGGGTAGTGCCGGCGTGTGCGGTGATGATGCGTGTGAGGTAGTGCGTGCGTGTGCGGTGATGATGCGTGTGAGGTAGTGTCTGCGTGTGCGGTGATGATGATGGGGGCAGTAGTACCGGTGTGTGCGGTGATGGTGGGGTCTCTCTCTCAGCATAAAAAAAAAAACAAAACGGATCCGTCGCATCAGTTTTTTCACAATCTGAGACGGATTTGTTGCATCAGGCACAAACCAGATTGTGCCTGACTGGAAAAAACTGTTGTGTGAACTTAGCCTAAGATGCAGCAGCTCTGCCAGGCAGGAGATCATGTGGTCGGTAGCTGATAGAAGCATTGGCAATGCTTCTATCTTTGCATATTACCGGCCAGTGCTGTGCACCTGCAGGAGAGGAAACAAGTGGTAAGTACCCTGTGTCCTCTCCCCAATGTCCTGATCTACCGTGGTATGTGCCTGCAGCATTGAGAAGCAAACACACGATAGATCAGGACACAAACACACGGGAGTCAGAGAAACAGCTAGAGGAGCACAGGCTCCGGGCTGGGGGGGGGGAGGGGAATCAGCGCTGGGGAGATTCATTTTTCATACCTTAGCAGCAGCACAGAGCAGACAGAGACTAGTTTCGGGTAGCGCGCTCCGCTCTGCAATGCTCACGTCACGTGTATGGTAGGAGGGAAAAGCAGCGAGGCGGGGAGAGAGTGGGTGGGCGGAGCCACGGGATACAGACCTCCCGCCCGGGGCAACGGGACAAACTCTGCAAATCGTGATAGTCCCGCTGTATCCAGGACGGTTGGGAGGTATGCTCTGAGGCAAAGAGCTTGCGAGATTGTGGAGAGTGAGCAGCCATCAACTTTGATGGTTAGGCTTGTTGGAGGGATTGAGAGAGGAAGAGTAAAGATAATAAATTTAGTTTTGTCCATGTTAAGCTTTTGGAAAGAAGGATGAAATAGCACACAGACATTGTGGAATTTTGTTTAGTAGGAAGGTGACGTCAGGTCCAGAGAAGTAGGTCTGCGTATCATCAGCGTAGAGATGATACTGAAAGCCGTGTGACTCTATGAGATTGCCCAGGCCGAAGGTGTAAATAGAAAAGAGGAGGGCTCCAAGAACTGCACCTTGGGGGACACCAACAGATAGGGGGCGAGATGAGGAAGTGGTGCGAGAGAGGGAGACGCTGAATGTCCGGTCTGTTAGGTATGAAGAGATCCAAGATAGTAGCATATGTTTCTGTAATATTGTAAATTGACATGCAGCTTTTCAGGGCGCGTGAGCTAACCTGACATCAGCACATCATTTACATTGCTCATACTGAGCAGACATACCCACTAGGTAAATATTGAGTCTCTGCAAATCTAATGTGGATCTACTGTGATACAAATGATACAAACATATTGTAGCCTGTGCCTAGCAGGATTGCCATGGTTTTGTTGCCCTCTGCTGTCCACAATGTGTATTATCCATGCCTTTAGAACACTGTAAGCACACTAGGGTGTAAACATGGATAATAAAGATAAGCACATTTATTTAAGGGGATTTTAATTTTCCATGAAGTTTACAAAAATTTTTACTCTGCAGAAAAAGTGACTTCTTGTAATTCGCTCCTCGCAAATTCAACAAAATGGAGTTCAGCTCTGACCACCATTTAGCATTAAATGAAGAGGGCAAAGGAAATGGTTAAAATAAAATAAATAATACTTTTTTACCTGTCCCGCTGCCCCAACAGCTCACCATCCTGTGAGCCTTCCTTTTCCCCTACCGAGCAAGTCCTCTTCAGCCTCTTCACCTAAGGCCAGCACTTCCACCATTACTACGATGTCCTGTCGTGGTGCACATCATGATGCTACGACACACTGTCTGAGCGATGGCGTGGTGTGCAATGAGGTTAGAGGCACAGTGTGCTGGACATCCTGGCCTGGCGTGAAGAGGCTGAAGAGTATCTCTGTGGTGGGGGAGAAAAGAAAAGATGTGGAGTAACACATGTTGGACTGCAAGAAAGGCAGGACAGATTAGTGATGTGAATATTAATTTAATTTTTTTATATCCTACGCTTATCATTCTCTGGAGTCTGGAATGACCTCAGGTTATAATAAGGAACATTTAGTTTGCAGAGAAGAACTTCTTTGCAAATTTAATTTCCCTGCAAAATCTGCAAATTTGAATCTCCGATCTGCTCTAAAGTCCACTTTACACACTGCAATATCGGTACCGATATCGCCAGCGTGCGTACCCGCCCCCATCGGTTGTGCGACAAGGGCAATTCGCTGCCCGTGTCACACAACATCGCCCGGACCCGTCACACTACTTACCTTCCCTGCGACGTTGCAGTGACTGGCGAACCGCCTCCTTTCTAAGGGAGCGGTTTGTTTAGCGTCACAGCGACGTCACAGCAGCGTCACTGAACCGCCGCCCAATAGAAGCGGAGGGGCGGAGATGAGCGGGACGAACATCCCGCCCACCTCCTTCTCTCTGAATTGTGGCCGGGAGGCAGGTAAGGAGAGGTTCCTCATTCCTGCGGTGTCACACGTAGCGATGTGTGCTGCCGCAGGAACGAGGAACAACTTCGTTACTGCTGCAGTAACGATATTTGAGAATGGACCCCCATGTCACCGATGAGCGATTTTGCACATTTTTGAGACAATGCAAAATCGCTCATACTAATGAGAGACACATACTGTGCTGCATGTAGTCACAACAGCAATTTTTTTAGATGCTAACTGATCTAAACCTCTCTAAGGCTATGTGCCCACGTTGCATTGGGTCCCTGCAGAAATTTCTGTAGTGATTTGAACAGCACATATGCAGTTCAAATCGCTGCAGAAACACTGCGTAATGAATGCAGTGAAAAAGCCGATTTTATGCGCTCTGGATGCAGCCCCACCATAGACAGAGCTGGACCTGCATACAAAGCGCACAGAAGAAGTGATATGTTGCTTTTTAGAATGCAGCAATTTGGCAGCATGCAAATCGCTGCGTTTTAAAACGCAACGTGCGCACGTATCATGCACAATCTTCATAGATTGTGCTGGGGACGCAGGGGGTATGCAATTACGCTGCAGCGCAGTACGCAGCGTAACTGCATGCAAATACGCAACGTGGGCACAGAGCCTTACAGTGTCTTGTTCTGTGCCCACAAAAAAACATTGCTCCTAGTGAAGCTCATTAGTAGTCACAATCATTATATTACTGCTTTCATAGTCACCATGTGCCCTCCACCAGGGCCGGATTATAGGCGGGGCAGGTGGGGCTCCAGCCCTGGGGCCCCCACCACAAGAGAGTCTGAGGGGGCCCCCACCACCATCTGTGTGGCCGTCATTTTATTAACACCGCAGTGGTTCAGGACCGCACTGTACATTTAAAGATTTTCAATCCCAGCCGTTACTGTGCTGCAGACACACCCACTGCACACTGTGTGAGCTGCGTCTGCAAGGATGACGTCACCGCGCGCCTGATGCTTCTTCCTGCCGAAGAGGAGCTTGTGGGAGGACCGGAGCAGAGGCCTCAGTGGATCACGGTGAGTATGACGTCATACATCATGGTGACGGGTAGAAGGCTTCAGTGAGGAGGGAGCAGGACAGGATTCCATAGTGTCAGCTCAGCGGTCGCTCTGCCGGGGATCGGTGACCAGAAAAATGCCCACATTAAAATTGCCCACAGGAAAAATGCCCACATGAATATTGCCCATAGGAAAAATGCCCACAGGAAAATTGCCCACATGGAAAATTGCCCACACGGAAAATTGCCCACACGGAAAATTGCCCACATGGAAAATTGCCCACATGGAAATTTGCCCACACGGAAAATTGCCCACATAGAAAGTTGCCCACACGGAAAATTGCCCACACGGAAAATTGCCCACACGGAAAATTGCCCACACAGAAAATTGCCAATTGCAGCATCATAAAGTTTCAGATCTCTGATATTTGAGGTGCAAGGTGAGGATGTTCACATGCTATGTGAAAAATGTCCACAGAAAATTGCCAACAGACATGAATACCCACTAGGATTGGGGACCATGTAACTCAGGATGGGAACATATATACCAGGATGGAGACAACGTGGACCATACATATCAGGATGAGGACCTTATATACCAGCATTGGATCATATACACCAGGATGAGGACATATTCACCAGGATTATGGGCATATATACCAGGACGGAGGACATTACTACATAATGAAGGGGGAGGGGAGGCAGTTCATAAGTCTTGATAGAAGTTAGAACACTACAAGGGCCCGTACATGTGAGAACATGTGTGAGCAGGGGGGGGGGAGGTCTAAATTTCACACTGGGGCCCATTGGACTCTAGTTACAACATATCATACATTCCCAGCACGAACACAAGGTGGTACAAGCGACAGAGTCTCACCTCTCTGCTGTGCCTTTGGGGCTTTCAGGACCAGCTATGGCTACTTTCACAATTGCGTTGTTTGCCATCCGTCACAATGCGTTGTGTGACGCATGTGATGGATGCGTTGTAAATAGTGTGATAATAAAGGCAACAGATTCCTGTGAAATAACACGTTGCGTTACTTTTCTTTAGCCGAGAGAGAGAGAGCCCCCATCATCACCGCACACACACAGGCACTACCGCCCCCATCATCACCGCACACACACAGGCACTACCGCCCCATCATCACCGCACACATGCAGGCACTACCGCCCCCATCATCACCGCACACACCCCGTCACTACCGCCCCCATCATCATCACACACACGCAGGCACTACCGCCCCCATCATCACCGCCCACACACAGGCACTACCGTCCCTATCATCACAGCACACACCGTCACTACCGCCCCCATCATCACCGCACACAGCGGCACTACCGCCCCCATCATCATCGCACACACCACAGCACTACCACCCCATCATCACCGCACACACCCCAGCACTACCGCCCCCATCATCACCACACACACGCAGGCAATACCGCCCCCATCATCACCGCACACACCCCCGGCACTACTGCACCCATCATCACCGCCCCCACCCTGGCACTACCTCCCCCATCATCACCGCACACACGCAGGCACTAACGCACCCATCATCATTGCACACACCCCGGCACTACCACCCCCATCATCGCCGCCGCACACCCCAGCACTACCACACCCATCATCACCGCACACACCGGCACTACCGCCCCCATCATCACCGCACTCACGCAGGTACTCCCGCCCCCATCATTAATGCACACACCAGCACTACCTCAGTGACATCCCCGCTGACAGCGCGATTCACTTCAGTTGCTGTGTGGAGCTGACAGAGAGCGGTAATGGTCTGTGGCCGCTCCTGTAAGCTTCATGTTGCAGAGCTGAAAGCGTCATGGGACCTCTGTGGATCACGTCGGATCTGGAGGGGTATTTGGGGATTTTAATAAAGTGGTGATAAAGGGTGTATTTTTGTCTTTTATTTCAAATAAAGGATTTTTTTGGGTGTATGTGTTTATTTACTTTCACTTACAGGTTAATCATGGGGGGGTTTCTCATAGACGCCTGCCATGATTAACCTAGGACTTAGTGGCAGCTATGGGCTGCAATTAACTCCTAATTACCCCGATTGCCACCGCACCTGGGCAATTTGGGATGAGCCGGGTAGAGTCCCGGGACTGTCGCATCTAATGGATGCGGCAATTTCGAGTGGCTGCTGGCTGATATGTTTAGGCTGGAGGGCTCCCCATAACGTGGAACTTCCCATCCTGAGAATACCAGTCTTCAGCCGTGTGGCTTTATCTTGGCTGGTATCAAAATTTGGGGGGAACCGCTGCCCTTTTTTTTTAATCATTTATTTATTTTACTGCACAATATAGACCCGCCCACCGGCAGCTGTGATTGGTTGCAGTGAGACAGCTGTCACTCAGCGTGGGGGCGCATCTGACTGCAACCAATCATAGGCACCGGTGGGCGGGGGAAGCAGGGAATACGAGATGGAATAATGAGCGGCCGACATTTTCAAAAGAGGAGTAGCCACCAGAGCATGGTGACAGCTGTGCAGCGCCGCGCCCATGATTGGTGAGTATGAGAGAGGGGGTGAGAGGGAGAGAACGACCGACAGAGAGCGATAGAGAGACCAGGAGTGATTTTAAACAATTTAGATCGTTCTGCTGGACATGCTGAGCATGTGTGACGCCCTGGATTAGCCAGGTAGTCACAGGTAGGCCCTTGCACAAACACCTTCCCCTAAAAAGGTACCAGCAGCCAATCTTAAAACCCTGAGTCACCCCTCTCAGGACTTGACGTTCACACCCGGGGGTGGAGCCAGGCGGTTGGCCACGCCCACCGAGGAGATCGGAGAGCCTGAGGCGGGAAAAACAGAGAGTTCAGTGACAGGAGTGGAGGAGAGTGGTAGCAAAGTGTGCACGTCTGTCAGGGATCTGGGTTGGAGCCCGGATACCCTGTGGCCAGGGGGCAGACGGTGGTGGTCGCCTACAGGAGCAGGGATTACAGCCGGTCGAACCGTAAGGAACCGGGACCGGGTAGTGGCCCGCCGGTACCGAACCGGGGAACCAATTGGAAACCAGAGCACCAGGAGGGGTACTCAGACCCAGTACGAGGCCCAGAAGCCACTGGACCGAGTTGAATTCACTGATTGGGGTCTGGACTTTAGGTCCTTTCCCACCCAAGACCCGACTGAAGACAACAGCCCAACCAGAGGGATAGAAAGCCACCGCCCAGGCATCGAGATCCCACGGGCTAGCATCTGCGGGCAAACGGGCTCTACTGGCACACACAAAGCTGGGGAGCGGACTACTGTTGCTCAGGCATAGGAGTCACCATTCTACGAAAAGTGAGGTGCAGGAGAAAGGCGGAAACCACCAACCTGAAAAAAGGGGAGAAGCACAGCCGCCTGCGGGCATCATCCACCATCTTGTTTGGTTTACCAGAGACTCCAGTGTGTCTGTAATAGTGAATACAACAGTTCCCTCGGGCCGCGCACCGCATCGCACCAACAAGCCAGCACACATCCCCCCTCCTCAGCACCCTCGGGCCCCCGGGACCATCACCCCCTACGCACGGAGGGGTCAACACCAAGCTGTGTAACACCATCCCCGGGAGCCTAGTCAACGGCAGCAGTGGTGTCCATCCATTCACCACAACTCGTGGGTGACGTCACGAACTTAACCCCCAAAAAACAACCGCGGCCTCGGCCGTGGACCTCCCCACCGAACACCACCCCTCACGTAGCGTCAGCATCCCTTCAGAGTGACGTGACCCCCAGGTCCGGGAGGAGCTCGAACCACCCACCGATGAGCCCTGATCCAAGCCCCGGGGCGGTACATATGCTCAGTAGAATGTGATGGAATCCATCAGCGGATTCCGCTGCTTAGCGCATAGCGACGGAATCCGCCACCATAGACGATCATTAGACACTTTGGCTTCCATTGGAATCCGCCAAGGTGAGTTGTTTTAACGACACCAAAAACGCTACATGCTGCGTTCCCTCCTCCTGGTGCTCAGTCAAAATAACGACTCAGTGTCGGCCAGAGGATGAAACGCAGACACTGCGTCACAGTGCATTGTCAATATAAGTCTATGGAGAATAGCCCAGTCCGTTATCGGACTGCGCTATTTTCCATAGTGGCGGATTGCGATGAACGCAAGTGTGAAAGTACCCTATCTCTGCCAGCAGCACCCTGCTTTTGGTGGGCTCCCCTGAGATGATAATGTATTAGATGTGACCTGCAGTCACATGTAACTCAACAGATAATACAGTGATACTTTTGTGAGTACAGATAGTAGTGATTGCTCCTCTGGATCACACTGCTGCTGGTTCTGCATGTGCTGCTGTTTTGGGCTGGTGGAAGGAGTAAGGGTATGTGCGCACGTGTGCGTATTACATGCAGTTACGCTGCATTCTGCACCGCAGCGTAACTGCATGCATCCTACGTCCCCTGCACAATCTATGGAGATTGTGCAGGAGCCGTGCGCACGTGGCATGTTAGAACGCAGCGATTCGGCTGCTTGCCGAATCGCTGCGTTCTAAGAAGTGACATGTCACTTCTTTCGTGCATTCTGCATGCTGTCTATAGGGAGAGGCAGCATGCAGAGTGCACGGATCTGCCGGCACCATGCGCTTCAGAACGCAGCTTTTCAGCTGAACTCTGAAGCGCACATTTTCGGTGCGGTGCAGAGCGCACACGTGCGCACATAGCCTAAGGCAGAATCAGTGAGATTAGAGCAGACTGTATCTATCTATTGCTGATAATGACAGACTGTTGCTACAAACCACAGATCTTCAGCATTTTTGCAGTTTTGCACTAGGTCAACTGTAAATCACAAGTTGATCACCTATCATGTGAGCATCCTCACCTTGCACCTCAAATATCATAGATCTGAAACTTTGTGATGCTGCAATTGGCGATTTTCTGTGTGGGCAATTTTCCATGTGGGCAATTTTCCGTGTGGGCAATTTTCAGTGTGGGCAATTTTCCGTGTGGGCAATTTTCCGTGTGGGCAATTTTCCATGTGGGCAATTTTCCGTGTGGGCAATTTTCCATGTGGGCAATTTTCTAGTGGGCATTTTTCCTGTGGGCAATTTTCCTGTGGGCATTTTTCCTGTGGGCATTTTTCAGGGAACCCCGGGGATCAGTGTGAGTTATTGCAGGAGTGTTTACTGCTGCAGATAAGGTTGGGCTGTCAGTGCCTGGCTGTCAGTGCCGGGTCATCATGTCGGGCTGTCAGTGCCGGGTCATCAGCCTCATCCCTCCCCTGCAAAAATTCGCACTGATCTCCAGCAGAGAGCAGAGACGTCACTACACAGATCACTGATCACATCTCAGCCTGCAGCACAGATTACACTATATGGCCCATATTACATATAAAATAGATAATAAAATCCAGGTGTGATCAGTGCAGGACATTGTATATCTGTGTACATGGTATATCACATCCAGTGTACAGAGTAGTGTGATATACTGTGTACACACATCAGATGGTATATATATAATAATGTGTATATTGTATAACATCTGGTGTCTGTATCACAGTACACCCGGTCAAATGCCGGGGCCCTGGGCTGCCGGGTGGGGGGCCCACTCGCGGTGGCAGGAGTGGCGTATCGCTAGTCAGGGGGGCCCGGTGCCCACGCTGTCACCGCCCCCCTTCCCCCGCCGAGCATCACACTTTCAATTGTATCGGCATCACAGTTGCCAATACAATTGAGAGCAATGATGAGATGGAGTGGCACGCTCTCTCTCATCATTCTCCCCGCTGTGTCTGTCTGCCTCTGACAGCTCTGCAGCGGAGCGAGCGCGGTGACGTCAACACTGCGCGCCTGCAGTGAGCTTAGAGCGACAGCAGTGGACACGCCGAGGAGACTGGAGCAGCAGGGGAACAAGGAAAAGTGAGTATGTACAATCACTGTGGCCAGACGACCATGGGGGTGCTTTAAATGATATGGCAGCGGTATACTACATGATGATGCCTAATGCTATCTGGTCTGCACTGTGCTATATACGGGCTGTATACTACATGAGGGTGCCTAATGCTATCTGGCTCTGCACTGTGCTATATAGGGGCTGTGTACTTCGTGAGGATGCCTAATGCTATCTGGTCTTCACTGTGCTATATAGGGGCCGTGTACTACATGAGGATGCCTGCACTGTGCTATATGCGGGCTGTATACCACATGAGGATGCCTATTACTATCTGGGTCTGCACTGTGCTATATAGGGGCTGTGTACTACATGAGAGTGCCTAATGCTATATGGGTCTGCATTGTGCTGTATACCCCCTCAGAGCTGTATGTCCCCCCACCCCAGTGCTGTATACCCCCCAGAGCTGTATGTCCCCTCCACCTCAGAGCTGTTTGTCCCCCCCCACCTCAGAGCCACTGCACCCCTCTAGAGCTGTATGCCCCCCATTGCTGTATACCCCTTTCCTCAGTAATATGTATGCCCCCCAGTAATGTGTATGTCCTCAACCTCTCTTGTGATGTATATACAGCAGTGTTAGTGTGCTGTATGTGCGGCCATGTCTGTTAGTGACTGCCACCAATCAGCGTGGCACAGACACATGCCCAGGAGGAACTGGATGGAGACAAGCGGGGAGGTGAATGAGACTGTTGCCGGCTTCCCAATATTAGAAATATATATATATATATATATATATATATATATATATATAAAAAATATAAAATGTGTCTGTATGTGCATGTACGATGTGTATCTATGTATGTCAGTGTATGTATATGTATCTGTGCATGTCTATGTGTCCATGGGGCCCCACTGAGACTCTTTCACCCAGGGCCCAGAAAAACCTGGAGCCGGCCCTGCGTGTACCAGTCATGTATTCTCCTGTTCACTGTACAGAGGCGTACCTTTGGGGGGCATGTGGCATATTTGCTCCTGCACAGCAATCAGGGGGGCACCATTGGAAAGTGTGAGGCAGCAGTATGGTGGGAGAAAATTGTAAGTGGACAGTATTGGGAAAGAAAAGTGTGAGGGACATAGTATAGAGACTGGGTAGTGGGGGGGGATTAACCAGTATAGAGAAGGGGCAGCATGGTGGCCAGTGTGAGGGTACAGTATAGAGGACATAGTATGCTGAGCTGGGGGAATGTGACACGGAGGTACAGTATAGAGTAGGAGCAGTATGGTGGCCAGTGTGAGGGCACAGTATGGAGGCACAGCATGCTCAGAAGGGGGAATGTGAGATGGAGGTACAGTATAGGGACTGGATAGTGAAGCAGGTAGGCAGTATAGAGAAGGGGCAGCATGGTGGCCAGTGTGAGGGCACAGTATGCTGAGGAGGGGGAATGTGAGACAGAGGTACAGTATAGTGACTGGATAGTGAAGGAGGTAGGCAGTATAGAGAACGGTCAGCATGGTGGCCAGTGTGAGGGCACAGTATAAGGGGCACAGTATGCTGAGCTGGGGGAATGTGAGACGGAGGTACTGTATAGAGAAGGAGCAGTATGGTGGCAAGTGTGAGGGCACAGTATGGAGGCACAGTATGCTGAGGAGGGGGAATATGAGACTGAGGTGCAGTATGGTGGCCAGTGTGAGGGCACAGTATGGAGGCACAGTATGTTCAGGAGGGGGAATGTGAGATGGAGGTACAGTATAGTGACTGGATAGTGAAGCAGGTAGGCAGTATAGAGAAGGGGCAGCATGGTGGCCAGTGTGAGGGCACAGTATGGAGGCACAGTATGCTGAGGAAGGGGAATATGAGACTGAGGTGCAGAATAGAGAAGGAGCAGTATGGTGGCCAGTGTGAGGGCACAGTATGCTGAGGAGGGGGAATGTGAAACTGAGGTGCAGTATAGTGACTGGATAGTGAAGGAGGTAGGCAGTATAGAGAAGGGGCAGCATGGTGACCAGTGTGAGGGCACAGTATGCTGAGGAGGGGGGATGGTGAGACTGAGGTGCAGTATAGAGAAGGGGCAGCATGGTGGCCAGTGTGAGGGCACAGTATGGAGGGCAAAGTATGCTGAGGAGGGGGAATGTGAGACTGAGGTGCAGTATAGTGATTTTGGTACTGAGGGTGAGGGCAGTATAGAGAGGGGATAGCATGGGGAACATTGTGAGGGTACAGCTCAGGAGGGGGAGTGTGAGGAGGGGGCACAGTATAGACATTTGGAAGTACAGTATAGTGGGGACTCAATGTAGAGGACGGTGTGAAGAGGGGGCCCAGTACTGAAAGAATAGGCCATGTACCATAAGAGGGACATTATGTGGGTCATTTTGTGCAGGGAGCACAGTGAGGGGCAATTATTTATTCAGGCGCACAGTGTAGGTCATATATTTATATTTAGGAGCATTATAATCATTCTGCTATTTATGCTTAAGGTAAAATACAAAAAGACAGTTTCATTCTGATAATGCTAAAGTATGGAAACCATGAATATGTGAACATGGACCTGCATTACTGCTAAGGAAAATCTAAGAAAAATGAGAAATTTAGCATATAGAAATGGCCATTTGTATATCTGCCCAGTTGCCCCTTCACGGCATATCTCGTAACTGGGTACCTAACGCTATGCTAAAGCCTTATGTTTAATGGCATAATGTCAAGATGTGCTGCAGAAGACCCGGGAGGTCTGCAAAGATGAGCTGTAGAAGTGAAAAGTCATCATGACATCTGGACAAGATGGAGAAGAAAGAATAAGATGACTCCGATCAGGGAAGATGTCACCTACAAGGTACCTGGATGCAAATGTATGTTTGTGATACTCAATGCTTCTCATCAGGACTGTGGTTCCTGTATGGTCCAAAGTCTGATAAATACTAATAACAACTCCCAGCATTTTCTTACAATTGTTAAAGACATACTGGGAGTTGTTAATTCATGTGATGCAAATTTATATGGGGATATGAGTGACATTACAATATATTATTGTAGTAAACTTGGTGCTGTAGTCATGTATTGTTGGTTCTGGTGATATATTCCTTTACTGGTGAGGGTGCTAGTGATGTATTACTGTACTGCTGGTTGTTCTGGTGATGTATTTATATACCTTTTACTGGTTATGATCTTGTACTCATGTAGCAAGCCATAATTTGTAAAATTACATGACCACAAGGGTTTCTACATTAGTATTTATGTTCATAGCATTAAAGGGGTTGTCCAGGTTTGTGATGAAAGTCTCTGTGACTGCAGAGTTCTAAATCCTCAGTGTGCACACTACACACTGTCAGGACTCTCCGGTGCCAGCAGTGAGAGCTTGAAGGCACTAACCACAAGTATAATCACAATTCACTTATATTGAGTGAGGCTGCACACATCTAATTTGAATGTGGCCGGAAGTAGACAAATCGCATACTTGCGGTCCTCTGACTACTTGCTCATGGCATGGGAAAATCATGACAGCGTGCAGTCCGCAGTCTGTGAGAATTCAGAAGTCTGCAGTCATATAGAATAACTACAAATTTTCATTGCGGACCTGGACAACCCTTTTAATAATAAAATTAAGCCCTGTAGCATGCCCAATCTTAGCAACCTGTAATATACTCAATGTAAGGATTCAGCTCTGCTTGTTCTGCTTGCCAATTCCAGAAGTGGTCACATGACCACTCGCAGGTAATTTTCATACTTCCATTCACAATTAGCTTCTCTTCCTGCTTCTCTTTATGGGCTGTAGTATTTCACTGAACATTGAGAGAATTAGGAATAGCAGCTCATGGGCACGTGGCAAGTGTGAAAATGGCGTATGAGCGGTCACATGACGCTTACTCAAACCGCATAAGCCGTGTATAGGAGGGGGCGCCAAACTGAATGATCCACCTCTGATACTGTATATGGTATACTGTGTACAGACATTAGCTGTTAGGTACTACTCCAGAGATAATTCAATAGAGCGTACATTGTTATTTTTAGCAACCATTGCTGCCAGTGAAAACTTTCCCTTTATGCATATTTACTGTTCCTTGGCTGTCTTAACATTGGGATCAATAAAAAAATGTGAGTAACTCTACTTTCTATATACTTGTATAAGTGACGGCTGTGAGTGATCCTGGACTGTATCTGTATTGTAGTACTGTAAATCTGAATGTGGCAGAACGACAGGATAGGATACATGCTCATTGGATTTATATCTAAATGCTACAGTTCGCGCTCTACTGTTATGGCTAAAAATGTTAACGTTATTGGGCCCCCACCAGATTTTCTGCCCAGGGGCCCCCACCAACCTTAATTTGGCCCTGCCCTCCACACACATTATGATTCTTCACACTGGACATTCCCCCACACATAGAACAGTATGATGCCCCCACAATACATTTCCCCCCATACACTGTATAATATTCCCACAGTACATTGCCACCACACAGAATGATGCCAATACATTCCTCCCACACACTGTATAATGTTCCCACAGTACATTTCCCCACACGGTATGATGCCCCCACAATACATTACCGCCCACACAGTACAATGTTCACACAGTACATTCCCTCACACAGTATGATGTCTCCACAATCCATTCCCCCCACACACAGTATGATGTTCCCACAATACACTCGCCCATACAATTTGATGCCCCCACAATCCATTCCCCACACACAGTATAATCTTCCCACAGCACATTCCCTCACACAGTATGATGCCCCACATAATACATTGCCCCCACACACAGTATAATGTTCCCACAGTACACTCCCTCATACAGTATGGTGCCGCTACAATACATTCCCCCCACACACAGTATGATGTCCCCACAATACATTCCCCCATACAGTTTGATGTCCCCACAATCCATTCCCCACACACAGTATAATCTTCCCACAGTACATTCCCTTACACAGTATGATGCCCCACACAATACATTCCCCCCACACACAGTATAATGTTCCCACAGTACACTCCCTCATACAGTATGGTGCCCTTACAATACATTCCACCCACACACAGTATGATGTTCCCACAATACATTCCCCCATACAGTTTGATGCCCCCACAATCCATTCCCCACACACAGTATAATCTTCCCACAGTACATTCCCTCATACAGTATGGTGCACCTACAATACATTCCCCCGACACACACTATATTGTTCCCACAGTACATTCACCCCACACAGTATGATGCCCATACAATACATTCCCCCAACACACAGTATAATGTTCCCACAGTACATTCCCCCACACAGTATGATGCCCCATCAGTACATTTCCCCATACAGTATAATGCAGTTCCAAACCATCCCAAATGCAGCAGGACAGTGCCGGGTTTGTATGCATCCTTCAGCAGGTGATGAGAAATGTCACCTAAGAAGAAAATACCGTTTTTTTTCTTCTCTTTTTAACTGCTGAATGAGCACCATGTACTGAATAGAAGCTTCGGCAAAACTGAGACTTCCATTATACCAAACAGTCACATGATTAGCAGGTCTTTGACATCACAGAGCTGATGGGTCCTAATTGACCCAGATCAGCTCTGCGATTGACTTCTCACTGGATGTTTTACCTGTAATTGGGGCTCCTACAGACTTCTGAGAGACAGTGGATCTCCAAATCATTATGGAAAAATATATAAAAAAGTGAAATAAATAAAAAGTCCTCACCTCCCACCCAAAAAAAAACAATATAACAATAATATTTTATAATATATTAAACAGCAGAAAACATGCATTCATGACCAAAAGTGTTGGCATTCTTGACATTTTCCCAGAAAATTATTGCAATTACACATGTTTGTGTGTATTGGAACAACACACAAACCCCCCTTCCCCAGAAAATAGGCAACTTAGACATAATTTCACACAAGTCCCCAAAAATAGACAGGGTAAAATTGTTGGCATCCTCAACTTAATATTTGGTTGCACACCCTTTTGAATAAATAACTGCAACCATTTGTTTTGTATAACCATCAACAAGCTTCTTACACCTCTCAACTGGAAGTTTAGACCTCTCTTCTTTTGCAAACTGCTCCAGGTCTCTCACATTTGAAGGCGCCTTCTCCCAACAGCAATTTAAGATCTCTCCATGGGTGTTCAATGGGATTTAGATCCGGACTCCTTGTTGCCACTTCAGAACTCTCCAGCGCTTTGTTTGCATCTATTTCTGGGGGCTTCTTGAAGTCGTTAATAGCCTGTTTAGACAAGCTAACTGCACTTCCATGAGCAAAGAACAATTTTTAGTTTGAATTTATTGGGCAAAGAACAGCACTGTTCTTAACTACACACGTCTAATTTACACAAGATGATGTTTCCAGAAATTATTTTTAAGCAAGGTTAAATATAATTTAATTTGATAAATGAGCGTTTTGGTGGTTCTCCAAATTGCTGCCATTTTAGACATGCTGATAGCCAGCAAATGATGGGTCCTAAATTTGAAGTGATGTGAGTAGGGATGAGCGAACTCGAATGGCAAAGTTCAGGGTTCGTACTGGTAACCTAGTGTCCGGGGCACAAATACGGACTTCTCACGAAAGTCTGTGGTTGAATTTGGAGTTCGGATGCTGTTTGGATGCTATGTAAAGTTTATTCAAAAGCCATCACCAAGCTTTCGGCATGGGGAAGACTCTGCTGGGAACAAAATCAAAAAAATGATGTGGGGCCCTCCTTATTTTTGATAACCAGTCAAGGGTAAAGCAGAGAGCTGCAGGCTGCACACATTGAAGCAGGGATTTTGGCCCACTGCTCCTTATAGATCTTCTCAAATCTTTCAGATTTTGGGGCTGTCACTCAGCAACACTGAGTTTCAGCTCCTGCCAAAGATTTTCTATTGGGTTCGGGTCTGAAAACTGACTAGGCCTCGCCAGGATGTTGAAATGCTTCTTACAGAGCTGTACCTTAGTTGCAATGGCTGTGTGTTTCAGGTCATTGTCATGCTGGAAGACCCAGGCACAACCTATCGTCAATGCTCTTACTGAGGGAAGGAGGCTGTTGGGCAAAATCTCGCTATACATAACCCCATCCATCCTTCCTTCAATACGGTGTAGTCATCCTGTCCCCTTTGCAAAAAAACACCCCAAAAGTATGATGTTTCCACCCCCATGCTTCACAGTTGGGTTAGTGTTTTGGGTGTCTTCCTCATCCTTCTTCTTCCTTCAAACACAAAATTCAAAATTCTGTTCTGGTTTTATCTGACCCCATGACCTTCTCCCATTAGCGATCTTCAAAAGGGCCTGGACATGTGTTGGTTCCTAAAAGTTTGGGTCCCCATTGACCTATATCGGATTTGGATAGTGAACTGAACTTTTAACTAAAGTTCAGCCGAACCTGGTAAACCCGAACATCCACAGGTCCTCTCATCTCTAGATGTGAGTTGTATAATGCCTAGTTTTATCATTTACCAGCATCTCTCCTGAAGTGTAGAGCAAATTGTTTGAAGGAAACCTGTCCTCGTGTTTTTGCTATGTAATCTGACTGCAGCATGAAGTAGGGACAGAGACCTTGATTCCAGTAATGTGTCACTTAGTCTACTGGTTGCTGCAGTTAAAATAGAATTACAGTTGTCTCTGTTGCAGACCTAGCAGAGTTCAGTTGTTGAGCTGTGTATAACTCCGCCCTTTCCACAGCTTTCTGTGCAAATTGTATAATGACAGCGAATAAGGGCTCGTGCGCACGTTGCGTACTTACATGCATTTACGCTGCGCAGTGCACTGCAGCGTAAATGCATGCGTCCTGCGTCCCCTGCACAATCTAGCAGTGTTTCTGCAGCGATTTGAAGCGCACATGTGCTGTCAAATCGCTGCAGAATATTCTGCAGTTACGTGCGCATGAGCCCTAAATCAGTGTTGGGGTAGTGGTCGGATTAGGATGCACAAGGCCAATTGTCCTGTAGTGATACTGATAAAACACTGTATTGAAACAGTTAAAGAAAATACTAAATAATTATGGCTCTTGGGTTAAGAGAAAAAAAAATATTGTAAAAAAGAAGCCCATTCCTTAAGGGGTTAATTTGATGCAGTTTTTCTTACATTTTGTATTGACGTATTTTGCATAATTTTTATTTTTAACTCTGAAGTTTATTAATGTAAGAGGTGGATAGAATCTTTTTAACATGACAACAGAAGATGATAGAACACGGAGAAATTGAAACACACGAGATTTAAATGAGACTAATTTCTAAAACATAGCGAAAGCTTTTTAGCATTCATAAATCATCTGACAGTAAATCAGAGAGACTTTGATCAAGAATATGCTCATTAGTTTCAATTGTCAAACTGATATATAAAAATATTGAGCTGGATTACATTGAAAGAACAGCTGTTATGAACTGCAGTACATAAATATACTCCATCCAGAGTTGTAGCTAGGGGCTCAGCTGAGGGGGTGAAACATCTGAGTGGGCCCCTAACCAGATTAACTGTGTGTACAACAATGGTGGCACAGCTTAATCATAGGTAAAGGGGAGCATTAGCAGATGACTGTGCTGTCACTGAAAATCACTATACAAAGATGAAAGGTAACCTGTCACCCACTGCCGGACACAGACAGATAAGGGCCCCTGTGCAAGAACAGTATATTCCCTTTTTAGTCTAATAACATTAAAATGCACTATGCCACCTGCTTTGGTAGATTCCAGTCCTGCAGAGCTTATAATAGATTACAGTACAGTTATAGAAGGTGACTTACAGCTGACGTTCTGGAGTCACTCACTTTTCCCATCTTTTCCATCTGGTCCAGACCAACACAACAACTTTTTCCAGTCATGACTCGTCGTCACTGATTACAACAAGGCACATTTGACTTCTCACATTTCCAGCCCCGTCCTCATCTATTCCCAACCTGCAAAAACTCCTCATCCTGCTGACACCCTAATACTGAACTGCTACTGACGTTTGTGTCCCTATTACTGATCCTCTTAGTGCCCCACATAATAATAACGCCCCATGTGCACCTTTAAAATAAGAGACAAACAGCGCAATAGGGTAAAATAGGTGACAGTGCTCACCTGGGGTAATTGTGTTAGACACAACTACTATCTCAGCTTAATATGGATGCCGCAGATCCACATGGAAGGTAGCATCTGGTGTACTAATGGAATAGGTTAATCCGTAGCTTCCGAATATTAATGAATAATGACGAGAATAGTTAAATCCCTGGAATTCAATTTATTTGGCAAATAAATTGCATTCCAGGAATTTGTCTATTCTCTTCAGTATTCGACAACCAAGGATTAATCCATTCCTTTTCTATCTCTGATGCTGTCTTTCATGTTGGTCTGCAGCAGCCACATGGAAGAGTGGCCGTCATGTGCAAGTAAAGATGCCGTCTCAGTGTGTGATCCCGCATCAAAGGCAGGAACACAACCTTTTACATAAATATTTGTCAAAGGTCATGAAAGAGTTAAAAACTGAATTCATTAATATATCTGAAACCCACATTCATAAAGTTTGTTAACCCTTAAGGTATTTCACAGTAATTAATACAAAGTGGAATTAAAAAGTGGAAAATTACATTCTTTCAAAAATAATGTTACTTTAGCCTGACATTTTTAATTTCTTTATGCTGTTATCAAAGAAAATGTACTGAAAAATGTGTTAAGTAATTTCTACTGTACACATCAATACCCGATATGAATTTGGAATCTATTGTTTGGGCACATGGTACAGAAGGGAAGGAGCACTATTTGACAGTTGAGCTCAATTTCAGCTGGAATTGATTGTAGACACCATGTCTCATTTTGCACAGCCCCCAGGGTGCCCAAACAGCAGATGTCCTCTTAACTGACCCAATTTTGGATTCATTCCCCCTCAAGGAATTAAACAATGGGTGTAGCGACCTATTTGGGTCCACAGGTACTTCATGAAAGTTTATAGCGTTAGGATCTAAAAATTAAAATGAAGTGTTTTCAACAAAAATATTGTTTAAGGTCCAAATTTTTCATTTTCACAAAGTTAACAAGGAAAAAATGGACCCCAGAATTTGTAAAACAATTATTCCTAAGTAGACCAATACACCATATCTAGTTGAAAATAACTGTTTTGGCACAAAGCAGGGCTCCAGAGGAAGAAGCACTATTGAACTTTGAACCACAATTATAGCTTGAATTTATTGTGGACACCATGTTGTATTTGCAGAGGCCCCATGGTACCGAAACAGAACAAACCCTCTACAAGTGACCCATTTTGTAAACCATACCCCTCAAGGAATTTATCTAGAGATGTAGTAATCTTTTTAGACCCATAATTGCTTCTCAGAAGTTTATAACACTGAGACGTGAAAATGAAAAATTTCAATTTATCACAAAAATGTTGTTTTAACCCCAAATATCTCACGTGTATAAGGGGAAATAGAAGAAAGCGGACATCAATATTTGTACAGCAATCGCTCGGAAATATGTCAGTACCTGATATGCGGTCGAAAAATACTGTTTGGGCACACGGCAGAACTCGTAAGGAAAGAAACGCTGTCGCTAGCAACTGTACTAAGTTTTTCATTTCTCATGTAATCCTTTTTGTAAAAGTGAAATAATTATTTTTTTAAACATACAAGAGAATGCTAGTGTCTTCCTCACAAAAAGTATGTATGTTGCAAACAATGATTTTTTTCCCCCCACATCTATTGTACTACTTAAATTTTATGTCTTTAGATGCCAAACGAAAACCAATACACCTGTTACAGATACTGTATATTGGATGTCTACATACTTAGCCTTTTCTAATCTAATTTTTTGGAAATGGGTTGAATTTTGGTAATTTGTTTTTTAAAAACGTGAACATTTAACTGCACACCAATTTTAGTAGTCCAATTTGACAACCAAACACGATACCCCTATACTGAGGCCTGCTGACACACTTTGCTTTCTGTTGCAGGGATAATTTAGTGTGCACACAGCCTGGGTAGATGGGTGCTGGTAGACGGGATATGATACCCCCAATAATATTCGATTATAGAATACACCACACTCTCCAGAGAATTTCATGCACTTGTGTTTTATTTATACAGACAGGTGATGGACAGGTGAAGGAACAGGGAAAAGTGACACAGCAGAAACAGTTGTCTGGGTAATTTATTGCTGCTGCCTATGTCTACTCGGATTCATTTATCCTTAATATTGGGTGCCCTCTTGGTGCACATCAGGGCTGGGGAGCGGAAAGGCTTCAATGTCAGGATATGATTTAGAAAGTATGGGCCAATGAATGGATTTGGCATCAATGGGTGGAAAGAGTGTACAAAAGGTATGCGTTCTGGCTTAGTCACATGAATTTAGGGTGTTGGGTTGTTGTTGGTGTTGTGTTGTATGATAGAATCCTGTTTTTTTTCTTCCTTCAGTAATTTAGGGGGGTAGTGATGTTACTGAAACTTACTTGCCATCTCGTCAAGTCTGGTGCTCAACACAGTATAAAAGATAAAGTCTGGCTCAGACTGTCATAGACTAGGTGCTCTGGGTAAATAGTAGTACAAAATATAAGTAAAACCCATGCACTCAAATGATGAAGAGAGGGAGAATGTATGCAAAGTGTTTTTTTATTGACAAACTGCAAAAATGTGAACCCTAAACAGAAGCAACACCCTGCTTCTGTTTAGGGTTCACATTTTTGAAGTTTGTCAATAAAAAACACTTTTCTTACATTCTCCCTCTCTTCATCATTTGAGTATGTGGGTTTTACTTATATTTGGTGCTCAACACAGACCTGTCTGAAACAATATGGGAAACTCTATGGTACTGAGTTGGGTAAGCTGGTTTTGGTAGCTTTTGGATGACAGCTCGTAAAGTCAAGTAAACTATTGCAGTCAGTTGGTTTAGAATATAAGTTTTTTAAGATTATGGTGTCTAAAGCAATACGAGAACTGTCATATTTGATTGTAAATTGTAATTCTGGTCTAATAGAATTGAGATAGACCAGAAATGAATTAGGGTGTCCTCTGTGCCCATCCAGATGCAAAAAATGTCATCGATAACCTTTTAACTTTTTGTATTCTCATTTTTTGGAAACAGTTGACTATTGTTAAGTTTTTTATTTTAAAACGTGAACATTTAACTGTGTAAGTCTGTTTTTGTACACCTATTTTATTAGTCCAATTTGACAATCATACACGCTAGCCCTATACTGAGGACTGCTGACACACTTTGCTTTATGACCATGTACCTACATAGCATTTAAAGAGGTTGTCCACTACGTTTATATGAATAGCCTATATATAGAATAGGTCCTCAATGTCTGATCATCCATGGTCTGACACCTGCCACCTCTGCGGATCAGCGGTTCTGGGTCCCAGCAGCGGCAGCATACAGCCAGAAATGCTCAGTTCCGTAGCTGCCCTGCCCTCTCATAGTGGCCGAGGCTGGGTATTGTGCATCCACCTCTTATTGATTTGAATGGGAGGTGGATGTGCAGTACCCGGCCGTGGCTGCTATCAATTGATGGAGCAGCTCTGTAACTGAGCTGCATACTGCAGGGTGTCAAACCCCCGACAATCAGACCTTGATAACCTATACCAAGTTTAGGCTGTCAATGTAAAAGTAGTGGCCAACCTCTTTATGTTATTTACTTTTTGGCAATGATTGATTAATTGGGTTTGAAATAATTGTCAAATTAATTATTAATTGTTTATTATAGTGTTCAGCATGATTGGTAAAAGAAATAGTGGCAATGGCAAAAGACACGGTAGTGTAAAAGAAAAAAAAAACATACCATGGCTAAGAATGTGGACGCTGGTTGCAAGCATCAGAAGCAATATCATCACTGGCACAAGCCATCCGAGCAATAGGTCTACCAAATGCACGTCACAACTAGACACATTTTCCTCTGGCAAGCATATTAGTGAAGAGGATGCAGATGGCATAAATATCTCCTATAGATCTCTGACAATATGTTACTGTATTAACATACCTTGCATACATCGCTCATTAACTGCCATTGTAAAACAAGTGCAGCAGACTAAACTTTGTAATAAAGTAATAAAAAGTATGCAAAAGTAATAAAAAGTATGCAAAGACATGCTGGCCCGATCTGAAGGGCATTCTTTTGGGGCATGTTATGTGCACTGATGGATATGTTCAAGGAACATACTAGAATCTTTTCCAAACATGTTTACATAAGATTTGAACTTATTCTTGTCTATTTTTATGTTTAGTTTATCTAAAACTCTTCATTCTGCTTCACTACATATATTATTTTAGCTTAGTAATGTTTCAGATTCAATCACACTATTTTATAATGCAATATAGACTTTTGTACAATTAGTTATTGAAAATCAGAATGTAGAGAATAAATGCTAAAGCAATAAATATTAAGTATCCAGGCTGCGTGTAATGTATATTTTATAAGCACCCAGACCATATCGTAACTAACAAATATATAAGGATGCCACTATAGAAATAGCAAATAAACAGGATAGAATCCGTGGCTATAGCCTAATATAAATAATATTAATTGATATATGGATTTTCTGTTTGATTCATTAAGAATGGTGATTTCTTTGGATTCTCCTGATGACGTGGCATGTAGGAGTCAGACAACCCTGATTCATTAAGAGGTGCGCACCTCCTAATGAATCAGGAGAGTCTGACGAATGGCACAAGATTCCGTACGCTATGCCAGAAATCAGACAGATTACCGGCATAAGGAGCATCACACCTTAGACGAGTTGAGGTGTTGCGCCTCTGTGAAGCCCCGCCCCACTACAGCTTCGCCCATTTTAGTGATCCTGAAAAAACTGTTGTGAAAACACCAACATTTCAAAATTTTTCACACAACTCTAAGTTGCAAATATGTTAACAATAATCTTGATTTGCTTACATAATTGTTGTTTTCATTTTTATTTCATAAATCCATAGTACACACGAAAATAAACAACTTTGTAATATTTCTTCTCAGACAAATTTGCTTTTTCTCTGCCAGAATTTATCAGTCATTATCAAAATTCTCAATTCTGAGGTAAAATCTGTATTCAGTGAAGACTTTCCATTACTGAGATAGGAGATGGCAGCTGTTACTGATGAGATTCTATGTAGATAGAAGAGGGAGGAAGTGGCGGAGCTCTGTATCTAGCTCCTCCCTCTGCCTATAGCTCCTCCCTCTGCATATTACTCCTCCCTCTTTTTGCTGTCTCTAGCTTCTCCCTGTCTATTGCTCCTCCCTTTGTATCTAGCTCTTCTCTCTGTCTCTAGCTCCTCCTTCTGCCTATAGCTCCTCCCTCTGTCTATTGCTCCTCCCTCTGTATATAGCTCTTTTCTCCGTATCTAGCTCCTCCCTCTGCCCATTGCTCCTCCTTTTGTATCTAGCTCTTCTCTCTGTATCTAGCTCCTCTCTTTGCCTATTGCTCCTCCCTTTGTATCGAGCTCTTCTCGATGTATCTAGCTCCCCTCTTTGCCTATTGCTCCTCCCTCTGTATATATCTCTTCTCTCTGTATCTAGCTCCTCCCTCTGTCTATTGCTCCTCCCTTTGTATCTATCTCTTCTCTCTGTCTCTAGCTCCTCCTTCTGCCTATAGCTCCTCCCTCTGTCTATTGCTCCTCCCTCTGTATATAGCTCTTTTCTCTGTATCTAGCTCCTCCCTCTGCCTATTGCTCCTCCTTTTGTATCTAGCTCTTCTCTCTGTATCTAGCTCCTCTCTTTGCCTATTGCTCCTCCCTTTGTATCGAGCTCTTCTCTCTGTATCTAGCTCCCCTCTTTGCCTATTGCTCCTCCCTCTGTATATATCTCTTCTCTCTGTATCTAGCTCCTCCCTCTGTCTATTGCTCCTCCCTTTGTATCTATCTCTTCTCTCTGTATCTAGCTCCTCTCTTTGCCTATTGCTCCTCCCTTTGTATCTAGCTCTTCTCTCTGTATCTAGCTCCTCTCTTTGCCTATTGCTCCTCCCTTTGTATCTAGCTCTTCTCTCTGTATCTAGCGTCTCCCTCTGCCTATTGCTCCTCCCTCTGTATTTAGCTCTTTTCTCTGTCTCTAGCTCCTCCCTCTGCCTATTGTTCCTCCCTCTGTAATTAGCTTTTTTCTCTGTCTCTAGCTCCTTCCTCTGCCTATTGCTCCTCCCTCTGTATTTAGCTCTTTTCTCTGTCTCTAGCTCCTCCCTCTGCCTATTGCTCCTCCCTCTGTACTTAGCTATTTTCTCTGTCTCTAGCTCCTCCCTCTGCCTATTGCTCCTCCCTCTGTATCTAGCTCTTTTTTCTGTCTCTAGGTCCGCCTTCCTTTCATTGTCACAGTATCCACCATCTCCTATCTCAGTAATTGGAAACTCTTTACTGAATACAGATTTTACATCAGAATGGAGAATTTTGATAATGACTGATCAATTCCGGCAGAGAAAGAAGCAAATTTGTCTGATAAGAAATATTATAAAGTTACATATTTTTATGTGCATTATTGATTTATGAAATAAAAATTAAAACGACAGTTACTCTTTAAGGGAACCAGTAAGGCAGACTAACATTAAAAAAACCCTGTATTTAACAAAGTAAAAACAATCTTATCTATTAGATATGCCTTAAACAATAATTATAGAACTAAAACTATATATTGAAAGTAATGGCATACAAGTATGCACATGTGTCGATGAGTAGTAAGCAGGGGAAATAGTAAATGGTAACAGGAAATGATGCAGGGTAGTAGACATTGATCTCCCCTTTACTATCTATATTATGGGCTATCAATGTCTACTACCCTGCATCATTGTCTTGTGTTTATTGTAATAATAAATGTTAGCATCACACTATGTTCCTGTGGCATAATATGCCTGTCGGGGGTAGCATTTGATGAGTATAGGGATATACAGGGGATCAGCAGGGTCAGACGATGAGGACCAGGGGCGACAGTCTCTTACGTTGCTTATCAGGGTGCCAACCGCTAGGCAGGGACAATTCTTTGCCCGCTTAGGGTTTCTTACTCATCAGCACATATACATACTTGTATACCATTATTTTTAATATATGTTTTTGGTTCTATAATTGTTCTGTAATGCATATTTAATAAATAGTGTTTTTAACTTGTTAAATACAGGGACTTTTTTCATATTTGTTCGCAACTCCAAATTGCACCAATTTTTGTGGATTTTCACAGCTTTCATGACACTTTTTTGGCATAAAAGAATGGATGAATCGGGCCCTTAGTACCCAATTATAGCTCTGACCTACTTTGCCACATTATTTTATTTTATTATTTTCATTTTGTAAGGCCTTTTTTAGATGTCAGTGATTTCCACAAACAAGAAAAACAGTATGATTTTCATCAGTATTTTGGATCTCATTTGGTTTACAATGGAGAGAATTAGTATCCATGTGCTGTCACTGATTTTTCATGGACCCATAAACTTCCATGACTAATTTTTATCTGTGACTCAAACCAAAAACTGAGACCCATGATCTGTAAAAATCAGTAATGTAAACAATGCTATAGTTTAAAAAGGGTATGCGTTCTATTTGTGTAAAAAACATGTCTGAAGCCTAATCATTGCTTGGTTCCAAAATTGCAGTTGTTGTATGTACCTGTGATTATAGATTAGCTGGAGTGATTATCCTCACAGGGCTTGTAATCTATTTAAAATTGTTACCTGTCTTTTTAAACATCTAGAGAACATAAAAACCTGCGCTGATATTATAAAAGAGTTTACAGCTCATGTTTATTATCGGGACCTTGCACTTAGGCTAAGCATCAATTGTAGCTAATCTGCCTTGCAAAGTCCACCTTGTAAAAGTAAAGTACAAGTTTCCAATGAGGTGTTTTAGTTGCTCCACAGCAAAGGTTTAAGGTACACACGTAAGAAGGCAGTGGGGTGAAAGCAAGCTTTTATCGGTATGCCATGCTTCTATTTACCTCTACAGTTATTATAATTAGTAGATAATATATTTGGAAATTGTTTGATCTGTTGTTTGGCTTCAGTCCTGACTGCATTACTCTTTACAGAAAAGAATCGGAACCTTTCCTCAAACAGCGACACAACCGAAAAGGAGAAAAAGGGAATCTTTGGATTTTTTCGAAGCAATAAGAAAGTAAACAAGGTAAATGATTCCGGTTTTTAGTACTTGCTTTGCAGAAAATAATGCTTTTCTAGAAATTCTTTTGCTGTCATACACTATGGGATCTGGGGTTAGAGACAGATTTCCTGGGAAAGACTTATCGTTATTGATTCCTTTTGTTTTCCCTGTAAGTGTTTACTACTTGTAAGTTATGTTCTCATTTTGTTTTTACATTTTATATTAGTGCCACCTTTTATTACTGAACACTAATGTATTCACACAGCGTTTTTGTCATCATGAATTTTGCATGGTAACTCACTAAATGCTTAGTTCAATACCTTATAGTGAAGAATTTATAGGCATCTAAGTGCAATTATAATGATATAATTTGGTCAGTTTCATAGAAGTGTAAAAACGATGACCCCTATAAACTCCTTTTAAAAACTTATCGTGAAACATGTGTTGAGTTATTAAGGGTTTTTAGTTTATACTTTACTCATATTATATATATATATATATATATATATATATATATATATATATATATATATATATATATATAAATTAAGCTTGCAATGTATTTTCTGCTACCAAATATCATTTGTTTTTGTTGAGAATTTATTGTATATATGAAATTATTTTGGGCTCTTTACACTTGAACTTAATTACTTGTCTCTCCTGGGACCATTAGCTCATGATGTATTTTGTTTGTTTGGTGTGGCAGTTTGTATTAAAGGGTTTGTCCAGTGCCTGGACAACCACTTCTCATTCCCTATGTGTACCCCCATAAAAATAACACAGCCTATACTCACCTCCGGTGCTGGTGTGGTTTGAGCAATGTTGAAAATCGCATTCCCGGGGCTAATGTGACATTATTATGACACATTAAGCCCCACGACCATTCAAGGCGGGCTTCCTTCTCCCTGTCTTAGCACGGTTAAGTAATTAACAGGAAGTCAATGGCAGCCGCAGCGCTCACTTACTGTTAATTACTTAACCGTACAAAGGCAGATGGAGAGAGAAGCCCACCCTGTTTGGTTGCGGGGATCGCGTGTCATATCATTGTTACATGGGAATGTGAGTTCCGTCATCACTGAAACCACACCAGAACCAGAGGTGAGTATAGGCTTTATTTTTATGGGGAATGATATGGGATTGTCCAAGTAGCAGACAATCCCTTTGAGAGTACATTGTAGACTGCAGCTGGCCTTGATAGATGGACAGATGGACAATATGTTCACAATTTTGTATTTCAGACTAAATTTTCAGGAAAGGGCTTGTTGTAAGAATAATTGATAAATCTTTGATTGTTTTAATCAATTTATTTGTCTTTGAGTAGTTTGTACAATTTGTTGTTCTTTGAAGTCTTGTATTTTTTTCTACTTTGTCAGTTGCAATGTTTTGCACGATCAGCTGCTCCTCTGCCAGCTTCAGATTGTTTTCTGTTTAACAAGTTTAATTACATTTTATCACTAACTAGGATAAACTAGCACAGGAATAATTGGCAATGTCAATTCTACAAACTTTGCACTTTATAAGTGTATAGTATAAGTGAAACTTTGTTATACATCTTATCAGAAATATGTGACTTTTTTTCTTACTAACCAGCACCCCCCTGGCTCCTTACCTCATCATTCAATCTTTAAAAGCAGCTAAAATCTGCCCCAGTCAAAATTCGTTTCTCCCAGCTTACTGAGAGATCAGATTACAGCTGTCTGTTGAACTTTATACAGATGGGTGTGGGGAGGTGTTAGAATGAGGAAGGCATAAAATGAAAAAATTAGGCACACACGAACTGTGTTGCCACTTTCTAGTACATGTTTTATGTCATCCCAGGGCCACATTGCTCAGTAATGTTGTATAATGTGCTCAATGTTTCCATTGCTTCTGGACAAGCGCTACATAGATACCGTAGGGTGTGGATCCTTCTTCTCTCAGTGCCCTCTTGTTTTAGAGACGTCACATCAACTAGTCTCCACCGACTAGCTTATACACCAATGAAAATTAGAGTTAGTTAATGATAATGGGAAAACTGATGAAAAGTGCACAATGCATGCATGTAATGGACAGAAATGTTATTATTGTAAACACACGCTAAAGCTTATTCTGAGAAGTCATCTCAAACAGCAGGAATGATTTAAATCTTAGATATAGGAATTTTATTCCAAACCAAAGATAGACAAGTGTTAAGTATATGTTAAGGAGTTGTCTAATTGTCTTAAATAGATAAGATTGCTGTCATGATTGACTCCTGGCTCAGCTGGAGCTGAGCCTTTTTTTAGTTTCACTTCTGATGCAAGTCACGTTAGGGGTTAATCCTTTCTTCCTTCGTTCTGGAGGTCAGGCTGCTTTATTAGGGCACTGTTTCTCTTGGACTTCACCAGTGATACTTCTGGCTCTGCTGTGTTCTGCTCTTGAGTGACCTGTTGTCTGCCTGCCCCCTCCTGACCTCCGTGTTCACCTGACCTGTTAACCTCCTCTGTTGTCTGTTTCCATCAGTGTCTCTCCCGCTGTCTCCCTGTTCGTTCCTTATCTGTTTACCTTAATTCTGTCTTGTCTTCCCACTCCCCCTCGCTTCTAGGCTCTGATTTCCCGGCTACTGACTATTTGCTTCCCTCTGACTACGTTTAGACTTTGCCCTTGTGCACTTACAAGACCTCATGTTGTGACACGGCTTTCTGACGATTCTACTGCCATCTGGTGGGCTTGACTAGTATTACCTCTGCTAGGGAATTCCCTGCTCATACGTTTCCTCCACTTTTACGCCCCCTAGTGGTTTACCAACTAACTACCTTCTCAGATAGTTTCAGGAATCCTCTCAGTCCCACATTACTGCGCTGTACTGCTATTGTACATCTTAGAGTACAGCGTGACATTTGCAAATTGCAAAATCCTATCCTTTCTCAAGAACAGAGGGGGTTTTAACTCTATCCTTCTTATTGTCTATTTTACCAGCCGCCACTGCAGTCTATCAGCAGTGGCTGGTCTCCTATGCGAAGAGCTCAGCGCTTATAAGCTCTTTGCGGTAGATCTTTGAACCAAGCCAACTTCAGTTTGTCTCCATTGCTGCAGAAGGAAAGCTGTCTCTGCTTACAGTGCGATAGTGACCATAATGTGGGTCAATGGTGCAGCCATGCTGTTGGCCTAAGCTGTTAATCATCATGGGTGAACCCACCAACCCACCCGCCCCTTAGGAGACTGTGGAGAAATGCATTCCTGAAGATAAAAGTAAAATATATCTTTGTACCGTGTTAGCCAGTAGAGATAAAAAAATTGTTTAAAAGAACAGAGAGTCCTCAGTGGTTGATACCTTTTAATGGCTAACTGAAAAGATGGTAATAATTGCAAGCTTTCGAGACTACTCAGGTCTCTTCATCAGGCATGGTATAACACAAAATCTGAAGAGTCACATATTTATACACAACAGGACTTAGAATAGTGCAGTAAAAAAAAAAAAAAAAAAAAAAAAAAAAAAAAAAAAGAACAAGTTATATGAAACAGAACTATCTCTATGGCAGGGGGACAAGCTGTTCTAGCCATAAATACTGCTGCAGTTCAGTGTGAAAGTTTTATTGTCCTTTGATAAGGGTCTGGTCCAGGGCTGTGACATGCTCGGATGGTCAGAGGAGCACATCTTTTAACTGATGTTTTAACTGATGTAAAAAGACATGAATCCATGAGACACATTCATTCCTTCTCTGAATGTGTCAAAGGTCATCATAAGTTTGTACTCCCATAGTCTCCTGTCTCTCTGGGACTTGAAGTTTCCTTTCAATACCAGCAATTTCATGTCCATGATGCTGTGGTCTGGGTTACAAAAATGTTTGGCCACAGGTAGATCCATCCTTTTTTCTCTAATTGTGTGGCGGTGAGAATTCATCCTTGTCCTGAGCTGTTGTCCTGTCTCCCCTACATACAGACCCCCAGTTGGACATTTGGTACATATAATTAAGTACACCACATTGGTTGTGGTGCAGCTGAACGTACCTGGGATCTTGTAGTCCTGATGTGATCTGGGAATCTTTATCTTGTCCGTTGTCATTATTAATGGACAGGTCTTGCATTTTTTCTGGTTGCAGGGAAATGTTCCTGTTGGTGTTGGAGAGGACAGGGAGCTTCTGACAATGATGCTTCTTAGATTTGGGGGCTGTCTAAAACACAGAAGTGGGGGGTCTGGAAAAATAGATTTTAACCGGGCATCTTTTTGCAGTAATGGTTGTAGTTTCCGTGCAGCTCCTCTAAACACCTCCAGATGTGGATTGTAGGTGACTACAAGAGGGACCCGGTTGTTCTCTTCTTTGGTTTTATAATGTAGAAGATGGTTTCTTGATATTCTGGTGGCTCTTATAATCTGGTTTTCAATTGTTCTTGGGTGGTAGCCTTGATTCAAAAAGGTTTTTCTGAGGCCCTCAAGGTGATTGTCTCTATCTGTACTGTTGGAACATATCCGATTGTACCTGATAGCCTGGCTGTATACAATAGAGTTTTTTATGTGTTTTGGATGAAAACTGTCCCATTTCAGGTATGTTGGACGGTCAATTGGCTTCTTGTACAGGGATGTCTGTATTTCATTGTTCCGTAGTTTAATGATGGTGTCCAAGAAGTTGATTTCCGTGCAGGAGTAGTTGAGTGTTAGGTTGATGGTGGGATGAAACTGATTAAATTGTTCATGGAAGGTCTTCAGCTGCTCCTCAGACTCTGTCCAGATGATTAAAATATCATCAATGTAACGGTAGTAGGCCAGAGGCCTGATAGGACAAGAGGATAAAAAGTCACTCTCAAGCTTGGCCATGAAAAGATTTGCATATTGTGGTGCCATTTTGCTTCCCATTGCAGTCCCAGTCTCCTGTAGATATATGTCATTGTCAAATTTAAAGTAATTATGGGTGAGGATAAATTTTGTAAGCTTCACCACAGAATTGGCATCAGTTCCTGTATTTTCCAGGAAAATTTTGCAAGCATTTAATCCATCCTGGTGTGGAATATTCGAGTACAAGGATTCCACATCCATGGTGGCAAGGATGGTTCCCTCTGGAAGAGGACCTATTGCTGATAGTTTTTTCAATAGGTCAGTAGTGTCCTGGATGTAGCTGGTTGTATCCCTTACCAAGGGTTTAAGGATACCCTCTACCCATCCAGAGACTTGTTCAGTGAGGGTGCCCACACATGAAATGATGGGTCTTCCTGGGTTTCCAGATTTGTGAATTTTGGGAAGCATGTAGAATGTGCCTATTCTTGGACTCACCGGTATCAGTTCATCAGTTCTTATGGATATGTCAGGCAGACAAGAGGCCAACTTGTTAAGTTCCTTGTAATAGTCCTGTGTAGGGTCAGACTCCAATTTCTTATAGTAGCGTGTGTCCATCAGTTGTCTGTGTGCTTCCTTCATGTAGTCTGATTTGTTCATCATGACTATTGCACCCCCCTTGTCTGCAGGTTTAATGATGATTTCTTTGTTGGTTTTCAAAGATTTTATGGCCCTTCTCTCCTGGGCACTGATGTTGGATGGTTGCCTCCTGTGTGTGTCTAGGAAAGTGGATTTTACCAAATGTCTGAAAGTGTCTATATAGTTATCCAGATGAGGGTTGCGTCCTGGTGGAGGTGTCCAATCTGATCTTTTCCTGGTTGTCAAGATCCGTCTTCCTTCAGTCTGGGAGGATTCTGAAACATCTGCATCGCTAAAATATTCCCTCAGACGTAGTCTCCTGAAGTAATCTTCCATGTCGCTGCAGAGTTCAATTTTGTCTAGAGCTTTAGTCGGACAAAATGAGAGTCCTCTAGAAAGCACAGCAACTTCCATTTTGTTTGGTTTGTAATCCGAGAGATTGATAACACAGTTAGATGCTTTTGTGCCTTGAATGGACTTGGTTTCCAAGTTGTCAGGTTTTGGCTTTGTTCTCCACCTGTTTGTATTAAGTCCTGAATTGAGGCGCAGTCTGTGTAGCTTCTTTTCCTTGTTGTGGATCAGAAGGGTTCGTAGTCTGTAGTAGTATTGTTGTACTTCTTGTTCTGTGCTTTCTGGAAGTGTCTTCCTTTGTGTTTCAAATTCCCTCTGGATTTTACTCTTGATGCTGTAGAAGACATGCAAAAGGTGATTCCTTAGTCTCTCAGAAGTCCTGTGACAAAGGTTTTGTGCATAATGGGTATTGTAGGTATGTAGAATTGGGTTTGTAATCCAGAGTCCTTTGGGGATCAGATTCTCCTTTTTGCATTTGGATAAGAAAAATATGTCGCTGTCCAGTTGTGCGCGTTTCTTCAGAAGTGTCTTTAGTTCCATAAAGATGCGGTACATTCTGGTATCCTCCATTTTGATACAAGTAAAATATATCTTTGTACCGTGTTAGCCAGTAGAGATAAAAAAATTGTTTAAAAGAACAGAGAGTCCTCAGTGGTTGATACCTTTTAATGGCTAACTGAAAAGATGGTAATAATTGCAAGCTTTCGAGACTACTCAGGTCTCTTCATCAGGCATGGTATAACACAAAATCTGAAGAGTCACATATTTATACACAACAGGACTTAGAATAGTGCAGTAAAAAAAAAAAAAAAAAAAAAAAAAAAAAAGAACAAGTTATATGAAACAGAACTATCTCTATGGCAGGGGGACAAGCTGTTCTAGCCATAAATACTGCTGCAGTTCAGTGTGAAAGTTTTATTGTCCTTTGATAAGGGTCTGGTCCAGGGCTGTGACATGCTCGGATGGTCAGAGGAGCACATCTTTTAACTGATGTTTTAACTGATGTAAAAAGACATGAATCCATGAGACACATTCATTCCTTCTCTGAATGTGTCAAAGGTCATCATAAGTTTGTACTCCCATAGTCTCCTGTCTCTCTGGGACTTGAAGTTTCCTTTCAATACCAGCAATTTCATGTCCATGATGCTGTGGTCTGGGTTACAAAAATGTTTGGCCACAGGTAGATCCATCCTTTTTTCTCTAATTGTGTGGCGGTGAGAATTCATCCTTGTCCTGAGCTGTTGTCCTGTCTCCCCTACATACAGACCCCCAGTTGGACATTTGGTACATATAATTAAGTACACCACATTGGTTGTGGTGCAGCTGAACGTACCTGGGATCTTGTAGTCCTGATGTGATCTGGGAATCTTTATCTTGTCCGTTGTCATTATTAATGGACAGGTCTTGCATTTTTTCTGGTTGCAGGGAAATGTTCCTGTTGGTGTTGGAGAGGACAGGGAGCTTCTGACAATGATGCTTCTTAGATTTGGGGGCTGTCTAAAACACAGAAGTGGGGGGTCTGGAAAAATAGATTTTAACCGGGCATCTTTTTGCAGTAATGGTTGTAGTTTCCGTGCAGCTCCTCTAAACACCTCCAGATGTGGATTGTAGGTGACTACAAGAGGGACCCGGTTGTTCTCTTCTTTGGTTTTATAATGTAGAAGATGGTTTCTTGATATTCTGGTGGCTCTTATAATCTGGTTTTCAATTGTTCTTGGGTGGTAGCCTTGATTCAAAAAGGTTTTTCTGAGGCCCTCAAGGTGATTGTCTCTATCTGTACTGTTGGAACATATCCGATTGTACCTGATAGCCTGGCTGTATACAATAGAGTTTTTTATGTGTTTTGGATGAAAACTGTCCCATTTCAGGTATGTTGGACGGTCAATTGGCTTCTTGTACAGGGATGTCTGTATTTCATTGTTCCGTAGTTTAATGATGGTGTCCAAGAAGTTGATTTCCGTGCAGGAGTAGTTGAGTGTTAGGTTGATGGTGGGATGAAACTGATTAAATTGTTCATGGAAGGTCTTCAGCTGCTCCTCAGACTCTGTCCAGATGATTAAAATATCATCAATGTAACGGTAGTAGGCCAGAGGCCTGATAGGACAAGAGGATAAAAAGTCACTCTCAAGCTTGGCCATGAAAAGATTTGCATATTGTGGTGCCATTTTGCTTCCCATTGCAGTCCCAGTCTCCTGTAGATATATGTCATTGTCAAATTTAAAGTAATTATGGGTGAGGATAAATTTTGTAAGCTTCACCACAGAATTGGCATCAGTTCCTGTATTTTCCAGGAAAATTTTGCAAGCATTTAATCCATCCTGGTGTGGAATATTCGAGTACAAGGATTCCACATCCATGGTGGCAAGGATGGTTCCCTCTGGAAGAGGACCTATTGCTGATAGTTTTTTCAATAGGTCAGTAGTGTCCTGGATGTAGCTGGTTGTATCCCTTACCAAGGGTTTAAGGATACCCTCTACCCATCCAGAGACTTGTTCAGTGAGGGTGCCCACACATGAAATGATGGGTCTTCCTGGGTTTCCAGATTTGTGAATTTTGGGAAGCATGTAGAATGTGCCTATTCTTGGACTCACCGGTATCAGTTCATCAGTTCTTATGGATATGTCAGGCAGACAAGAGGCCAACTTGTTAAGTTCCTTGTAATAGTCCTGTGTAGGGTCAGACTCCAATTTCTTATAGTAGCGTGTGTCCATCAGTTGTCTGTGTGCTTCCTTCATGTAGTCTGATTTGTTCATCATGACTATTGCACCCCCCTTGTCTGCAGGTTTAATGATGATTTCTTTGTTGGTTTTCAAAGATTTTATGGCCCTTCTCTCCTGGGCACTGATGTTGGATGGTTGCCTCCTGTGTGTGTCTAGGAAAGTGGATTTTACCAAATGTCTGAAAGTGTCTATATAGTTATCCAGATGAGGGTTGCGTCCTGGTGGAGGTGTCCAATCTGATCTTTTCCTGGTTGTCAAGATCCGTCTTCCTTCAGTCTGGGAGGATTCTGAAACATCTGCATCGCTAAAATATTCCCTCAGACGTAGTCTCCTGAAGTAATCTTCCATGTCGCTGCAGAGTTCAATTTTGTCTAGAGCTTTAGTCGGACAAAATGAGAGTCCTCTAGAAAGCACAGCAACTTCCATTTTGTTTGGTTCTATTGTATACAGCCAGGCTATCAGGTACAATCGGATATGTTCCAACAGTACAGATAGAGACAATCACCTTGAGGGCCTCAGAAAAACCTTTTTGAATCAAGGCTACCACCCAAGAACAATTGAAAACCAGATTATAAGAGCCACCAGAATATCAAGAAACCATCTTCTACATTATAAAACCAAAGAAGAGAACAACCGGGTCCCTCTTGTAGTCACCTACAATCCACATCTGGAGGTGTTTAGAGGAGCTGCACGGAAACTACAACCATTACTGCAAAAAGATGCCCGGTTAAAATCTATTTTTCCAGACCCCCCACTTCTGTGTTTTAGACAGCCCCCAAATCTAAGAAGCATCATTGTCAGAAGCTCCCTGTCCTCTCCAACACCAACAGGAACATTTCCCTGCAACCAGAAAAAATGCAAGACCTGTCCATTAATAATGACAACGGACAAGATAAAGATTCCCAGATCACATCAGGACTACAAGATCCCAGGTACGTTCAGCTGCACCACAACCAATGTGGTGTACTTAATTATATGTACCAAATGTCCAACTGGGGGTCTGTATGTAGGGGAGACAGGACAACAGCTCAGGACAAGGATGAATTCTCACCGCCACACAATTAGAGAAAAAAGGATGGATCTACCTGTGGCCAAACATTTTTGTAACCCAGACCACAGCATCATGGACATGAAATTGCTGGTATTGAAAGGAAACTTCAAGTCCCAGAGAGACAGGAGACTATGGGAGTACAAACTTATGATGACCTTTGACACATTCAGAGAAGGAATGAATGTGTCTCATGGATTCATGTCTTTTTACATCAGTTAAAACATCAGTTAAAAGATGTGCTCCTCTGACCATCCGAGCATGTCACAGCCCTGGACCAGACCCTTATCAAAGGACAATAAAACTTTCACACTGAACTGCAGCAGTATTTATGGCTAGAACAGCTTGTCCCCCTGCCATAGAGATAGTTCTGTTTCATATAACTTGTTCTTTTTTTTTTTTTTTTTTTTTTTTTTTTTTTTTTTACTGCACTATTCTAAGTCCTGTTGTGTATAAATATGTGACTCTTCAGATTTTGTGTTATACCATGCCTGATGAAGAGACCTGAGTAGTCTCGAAAGCTTGCAATTATTACCATCTTTTCAGTTAGCCATTAAAAGGTATCAACCACTGAGGACTCTCTGTTCTTTTAAACAATTTTTGAAGATAAAAGATCAGACAACTCCTTACTGATAATGTTGAGATAGATAAGAGAAGCAAAAAATGAATAGTTATAACAGAAATAGTAAGATGAAAGAATATTCAGATTAAAATAAAATTCCTGAATGTAAAATGTGACAAGTAAGGAATTGTTAGGTTTATGAGTAAGACGATAAGGAAATGGCCTTGTAGAAGCTATTTATGGAAGTTTAAAGAGTGGCTTTTCTTTTTCACATTAAAGCATTCCTTTACACACATGACCTTTACTAATTAACAAATGTCAAAAGCACAAATAATTCTGTAGTTAGTGGGTAGTAGAGAAGATGTTATACCCAGTGAGGTTCTGCTTGTTTAGATTGAAAAAAAGGGGCCATATTGCTTATAGTAATAAGTGAGAGGCCATGTTTCATTTCTTTGCTTGTTTAAAGGGAACTTGTCATGTTGAAAATGGTATCTACAGGCATGATGTTATGGAGCAGAAGGCACTGATCAGAAGATATGCATTTTTGTGTTAAAGGCTTTATTGCATTTTTTCAATGAAATCCTTAGTGTTTTTATGTCTGAGCTCAGTAGGTAGTCCTATTCAGTGATTGACAGTCTTCCCTTCATTACTGTGCATGTAGATATAGCTGTCCATCACTGACTAGAACCACCCACTGGACATTTATACATGCAAACACCAGGGATTTCAATGTTTAAACTACAAGTTATACTGACTGTTTTCAAACAAACCTATATTACAATCTGTTCATCTTCCTCTTTATACCATGCTGCCCACAGATTCCCTTTATAAAATGGAACTGAACTACGAAATACATCCAATAATTTTTGGAGCTCGGTTCACTTTTGCATCAAAGGTTCTTTTTCTGATGTGTCCCTGTTATCTGGTTTTTAAAAACCGGTTCCAGGCCAGATGCTGGTCCCCATATAAATCTATGGGGACCAGAATCCGTCGATTAAAAATGTTGGTAGAAGGGATAGGGGGATGGGAGCAAGTGCGCTCTACTTACCAAGGCTCCGGTGCAGCTGTACACTGCTTCCCGGCTGCCCATTCACTTCCAGGGTCACACATTATCGATCATGCATACGCACTGCTTTCCCTACCCACGCTGAGTGACAGCTTGTCTGATGCTTCAAATCATAGACCCAGTCTGTTGGTCTATCGTACAGTAAAAATAAATAAATAAATAAAAAAATTGGCTTAGGGTCCCCCCATATTATGATACCCAGCACAGATAAAGCCCACGGCTACAAGCTGCAGCCCACAGCCATGCGCTTATCTTGGCTGTGTATCAAAATAAGAAGAATGGCATGCGGCTTTCTTTTTTTTTTTTTAAATTATATATTTAAATAAATAATTCAATAATTTAAAAAAAACAACGTGCGTTCCCCAAATTTTGATACTCAGCAAAGATAAAGCCCAACAAATGGAGGCTGGTATTCTCAGGCTGGGGAGACCAATGCTTATTGGGGCACCCCCAGACTAAAATTAGCAGCCTGCAGCTCCTATTTTGATTCACAGCCAAGATAAATGTATGGCTGTGGGCTGCAGCCTGTAGCCGTATGCTTTATCTGTGCTGGGTATCATAATATACCCTACGCCAAATACTTTATATATTTTTACTATACAGTTGACCCAGACAGCGCCTGTGATTGGTTGCAGGCAGATGCTGTCACACAGACTGGGGGCGTGTCTGACTGCAACCATTCGCAGATGCCAGGACAGCCGATGGGCGGGGACAGCAGTACATATGAAATGAAGGTAATGCGGCCTTTGAAGTGAATGGGCGGGAGCAGTTCCAGCCGCGCCGGAGCCTTCATCAGTATGAACTGCTTGCTTCATTCTTAATTTCTTTATTTTTCCTTTATTTTTTTTTTTTCATTTCCTGAGTTGCTGGATCCGGATCAACACCCGGAATCACGGGTCCGGCATTCAGGTAAGTTTGAAACCGTGCGAATCTGAACTTTTAAATCTGAGTATGATCAGAGTGGGATCTGTTTTTCTCAGAGGTGATGAGAAAAAAATTTTCTCCATCGTCTCCATTCTGTCAATCTATGAAAATTGGACGATACTCAAATGTTGTTGGAGTGCAGTCCTATTTTCTTCATAGACTTGAATGACTAAGTGCCTTCCAATTCTCGGAGGCAAATAATGCATGCTGCGATTTTTTTTTTTACTCATTAGACGTGCACTGCCTTTTTGAATACCATTGGTCTGAGTGAGATGCGATATTTTGTTGGATAACACTCGGATCAAATATACAGTCGTCTGCACGAGCCCTGACCTCCTATCTCTAGGCTGTAAAACCTTTAAATGGCCATTGCTTTCCTTGACTCATCTTTTGAACTGTCTGTGATCGTCTCTTTTGATTGGCTGGGCTAGAGCAATCACTACAAGGCATTATGGAGAAGCCAGGTAGCAATGCCTGACAATTTTCAGCAATGTATACAATGGCACTGCACATTTTTTAGATATCTGCGCAAATTAAATATCAAATTGTTCAAATTCATTGGAGCCTCAAATTTCCTCGAATTCAGTTTGAAGTTGATTCACAACAGATCAATTTGATCATCTCTACCTGCCATGCCAGCCTTTTCTTAAGAAATAGTTCTTTCAGTTGAAATAATGTCCTTACCGTTATTGTTGTAGTTTTAATTCGACAAACAATATGGTTAAAATGACCGTTCTTTTTTTATTTTTGTTTTCACAGAATGAGGGAAGCATAGGGAATGTTGAAAGTGATGATTATGAGGAGGTTTTCAGAACCGCATCCACCAGTGGAAACAGATGTGAGGTGAGTGTGACAAATTACACACCTTAGAATGGTAAACTATTAGGATTAAGGAAAATATGTATGGCCCCCTTCACACATCCACGTTTCCAGTATGTATGGTGTCCGTTTTCACACGTACTGGAATCACGTTCACACGCATACTCATAAAAATGTGTGTTTATTTTCACACCTTTGTGTTTTTACACAGACTGTGTGGAGACATGGAGATATGTCCGTTTTTTACTGTCAGCTCAGATGAGAAAGGCCAATAGAAGTCTATGGGTCTGTGAAAAACATGTACAGCACATGGATGAGATCCATGTGACATTTGTGTCCTGTCCATGTGGCACAGACCAGATTTAATTACATTCAAGAAATTAAAGATTTTTACGTGTTAAAGCTGAGAGAGAGATAAATAGCTAATAGATAGATTTTACAGCTATTAGCCAAATAAAGAAAGGTGAAGCAGACAGCTGTAAGCTGATATTATCAGGATGAGACGATCCATGGTTATTGGGCCCTTCCCAGCCTAAAAATGCTTCAGAAGTGACGCATCACATTCCCAATTCATTGATGCGTTGGAAATCAGGGTAATAGTTTATGGAATTAACTCAGCTGTGTTGTGTGAGCTGGCATCAAGCCCTAGTGTTAGTAATGGAGATATGTCTATCAGACACACCCATTACTATTCAAGTAATCAAAAAAAATTACACACGTAAAAATAATTTCTTTCAAAAATACTCCCCGAAACTTATTTACCATTTTTATTAAAAAAAAAACCTTTGCAGCTCCACTTTAGTTCAACGAATCTGTCATAATCCAAAAAAGATATCTGAAAAACACACAAACATAACACAGATAAATAAAACAAGACACTTACCCTTGTTCACCACTTTATTAAAAAAAAAAAACATAAATTCCCAGCTGGTCTGATATAGTCAAGTGATTCTGACAGTCTGTGGAGTATCGTTCTGACACCCCATAGCCTTTGCTTATAGACAATTCCAGGTCACGTTGCGCTGTCTGAAACCTTGATCAGCATTGACATCAGTAGCGTTACCACTATTCAGTGTCGCCACGTCTCTCTGCGCTGTGCGTGACTCGGCGAAACTGATGAGTGGTAATGTTACTGATGTCAATACTCTTCAGAAAAGCGCAGCGTGATCCAGAGTGACCTGGTGACCAAGCGACCTTGAACAGCGATAATGTTACTGATATCACCATGCATCCGAGGCGTTGGGTCTCATGCACTGCAGTGTGACCCGGAATTGCCTATAAACAAAGTCTAAGGAGTGTCAGAACAATGCTTCATAGACTTTGTTTCTCAGAATCCTTGATTACGTCGGACCAGCTGGGAATTATTTTTTTTCTTTGCATAAAATGGTGAATGAGATTAAGTGGGCACCGGCCCTGGCTGCGACAGCTAGATCTCAACTATCACTTAACCTGATCTCCCGGCGGCAATCGTGACATCTTTTGTGTCCACATGATCGCCATGACATAGCCATATGTCATAGGTCGGGAAGCCCTTCCAGACCATGAGTATGTCAAAGGTCGTGAAGGGGTAATTACTTTCTAATGTGGATAATGTAACTGCTTTTATAAATTACTTTTATAAATATAAATTTGTATTCTGTTTACTTAGCTTTTCTTTGTCTTATATTACTTTATGTTTAAACAGTGTAACAGAAACAGCAAAAAGTGATTGATGGTGTTTACGCTTTCCCTAGGGACCTATTCCTGTCTTATACTGTGTAAATTAACCAGTGGTAGCAGAGAACTGTGTCTTTGGGTGCATTCAGCTATCCATGGAAATCAGTCTGAGATCGCAATGCACAGACTGGCTAGCGAGTCTCAAAATCCAAGTGTGACCACTTCATATATGGCTAGGTCCAGAAATATTTGGACAGTGTCACAAGTTTTGGCATTTTAGCTGTTTACCAAAACATATTCAAGATATAGTTATTTAATCAATATGGGCTGAAAGTGCAGAGTCTCAGCTTTAATTTGATTATAGTTACAAGTGAAAAGGTTTTGGTACCGTGTTAGCCAGTTGAAAAATTATTGAATGTTCTCAGTGAGAGGAACAAAATTATAATCTTGTGATACTTTTTAATGGCTAACTAAAATAAAATAAAATAAAGTGATGTTACAAAGCAAGCTTTCGAGACATCTCAGGTCCCTTCATCAGGCATGGTATGACAAAATATCTGAAGAAACACAAATATATTCACAAACAGAGCAGAGGGATGACATAAAATATATTTAAATAAACAAACACTGAGCTTAGAAAGTGAATCCTTAATTAGCTGTGATTAGTGGTGTGAAAGGTTTACTGTCCCAATATCCATGTAGGATCAGAGGGGGCCTCTATGTTGGAGAAACAGGACAGAGACTGAGAGCAAGGATGAGATCTCACCGCCACACAATTACAGACAGAAAAAATCCATTTACCTGTGACCAAACATTTCTGTGCTTCAGGACACAACATAAACCATATGAAAGTTGTCATATTAAAAGGCAACTTCAGATCACAGAGCCATCGCAGTGTCTGGGAATACAAATTCATCACAATGTTTAACTCTGTGGACACAGGACTCAATCTGTCAGAAGGATTTATGGCCCATTTCAAAATCTGAGGACTCTATTCCAGAGACTCACCAGACCTCTGATCCTACATGGATATTGGAACAATAAACCTTTCACACCACTAATCACAGCTAATTAAGGCTAGTTTCACACTTGCGCTATTTTGACGCAAACGGAATCTGTCACTAATGTAGTACAGTTCATTTATTTACAGTGGAAGCGCGACATCATGTGGACACAAGCGGTTACTGCATGACACACACACGCGCCATAGTAACGTGCTTCCAATGTAAATAAATGAACTGTACTACATTAGTGACGGATTCCGTTTGCGTCAAAATAGCGCAAGTGTGAAACTAGCCTAAGGATTCACTTTCTCAGTGTTTGTTTATTTAAATGTCTTTTATTATGCCATCCCTCTGCTCTGTTTGTGCATATATTTGTGTTTTTTCAGATATTTTGTCATGCCATACCTGATGAAGGGACGTGAGATGTCTCAAAAGCTTGCTTTGTAACATCACTTTATTTTATTTTATTTTAGTTAGCCATTAAAAGGTATCACAAGATTATAATTTTGTTCCTCTCACTGAGAACATTCAATAATTTGATTGTATTCACACCCTAATTGGAATAAGGCATCTTTTTTAAGGTGCCAAAAGTAATTGGACAGTTATCTCAAAAGCTCTTTAATAGGTTGTATGAGCTATTCTCTCATTTTATCCATTATCAATTACATAGTTGAAAGGTCTAAAGCTGATTCCAGGTTTGGCATTTGCATTTGGAAACTGTTGCTGTGAGACCACAACATGCTGTCAAAGAAGCCCTTGATGAAATTGAAACAGACCATCTTTCAGCTGAAAAAAAGGAAGAAATCCATCAGAGAGCTAGCACAAATGTTAGTAGTGGCCAAATCAACAGTTTCATACATTCTGCATTAAAAAAAAAAAGAAGAAAAGGAGCGCAAGGGTGAGCTTGGGGAAAAAAGGACTGGATGTCCATGGAAGACAACCGTGTTGGATGATCACAAAATCCTTTCCATGGTAAAGAAAGTTGTTCACAACATCCACGCAAGTGAAGAACACTCTCCAGAGAAGACTTTAAAAAAGCAAATACAGAGGGTTCACCCAGGGGCGGATTGAACGTAGTCCAGGCCCTGGGCAGTTTAGAAGGCTAGGCCCCCAGCCCTGTTGATGTATTCTCTGACATGTCACCTGATCCCCTTAATGGATCATGTGATAGGTACACAAGTGCACATCTGTAGACACAAAACAAGTAAGACAGTGGTGCGCAATGAACATGGCATAACTTTTTTCCTTTATCTACTACACTGTACATAACATAGTGCTCTGCATAATAGAGCAAGGGTGGGAAATTAATTTTCCCTAGGGGCCACATAAGAGACCAGGACTGTTGGGGTGGGCTGAACCAAAAGGCAGAAATTAATTATTTTCAATATTGACATTAATTATAATTGTTATTTAATATTAATTATATCACTTAATATTAATATTGAGCAGAATTAAGTATGCTGACACCCCCCAATAAACAGTATGAGCCCACACACAGCACCCCTTATATACTACATGAGCCCTCATACAGCTTCTAATTACCGTATGAGCCCCCACATAGCCCCTATGCATAAGACCTCGCAATGCCTCCTTTTATACAGCATGAGCTTCCACATAGCTTTCATTATACAGCGTGAACCACCACGTAGCCCCCTATATAAAGTAGGAACCCCACATAGCCTCCTGTATACAGCATGAGCCACCACATAGCCTCCTCTATACAATATGAGCCCCCCACATAGTCTTCTATATATAGTATAAGCTCCCACAAAACTTCCTAAATACAGTATGAGCCCCCACATAGCTTCCTATATACTGTTTGAGCCACCACACATCATATATATATACACCATATTTTTCGCTTTATAAGACGCACCTGATTATAAGACGCACCCCCAAATTTGGTGAAGGAAAAGAGATTTTGTTTTTAATGTTAAATGGGGTCCATCTTATAATGCCAGTGTCCGTCTAACAAATCATATAGGGTATATGTCCCTCATAGCCCCCAATCCTAAAATTAGCCCCCCTTAATCTGGATATAGGCCCCTTATATTGAATATAGCCCCCTTGTGCTGGGACACGTCCCCCTGTGCTGCCCATGGCCCCTATAGATGGCACACCTCCTCTGTGTTTGATATGGCCCCCATACTGCTGCCCATGGCCACTATAGATGACACATCTCCCCTGTGTTTGATATGGCCCCCATACTGCTGCCCATGGTCACTATAGATGGCACATCTCCCCTGTGTTTGATATGGCCCCCATACTGCTGCCCATGGCCACTATAGATGGCACACCTCCCCTGTGTTAAATATGGCCCCCATACTGCTGCCCATGGCCACTATAGATGGCACACCTCCACTGTTAGATATGGCCCCCATACTTCTGCCCATGGCCACTATAGATGGCACACTTCCCCTATGTTAGATATGCCCCCCATACCGCTGCCCATAATAAAATAAAACACTCTTTCCTTACCTTCTCAGCGCTGCCCCTCCTCGTGTCTCCCTCCTTGCAGTTGAGCTCCAGCTTCCTCCACTTCCTGGTTCTTGCTGCCGGTCATGTGATCGGCACGGCAGAGTGATATCATCTCTGCGTGCCTGATCACAGACAGCAGCAGCAGGAGACCGGGAGATCAGCACTGGAGGTAAGTAAAGCTTTTTTATTTCACTATGGGCAGCAGTATGGGGGCCATATCTAACACAGGGGGGATCATGTGCGATCAAAGGAGGGCGCAGGCAGATATAATATGCCCCGCTGCCCCAGCCCATCAGCGCGATGCGGTTTCAGCACCACGTTGATGGACAGCGGCTGTGCATATTATATGAGCGGGAGCAGGAGATCTAACGCTGCTGCCCACAGCTTCACCAGCTCCCAGCACCGCTCCAGAGCGGACCCTGCAGTATATATATATATATATATATATATATATATATATATACACCCCCCTCGTATATTCGGTTTATAAGACGCACCCCCTACTTTCTCCCAAAATTTGGGGGAACAAAAATGCGTCTTATAAAGCGAAAAATACGGTATATAAATATATATACTGCTACTGTTTAAGTGTTCCCTTTATTTTTTTGAGCAGTGTACATAATATATATATTATATATATCACATACTCACCTCACTTCCTTTCCCCCAGGGCTCCACATCTTTTTCATCTTCACTTGTACATGAACGTGAACATGAACATGAAGGAAATCTGGCCATGAGCTCCCTGATTGCTCTCATTATAATCCACATATGGGTTCATAATAGCTTATCATAAGGTGTAAACCATTAACCAGCCTTAACAATATAAAGACCAGATTGAACATTACAAAAAATACATGTAAAGCCAGCCATGTTTTAGAAAGGCATTCTTTGGACAGATGAAACTAAGATCAACCTGTATCAGAATGATGGCAAGAAGAATGTATGGACAAGGCTTGGAACTGCTGATGATCCAACGCACACCACATCCTCTGTAAAACATGATGGAGGCAGTGTGAGGGCATGGACATACATGGCTTCCAATGGCACTGGGTCACTAGTCATTATTCATGATGTGACAGAAGACAGAAGCAGCCAGATTAATTCTGAAGTGTACAGGACGATACTTTCTGTTCAGATTCAACCAAATTCAGCAAGGTTGACTGGATGGTGCTTCACAGTACAGATGGACAGTGACCCAAAACATACTCCGAAAGCAACCCAGGAGTTTTTTAAGGCAAAGAAATGGAATATTCTGCAATTGCCGAGTCAACCCCATTGATCATGCAATTCACATGCTTAAAGCGGGCTTTACATGCTACAATATATCTTACGATGTGTCGGCGGGGTCACGTCGTAAGTGACGCACATCCGACATCGTAAGTTATATTGTAGCGTGTGGCAGCTACGTGCGATTGTGATTGAACGTTAAAACGTTGATCGCATGCACGTCGTTCAGTTGCTAAAAATTGAACGTGAGGTTGTTCAATGTTCCCGAGGCAGCACACATCGCAGTGTGTGACACCCCGGGAACGATGAACAGATCTTACCTGCGTCCCGCGACTCCCGCCGGCAATGCGGAAGGGAGGAGGTGGACGGGATGTTTACGTCCCGCTCATCTCCGCCCCTCCGCTTCTATTGGCCGGCTGCCGCGTGACGTCGATGTGACGCCGAACGTCCCTCTTACTCCAGGAAGTGGATGTTCACCGCCCACATCGAGGTCGTATGGAAGGGTAAGTACGTGTGACAGCAAATAATCGTTTGTGCAACACGTTCAGCAAATTGAACGTGCCACACATATGATGGGGGTAGTTACGATCGCATACGATATCGTATGCTTAATCGTAACGTGTAAAGCAGGATTAAGGCAAAACTTAAAGTAGAAAGACCCACTGATAAGGCGGTCCATAAATTTACTGTGATGCAATCTAATTGTGCATCACCCTTAAATCTGTCTGCTCCAAATTATGAGTCATTTGGTAGTAGCATGCATACTATTTCTACCAGACCAGAGAAACCAGCCAGATATCCCTCCGGGAAGGGCCCAGCCAAGGGGTGACTCTTTTTAGGAGACCACCATAACCACCATATTAAGTGGCCCTTTTAGTCAATATCCAACTTTTTGACAATTTAAAGATATGACAAGGGAAATACCAAGGCCAGGTATCCATCCACAGACAGCTGTTTCGGGGTATTGCCCCTCATCAGTGTGGAGTAGGATTCTGGCTGGGTGGGAGCAATGCCTAGTAGACCAACAAGACAAAACAATCACTGATCTCGGGGAGACCAGCCAGAGAAAACTCTGCCGGCAGCCAGTGAGGGCGCTCAAGACAGTGAAATCCTAGGTACATTGCCCCCTGGGAAATATGCAAATCAAAAAGGTCCGTGGAGCCTCTGTTAAGAGTCTCAACACAGAAACCAGCATGATATTCCTCCGGGAAGGGCCCAGCCAAGGGGTGACTCTTTTTAGGAGACCACCATAACCACCATATTAAGTGGCCCTTTTAGTCAATATCCAACTTTTTGACAAGTTTAAAGATATGACAAGGCAATTATCAAGGCCAGGTATCTATCCACAGACAGCTGTTTCGGGGTATTGCCCCTCATCAGTGTGGAGTAGGATTCTGGCTGGGTGGGAGCAATGCCTAGTAGACCAACAAGGCAAAACAATCACTGATCTCGGGGAGACCAGCCAGAGAAAACACTGCCAGCAGCCAGCGAGGGCGCTCAAGACAGTGAAATCCTAGGTACATTGCCCCCTGGGAAATATGCAAATCAAAAAGGTCCGTGGAGCCTCTGTTAGGAGTCTCAACATAGAAAACAGCCAGATATCCCTCCGGAAAGTGCCCAGCCAAGGGGAGCAATGCCTAGTAGACGAACAAGACAAAACAATCACTGATCTCGGGGAGACCAGCCAGAGCCCTTGTCATATCTTTAAACTTGTCAAAAAGTTGGATATTGACTAAAAGGGCCACTTAATATGGTGGTTATGGTGGTCTCCTAAAAAGAGTCACCCCTTGGCTGGGCCCTTCCCGGAGGGATATCTGGCTGGTTTCTGTGTTGAGACTCTTAACAGAGGCTCCACGGACCTTTTTGATTTGCATATTTCCCAGGGTGCAATGTACCTAGGATTTCACTGTCTTGAGCGCCCTCGCTGGCTGCCGGCAGAGTTTTCTCTGGATGGTCTCCCCGAGATCAGTGATTGTTTTGTCTTGTTGGTCTACTAGGCATTGCTCCCACCCAGCCAGAATCCTACTCCACACTGATGAGGGGCAATACCCCGAAACAGCTGTCTGTGGATGGATACCTGGCCTTGGTATTTCCCTTGTCATATCTTCAAACTTGTCAAAAAGTTGGATATTGACTAAAAGGGCCACTTAATATGGTGGTTATGGTGGTCTCCTAAAAAGAGTCACCCTTTGGCTGGGCCCTTCCCGGAGGGATATCTGGCTGGTTTTCGTGTTGAGACTCCTAACAGAGGCTCCACGGACCTTTTTGATTTGCATATTTCCCAGGGGGCAATGTACCTAGGATTTCACTGTCTGGAGCGCCCTCGATGGCTGCCGGCAGTGTTTTCTCTGGCTGGTCTCCCCGAGATCAGTGATTGTTTTGTCTTACCAGACCAGAGAGACATGACACCGATCTGCATAGAATAAAATGACTGTTTAATACGGAAGTGGAAAATACATTTAAAGAGAATTATTGGCTAGCAGCCAATAGTACGTAACACGTCTCCTATTGGGTAATCTATCATAGAGCTTATTCTGTAATATGCAATATATTGTAATGTGCTTGGTTCCTCATTTATTTAAGCTATGTCAGCATGATTCACTTGTCATGAGACTCAGACTGCCTGAGTCTGATGCCAAAGAGATATAGGTGTGGTACAGTTTCAAACAGCATCTTACATCCTGTTTTTTTTATATCTTCATATAACTCATATATACTCATAATAGTTCATAATCTTGTCCATAACACCACACACAAGCAACAACTGATGTTGTTGCTGTAAAGGCCTGACAAAGCATCACAAAGACAGAAAACCAGCATTTGGTGACTTTGCCTGCAGAGGTTTCCCTGCAAAGTATTAAACACAAACATTTTATTTATGGTAAAGTAAATTTGTCCAATTATTTTTGAGCGTCTGAAATGAGGAGGATTTGTAGAAAAATGGTCGCAATTCCTAAATATTTTACAGGTTATTTTTGTCCAATGTCTTTAGTTAAACCTGAAAGTCCTACACTTTTATTGCATCTCAGAGTGTATAGCACTGAGTGGAATAGATAATGTAGTATGTAGAAAGAGTTTACAGAAAAAAAATAATACTGCTTTAAAATAAATAATTATTAGATATACATTAAAAAGATCTTAAAATAGAACCCTTGAACATGGACAAATCCTGAAACAAGCTGACACTGATGTCCACTGCAAATTCCCTCTTGAAATATGCTTTTCCTAGCCACGGATGTTGGTAAGCTAGTAATGCAAATGGTGCTGCTGCTCAACTTAGGCTGCCCCTCTAATAGCTCTAATCCTTATGGATAACAGCGTCAGTAACTAAGGAAACCAGATAAGCCAAAGAACTATGAACAAATTATATACAAGAGTAAACTCACATATAAGAGACTAGGCATCCAAAGGAGATGTGTGAGTTATGTAGGGTCACTTCAGTGAAATGCTACATGCATATGGGGAGAGCATATCCCCTATAGAAGCCTGAATGCGGCTACATTCACATAGAAAACAACAACATTAGCATAGCATAAGTGTAGATCTCTGACGCATTTTCCCTTTGTTAATCTCTCAAATGTTCATCAGCAGGAAGGTGTCACTGAAACGCACGTCGGGCTGGGGACCACTCATTTAATCAGGTTTATATTTTGCATTATTCCAGCCCAGTGTTTAACATCTTTGCTACGCAACTATGGTTGTCTGTACACAGGTTTAATGTCTATTTGTGATGACATGTATACGCATATGATTTTACTTGGGAGTGTTAATGTATAGTTCATTGTTGCTGCTGCTGTGTTCGTTTGTAGATTTAATTCTATGTTTATTATTATATACTTTTCTCTCTATTTATATCCATATGTTGGACACAGAATGCATTATTTTTTATTTATCTGGTTACTGCAGGAAATATTTAAGTTTTGCATGAAAGTATATTTTCCTTTTTTTTCTAATCAGGACTTTGGAGATCTACAAAAAGAATTGTGCATAATACTTCATTTTTTACATTTAATATATGAATGGCACTATTCCAAAACAGCAGTTTTATTATTTTTTGTCACTGTGCTTGCAAGATCAAACAATATTTATGTGCCGTAACTATTGCCCACTTGTTCTTTAGATAGCTTATTAAATATTGAATTTTTAGTTTTTAATTTTAGGGTACATGCCCACGATAAGTGTTACTCGCGTTTTTGACGATACGTGTTTTCGCTGCTTCAAAAATGCAGCGTATTATAGTACAAGCACAGTAGATGGGATTAATAGAAATCTCATGTCTACTGCCCTTTTTTTACGCTGCACAAACTCACCTGTTGTGCGTGTTTCTGAGCTGCAGCATGTCAATATCTCTTGCAGGTGCTCTGAGTTTTCAGTGTGAAATGTCCACATAGACTTAAATTAGATGCGGAAAATCCACTGGTAAAAAATTGCATACTAGATTTTAGTGCATTTACACAGAGTAAACGCATAAAAAACGCATCTACACAAAACATATCAGATATCAATGAAGTTGGTGGAAACTCAGGCAGCAGAACAACCAGGAAGTTGCCCAAAGCAAAGAGTTCAACTGTAAAAGTAAAACCAGTTTATTATTACAGATTATAGCGGTATAAAATCATGCATAACTAAAACCTTAATGATTTCATAAGAAACACTATTACCGCCCACATCCCAGTACACACAAACACACGTATATAGGCACAGAAAAAAAATATAAAAATATATCTAGCTAGGTTATAGAAATATATTATATAGAATATATAGAGCTAGATCTCCTGCAGGTATCTAATCTTCCAGCCCTCCTACACAATGTACACTGGCACCCTTTAGTGCCTTTCATGTGGAGCGAAAGATTATTTTGCCTGGTTTCACCGAATAAATAATAAAAAGAAAGTGTGGGGTCCACCCCTATTTTTGATAACCAGCAGAGGTATTGCTGACAGCTGAGAGCTGATATTATCAGGCTGGGAAGGCCCATTGTTATTGGGCCCTTCCCAGTCTAAAAATACCAGCCCACAGCTGCCATAGAAGTGACACATTATATTAGGTGTGCTTCGACACAGCTCTTCCCAGTTGCCCTGGTGCACTGGCAATCAGGGTAATGGTAGTTGGGGTTGGTGTCATACAAAAATAGTTTATTTGAAAAAAAACACTACTCTACACTTTCCCTGGCTCACCATTTTATTAAAAAAGAAAAACCCATGGAGGTCCACCGTTGTCCAGGTAATCCGACAAAGTCCATAAAAAAAGCGAGTAAAATAAAAACAAGAGACTGTCCCTCGTTCCCCTGTTTATTAGAAAGATACAGTCATATGAAAAAGTTTGGGCACCCCTATTAATGTTAAACTTTTTTCTTTAGAACAATTTGGGTTTTTGCAACAGCTATTTCAGTTTCATATATCTAATAACTGATGGACTTAGTAATATTTCTGGATTGAAATGAGGTTTATTGTACTAACAGAAAATGTACAATCCGCATTTAAACAAAATTTGACCGGTGCAAAAGTATGGGCACCCTTATCAATTTCTTGATTTGAACACTCCTAACTACTTTTTACTGACTTACTAAAGCACTAAATTGGTTTTGTAACCTCATTGAGCTTTAAACTTCATAGGCAGGTGTATCCAATCATGAGAAAAGGTATTTAAGGTGGCCACTTGCAAGTTGTTTTCCTATTTGAATCTCCTATGAAGAGTGGCATCATGGGCTCCTCAAAACAACTCTCAAATGATCTGAAAACAAAGATTATTCAACATAGTTGTTCAGGGGAAGGATACAAAAAGTTGTCTCAGAGATTTAAACTGTCAGTTTCCACTGTGAGGAACATAGTAAGGAAATGGAAGAACACAGGTACAGTTCTTGTTAAGCCCAGAAGTGGCAGGCCAAGAAAAATATCATGATCATGATTAAGGGTGATTGTTTCACCTGAAACGCGTAGTGCTGTGCTGGTCATGTCATCCGTTGTCTGCATGCTGAAATAAAGACCATGGCTTTCCTCGCCTGAAGAAATGGATGATCCTCCTTTCTTTTATTTGCAATATCGGGCTTTGGCAGTGCCTGTCCATGCTCCAGGGAGAGGCCAGGAGTGAGCGTGTACACGGTGAGCTGATATACATAAATTGGATTAATAGGGGTGCCCAAACTTTTTCATATGACTGTAAATTCCCAGGTCCGATGTAGTCCAGCAGTTCCTACGATGTTCCTTGCTTATGTAGATCAAAGTGATGACCGTTGACATTCCTGATGTCACCGCTCATCAGAGGTCTCATGGGTCTCATGGAATACAGCATGAGCCAAGAGTTGCTGCTGCTCAAAGTCTATAAAGCCTTATTCTGAGGCTACAAGCATTCGATCTAGGTAATCAAGGAACGTTGTTGGAACCACTGGACTTGGTCAGACCTGTGAACTTTGCTTTCTAATAAATTAGTGAATGAGGGACGGTCTATTGTTTTTGTTTTTCTTTTTTTTTTATGCATGTCAGGTTTCCATTTGTGGCCTTTGTCGGATTCCCTGGACTGCGACAGAATCCCATGACTACATCAGACTGGCATAGCTTTTTCTTAAAAGAAATTGGTGAAGCAGGGAAAAAGTCGGGAAGGGTATTTCAAACAATCTATTTTTGTGTGTTTTTTTTAACTTACTGGGTTAGTATTGGGGATGTCTGAAAGACGTCTCTCCATTTCTAACATCAGAGCTTGATGTCAGCTAACAGTAGACAGCTGACATCAATCCCAAGTACTGTTACTTGCTTGTATATGAACCTCTGAATTGTAAAGCGCTGTAGAATATGTTGGCGCTATAGAAATAAAGATTATTATTAGAACTACCATTACCTGATTGACAACTCACTACAACATTCGGGAAGAGCTGGGGAAAAGCGCCAGAATTGGCACATCTTATGTCATGCGTCACTTCTGGGGCAGCTGTGGGCTAGTATTTTTTGGCTGGGAAGGGCCCAATAACCATGGACCTTCTCAGTTTAAAAAATTCAGCCCCCATCTGTCTGCTTTCCCTCTGCTAATTATCATAAATATGGGGACTCTACTTTTTCTTTTTTAATTACTTTTTTAGTAGGTTAAACCAGGCTAAACACCCTTTAGTGCCACGTGAAAGGCACTAAAGGGTACAAGTGTAATATGTAAGGGGGCTGGTAAATTAGATATCTGCAGGATATCTTCTATTCTATCTAATATATTTCTATTATCTATCTAGCTATATCTTTATTTGTCTGTATATGTGTGTGTGTTGGGACGTGGGCGGTTATAATATTTCTTATGACATGGCATGTTTGATTTTATTCCACTATAATTTGTGATCACTTGTTTTACTTTATCAATTGAACTCTTTGCTCTGAGCAATTTGCTGTTTGGTCTGCTGCCTGTGTTTCCCCTAACTTCATTGATGGAAGAGATAAAAATGCATGTAAAGAAAATGCACTAAAATACGCAAGGAAAAAATGCAAGGAAACTAAAGTGGGGAATTGATGCAGAAATTCTGCAGCGTCAAAAACTCACCAAACGCTGATGGTGTGAGCATATTCTTATTGTCCATTGTATTTTGTATTTTTACATCTTGCCACAAGAGGGCAATCTACTATTACAAACAGTCTCATTCTTGACTACAGTAAAATGTGTTATTGTAGTCTAAAAGAAGATGCACACAAGCAATATATCAATAGTATACAAACACAGTAGTACTGTAGACATCAGCTACATAGATGTCTGTGTCATAAATCACTATAGGTACTTATTCAGACAGTTATTTTGGTTCGTACTCCTATGATGGAAGCCAAAACAACTGTGACTGGATACTCCTGTCAAAGTGTTTATGATTATGCTACTGAACTAGTAGCAGTACTGAGAACTAAAGACTCTTCCAAGAATAAAATACTGGGATCTTCGTGTGCGTACCATATTGTGTGATAAGGCTAGAGCTGAATTCTGCTTTAATGTGACTTTTAATAAATGTATACTATTATTTGTGTAGTTGAAATATGATTAATAACACTGTTAACCTCCAACCCCGAGACTCTGAGAACAACAGATGTGTGGTGTCTGTATGTTTCCCTTGTATTATCTTCAGTTTCCTCTCTCAATCCAGAAACATGGAGAAAACGTTAAATGGTGACAGTATTGCAGAATATATTGATCAGCCATTATAGGAATGTTTTTTCTGCTTATCAATGGTCTGCACAGATTTGTCCTTCTCTTGTCTGTTTTGTGGGCCTGACTCTGCTGTTCAGATTAGTGAGTCAGGACATAGACAGCACAGCAGTGCCATCTTTGTTGCACATGCTTGGTAAACCGCCATCTGCTTTTTGTTTTTTTTTGCATACGTGAAAGACGAATGCAGCACACTTATAAAAACTGGTCCATTTTTTCATGTGTGAATCACAGACGCTAAAATAAAGCGGGCTTTACATGTTGCGACATCGGCAACAAGATATCGTCGGGGTCACGTCGATAGACGCCTTATTATGCGCAGGTCTGCAGTTTGTGTTTAAATGTAACTGTTTTCTTTTGGTTCTGTAATGGTTAAGGACTCTTTCCTGTCTGGCTATCCGTTGTAGCCTTGATCTCAGGTGTAGCTCCTTGTGATTACTCCCCTTCGCTATTAAAGGTCACTTGTCTTACCATCTGATGCCGGTGATAGCATCTCATTTCGAAGCCGTCCACTTTTGAAGGAGACAGTCTCTGGAAGAAGCTGAGGTGTCGTGACAGTTGCATCTGTGATGCTTAGCTGCATTGGAGAAGTCTGGAGTATTTTCTTTATTGTGTCTATTTCCCCTGTCTGTCTCCCTTCCCTTGTGTTGTATTATTGTAGTGGGGAGACTAGTACTCTTGCCAGCCTTCTCACTAGCCAGGGTGCGTTCAGGGCTTGCCAGGGCCTAGGCACACGATCGGCGATGAGGGGAAGGACTCGTATAGAGATATTAGGGTGTTCAGATATCAGCCTCAGATGAGTGCATGAGGTGACTGCTCCTCTTTCCCTAGCACCAGGGCCAGGACCATTGTATCATGTTCCTGGTGTACCCTGTGTGTTGACGCGCTCGCCAGAAGGTTCCCTTATGCCTTGTGGAACCCTGGTAGTTACTGTGTGACACACACTTCACAAGAATTCTGAAGGTGTTTCGTCCCAAAACAATGGCAGCTGATTCTTTTTGTGTTTTGAGTTGTAAGTGGAACATTTATGACTTTTCTTAAGGCTGCTTTACACGTTACAATTACACATGCGATCTCACATGCGATGTGACAGGCCCCATCGTATATGCAGCACGTTCAATTTGTTGCCCGTGTCGCACAAACGATTAAATCCCGTCACACGTACTTACCCTCCATACGACCGCGATGTGGGCGTCGAACATCCACTTCCTGAAGGGGGAGGGACGTTCGGCGTCACAGCGACGTCACACGGCAGCTGGCCAATAGAAGTGGAGGGGCAGAGATGAGCGGGACGTAAACATCCCGCCCACCTCCTTCCTTCCGCATTGCAGGCGGGACGCAGGTAAGCTGTGTTCATAATTCCCGGGTTGTCACACACAGCGATGTGTGCTGCCTCGGGAACATTGAACAAGCGGACGTTCGATTTTTAGAATTTGAACGACGTGTATGCGATCAACGGGTTTTCGTACAATCACAATCGCATGTAGGTTTCACACACTACAACAACATTAACGATGCCGGATGTGCTTCACTTACGACGTGACCCCGCCGACATATCGTTAGATTTATTGTAGCGTGTAAAGCCCGCTTTAGAGACATCCTGGATATGCTTAATAAGATTGAGATATGGGGAAATTGGAAGTCAATTCAGCACCTTAAAGTTATTAAACTATACAAATTTTGCAATGTGGCTGTAGTCATTATTCTGCTATAAGAGCTACTGTCATTAGGGAGTCAACTCTCCTGGAATGCCTATGAGGTTACCACAAAAAGGAGAGTTCTTCTGGACTCCCTTAAGAATCGGTAAATTTCTACGTCCTACCATAGCTCTCCAGAAACAAGTGATTTGGGGAAAAAATTGAGCTGTAGCATCTAATTGCATGGTAAGAGGTCCAAAAACTGGATGTGGAGGGGTCAGAATGTGCAAGTGGGAAGCAGGCCTTCTAAAAAGGGGCACGTTATTGCATATGCGATATACATGTCATGTATACAGGACTGCTCTATCTACAAATAAGGCTATGTGCTCACTCTGCAGTTTTGTTTCTTCAGCAAAAAACGCACTCTCTGGCAGAAAAACTCACCCTCTGGCCAAAAAACGCATAAAAAACTGCATGCATTTTTGCTGCGTTTCAGTGCGTTTTTGGTCCAGTATAGGGTACGTGTTTGCGCTTTTTAGAGAAGAAACAAAAGGATAGGATAATTAATTGATAGATAGATGACTAAAAAAGCGCCAAACAAAGGGGTCAAATCAACAATATGAATCAAAGTGTAGTACACCCTGGCATGGTGATCAAAACACAATCAATTGAAAACACTAATGAAGACCCAAAGCAAATAGCCAAACATAAAATGTAAATGTTATTTGAAATAATTTTGGCGCTGGACCCGGCACTTCCCGTTGCCCTATTCCCATTAAAAAAAAAAGAGAGAAAAAAGTGTAACAAACCTTTTAGGAAAATTTGAAAAGTGTACTCTACTATCCTGAGGCTGCATAACTGCCAGATTCTCAGAGCATCTTCTGCCTTTACCTTGTCCTTATTTAGCATCTATATAGAGACATATTGGTGGAAATGTATGAGACTAAATTAAAAAATGAAAGTTGCGCTGTGATAAGATACTATGGGAAGAAAGAGTACTTGGTTTGGCAGAGCTGGGGAAACGGACTCCAAAAGTCACAGAATTTTTGCAGAACCTCAAGATATGCAAAAATGTTGTGACTTTTCAAAGCAATTTACTGGCATAATCACTATGATCAATCGGTGGAGACCTCTGTTTACACCACCTATTAGTTACTTTATTTTGTCACGTCAGGTCACACCCTTTCAAACTAAATGTGCCAGAATTCTGACATAATTTGTGTCAATAAACTGTCTTTCATGTCAGGGATCATATTATTATTTATTTCGGCACATTCTGAGCCTTGTCCACTTAGACTTTGCCCTTATTGAGACATGCAAAGAATATGTCTAAATATTCAATTTGGTAAAAGACAGTTTTTTGCTGCAAATTATTCAGAGCTCTGGCACATTTAGTTTGATAGGGTGCCCTCGTGGTGTTTATTAATCTAGTATATCGCCATAGTTCAGCCAGAGGTGTATCTTTTGTTTATTCTTCATTTGTCCGAAATTTCCTAGGACTAAAGAGTAAAGAGATGACACAGCAGTGCAGGAACATTCAGTCATGCCCAGGGCATATGACTAGTGTCTGTGGGTAAACACCCATCTGGACTAATCTGACTAGTAATTTACATACATGGAATTCTAAAATTTAATTTTGGACAACTGTGTCCATATACTGTATATAACCATAAAAACATTATTGTAATGGCAAAAAAATATATAGTATTAATACGTGTGTGGTCAATACAAAAGACTGTCACAACTTATTCCTTCCAAAGACAATACTAAGGACCAGGGGGCACTCACTGAGAGTGGAAGAAAGGTGATTCCGGCAGCTAAATAGGAAAGGGTTCTTTACAGTTAGAGCAGTCAGACTGTGGAATTCCCTACCACAAGAGGTAGTAATGGCTGACACTGTATCAACTTTTAAAATAGAGCTGGATGATTTCCTCAGTACACACAATGTTGTCGGTTATAAATGATTTAGTGACAAAATGTATAATTGGTGGAGGAAGGTTAAAAAGGCTCTAAAATGTAATTTCACCAATTCCATGCATTATGAGACCAGACAGGTTCCCTTGTGCTTTTTAGATAAGGCAAGTTAAAATGTCTTGCTGTTTGTAAAACGTCCCACATTTTTGGGGAGAAATATAAAATATTTATTTGCAGCTATGAACGCCACAACCAAGGTGAGGGAATTACAAACCTGGAATATACAAAGTTTACATAGAGATGAGCAATTCAATGTGCACTGCCCTGGCCAAAGTCCCATCCTCTAAGGCAGCCTTTCTAAACTTCTGCAGATGTCATCCTTGGCCTGCCATACACAGACTCTAAAGGGTTGTTAGGTTGTCAGAATTTTAGGAATAAGGACTAGTAAGGTAAGGGATGGATCTTCGCATAAATCCATTTATTGGAAAATGTGGATATATGGATGTTAGATACTGCAATGCTTATTTAGCGGATTGGCTTTGCTGTGTGACCAGGGGGGGACTCTATGTTACCCAGTATAAACCATAAAAATAGGATATATAATAAATAATTTCATAGGATAATTAAGCAAAAAGGCAGAGGCAATGCAATAAGAACTTCTAATTATTATTCGGAAGGGGCTCTCACCGCACAAGTCTTGTAGGTCGTTGATTAAAAGCCTAAAGTATTTGCAGTTTGTACGTATCAGATTTATGTCATTGGGGTCCATGACTGGCATATAAATTAGTCAGTAATGAGTCACTTCATGATTAAAAGTGAACTGCTTGATGCCTGTAATATAGTAATGAGGTACAGTAAACTTTTACAGCTCTGTAAATCGAGACATTTTCATTCAGGCCAGGGATGAAGTCATCGTCCGCTGTTCAATAACCTGTCTCGCGTTCATTTTCGCTCGGCATCAGGGATACACAGAGATGGATGTTTTTGTCATTGCCTTAACAGTAAATGGTTAAAGATCAGCAATTACAATTATGTCAGCCTTTGTTCTAGTCCTTCCCAGGGGGTGAAGGTAAAGGTCATTAAATACATAGGTTATAGCTTCGCTAGCAAGAAATATCAAAAAGCTGACAACAAATATTTCACTTATGTGGAGATCATAATGTAAGCATTTTAGGAATGTTGTCCATTTATGACTTTCTTATAAACATAAAGATCTCTAGCTCAGAGCAAGAGGTTTCCAGGCTTCACAGAAATGATATGCTACTACACATACACACTCCGGGATACCTAAAGAGGTTTTACACTTTTAAGCTCGATTCATCAAAGCAATTTTGCCCGAATTCCTCTGTAAATTGCTTTGAAAAGTCGCAAAATTGTGGCTCAACTTTAGTAAGACTGATGTAAGATTTCTGGCGTGGTGCATAGAGGTGCACGCTGCTTGTGAGATGCTCCTCACTCCACCACATCCCTTATCAGGCAGCACTGACCCCCTCCCGAGTTCAGCTCTGGTTCCCAGCGTTTTGGTTGTAGCGGTGATTTGACATCACTGCAGCAGCCAATCACTGAGCTCAATGGCTCGGCCGAGGTAGACAGCACAAGCCGCAGAGCTCAATGATATCCTGCAGCAGGGATTTGATCTGTCAGTGCGTTGTCACTGCTGCAGCCAAAACACTGAGGCCTGAAGAGAGGTGGAGAGCCGGCACTGGAATTGGGTGGTGGGGGTGGGCGGTGGGAATGCTATGTTTATAAGATTTCTGTTTGTTGGATGATTTTATGTAAACAACCTTTTGTACTTTTTGATTTTGTTATACAGTCTGAGGATTATAAGTTCATTGTTTCATATTTTTTTGTTGTTTTAAGTACATATATCATTTTGTCAGCATTGTGATGTGTGTTTTACCCTCCTGTTAGAAAATATCATAGCAATGCAAAATTGCCTAACTACATAAGACCAAGATACAGTCTTATGAAAAAGTATTTACAGATACTATCATTGCTTATTAATCATACATAATGATGTTCAATAATTGTGATATGTGACACTGTGAACTTGTCCGGTATGTTAATGGAAAATTAAGGCACCAGATATGTTGACTTCCTTAATTTAATTTTTCACTTAGTCTTCTATTTGGTTTTACATTGACCCCTGACGAAGGTCTCCGAAACGACTGTCAGGTTGTTGCCTACTTCCCCGCCACTTCTTGTTGTCCTCTCTAAAATCCATTCAAGTGACTAACTATTCCCATTTGGCATTCATGATTTTTGTTTCATGTTCTAGCAATTCGCACTAATCTTGTTAACAGCTAATTCTTACATTGTCCTGCACAGTTTTTCTAACACCTTGCAGTTTGTTATGCTAGCCATACAATATAATTCTTGGTCATCTTAAATACCAGCTATGTTGGAGGTGACAACGTAATGCACTGTATTAATTGCTTCACCCCTTGAGTGTTATATTTATTAATGAGTTGGTCAGAAACTGTTATTTATATTTATAATTGTTACAAACGTGAGCTAGTAACGGCATTTATTTTGTATTGGTGGGCTTGCAGCCTTTTTTCACCACTACTTTTATCATACACTTTTTCTATTCACATTAAAATAAAAAACTTTTATACCTTAGGACTGTCTGATCGCATTTTCCTTTTTGCTTTATCTTGTTTTTACATAGGTCAGGGATAATCTGAATTTTAAATAGTAACTACACTTTAAAGAATATTCTAAAAGTGTTTCTCTGAGAATGAGATAAAATGGCATCCTTGAGCTACAGACTGAAGATATACAGCTTCTGAGACCGGTGTTTCAACTCACAAGAGCTGTATAACATACCTCGGTTAGCGGCCAGCTGTGTTGTGTGAAGAAAAATTTGAACCCATGTTTTTCATAATAAGGAGAGTTACAGCTTGATAACACTCCTCCATCAGTCTGAAAGCTTTATAACAGTGTACAGAACTGAATGCGCCCAACTGGAAAACAAATATACATTGAGGTGAATAAACCGGGAGGTGATCCCCGTTGTGCGCAGTGAGGAAGACATATATTCCTGCACATATGACAGCCTGAATGATGTATAAGCGAGACAGCTCTTATCAGTTCTTGGAAGCTACATGATGAAATAAGTCACTAATTTTCTAAATAAATATATTTCTAAAGATGCCATTGGCAGGATTTTTTTTACCAGATGTCTGTAACAACCCAGCCAATCTGTCATGGCTATACTCTATGGTTCGAACCTGTGATTTCACTTTTGGTTGAACCTTAGCTTATTTTGTGTTGGTCCAACTGCTGAAGTATCTCTTGTCTTTTTTTTTTCTATTGCGCTGCCTTCCTGTTTCACTTTTATTCAAGTGTGTACAATTTCTCAGTTGGTTTGCCCAATCACATTTTGAGAGGGGTTCCCCAGGTGCCTCTAGCTATATTTCTGATGGTTATATTTCTGCATGTATGATTCTCTTGAGTCCCAGCTCCTCGGTTAAGGTTTCCTTACTGAGAAATTGCTGCTGCTATTCCCTGCAGTGTTTGCAAATCCCTTCCCAGTTATCTCTTATTTTGTTTCATTTAGATTTGGGAGAGTTTCCAAGTATTCTTTTATTCTTTTTGGTTTCTTTTATTCCATCATTCCTGTACAACTGTGTTTGCCTGTTCCTAGCCCTGTCTCCCACCCTCTGCTTGTGTGCACTTATTTTGGAAATTAGACACCTTTTTAGAGACCATCAGTTGAACCAGGTGATATTATTTTTTTACAAAGAGGCAGGATTGCTTTCTAATTACTGATATATTTCAGCTGGTGTCATGACTTTTTTTTGGCTTTTTGTTTTCTCTTTCTTTGTGTATTAAATACTTTTCCCCTCTGGCATTTCTCATTATTACACATCACTAAATTGGATTTCTTTGCCTGTGTGGATTGCATGGGTTGTTACCGAAATCTGGTGAGAAATTCATGTCAATAGCACCTTTAGAAATATATTTACAGTAGAACCTTGGATTACGAGTAACCCGGTGTGCGATCATTTCGCCATACGAGCAAAGCTTGCTGCAAATTTGTAACTTGGTTTGCGAGCAATGCTTTGCTGTACGAGCAAATACTCACTGCACACACTTCCAGTTCCGTACTTTCACCGCACTCTGACCCACTCTGGCTGCTTCTTGTGGTCTGCAGGCACATGGATCCGGTAACAATAACAGCCGGCGCAGGGGCTGCTGCTGTCTGTGCTTCATGTCTGCCGGTGCTGAGCTCTCTCTGCACACCTCCCAAAGGCAGCATGCTGACCAATCAAAGGCAAGCATCTCATGCGTATGAGATCAACGCGCTGGCCAATCAGAGGCAAGCAGCTCATGCGTATGACGTCTGCTGCTGAAGCACTGACAGTGGCAGCTACTGCATCGGCCGCGATCATTACTGGGTTCACATGCCTGCGGACTGCAAGAACCAGGGAAGAGGTTGCCGAGGGAACTGATGATAGGTGAGAATAGTGTGTGTGTGTGTGTTGAATGGCACAATAGGGAAGTTGTGGAACAAATTGTCTGAGTTTCAATTATTTCCTATGGGAAAAGTTGCCTTGCTATACGAGTAACTTGGATTACGAGCACACTCACAGAACAAATTATGCTCGTAATCCAAGTCTCCACTGTACTTAGAAATTGATGATATGTTTAATAATTATTTCACCCACTGTATATATCTTCAGTCTGCAACTCGTATAGACATGTAACTAGGACAGGCTGCCTTTGAATTTTACCACGGATCAATTTATCTTATTCTTGGAGAACCCTTTTAAATCAACAGTACAAGCAAAGATAATAATTCAGCAATAAAAATACCTTATAAATAATAATTTAACTTATTTATTACAGCAATCTGCTTTTACCATCTATTCTTCATTTCTTCTGTTCTGCTTTGATCATTCACTTTCAAAAACGACTTAACTCTATCTACAGATCAGTTTTCAGTAATAGATCATATTAAACCTTGTGTATATAAAAGTCTATGAAGAAGGGAGAGAAAAGGAACAGGAGGGAGAGAAAAGCAGCACAACAGAAATACTGTAGAAGCAGCTGAGACTCCTAACACAGAGGGAATATTTGCTAAACCTGCCAGATGCAATAAATACAATGGCCAGAAATCGTGTTGTTCCTCATGTACACACACAACGACTCATTTTGTTAAGTTATTTGACAGTACAGTTACACTTTAGCCCCCTAAGGCTATGTGTCCACGTTGCTTTTCCCTACTTGCAGTTCTAAATGCACGTTTTGTCCTTAATTGAATTAGCCAAAGTTGCCTTTTGCAGAACTTTAGCGCTGAAAACGCATGCGTCTTTGCCGCGTATTTGATGCGTTTTTAGCGCTTTTTGAATGCTTTTTCAAATGCTTTTTGACACATGCGTTTTGAACATCAAGACACTGATAAATAAAGTTAAAGCTCCATTCGCTTTAATGGAGGCAGATTTTTTGGCGAATAACTGTAAAGAGAGGGGTTAAAATTTCCCCTCAAAACATAGCCTATGACGCTCTCGGGGTCCATACTTGGGAGTGTGCAAAATTTTGTGGCTGTAGCTGTGACGGTGCAGATGCCAATCCCGGACATACACACACACATACACATACACACACATACACACACACACACACACACACACACACACATACACACACACATTCAGCTTTATATATATATATATATATATATATATATATATATATATATATATATATATAAAGGCACTCAGGTAACGGACTCTGATAGCTTTTTGTCTCTCTAGCTCCTATACAGCGCCATATCCTGTAAGCTGAGAACATTACAGGTCTCGGAAAACGGTGACACATTAAAAATGTGGGTTTGATTTTTTACAAGTTTCTTAATTTTGCACCACTAAAGCCATTTGCACACATAGAATATTTGATCAGTACATTACCTCAGTATTTGGAAGTCAAAACCAGGAATGGAACAGTCAGAGGAAAAGTATACTACAAACACGTCACCACTTCTGTATTTATCACCCACTCCTGGTTTTAACTTATAAATACTGAGGTAAAAACTCACCAAATACTCAATGTGTGCACTTGGCCTTACAGATACTGAGGTAAAAAACTCACCAAATATTGAACATGTGCACGTGGCCTTACAAATACTGAGATAAAAAACTCACCAAATACTCAATGTGTGGCTGTGGCCTTACAAATAGTGAGGTAAACAAACTCACCAAATACTCAACGTGTGCATGTGGCCTTACAAATACTGAGGTAAGAGCTCACTAAATATTTAATGTGGGCACGTGGCCTTACAGATACTGAGATAAAAACTTCACCAAATACTCAACCTGTGGACGTGGACTTACAAATAGTGAGGTAAACAACCTCACCAACTACTCAACGTGTGCATGAGGCCTTACAAATACTGAGGTAAACAACCTCACCAAATACTCAACGTGTGCACGTGGCCATACAAATACTGAAAAACCTCTATTAAAATACAAGTTTATTAATAAATCCTTAAAATATTCCCAATAGACACAAAAACAATGACAAATAACAAAAGGGTCAGGTAAACCCTTACATAAATTGAAAATAGAGTAAAGGGACGGGGAGGGGGGGCCCTGGTGACTCTAGGTAGAAAGGATGTCCCTACCTATCAACGGAGGGTATGACACCTTAAATTTCCGGGCGCCTTCGTTACACGTCGACTGTACCTTTCCCTCACCCTAAATAGGGAAGATGACCCAAGAGGGAAAGGGGGGGCCGTCCCAAGATAGTTAGTATCTAACAGGATATAGACAGGTATGTATACTTATTTCAATTCCTGACCCAGATAATATAATATACAACCACTAAAAACAGAATGGTATAAATAAACAACAATATGCTGCACGATTTAACTCATGTGGTACATAATGATTTGTCACACAATAATATGTCACAGAAAACCTCTATAATCCTTATACAATCATGACAGGATTACAATCAGCAGAAAAGTTGATACCACCCAATGATACTGTTATCCTAGTGTAGGTAACAATAGCCCTTGTCACAGATGATACTAGACAATGACAAAGGATAACACAGGAAGAAAAAGAAAATAAACTTCCCTGAAAAAGCAGATCTTTATCCCTCTACGTGTTTCTCCTTTCCCATTAAGGCCCCTTTACACACTGAGACTTTCTAGTGATCCCACCAGCGATCCCAACCTGGCCGGGATCGCTATAAAGTCTTTGGGGAGTCGCTGGTGAGCTGTCAAACAGGCATACCTGGAAAACGACGCAACAGCGATCCGGACCTGCAGAACAACCTAGCTGGTCATTGGGGACGTTGTAAAGCAGCTTTTTGAAAGGGAAGTCGCTAATGAAGTCGCTGTAGCGGTGTCAAACACACCAATGCATGCTGCACAGTGGGAAACAAAGGACCAAAGAATGGTCCTGAGAGATGTGTAGTGATCAGCGACCTCATAGAAGGGGCCAGGTCGCTGATGCGTTTCACACACTGCAATGTCGCTGGGGAGGTCGCTATTACGTCACAAAACCGGTGACGTTACAGCGATGTCGTTTGCGATGTTGCAGTGTGTAAAGGGGCCTTTAGAGGTTCGTCATGAGGATTGGAGAGACGGCAACAAATCCTGTAAGGTGGTAATCCATGGCTGTAGGCATGTGACAAATCATTATGTACCACATGAGTTAAATCGTGCAGGATATTGTTGTTTATTTATACCATTCTGTTTTTAGTGATTGTATATTATATTATCTGGGGCAGGAATTGAAATAAGTATACAAACCTGTCTATATCCTGTTAGACCCTAACTATCTTGGGTCGGCCCCCCTTTCCCTCTTGGGTCATCTTCCCTATTTAGGGTGAGGGAAAGGGACAGTCGACATGGAACTGGGGGGACTGTAAACTTAAGATGTCATACCCTCCGTTGATAGGTGGTGACATCCTTTCTACCTAGGGTCACCAGGGCTCCCCATCCCTTTACTTTATTATCAATTTATGTAAGGGTTTACCTGACCCTTTTCTTATTTGTCATTGTTTTTGTGTCTATTGGGAATATTTTAAGGATTCATTAATAAACTTGTATTTTAATAGGGGTTTTGAGGTTACCCATTAGTCCGATTTAGTACTCTACCCGCATTTATTTTCTTTTGTTAATTTGCTTACAAATATTGAGGCAAACAACCTCACCAAATACTAAACGTGTCCATGTGTCCTTACAAATACTGAGGGAAAAACTCACCAAATATTCAATGTGTGCACGTGGCTTTATAAATACTAAGGGAAAAACTCATCACATACTCAACATGTGCACATGGCCTTAAATAAAACAAACACTATACTTGTTTGGTATCTTTGTAATCATACTAACTTGGAGCATCATACTGCCATGTCATTTTAACCGTAAACTGAACACTATAAATAAAAATAACTAAACACTATTGCAGAATTGGACTTCTTTTGGTGCTTTGCCACAATTGGACTTTTCCCCGCCTTTCAGTACATCAAATGATATAATGGATGTAATAACATGCGATCAATATATCGTAAATATTCAAAGATAATATCAATAAAAACATCAGCTTGGGTGGAAAAAACAAGCCCTCACACAGCTCCATATCCAAAAAATTGAAACTGTTACGGCCCTTGGAAAGTCGTGACACAAACAAGATTTTTTTTTTCAAAATGTCTGATTTTTTTATCACTTAAAACAAAAACTATAAATATTTGGTATGGTGTCATTCAAAAGTGCAAAAAGCAAACCCTCACTTAGGTAGATCAATGGAAAAATAAATGTTATGACTCTTGGAATAAGGGGAGGAAAAAACGAAAGTGTAAAAATGAAAATCACCCGGTCCTTAGAGGGTTAATACTTACTGGCATTCCACAATCTCTTGCTTACTGCATTATTTCTTACCAGTTTGGATTCTTCATTTTCTAGGAAAGCTAGTAATCTGGTGTTACGTGAGAGAATACGCATCTACAAGTGTCAGAACTCGCAGATCCTCCTGTACATACTCAATGATGTGTATTGTATGCAGTAGTTTAGAAGCATTGCATTGTGTATAAAATATTCTTTAACTATCTAATCTAATTTCTTTTTGGGAAATACATGCGTTTGGGAATATGGTTTTACTTGGCAAATGTAAGCAAGTTTAAATCAAGTGAAAATCTGTTTTCTTACATATGCAAGGTTTAGTGTATTACGCCTTCTAGAAATGTACTCAACATACCGGAGTAGCCTTATTTTAGAGTCATGTAAGGTCTCTTCCTTATTCTGAGACCTCATATGCTCCCAGGTTTTTGTTTGTTCAGAAGCATGACTGTCATACTTCTTGCAGTGACTCTTAAGATAAATTTAGTTGCTGACTTAAAACTTAATGTGCACATGAGCTTTGCCATCATGCTGTAAAAGCAGATCCTTTAGTGACCACATACATGTTGCTGACATAATAGTTCTCAACAGTTGTTTCTGCTGAGGAATATTTACCAGAATGTATTATGTCTCTTTTTCTAAACATTAGTCAGCAGACAACCAACTGCAGAGTAAAAAACGTATTAGTAATGAATAGTATCTCAAATCTATCAAGTAAAAATTGCAGATTTCTCCCTTACCAAAAGCAAATTTTGCAATAAGTTTGATAGAAATTGTACTTTTATTGATTAATATGCCTCAGTGTGACTGCTCCTCTTGCGCAGTTGCTGGCTTTTAGTGTAAAATATAAACCACTCAGTAATACCTTAAAGGGAACCTGTCAGGTCCCATATGCGTTATTCCCTATAAACATGGTGATGTGTGGCCTAGTAACCCCTTCCTACTCATCCCTGTGTTGTAATATTGTGTAATATGAATGTATAAAAATACATTTTCTTACACACATGTTCCCTATGTAAATGATCAGAGGGTCTAGTCCCCAAAGCGTCGCATCGCCCCGTGGGCGTTTGCATGCTTTCCGTGGTATCACGCCCCTGTGGGTGTGAATACCATGGATTTACATGAGCGACGTCACTGTCAGCTCCTTAAGATTCCGCGCGTGTGCACTTGCCATTCCTGCAGCCTTGTTATCCGGGTGCTTGCTTGTCGGCTTCATTGCGCATGTTCAGAAGATTCCTGCGGTTCCGACCATGCACAGAGTGCGTCTGAAGCCAACAAGCAAGCACCCGGATAACAAGGCTGCAGGAATCTTAAGGAGCTGACGGTGACGTCGCTCATGTAAATTCAATGTTTCATGCTACTTGGCATTGTGTCCTTGGTTGGAGCCCTAGGGAAACATAGTTTTTATGCTGATATTTATGTCACATGTGGTTTGGAAGTTTTTGCAGATACTGAGTCAGCAATATTTTTGGACTATGCTTCTACCTGTCGGTTGACCTCTCTCTCTAACTACATGTAGTCAGCCACTTTATGACTGGGTTGCTGTGGTTCCTAAATACTTCCGCTTTTCAATAATACCACTCACAGTTGATTGTGGAATAATTGGGAGGGAAGAAATTTTAGGCACTTTGACATCCTTATATAGTACCATACTTAAAGTTTACTTACTTGGACAACTCATTCCAATTGTTTGCCCCCATTAAAATAAAAAAAAACTTATACCCACCTCCACTACTGACGCTGTTCCAGCTGTGTGGGCATTGCCTCTCCCAGGACTCACGTGAGATTGTTACATTACTGAAGCCCTGTGCCCAATCATCGCTGGCTTCACTGTCCTCACCTTCGAATGATTAAGTAATGATGAGGAAATGAGAGCTGCAGCTGTCCACTCTTGATTACCTAATTTTCTGAAGGCACGGACAGTGAAGCCGGCGATGATTGGGCGCAGGGCTCGTGTGCTGTAACAATATGATATGAATACTGGGAGAACCAGTGCCAACACTGCTGGCATGGTGCCGATAACAGAGGTGAGAATAAGTTTTTTTTTTTATTTCAACGGGAGCAAACATGGGGAATGAAAAGGGGTTGTCCAAGTAGTTGACAATCCCTTTAAATTATGTGAGTTATTTTACAAATGTATGTAAAGCTAGACAACATGGCTATGTGCTTCATTTTATACCCCTATGTCATTGTGACTGAATGAGAAACCTGAAAAAAATAATAATTCAGTGAATTAAGAGCGGAATCCCAATACTTTTGTCCATTTAGTGTGTATGGACTTTCCCCTCTTTGGCCTTCTGCTGTATATGCCCAAATATATGTAAACATCCCTCTAATTATTGAGTTCAAATGATTTTTGCAATCTTCTGCAAACATCTTCAAAAACTAAGCACATAGCTAAATATTGGTAGCTCTATGTATTATACTAAAGCCTCCAATGACTGAACATGGCACTATCATAGGATACTGGTAAACTTTCCGATCTGAAAGTTTCAACTGCAAATGCTTTTATTGAAATCTGAGAGTGCTAATGTTCCCAATATGATATGACCAGACAGTGTGGTTTATGGCGTGAGTTTACATATTTCTCCTAATGTAGAGATTCTAAAAAGAGTAAGTGCAAACTGCGTGTCTCTGGGGGGTCCAGTTGTCATTCTTGTAAGGGTGTATACAGGTGGTTTGTTGTGCAGTTTAAATAGTATGCATAGACTGGCTCTTGTTGGGCACAGTGGTGTCACTACTCGGTCATGACAAATGGTATGTAGATGGTCTCCAGCAACAGCTCAAGTGGATTTTACTCACTGGGAGGCAACAAGCCTGAAAATTGCAGAATCTTAAAGGGTAAAAGGCTTGAAGAGATGGTCACGATGTACAAATGACATAAGACTGATAACACTTTGCTTGTACTTGTGACAGTCTGCAGGCAGCAGTTTAGTAGCAACTCTGTTTCTTACAGTTTCTTTCACAATACAGCACGGCAAATACTCACGGTGCTAGTCATGGTGCCTCCTATTAGCCACTTCACTTGGCAACAGTGGCCCTTGTTGTGCAATTTGCACACTCTTGCAGCTTATTCACAGATCTTTACACACAGACACTTGTCTTTTGCTGTCTCTCATCATCAGCACTCAGACTCTGCTTATGTGACCATCCTCACAGTTGGGAATAGGCCCATATGTTCCCATCTGTTGTGGCAAATGTTCGCTCTTATGGTGCTCGTGTATTCTGTTCTGCACCCTGCTGGAAAATGGATTTTTCACTCACAGGAATAAACCTCTATGTTGCCTCTATAAAAGCTAACCTCTTTTTCCTGAGGAAGACTACATCGACTGAAGTGTAGGCTGGTGGTTAATACAGTGAAAAAAATAATTATTTGATTCTTGCTGATTTTGTGAGTTTGCCCACTGACAAAGACATGAACAGTCTATAATTTTAAGGGTAGGTTAATTTTAATAGTGAGAAATTATATTAATATATTTGCATTTTGCAGAGAGAAATAAGTATTTGATACCCTACCAACCATTAAGAGTTCTGGCTCCTACAGACCACTTAGATGCTCCTAATCAACTCGTGACCTGCATTAAAGACAGCTGTGTTAAATTGTACCTGTATAAAAGTCTCCTGTCCACAGACTCAATTAATCAGTCAGATGCTACCCTCTACAACATGGGCAAGACCAAAAAACTTTCTAAGGATGTCAGAGACAACATCATAGACCTGCACAAGGCTAGAATGGGCTACAAAACCATAAGTAAGACACTGGATGAGAAGGAGACAACTGTTGTTGCAATAGTAAGAAAATGGAAGAAATACAAAATGAGTGTCAATCGACATCAATCTGGGGCACCATGCAAAATCTCACCTCGTGGGATATCCTAGATCATGAGGAACATGAGAGATCAGCCTACAACTATTCAGGGAGAACTTGTTAATGATCTCAAGGCAGCTGGGACCTCTGTAACCAAGAAAACCATTGGTAACAGATTATGCCATAATGGCTTAAAGTCCTGCAGTGCCCGCAAAGTCCCACTGCTAAAGAAGGCACATGTGCAGGCCTTCTGAAGTTTGCAAATAAACACCTGGATGATTCTGAGAGTGATTGGGAGAAGGTGCTGTGGTCAGATGAGACATAAATTGATGTCTTTGGCCTTAATTCAATTCCCTGTGTTTGAAGGAAGAAAAATGCTGCCTATGACCCAAAGAATACCATCCCCACTGTCAAGCATGGAGCTGGAAACATTATGTTTTGGGTGTGTTTCTCTGCTAAGGGCACAGGACTACTTTACTGCATCAATGGGACAATGGATGGAGCCATGTACCAGTACCATAAAATCCTGAGTGAGAACTTCCTTCCATCCACCAGAACATTAAAAATGGGTCGTGGCTGGGTCTTCTAGCACAACAATAACCCAAAACATACAGCCAAGACAACAAAGGAGTGGCTATAAAAGATCACATTAACATCATGGAGTGGCCTAGCCAGTCTCCAGACCTTAATCCCATAGAAAACCTATGGAGGGGGCTGAGGCTTTGAGTTGCCAAAAGACAACCTCAAAATCTTAATGGTTTAGAGATGATCTGCAAAGAGGAGTGGACCAAAATTCCTCCTGGCATGTACAAACCTCATCATCACCTACAAAAAACATCTGACTGCTGTGATTGCCAACAAGGGTTTTGCCACCAAGTATTAAGTCTTGTTTGGCATTGGCAGAGGGATCAAATACTTATTTCTCGCTGCAAAATGCAAATAAATTTATATAATTTATACAATGTGATTTTCTGGATTTTATTTTGTATATTCAATCTCTCACTGTTAAAATTAACCTATCCTTAAAATTATAGGCTGTTAATGTCTTTGTTAGTGAGCAAACTCACAAAATCAGCAAGGGATCAAATACTTATTTCCTTCACTGTATGTGCTCCTCTTAGCCACACCACTTGGCAAGTTTTATATTCCCTTTTCTTCCTAGCTTTCAATGTTGCACATAACTTCTCCTTTCCTGCTTTTGCAAAAAATATTAAATTGATATTTTGCCCGGAAAGATTACCCTAAGCTGTATTTAAATATAACCTTTATTGGCAAGTATAAAATGTAAGGGATGACAAAAACTAGTACCCCTAAGACAAAGATAGAAAATTCAGACAATAGAACACATATTTGGAAACGCAAAATGTATGCCGTCTCACCAATAAGAAGGAGGTGATAAGAGACTAAGTTACCCCTTGAAAAACTGTCACCTTCCCAACCTTGAAATGAAAACACCTTAAACAATAGAAGTGGTACCCCCGTTCCTCGGAGGCTTGCCCTCACTGACCCTATTACTCAAATACAGGTAAAAACAGGAGGATAAAGATACATCAATAGGGGGTAGAGCATAATAGTAAGGCAAAATGCATATCACATAACATGGTTAACATAGCAGATTTCCACAAAGACACATGTATTTATAACCCAACAGTGTAAACATGATATGCAAGTAATATCAGAAGTAATAAAATGAAATTTCAGACCATATCCGCCTCTAGGTGTTTCTCCCCCCACATAGATGAGAAAGCGGGATCTTCAGGAGGCTTGTCACGGTTTCAGCTTGATACATGAAATGTCCACAAATGTCATATAAAGGTCTAGAGGTAATGGCTCTAAAAAATGAAAAAAATATGAAAAATAAATATACATGGTACTACATAGCAATATAAATCTGCCAAATTGCAGAAAGCAAATAGAAACCGTGGGTTAAACGGACTAGATATGAATACCAACCCCACTTTGGACCGACACTATGGATATGAAAAAATTGATCATATTGAATATACTCTTGTGCAAGGTCCCCCCTATAGTCCTAACTCACCATGCCCCCCAAACAGAACCTGCATCAGATTAAGGACTAAGCTCACTTGTAAATATTGAATAAGATACCTTTAAATGGGTCTGCTCACAAGTGTGGGTTAATCACATTAATACAAAGTAATTATCCCACCTGGTCGCTTGATAGAGCTAAGAAAATTGTTGACACCAAAAATAGGAATGTGCTACTAAGGAGTAGTATCCAAGTCAAAACCAAGGAGGGGTTAAATATCCCGACCTTGGTGCTTACTTTCATTAGTTCCTTTAAATCGATTTCAAAAATAGTCAGGGAAAATCTGCATGTTGTGAGGGATGATTCCATAATTAACAGCAGTCTAAATAATGGCATAAGAATAGTTTCCACAAAAGCACCGACTCTGGGACAATCATTATCTCCTAGCTTATTGAAAAATCATAAAAAAGTGTAACAATTCCACATGGGTAAGTACGGTGGGATATTATAAGTGTGGTGTCTCTCCCTGCAGGACATGCACCTTTTCTCTGAAAACACAAACATTTGAAAATTTTGATAACAGTAAAAAATATCCGTAAATTCTTGAACTGTAATTCTGATTATGTAGTGTATGTTATTCTATGCACTGAATGTAATCTTAATCATGTTAATATGTTGCTTCCACGATTAGAAGGCTAAAATGTAGGATACGGGAACATTTATATGAGATTTCAGATAATTCTAATAGGAATGTGTCCAATGCCGTAAAGCATTTTATCAAGCACCATAACCGCAGCACAAATAGCTTTTAGGTATTTGCAATTGAACATATCCGGGGTGGAAATAGAGAATTAAGGCTAAGAAATAGGGAAGCTTATTGGATTTTTATTCAGGGAATTGTGGCCCCACAGGGTTTAAATATCAGAAATAAGGTAATGTTACATTATTAGTTTTCGTAATTTCTTATCTAAATTTTCATTATAATATCTATGACAAAATGGGTGGAATGGATTTTTTTCCAATGTTTCTTAATGTTTTTTTTTTATTTTATGTTCTGAGTAAATATTGTACAATCTTTCTACATTGTTCATAATGTCCACGAATATATGTATATATTTCTTTTATTTTTGCAATTTTGTATATTGTATTGTCTTGTGATTGTTATATATTTTTTAGTGTATTTAGAAACCTTTTCTAGTATATGACATAGGTGTGGTTCAGTCGGGTGTCAGATGTGCTTGATTTACCAATCCATTGGCTGACTATTTCAGAGACCTCTGTTACACTGACTGTTCACATTCATCAAGTCTAAGAAGCGTTGCGCTTGAAACGCGTCTGGTGTGAGCCAACAACTGCTATGGACCTACTATATTACTCATTAATCATGCAATATTTTCTTGGATGATTTTAAAGAAATTACCAATAAAGGTGAATTTTATTTTAAAGAAAAAAAATCTGGAAGCTGGATAATTTCTTCTTGTTTCACTTGTACCTGACGTTGAAGCAGCAGCGGGATCCTTTGCTTTTTATTACCGACGGAACTGAGCGGTCTCCGGGGTGAGCTGAATTCTTTTTCTCCAAACTATATATCTTTTATCTCTTCCAGTGAGCAGGCGACTCGAATCCTATAGGAAAGCTTACTGTTGCTTGTAGAAGTTTCTGGATTCAATGACGTTGCTGAGCTCCTGGGCAAATTTACTGCTCCTAAGAAAAAGGCTCCAAGCAGTCTCTCAGTTTGCCACTGGCCCTGAAAGTCTAGGTGTCCTAGGGACTGATACCCTGCCAATATGCAGCTGGTCCCTCCAGAGGTTTCAAAAGTTACCTCAGGCCAAGGCCGTCACCATTTTACACTCCTCTCACACGTTCCCTCTGACACTAACTGACTTTACCGCACCCTTAAGCTCCTTCCCCTCTCCTACTAGGGCGCACACACAAGCCTTGTTGTCAGCTCAGGTGAACAGCCCCAGTAAGAGAGTGTAGGCAAATGTTTGTATGTAGTGAACAGCAGAGAAAACCTAAATCTCATTAAAGCTGGCAATACATGTGTCACGCTGGTTTCTTTCCAGCGAGACTCGTCATTAAGTGGACATTTTTTCCTTTTAGCACCTGAGGGGTTAATGCTTCTTTTGCAAGTCTGCTGAAAGGCATTCCCTCAGGTGCTCTAAGTTATTCATTAGGCTGGACCTTTAAAAGGTTCCAGCATCCTTCACACAGTGCTGGTTATTTTCTCTCCACAGTTGATAGAGACAACCATTGTGTTTGGTCGTGTTCTACCCTAGTTCCTGTAGCCTTCTGCAAACAAGGTGTAGTTTGCTAGGTTGCAGAAACAACGTTATTTTGTTATTTTTCTTTATTTTATTTTTGGTGCTGTTCCCTGGAGTTATCCCGTTGAACAGGTAGGGGGTCTCTAGACCAGGGTCCGTGTTGGAGACAAGGACAGGTTGGAGGGTCATGCCCTATTTTCAAGTGTACCCGTGGCTTGAGGGCAAGTCAGAGTTCTTCAGCTTACAGGGTCAGAGAAGCCCCTATCCCTGGAGAGCGGTCCATACACGTGACAACATGTTATACATATTGAAATATACATGCAGCTATTATTTGTGGTGACCACAACTGCTCATCTGAATGAGTCTGCTCTCTATAGGCACAAAAGAATATACAGTACGTTAGCTCACTGTATACCTTGGACAGACATGCTAATGCCAATGTCACAATGCCCATGACTCAAACTCAAGCATTTTATACAGTGGCTGATGCATCCCTGTAAGACCCCAGATTTTTCTAACACGATTGATTCAGACATTACCCATATTTCACATCACACATGGAACACTATCAGATTTGTAGCACATTGGTTGTAGCACACATATAGACAAGTGATAGGTTCTCTTTAATAAGAAATATTAAAATATTGTAAGCTTTAGGCTGTGTGCGCACGTCTGCGTGTTGCATGCTTTTACGCTGCGTTTAGAACTGCAGCGCAAGTGCACGCGTCCTGCGTCCCCAACACAATCTTTGAAGATTGTGCATAATCCAGCAGCACGTTGCGTTTGAGAGCACAGCGATTCGGATGCTGAAATTTTGATCCAAAACGCTGCATTCTAAAAAGCAACATGTCACTTCTTTTGTGCGTTCCGGATGCTTTTCCCACTCTGTCTATGGCAGAGCAAGCATCCAGAACGCATCAATTCTGCATTCAACAATGCATTCAGCTGCTTTCTGAAAAGCATGAACACTGCGGAAGATTTGGCATGGGAGAACGCGAACGTGTGCACATACCCTTAATTTCAACGTTTCAGATTAATCAAGTAATGTTCTTAGAATGTATTCAAATGTCTGCTTACTGTAAGTATATTCATATCAGTCACCAGCATTATTTACATCGAGCTAATAGCTTCATCCCTGACCTTTACAAAGATGACGCACTGTGATTGATACTTCTAATGGTCGGAGGGACTGACTTTCATTCAGTGCACAGATCTAGTTATTCTGGGAATGAGATGGACTCTGCATTTTTTATTTGATATAAATATAGTATTTTTTTCGCATTTTGCAAATTTTAAGACAAGATATCCAAATTTTGTGCGTGGTTTAAGAATTGAAGCATCTTTAGCTCTTAAGGCCCTGTCACACACAGAGATAAATCTGCGGCAGGTCTGTGGTTGCAGTGAAATTGTGGACAATCAGTGCCAGGTTTGTGGCTGTGTACAAATGGAACAACATGTCCATGATTTCACTGCAACCACAGATCTGCCAAAGATTTATCACTGTGTGTGACGGGGCTTTAAGATTTCACATGCAAGAACAACTATATACATTTTCATGGTTGGATAAAACTAAGCGTATTAAAATAGTGAATTGTTCTTACACACTTTCATGCTTTTGATATCAGTTTGATTAATCAATTTTCTTTTTAATTTTACCTACCTATTCCTTAGGTTAATCCATAAATATACTATTCAAACATATGACTGAATGTTTGCATCCATCTGATATTGACTTGGATACTAAAAGAAAATAGTACAATTAACCCTTTTTTGTGCTTCTGAAAAGTGTAAGAGTTACTATATGCATTTTACTAGCTTCAGAAAAAGTCATCCAGATGTAAACTTCCAAATACAGTTGAAAGCAGAGGTTTACATACACTATCTAAAAAGACCCGTCTGCAGCTTTTTATCACTATCTGACATGAAATCAGAATAAACCTTTCCTATTTTAGGTCAATTAGGAACCAATATTATTTATATTTGCCAAATGCCAGAATAATGAGACAGAGAGAATGTCTTATGGCATTTTTATTACTTTCTGCAAAGTCAAACGTTTACATATATTTCATTAGTATTTGGTTGCATTGCCCTTATACTGTATGACTTGTGTCAAACGTTTTGGATCTCCTTCCACAAGCTTCTCACAATAGTTGGTAGGAATTTGGGCCCTTTCCTCATGAGAGAACTGGTGTATCTGAGCCACAAACTGGTTTGTAGGTTGCCTTGCCCGCAGCGGCCTTTTCAACTTTGCCCATAAATTTTCAATATGATTTAGATCAGGGTTACTTTGTTATTCTTAAGCCACTTTGTAACCAGGTTGGTAGTATGCTTTGGGTCATTATCCATTTGGAAGACCCATTTCCAACGAAGCTATAAGTTCCTGGCTGATGTCTTGAGATGTTGCTTCAGTATTGCCACATAATCTTCTTTACTCATGGTGACATATATTTTGTGAAGTGCACTAGTTCCTCCTGCAGCAAAACAACCCCACAACATGATGCTACCACCACCGTGTTTCACAGTTGGGATGGTGTTCTTAGGCTTCAAAGCTTCTCCCTTTTCCTCCAAACATAACGATTGACATTATAGCCAAACAGTTCCATTTTAGTTTCATCACAGGGCATGTCTCCAAAAATTAAGGTCTTTGTTGCAGTGTGCATTTGCAACCATTAATATGGCTTTTTTTTATGTTTCTTTTGGAGTAATGGCTACTTCCCTGCCAAGTGGCTTTTCAGCTCATGTCGGTACAGTACTCGTTTCACTGTGGATAATGACATTTCTTACCAGCTTCCGCCAGTATCTTCACAAGGTCTTTTGCTTTTGTTCTTGGGTTGATATGCACATATCTGACCAAAGCACGTACATCTTTGGTACACAGAACCCAGCTCCTTCCTGAGCGGTATGATGTCTGGACATTCCCATCTTGTTTTTACTTGCGTATAATTGTTTGTACAGATGAACGAAGCACTTTCAGGTATCTGGAAATTGAACCCAAGGATGAACGAATTGCAAGTCCACAATTCAGGGTGTTTCAGGTGTGCATTAAAATACATCCACAGGTGTGTTCCTAATTAACTCAGATGTTGCCAATAAACCTTTCAGAAGCTTCCAAAGGCATGATATCATCACATGGGCTGACCCATATTGTTTAAAGGCATAGTACTCTTAGTGTATGTACACTTTTGACTTTGCAGAAAGTAATAAAAATGCCTTAAAATAATCTCGCTCTCTCATTATTATGGCATTTGGCAAATATAAATTATTTTGGTAACCTAATTGACTTAAAATGGGAAAGGTTTATTCTGATTTCATGTCAGATAGTGAGAAAAACCTGCAGATGTGTATTTTTAGATAGCGTATGTAAACGTCTGGTTTCAACTGTATATCCCAAAAGGACAGGTTCTGCCCTACACAAATCTTTGAAATGATGTATACAGTTTTATAGGCATGCAGACACATAGTTACATAGGTTGAAAAAAAACTTAGGTCCATCAAGTTCAACCTTTCCTCACCATTATACACTAGACATTTTTTGGCACTAAATTATTGATAACCCGTAATGCCATTTTTGCTGTGGAAAGCATCCAATCTTTTTAAAAGCTGTTGCAGTGTTTGTCATTACTACCGCTTGTGATAGGAAATTCTTTACTTCTTTTTTAGCTGCTTGAATCTCCTTTCTTACTCCCGTAATGAGTGACCCCCCTGGTCCTTAGTATTGTCTTTGGAATCAATTACCATTGTGCCTGTCTTTTATATTGACCACACATGTATTTATACATATAAATGAGATCTCCTCTGAGACAACTTTCAACTTTTCCACCTCTCATCATATGTGAGGCCTTCCATTCCTTGTAATAATCTAGCTGCCCACTTTTGAACTGACTAACCTTGTGAATATCCTATTTAAAATGTGGAGTTCAAAACTGGATCCCATATTCTAGATGTGGCCTTACAAGTTATCTATAGAGGGGTAACAATACGTTCTGATCACGGCATCTAATGTCACTTTTTATACACCGTAAAATGTTGTTTGCCTTTGCAGCCACTGCTTGACATTGAGTACTGCTACTCTGCTTTCTTGTAACCAGAAGGTCAGTTTTTAATATCCTACATAGTTTGGTGTTCTCAGCAAAGATTGACACTTTAATCTCAACTCTATCTACAAGGTCATTAATAAAGACATTAAAAAGAATCTGTCCTAGCACAAATCCCTGAGGTACCCCACTGATGACTATAACCCAATTAGAGAATGTACCATTTACGACTCTTTATTTCCTGTGTTTTAGCCAATTCCTTACCAATCTGCATATAGTTTTCCCTAGTCCTTACTTCTGGAGTGTCATTATAAGGCTATTATGTGGTACAGTATCAAATGCCTTTGCAAAGTACAGATAAATTAGCTGCATTACCAACATTAAGATTTGCACTTACCCCCTCATAGAACCCCAACAGGTTGGTTAGGCACGATTTATCTTTCATGAATCCATGCTGTCTGTCAGTTATTATATTATTCTCTGCAATATATTTTTGCATGTCATCTCTTATAATGCTCTTAAAAACTTTGCAAACCACTGATGTCAGGCTTACTGGACAGTAGTTGCCTGGATCCACCCTCTTTCTTTTTTTAAATATCGGTATCACATCAGCAATCCTCCAATCCCGAGGCACCAACCCTAATTCTAAGAAGATGAGATACTTCAGTCTGTCAATTACTGAGCTCCATTCCCTCAATATTCGTGGATGAAAGCAATCTGGCCAGGGGATTTGTCAATGTTTAATTTGTTCAGACGCCTAACATTGGCCAAAAATGTGGTGGGAACAGAGCTTTTGAACCATGAACCACATTTCAAGTTTTAGTAGAATACTTGGTTATTTAAAATTACCAAGCTTTAGGACAGCAGGAGAAATGAACAGGTTAAACAGGGGTGCCAAGTACATAGACTTAAGCTGAAGCTTAGTTTATTCAGTTTATTTACCTACAATAATTCTCAAGTTCTCTTAGTTCTTGTTCAGTCAGTCAGGAATGTCACTCTTCTAATCTCTGCTAGAGTTCATTCACTTCTAAAGCTCTTCAGAGCTTATATTTAGCTGCTGTACGCAGAACTACTTGTCTATAAGCAAATAATAATGTTCACTGAACAACATATTTTGTCCTTAACAATTTTTTTTATTTTAACTTCACTAAACAAAAACAGTATATCTAGTACTACATAAATGTACTCACTCAAAGTGTATAACCTTTGCTGTGATTTTTTGTGAGTTCGAGAAACATGACAACATCAGTTGGCTTCTAAATTTCCCAGACATTAAACTGCAATCTATGAGATGTGCTGGAAAAATGAGTCCGATGCATGGAGACCCCTCATATAACATACAGAACTAAAATGATTTCATTAAAACAAGAAGAAACATTTAATCTACTTTTCACATAAGGGTCTGAAAGTGCAGTCCAGTAGTAAGCAGGGATTTGTTATATGGCCTCACATTCACTTTTCGTTAGCCTTTTATTTTTGTGCAACAATATTTACCACAGAGATTGACAATTGCTATGGACATTAGGCAAACACATTTTTATAATCTTTCAAATGGTTTTGAGTGGGGGTCTTCCTCTAAAAATAGAAATATAAAAACAGAAGTTAGGAAACCCTTACATTTGTTACAAAAACATCTGATTTAGATGGGGTGGTCTTCACAAAATGTACTACCGTAAATGTTTCAGATGTCAGATACTATTTACAAGGGAAAACATATCATTGGGGCAACCCAGGGGTCAAGGAGGTAAGGCTGCTTTCACACCTCCGGTTTTAGCAGAGCCGGCCAATCCGGCTCTAAAACCTATGCAATGGATGTGGCGTCAAAACCGCATCCTTTGCATACGTTTTTTACACGCAGCCCGTCCGTTTTTTGCCGCTTGCTGCAGGCTACTGAGCATGCGCAGTGGAAAAAACCGCATGCGGCGGCCGGATGCGGTGTTTGCCGCAGGACGCCGCATGCAGCGTCCATAGGCATGCATTGCAAATTGCACCACATCGGCCAGATGCGGCGCGATGCGGGTTTTTTAGCCGGACAAAAAACGTGCCAGGCAACATTCCATCCGGCTGCCGCATCGGCTAAATATGCCGCATGTGGCAAAAACCGGATGGAACTCAAGCCCATGCGGCACAATACGGCACTAATGTAAGTCTATGCAAAAAAAACGCAACCAGCGGCAAAAAAAACGGTTGCGGTTTTTCTGCAAAGCACTGGATTGTGCCGCACAGGAAAAACTGGATGTGTGAAAGCAGCCTTAGGGACCCCATTTTCACCTCCAAAGCAGGTGGAATTGTGCATTATAATGAGCTATTGGGCCCATATACTGTTCCTGCGTAGGGGCCGCCATCTGTCTGTGTCCACCAATGATTTGTTACATTTCTTTTTAATACTTATGTGTATTATTTATTTATCAAGAAATGTTTTTTGAAAGAAAAAATATGTAGACATGAAACTGAAATAGACATCATATTCTAAAAACTGCTATAAAAAAATATTAGCCCAAATAAAGACAGTTTACTACAATATCCTGAAAGAAATATCTTGCTTTCAATATTGCATCTGGAAGTATCTAAAGTACATATGGCTTCCAGCAGAGATCTCGCCAGCCCTTTACACGCTGTACAATATCCTTTGGCTCTGTAACATACTGTTTTTGCCTAAGTAAACAATGAACTAGGAACAAATCTTGGCTGGTAATGCAACCGGACATTGTCTGTACTGTCCACCCACTAAAGTACTTGTAGGATATTAATGTGAGTACAAAACATTGACATGAGGTTATGTATCATGAATCATGATGAGCTAGCATCTGGCCATCACTGCTTCTGTAGCCATACCCCTTTTCATAAATTGTGGTTATCATTCACAGCACAGGTGTTTACTTTTTGCGGGGAAAAAAGACAAGTGCAGATAACTCTGTGAGACTAAGGCTATGTGCACACAGTGCGTCTTTTTGACGCTGCATTTTTGTGCGTTTTTGGCCGCTAAAAACGCACAAAAACGCACCTGCGTCGAAAAAACGCGGCAAAAAACGCACGCGTTTTGCCGCGATTTGGTGCGTTTTTTTGCTGTGTTTTGCTGCGTTTTTGCTCACTGCGTCTTTATGCGTTTTTTATCAGTGAACAAAAAAAAAAGGTCTGATGTCATTTCCTTCTTCAATGTGTTCTTCATTCTCCACTAGTGTATGCAGAAGAGCAGACAGCTGCAGAACTACAAGGCTCAGCATCCTCCATCCAATAGTGTATGCAGGAGAGCAGACAGCAGCTGTCGAACTACAAGGCTCAGCATCCTCCTTCCAGGACTGTATGCAGGATTTCTTTGCCCCCCCAAACAAAAAAAATGACGTGGGCTTCGCCATATTTTTGTATGCTAGCCGGGTACAGCAGGCAGGTACGGGCTGCCCCCAACCCCCAGCTGCCTATTTGTACCCGGCTGGGAACCAAAAATATAGGGAAGCCCTTTTTTTTTAAATTATTTCATGAATTTCATGAAATAATTTAAAAAAAAAATGACGTGAGCTTCGCCCAATTTTTGAGTCCAGCCGGGTACAACTAGGCAGCTGGGGATTGGAATCCACAGTGCAGGGTGCCCATGCTTTCTGGGCACCCCCGCTGTGAATTGCAGTCCCGCAGCCACCCCAGAAAATGGCGCTTTCATAGAAGCGCCATCTTCTGGCGCTGTATCCAACTCTTCCAGCTGCCCTGATGCCGGGTGGCTCGCCGGGTAATAATGAGGTTAGGGCTAGCTGTATAGCTGGCCCTAAGCCCGAAATTCATGGTGTCACGCCAATATTAGACATGGCCACCATGAATTTCTAGTAAAGATAAAAAAAAAACACAACACACAGAAAAATATTTTTATTAGAAATAAAACACAACACAATTAGTGACTCCATCTTTATTGAAATAAACCCCCCTCCGCAGTAATCCTGGGTCAGGGTCCCGCGCCGTCCAATCCGGATCCAATATCATCTGATGGATTTGCTGGAAGGCAAAGCGATCAGATGATGTGTCAGGATCAAGTGCCTGAATCCCATCACACATCAGCTGATTGTATAAAAGCCGATTATACAATCAGCAGATGCATCGGTGCAAAAAAAAAAAATAATACTCACTTATGTGCTGATTACCGGCAGCTCCTGCAGCGATGGGGCGGGAGTCTGATCCTGTCCGATCGCTGCAGCAGCTGCCGGTAATCAGGGATGAAGTCTCCTGACGCATCCGCTGATACCGGCCGGGCGCCCGCGTCACCGCGATACTTACGATCAGCTGATGCGTCAGGTGACTGCATCAGGTGATCCATCGCCAGGTCCTGCATCCATCGGAGCTTTTCCGGCCGTCTGCACACAGCCGGAGCGGCGATACCGTGAGAGGAGATGGGAGCGGGCATGGCACCGGGAGTCTGCAGACAGGTGAGTATAACTTTTTTTTTTTTTTTCTACTGTTAACTTTTGTCTTCGCAGCCGCTTCCACCTCCCGCCCAGACATGGCGCCGCACGGCAGCATACATGCACAGGACGGGAGATGGAAGCGGCGGTGACGGTACCGGGAGGATTCACGCTTCTGTATATACTGACAGAAGGAATCCTCTTCCTGTACACGTCACTTTACTACCCACCTCCTGCGTTTTTAGCTGCGTTTTTGGTCTTAGAAACGCACCAAAACGCACCAAAACGCAGCTATTTGCGTTTCTCATTGCGTCTTTCAACATCCCATTGAACTCAATGGATGAAAAGCGCAGTGAAAAACGCGGGAATAATTGACATGCTGCGCTTTTGTGGTCACCACAAAAACACAGCTGAAAAAAAACGCTGAGTGGGGACAGCAAAAATGAAAACTCATAGACTTTGCTGAGGAAGCAAAGTCATGCAGTTTTGAGGCCAAAAACGCACCCGAAAAACGCGCAAAAATGCCGAGAAAAACGCACTGTGTGCACATAGCCTAAAGGCCCCGTCACACACAGAGATAAATCTTTGGCAGATCTGTGGTTGCAGTGAAATCATGGACATATTGTTCCATTTGTCCACAGCCACAAACCTGGCACTGATTGTCCACAATTTCACTGCAACCACAGATCTGCCGCAGATTTATCTCTGTGTGTGACAGGGCCTTAAGCCTACGTGCCCACGGGACAATGTACCCCCCGACTTTTCCTCAGGTTTGTCCGCAGGTTTCCCGCAGCTGCTCCCCGGAATCCGCAGCTTTCCATTGCTGCGGGATTCGAGCATTTTTGTTGCGGTAAACCTACGGGACAAGTGCGGAGATACCTGCGGATTTCTCATTATGTATCTCCATAGTGGAAAGGCGGGACATCCGCAGGTATTTCCGCATGAATAATTGACGTGCGGTTACGTGCGGCTGCGGGACATCCGCAGCATATTCTGCAGCTGCACATACCGCAGCATTGATACAGCACTCCCCAAATCCCATAGGATAATTTGGGGAGTGTCTGTGCTTGCGTAAACCTGTGGATTTATCTGGAAAATCCAGATAAATCCGCAAGTTTTCCACAGGAAAATCTGTGGGTACTTTGTCCCGTGGGCACATAGCCTAAAGCGGGCTTTACACGCTACGACATCGCTAATGCGGAGTCGTTGGGGTCACGGAATTCGTGACGCACATCCGGCCGCATTAGCGATGCCGTTGCGTGTGACATCGATTAGCGATTTTGCATCGTTGCAAAACAGTGAAAAATCGCTAATCGGCGACACGGGGGTCCATTCCCAATTATCGTTACTTCAGCAGTAACGAGGTTGTTCCTCGTTCCTGCGGCATCACACATCGCTGCGTGTGACGCCGCAGGAGCGAGGAACGTCTCCCTACCTGCCTCCCGGCCGCTATGCGGAAGGAAGGAGGTGGGCGGGATGTTACGTCCCGCTCATCTCCGCCCCTCCGCTGCGATTGGGCGGCGGTTCAGTGACGTCGCTGTGACGCCGCACGGACCGCCCCCTTAGAAAGGAGGCGGTTCGCCGGTCACAGCGACGTCGCCGGACAGGTAAGTATGTGTGACGGCTCTGGGCGATGTTGTGCGCCACGGGCAGCGATATGCCCGTGTCGCGCAACAGATGGGGGCGGGTACGCACACTAGCGATATCGGGACCGATATCGCAGTGTGTAAAGTAGCCTTAAGACAACAAGGTGTTTTGGAAGTCAGGATCGAAGCTCTGTTACTATTGTGTACAAAATGTATACATGTATGCATGAACTTTTAATCACATAGGAGCCTCACATCTGTACTCAAGATGCTTCCACTAAAAAAAGGTGTAGTAATAGCCAGTAACTGTTTCTAAAATGGCATTTTAACATTTTTTTTTTTATGGTGAGCATGTGAGCATCCTGGATAGTTCAGAATTAGAGATGATTGAACCCAAAGTTCAGTGTTAGGTGATCATACTTAACACAGACATTACAAAAAAATAAAGTTTGGCTATTTTACGTATGAACACCACTCACACGAGCATCGGCTGTGCTCAGGTACGCTTGGTGCTCAGCCCAGTGCAAGCCGCTTGCAGTGTTTGAATGGCTCACACTGGGGGAAAGAAAATGGAAAGGCCCCGCCAACCCTCCCCTAGAAGTGTTCCGTTTATGGCTGACTGCATGTGGGTGAAGAACCGAACTGCCTAATTAACAGCTTCCATTGGGGTTCAGGTCAAGTCCAGGTTGCATACCAAACTTCATCTAAAGTCCGGCTGAACCCACCAAACCGAACTTCCACTGGTGTGCTCATCTCTAATCAGAATACTTCCATGATGCACATATGCGGTGCAATAGTGTTTTTATGTTAAGAATGGTATATATGTGCTTGTCATTAATAGTTTTAAAAAACATTATAATTGAGCAAAATAATGTATACAGTTAGGTCCAGAAATATTTGGACAGTGACACAAGTTTTGTTATTTTAGCTGTTTACAAAAACATGTTCAGAAATACAATTATATATATAATATGGGCTGAAAGTGCACACTCCCAGCTGCAATATGAGAGTTTTCACATCCAAATCGGAGAAAGAGTTTAGGAATCATAGCTCTGTAATGCATAGCCTCCTCTTTTTCAAAGGACCAAAAGTAATTGGACAAGGGACTCTAAGGGCTGCAATTAACTCTGAAGGCATCTCCCTCGTTAACCTGTAATCAATGAAATAGTTAAAAGGTCTGGGGTTGATTACAGGTGTGTGGTTTTGCATTTGGAAGCTGTTGCTGTGACCAGACAACATGCGGTCTAAGGAACTCTCAATTGAGGTGAAGCAGAACATCCTGAGGCTAAAAAAAAAGAAAAAATCCATCAGAGAGATAGCAGACATGCTTGGAGTAGCAAAATCAACAGTCGAGTACATTTTGAGAAAAAAGGAATTGACTGGTGAGCTTGGGAACTCAAAAAGGCCTGGGCATCCACGGATGACAACAGTGGTGGATGATCGCCGCATATTTCCTTTGGTGAAGAAGAACCCGTTCACAACATCAACTGAAGTCCAGAACACTCTCAGTGAAGTAGGTGTATCTGTCTCTAAGTCAACAGTGAAGAGAAGACTCCATGAAAGTAAATACAAGGGGTTCACATCTAGATGCAAACCATTCACCAATTCCAAAAATAGACAGGCCAGAGTTAAATTTGCTGAAAAACACCTCATGAAGCCAGCTCAGTTCTGGAAAAGTATTCTATGGACAGATGAGACAAAGATCAACCTGTACCAGAATGATGGGAAGAAAAAAGTTTGGAGAAGAAAGGGAATGGCACATGATCCAAGGCACACCACATCCTCTGTAAAACATGGTGGAGGCAACGTGATGGCATGGGCATGCATGGCTTTCAATGGCACTGGGTCACTTGTGTTTATTGATGACATAACAGCAGACAAGAGTAGCCGGATGAATTCTGAAGTGTACCGGGATATACTTTCAGCCCAGATTCAGCCAAATGCCGCAAAGTTGATCGGACGGCGCTTCATAGTACAGATGGACAATGACCCCAAGCATACAGCCAAAGCTACCCAGGAGTTCATGAGTGCAAAAAAGTGGAACATTCTGCAATGGCCAAGTCAATCACCAGATCTTAACCCAATTGAGCATGCATTTCACTTGCTCAAATCCAGACTTAAGACGGAAAGACCCACAAACAAGCAAGACCTGAAGGCTGTGGCTGTAAAGGCCTGGCAAAGCATTATGAAGGAGGAAACCCAGCGTTTGGTGATGTCCATGGGTTCCAGACTTAAGGCAGTGACTGCCTCCAAAGGATTCGCAACAAAATATTGAAAATAAAAATATTTTGTTTGGGTTTGGTTTATTTGTCCAATTACTTTTGACCTCCTAAAATGTGGAGTGTTTGTAAAGAAATGTGTACAATTCCTACAATTTCTATTAGATATTTTTGTTCAAACCTTCAAATTAAACGTTACAATCTGCACTTGAATTCTGTTGTAGAGGTTTCATTTCAAATCCAATGTGGTGGCATGCAGAGCCCAACTCGCGAAAATTGTGTCACTGTCCAAATATTTCTGGACCAAACTGTATTAGTTACAAGAAATTTTGCAAAATAATAACCCCAAGTAAAAAAACCTTATAAATTACAATTAGAATAATTTACCATTGATATAAGTTTTCTTTTCTCGCTTACAGCAAAGTAAATGTCAATTGTTTTATAGCTGCATGTTTTTTTGATAATGTAATGTGTGTCACCAAGAGCAATCGACAATATTTCATGTCACACTAATGTTCTCATTTTTCTTTACAGGGCTTTTCAACCGCTCCAAGCTCCCCATCTGTGAATTCACGTTCTGGTGCACTTGGTGCGTCGTTGTCACTTAGCAATATATCTGGGATTGGTACTAGAACTGAGATAAAGAAGAGGAGAGCACCTCCTCCTCCAGAACCAGTATCCCCAATAGCTGTTGTCGAGAAAACCCCTGAAGATATGTCAACTGGGCCGGTATGCTATTATTCACTATACAGCTGGTTTACCTCAAAGTATTAAGTAATTTTTTTCTATTAACAAATATCAATATTCAAATATTACTAGAACTTTGGAAAGATGTGTCAACACTCTGATTAAATTATGCTTAAAGATGACCGTTCACCACATTTTTCATGGTAAATTGCTTAGAGAATGTTTCTCAGTGTTTGAAATGTAATTATACAACTATGATTTCTTGGTCTAGCCTCCTGCATGAGTCAATGGGGATAGAGGCAGTACAGCTGAGTTTAGCTATGTCCATTAGAAACTCTTATATCAACTCTCCTCTCATAGCACTGTCAACTTTGCTGTACTGCCCTTCCCCCAAACTGTTTACCCAGAGATGTGGCAATAATCACTCTTGTGTCTGTTGTGCTCAACTTGTAATCACTGTGGTGGGATGGGATCAGAGCAGGGTCTCATTACATCTCCTACAGGAGAAATCCAGGACAGGCAGGCTGCTGGTGTGTCAGATGTAATGACAGTCTTGATCTTAGTACAGAGCAATTACAAGTTGCTTGACCACAGCAGACATAAGTTTGAATACTGACACTCAGATGAGTTGATAGAAGTGTTTGTAATTTGACTCAGCTAAACTCCGCTACACTGCCCCTTTATTCGCACTGAGAGATATAGGAGGTTAGACCAAGAGATCAGACTGTCTGACATACACAAACGAGTAAAAGGGTAACAATGTTTTGAACATTTGACTATCACGAAGATTTTTCAAACACCAGGAGCAAAAAAGGAACAATGCAGTGACATGACAAGAATCTTCATAACTAATCATATGCTAAATAGCTGCAAGTTAAATTTATATATGAGATAGCTAAGATAATTGTCTATAAAATAAGGGTAGTCTCACGCTCAAAGCTGTAGTAGAGCTTTCTTTTAAGTGTTGCTACGTGCTTATGATTGGTCAGCATTATACAGGGATAAGTGCTACACGTCCCCAATGAAAACTCTGATAACACCCACTTGGACTTAAAAAAAAGAACTCATTATATGCCAAATACTTTAGTTGTTAAAATCTCTACAAAGGACAGGTGAAATAAATAAAAAATAACTTGTATTCCACTCTGCAGCCATTATTGCATCGTGTTTCCAGCTCAGCATGAAAAAGTCCTTTTTTATAGCTAAGGCTACACGAATACATTTTGTAGTGCTAGACCAGCAGTTAAATTGAACCTGTCAGATAATTCATACTGCCTGCATCCAGGTTTGTAGTCAAGGTCTGTGAAATTTCAGGGAAGACAGTTTGAGGATCCTGCTGGGAACTATAGGAATAGATGTGATTAGTCCGGTGCTGCCCAGACAGCCGACACATGCTCCATACTGGTCACATCTATAAGGCCCTGTCACACACAGAGATAAATCTGCGGCAGATCTGTGGTTGCAGTGAAATTGTGGACAATCAGTGCCAGGTTTGTAGCTGTGAACAAATGGAACAATATGTCCATGATTTCACTGCAACCACAGATCTGACAAAGATTTCTCTCTGTGTGTGACAGGGCCTTTATAGTCCCTAGACAACAGAGCATTTCAGAGAAAAACATATCTGGCTGCAATCATGTAGCCTGGCTCTGATTTGGGCTGCCAGTGGTTTGGGCAGTAGGAAACGATTGACAGATTCCCATTAATATGAATACATTGAAGGGGTATTGCCATCTCTAAGATCCTATCCCAATATGTAGTAGATGCAATAATAATAATAATAATAATAATAATAGCAAATACCTCCAATTAGAAATGTACAACAGTTCTCCTGATTAACTATGTCACATACCTCATGAGCAGGGCATTGCAGTAACTTAGATATCCATGGTTACAACCATTCATAGTGACAATTTGTTAGTTAAGTGCTAATGGTAATAACCTTGGATACCTAAGCTACTACAATGTCCTGCACATGAGGTAAGCGACATAGCATATCAGGAGAATTATACTACGTTTCTAATTGGAGGTATTTACTAATATTATTATTATTGCATCTACTACATATTGGTATAGGATCTTGGAGATGAAAATACCCCTTTAAGTTTTAAGTTGCATGCAGTCTTGAGGATTACAGGTGTCACTTTATTGTAGCATTAATGCTGCAAAAAGTTACTGTGTATCCAGGTTATATTGTTATAAAATGTGGAAGGTCATTTGGATACAAGTTTGAAAATTAATCACTGAAACAGCAGAAAGTAGGTTAATCCAAGCTGTAATTTTAATAACTGAGACCAATTCTAGGAAATCATTTGTTTTCAGGTAATAGTTTTGATAGTTATAGAGATATGTCAATGACATTTTTATGAAATAAAAGGACTAAATCTTACTTTTCAGTATTGCAGTCTCGTAGGAGCTTGGATCCTGGCTTAGTTATTTCATGATGCAGATTCAGCCGGTGGGTTAAGCTGGGTTTACACACTGCAACATCGCAAAGGACATCGCTGTAACGTCACCGGTTTTGTGACGCAATAGCGACCTCCCTAAGTCTCTGCTAAGTCTCTGGTGAGCGTTCAAACAGGCAAACCTGGCCAACAACGCAACAGCGATCCGGACCTGCAGAGCGACCTAGCTGGTTGTTGGGGACGTTGATAAGCAGCCTTTTGAAAGGGAAGTTGCTAACAAAGTCGCTGCAAAGTCTTCACACACTGAAACTTCATGCTGCACAGCGGGAAACAAAGGACCTAGGAATGGTCCTGAACGATTTGTAACGATTACAACTTCACAGCAGGGGCCGGGTCGCTGATAAGTTTCACACACTGCAACATCGCAAACAACATCGCTATTGCGTCACAAAACCGGTGACGTTACAGCGATGTCGTTTGAGATGTTGCAGTGTGTAAACCCAGCTTTAGTGCTCCTCTCCATGCATAATAAGACACACTGTACATACTTCCCCCACTATCTTGCTGAACTCTCTTTGAGACACACAGAAGGCCACTAAGCACCTGCTGCATCCACATCCTTACGATATTAATGGATAGTACAACTGGAGTGTTAAAAAGTAAGATTTATCATATATTTAGCATAAAAATAGCACTTTTCTTGATACTTGGTTACTAAAGCTATCATATTAAAAAGTAAGATTTATATAGTTTAGATAAATATTAGCAATTTTCTTGACTTGACTGACTGTATGTGTAGCGCCCCACGGGGCAGGAGCATTAACTTACTCGTCGCCGGATCATCGACTGTCATGGTCACAGGCGGCCTAGCCCGGCTCCGTTGCCCCGAGGCATACAGAAGATGGAGAGATGTTGGGGGTAGTAGTGAGGTGTTTGTCGTGACACCACCTGTGGTATGCAGCCAGGGAATGGGCCGCTGCTGCTGTCGCTGTCCTCCGGGGCAGATGGTAGTAGCAGCCAGGGATGATATCGCTCTCCACAGGTAGAGTGGACCCCAGGGAGGATGATGAGGGGAGTAGTACTGGCGGCTCGGAGCGGCAGTACCGGTAATAAAGAGTCAGAGTTTATGACTGCGGTTCCAGGTTGTTTACTCAGTTTTAGTGATATGCCGCTCACCCAGGTAATACTGGTCACTTGCTATGATGGGCTCTGTTTAACCCCAATCCCTTTTGAGATCAGTTTGATTTGGTGTTCGGTGGGCTTCTCCTTGTAACACCAGTCATTGGATCCCCTGGCTTGAAGCTACGAGGGGACCCTGGGTTTCACGAGATGTACTCTTGTCCCTATTTGCAGGTGCCGCGGTTCTGATGTGGTGTCCAGCTTGATGCGAGACCCCGGATCCTATATGGCACTGTGCTGTTGGGCACTGTGTGGTCAGGGAAGCTTAAAACTTTCCCCGTCCAAGCAGATTCTGGAAAACCAATGTAAAGAATGATCTCCCCTAGGGTCCTGCCGCCTTGCGTGGCGTCGGTTCCGAGGGGAGGAGATTCACTTTTCCCATGGCAATCGTGTGACCTTTCTCCTTCCCACCGGAGCACCCCTAAGATGCAACTGATCCCTTCCTCTCCTGCTGGAGAACTCCCTAACTTTCGTGTTGGCTCCTGACTCCCCTTACTGGCTGCACCTCCCCCCTCCCAGGTCCTAAGCTAGTGGGACTGGGGCCCCTGTTGAGGGCATCCTGTAAATGCCTTTCTGTCGGCGACCCTTTTATTACCCAACCCTAGTCCATTACCCAGTGGGAATAGGGCAACCTGGTGTGTGTGTGTGTGTGTGTGTGTGTGTGTGTGTGTGTGTGTTTGAGTGTGTAATGTAGTGAAACTGAGACTGATCTCCTCAGGAACCAGGTTTAGCATTACACCAAATTTGGGTGCAATGCTCTGTGGCGACTAAAGCCTCAGGGACGGCACACTCTCCTACAGAAAATGACGGCATTGCCGGGCCACAGCAATTTAAAGTTGGTACACCGCATTTTGTATATGCAATAAACAAATAACATTCTTCCCTTTATGGGAGGCACCATCATTAAAGTTACAAACATGTCAACTCTACACTGGTAGCATTATCAAAAGCAGTATCAGAACATCTGCAAGGTAAAAAGTATTATCAAAAAAATTTTTTGTAGCAAAAATATCAAAAACAGTATCAAATATTTTTAAGTACTGGCTATAGCAGCATGCATTGTCATAAACCATTGATATTTTAAAACTAGTGCAAACTTCAGGAATTTAAAACATTCCTGTCAGCATATAAAACATTTTCAAAACATTTTCAACAGTTAACGATCAGCAGTGTCATTATGCAATTAATATCAACATCTGCATAGAAAAACATTTAAGAAAAACAGTTATTCTTTCTTGGCTGCTGGTGGTGCCAGCGGGCTGGTCCCAACCCCCTGGCCTTGGATATTTGCTGCACATCCGCAGGCAAAGTGTCCAACCTTATTGCAATGTCGGCAAATCGGCTGTCCGTTAGCATCAAAACGATCAGGTGCCGGTGGTAGTGGGGCTCTTGCGTGCTGCCGCCAGAGGAGGTCATCAGCACTAGAAGCCAGTTCAATGGTTACGGGTGACTGAGTCCCCTGCCGGGATTGCACGATTTTGGTCAAAGTAGCCATACCTTTGGTCAGTTTCAACATGCGGAGCTGCAGTTCATCATTGGCGCCGCCACTTGCAGACCGTTCCTTGGCTCCCACTTGCACTGAGGTAGTTAAGGATAATCCAGGTGGTTTTAGCACAATGCCGCCATGATCTGGTTCTCGCAGTGCTCAGATGGCCCAGTCTTTGAACTCTGCGAAGCTGAGATCAGGATTCTGCATGGACATAAGTGCATCTGGGTCCGGTGGTTATCAGACAGGAGTCCCTCAATAAACTGGTCAGTCAGCATAAGGTTCACATCTTTCACTTCCTCCGGGTCCGCCTGCAGAACTACTTTTAGTGCCTCCTGCAGATTTAAAGCATAGCCCCGAATACTTTCTTATACTTTTTGCTTGCATCCATAGAACCGCATTTTTATCTCAGACGCTGTACGAGTTTCAAAGGTTTCCTTCAGCTTTGCGAAAATGTCCTTTGCCACTCTTTTATTAGTCTTTGGCCAGGATTTGACTTCACGTCAAACTGCCCCAGTCAATTGACCGATAAGGACACTGGCTTTCTGTCTTTCTGTCAGATGGTATACCTGGTACAAGCTGTGAAGTCTCTCCTTGAAATTCGCCAGGGTATATGCCTCCCCGGAATACTGGGGGAGCTACGTTGCCCCTGAAAGGTAGGGCAGAGAAAAGGGTAACACTGGAGCTGGTGCTTGCGCCATTGCTGCAGGTCAGGCAACAGGGACAGTTTGGTCTTTCTCCTCTGTGGACATGTCTGAGCCAGTCTCAAGTTTCCTGTCGACTCTTAGCAGTGGGACTCGCTTTGGCGCTCTTCCTGGGCTCCTCCCACACTTTTCGTGCTCTTCGCGAGTACCGTCCATGACGACACACCCCTTTTTCCTGCGCTGCACAAGCAATGGCAACTAACCTTTTTAAGCAAAGTCCTTTTTAAACATAGTCCAATAAGCTGCACAGTAGCCAGGTTTTTAGGCTGGGCACGTTATCCTGTTCGTGATGCCAAATGTAGCGCCCCACGGAACAGGCACAATTAACCTACTCATCGCCGGGCCGTCAACTGTTGTGGTCATGGGCGGCCTAGCCCGGCTCCGTTGCCCCGAGGCATACAGAAATGGCAGGGGAGAGATGTTGGGGGTAGTAGTGAGGTGTTTGTCGTGACGTCAACTGTGGTATGCGGCCAGGGAATGGGCCGCCGCTGCTGTTGCTGTCCTCCGGGGCATATGGTAGTAGCTGCCAGGAATGGTATTGCTCTCCACAAGTAGAGCGGGCCCCGGGGAGGATGATGAGGCGAGTAGTAATGGCGGCTCGGAGTGGCAGTACCGGTAATAAAGAGTCAGAGTCTAAGGGGTACTTTGCACGCTGCGACATCGCAGGCCGATGCTGCGATGCCGAGCGCGATAGTATCCGCCCCCATCGCAGCAGCGATTTCCTTGTGATAGCTGCCGTAGCGAACATTATCGCTACGGCAGCTTCACATGGACTCACCTGTCCTGCGACCGTCGCTCTGGCCGGCGACCCGCCTCCTTGCTAAGGGGGCGGGTCGTGCAGCGTCATAGCGACGTCACACGCCAGGCGGCCAATCGGAGCGGAGGGGCGGAGATGAGTGGGATGTAAACATCCCGCCCATCTCCTTCCTTCCGCATATCCTACGGAAGCCGCAGTGACGCCGGTAGGAGATGTTCCTCGCTCCTGCGGCTTCACAAACAGCGATGTGTGCTGCCGCAGGAGCGAGGAACGACATCGGACTGTCGCGTCAGCGTAATCATGGATTACGCCGACGCTGCACCGATGATACGATTATGACGCTTTTGCGCTCGTTAATCGTATCATCGAGCCTTTACACACTACGATGTCGCATGCGATGCTGGAAGTGCGTCATTTTCAATTTGACCCCACCGACATCGCACCTGCGATGTCGTAGTGTGCAAAGCCCACCTATGGCTGCGGTTCCAGGTTGTTTACTCACTTTTAGTGCTGTGCTGATCACCCATGTAATACTGATCACTTGCTATGATGGGCTCCGTGTAACCCGAATCTCTTTAGAGATCAGTCTGGGTTGGTGTTTGGTGAGTTTATCCTTGTAACACCTGTCTGTGGATCCCCTGGTTTGAAGCTAAGAGGGGACCCTGGGTTTCACAAGGTGTACTCTTGTCCCTATTTGCAGGTGCCGTGATTCCGATGTGGTCCGGCTTGATGCGAGGCCCAGGATCCTATATGGCACTGTGTTGTCGGGGGTTGTGTGGTCAGGGAAGTTTGAAACTTTCCCCGTCCAGGCAGATTCTGGAAAACCAAGGTGAAGTATGATCTTACCTAGGGTCCTACCGCCCTGCGTGGCGTCGGTTACGAGGGGAGCAGATTCACTCTCCCCACGGCAACCGTGTGAACTTTCTTCTCCTTCCCACCGGAGCACCCCTGAGATGCGACTGCTCCCTTCCTCTCCTGCTGGAGAACTCCCTAGCTGTCATTTTGGCTCTTGACGCCCCTTACTGGCTGCACCTCCCCCCTCCCAGGTCCTAAGTTAGTGGGACTGGGGCCCTTGTTGAGGGCATCCTGTAAATGCCTCTCTGTCCATGACCCCTTTATTACCCTAGCCCTGTCCCCTGTGGGAACAGGGCAACCTGGTGTGTGTTTGAGTGTGTAATGTAGTGAAACTGGGACTGGCCTCCTCAGCAACCAGGTTTAGTATTACACCCAAATTTGGGTGCAATACTCTGTGGCGACTGAAGCCTCAGGGCCGCCACATATACATTTGTAATGTGAGGCTCTTTTACATGTTTTACACTTGCTTGTATGATAATTAAAGGGTTTCATACTAATAATGATTGACGGTATATACTGTATTTATGATGTATCATATAAATGTTCCACAGCTTCTTCATTTTCTGGTCAAAAAGTATCACATGCATTTTGTCTTATATAGCAATTCAACTCCATACGAGTGAACAGGTCAAAAGACGTGCAACATGAATGGCTTTCAAGAGCAAAGTTTATCAGGACAGAGTTAAAAGATGTTAGCGCGTTGGCCACTTTATGGCCATGTTTCTCTGATGCCCTAAACTGTGGGGTTCCCTTTGTAATGCATATAATAATATGCCCCTGCTGCCCAAGAATTAGCAGTGTAAACACTGGACAGCAGCTTTGTCTTTTCCATAGCAATCAATAGGGGAGCAGTCATGTAAGTAATCACCACGACCCTATTTGTGTGCACATACAGTACAGACCAAAAGTTTGGACACACCTAATTCAAAGAGTTTTCTTTATTTTCATGACTCTAAAAATTGTAGATTCACATTGAAGGCATCGAAACTATGAATTAACACATGTGGAATGAAATACTTAACAAAAAAGTGTGAAACAACTGAAAATATATCTTATATTCTAGGTTCTTCAAAGTAGCTACCTTTTGCTTTGATTACTGCTTTGCACACTCTTGGCATTCTCTTGATGAGCTTCAAGAGGTAGTCACCGGAAATGGTTTTCACTTGACAGGTGTGCCCTGTCAGGATTAATTAGTGGGATTTCTTGCCTTATAAATGGGGTTAGGACCATCAGTTGTGTTGTGCAGAAGTCTGGTGGATACACAGCTGATAGTCCTACTGAATAGACTGTTAGAATTTGTATTATGGCAAGAAAAAAGTAGCTAAGTAAAGAAAAACGAGTCACCATCATTTCTTGTGCATCATCTTTAGAAGAGTCTTCCTTCTGGAATAACATCAATGCAGATCAATTTGATGCTGTGTGTGGCGTCTGGTCGGAGCACTGACAGGCTGACCCTCCACCGCTTTAACCTCTGCAGCAATGCTGCCAGCACACATACATCTATTTTGAAAAGAACCTGTGGATATGATGCTGAGCATGTGCACTCAACTTCTTGAGTCAACCATGGTGAGGCCGGTCTGGTTGGAAACTGTCTTGTTAAACCACTGTATGGTCTTGGCCACTGTGCTGCAGCTCAGTGTCAGGGTATTGGCAATATTCTTATATCCTAAGCCATCTTTATGTAGAGTAACAATACATTTTTTCACATACTCAGAGAATTATTTGCCATGAGGTGCCATGTTGAACTTCCAGTGACCAGTATGAGAGAGTGTGGGAGTGATAACACCAGATTTACCACACTTGCTCCCCATTCACACCTGAGACCTTATAACATTAATGAGTCCGATGACACAGGGGAGGGAAAGTGGCTAATTGGGCACAATGTGACCATTATCACTTAGGGGTGTACTCACTTTTGTTGCCAGCGGATTAGATATTAATAGCTGTGTTCAGTTATTTAGAGGACACCAGATTTACCCTGTTATAGAAGCTTTACACTGACTACTTTACATTGTATTAAAGTATCATATCTTCAGTGTATCTCATAAAATGATATAAAATATTTTAAAAAATGTGAGGGGTGTACTCACTTTAGGGATATACTGTATTTGCAATTTCTTTACACTATGTTATAGCTAGTGCACGTATGTTAAATAGAAATTTTATGACTATATTTTAGATTATATTTTTCCTTAGTAAACCTTGTTCATGTAGATTCTAACTTCAACTTTTGATTTGTAGGAAGTCAAATGCTTTTTTATCAGTAGGGAAAAACGTCAATTCCTCATTAGTGGGGCTTCCTAAAAAGATAACATGTTTGTTTAGTACATTTTACCGCCACTGTTGCTAACAGGAAAATCCTGTAAGAGCAACCAGTTTATATTTGTAGTGACGCATGAGAAAAACCTGCTCTTCAAGGTTCTTTATTTTCTACAAAATGTCCCTATGTAGCTCTCCGTTTATGAATGTATAAAAGTTGTCATACTGTGTAATGAATTCTCTGAAGAGCAATTGACAGTGATCAGGAGATGTGGTGTATTATTCTTATCAATGATATATAGAAATAGCCTGGGTAAGCTCTGGTTTACATAGGTTACATAGCTTTTTATTATTATTGTTAATGATTTAAAAAAGCATCCTGGCTTAAAGGGGTTGTCCGGTTGAATGTGATAAGACTGCAATTACTCGATCTGACCGCAGACATATGAATCTGCACAGTGCACAGTGTGTGCTGCGAGGATTCACCGGATTTTGAGCCAGGAATGGCAGTCACGTGACCGCAATTGTGCGATATGCATATTCCCAGCTAGAACCCAACTAGTGGGCATGGCCTCACTTCATACAAATATATTGAACAAGGTCACGCCCACTGGACTATAATGACCACTAGTTGGATGCACCCACTCCATTCACTTGTATTGAGCGAGGCCTCGTCCACTAGTTAGGTTCTGGCCATACACATCAATATCGCACCATTGCATTCACGTGACGGTTGTTCCCGGCTCAGAAACCAGGGAATACCTGCAGCACCCACTGTATGCGCTGAAAGGATTCATAAGTCTGCAATCACATAGAATGACTGCAGACTTATCAGACCGGACAACCCTTTTAATGTATCACCGTTGCATTTATGTTTCAACAGCTAAAAGAACAGTAGAGGTCCAAAAGCATTCACACAAATTCACACTTGGCCATTTTATGTGTATCAGGGCACAATCTATATTTTCTCCAGATAGACATGTCTCTGGCATCAGCAACTCCTTATTCTCTCCCCATAGAGAACACATGAATGCTTATCTACGCCATTTGTTCATGTATATGGGGGTATTAGGAGAGATAGCAGTTGATTGACAGTTATTTAAAGAGTATGGGCACTATATATTTCCTCAGACACCTTAGCTTACAGGGTTGTCCTCAAGTTTTAAAGTGTTCCCCTCTCCATTGGATATGGGATAACTTTTCTATCACCTGGGAATTCAACTGCCATGGCCCCCATTGATACCAAGAACTAGAGCTCTAAACAGCTCAGTACTGATTGGAGTGAAGGTCAGTCACTGCTGTTCCATTCATTCCTAATGGGAGTGCATGATTGACCTCCACTCCATTCAGCACCTGGGCTCTTTAAAATTCCAGTTCTCAGGACTGATGGGGGCCATGGTGGTTGCACCCACAGTAATTGGAAAGTTATATCCTATACTAGAAGGTGGCCCGATTCTAACGCATCGGGTATTCTAGAAGTTATTGTGTAGTTAATGTATGATTTGTGTTATATATATATATATATATATATATATATAAAATAATATAATGATAATATATATATATATATATATATATATATATATACAGTCATATGAAAAAGTTTGGGCGCCCCTATTAATGTTAACCTTTTTTCTTTATAACAATTTGGGTTTTTGCAACAGCTATTTCAGTTTCATATATCTAATAACTGATGGACTGAGTAATATTTCTGGATTGAAATGAGGTTTATTGTACTAACAGAAAATGTGCAATCCTCATTTAAACAAAATTTCACCACTGCAAAAGTATGGGCACCTCAACATAAAAGTGACATTAATATTTTGTAGACCCTCCTTTTGCAAAAATAACAGCCTCTAGTCGCTTCCTGTAGCTTTTAATGAGTTCCTGGATCCTGGATGAAGGTATTTTTGACCATTCCTGTTTACAAAACAATTCCAGTTCAGTTAAGTTTGATGGTCGCCGAGCATGGACAGCACGCTTCAAAACATCCACAGATTTTCAATGATATTCAGGTCTGGGGACTAGGATGGCCATTCCAGAACATTGTAATTGTTCCTCTGCATGAATGCCTGAGTAGATTTGGAGCGGTGTTTTGGATCATTGTCTTGCTGAAATATCCATCCCCTGCGTAACTTCAACTTTGTCACTGATTCTTGCACATTATTGTCAAGAATCTGCTGATACTGAGTTGAATCAATGAGACCCTCAACTTTAACAAGATTCCCGGTGCCGGCATTGGCCACACAGCCCCAAAGCATGATGGAGCCTCCACCAAATTTTACTGTGGGTAGCAAGTACTTTTCTTGGAATGCCGTGTTTTTTTGCCTCCATGCATAACGCCTTTTTGTATGACCAAACAACTCAATCTTTGTTTCATCAGTCCACAGGACCTTCTTCCAAAATGTAACTGGCTTGTCCAAATGTGCTTTTGCATACCTCAGGTGACTCTGTTTGTGGTGTGCTTGCAGAAACGGCTTCTTTCGCATCACTCTCCCATACAGCTTCTCCTTGTGAAACGTGCGCTGTACTGTTGACCGATGCACAGTGACACCATCTGCAGCAAGATGATGCTTCAGGTCTTTGGAGGTGGTCTGTGGATTGTCCTTCATTGTTTTCACCATTCTTCTTCTCTGCCTTTCTGATATTTTTCTTGGCCTGCCACTTCTGGGCATAACAAGAACTGTACCTGTGTTCTTCCATTTCCTTACTTTGGAAACTGACAGTTTAAATGTTTAAATCTCTGAGACAACTTTTTGTATTCTTCCCCTAAACAACTATGTTGAATAGTCTTTGTGTTCAGATCATTTGAGATTTGTTTTGAGGAGCCCATGATGCCACTCTTCATAGGAGATTCAAATAGGAGAACTACTTGCAAGTGGCCACCTTAAAAACCTTTTCTCATGATTGGATACACCTGCCTATGAAGTTCAAAGCTCAATGAGGTTACAAAACCAATTTAGTGCTTTAGTAAGTCAGTAAAAGGTAGTTAGGAGGGTTCAAATCAAGAAATTGATAAGGGTGCCCATACTTTTGCATCGGTCAAATTTTGTTTAAATGCGGATTGCACATTTTCTGTTAGTACAATAAACCTCATTTCAATCCAGAAATATTACTCAGTCCATCAGTTATTAGATATATGAAACTGAAATAGCTGTTGCAAAAATCCAAATTGTTATAAAGAAAAAAGGTTAACATTAATAGGGGAGCCCAAACTTTTTCATATGACTGTATATATCTATATATATATATATATATATAGACGCTGTTCTGTGTAGTTGCCAAGTGTTTGTGTAGGGCGCTGTAAATGTTCTGGGTGTTGTCTGGGTGTGGGGGTGTGTGAGAGCGGTGTTGTTTGTGTTTTGCGTTGTGTGTGTTGCGTTGCTTGTGGAGCGCTGTGTGTCTGCAGCGTTGTGTGTGTGTGGTGCTGTGTGTGTTGCGCGGTTTGTGTGGGTGTGTGTGTGTGTGGGGTGCGTGTGTGTGTTTTGGGGGGAGGTATGTTTTGTGGAGTGTGTGTGTTGGAGGAGTAGTCCTGGGGAGAGAGGAGTATAATAGGAGGAGTAGTCCTGGGGGGAGAGGAGTATAATAGGAGGAGTAGTCCTGGGGAGAGAGGAGGAGTAGTCCTGGGGGGAGAGAAGTATAATAGGAGGAGTAGTCCTGGGGGGAGAAGAGTATAATAGGAGGAGTAGTCCTGGGGGGATAGGAGTCTAATAGTAGGAGTAGTCCTGGAGGTGAAGAGTATAATAGGAGGAGTAGTCCTGGGGGGATAGGAGTCTAATAGTAGGAGTAGTCCTGGGAGAGAGGAGTATAATAGGAGGAGTAGTCCTGGGGGGAGGAGTCTAATAGTAGGAGTAGTCCTGGGGGAGGAGTCTAATAGTAGGAGTAGTCCTGGGGAGAGGAGTATAATAGGAGCAGTAGTACTGGGGGGAGAGGAGTCTAATAGGAGGAGTAGTCCTTGGGGGAGAGGAGTAAAATAGGAGGAGTAGTCCTGGGGGGAGGTGTCTAATAGGTGGAGTAGTCCTGGGGGGTGGTGTCTATTAGGTGGAGTAGTCCTGGGGGGAGGTGTATAGGTGCCCAATGTGTGTGGGGGCGTGGTCGAGCGGGCAGAGTGTGTGGGGGCGTGGCCAAGCAGGCAGAGTGGGTGTCTATTAGGTGGAGTAGTCCTGGGGGGAAGTGTATAGGTGCCCAATGTATGTGGAGTGTGTGGCCGAGCGGGCAGAGTGTTTGGGGGTCGTGGCCGAGCGGGCAGAGTGTGTGGGAGGCGTGGCCGAGCGAGCAGAGTGTGAGGGGGCGTGGCCAAGCGGGCAGAGTGTGGGGGGACGTGGCCGAGCCGGCAGAGTGGGTGTCTATTAGGTTGGTTAGTCCTGGGGGAGGTATATAGGTGCCCAAGGTGTGGGGGGCGTGGCCGAGCGGGCAGAGTGTGTGGGGGCGTGGCCAAGCGGGCAGAGTGTGTGGGGGGCGTGGCCGAGCGGGCAGAGTGGGTGTCTATTAGGTGGAGTAGTCCTGGGGGGGAGGTGTATAGATGTCCAATGTGTGTGGGGGTATGGATGAGCGGGCAGAGTGTGTGGGGGGCGTGGACGAGCGGGCAGAGTGTGTGGTGGGCGTGGCCGAGCGGGCAGAGTGTGTGGGGGCATGGCCGAGCGGGCAGAGTGTGTGGGGGGCGTGGCCGAGCGGGCAGAGTGTGTGGAGGGCGTGGCCGAGTGGGCAGAGTGTGTGGGGGGCGTGGCCGAGCGGGCAACTATGCAAAGCGGTTTCCAGAGTTACCCGATGTGTATCATGGTTACCAGCGTACGCCAGCTTCAGGACACGTGTGTCGGGAGCCGGAGTAAGCTAGTAAGCATGGTACACATCAGGTAACTATTCAAAGCGACAGTGCTGGTTCACTTTTTGTTTCTTGGTCTCCTGCTGTGCAGCACAAATCGGCGTGTTTGACAGTGGGAGACCAACGATCTGAATGGGCAGGGAGACGACATACGCTGGTAACCATGGCTCACAATCGGGTAATTAAGCAAAGTGGTTTCCATGGTTACCCGATGTGTACCATGGTTACCAGCGTACGCTGGCAACCCCAGCAACGTGAGGGTATGTCTCGGCTGGGTTGCCGGTGTGGGCTCCCGGGGGTGCAGCACTCACCTGAGAGTTGGGGCTCTGTGTGGGTTCAGGGAATGCGTGTGGGGACGGGGCCAGGCCGAGCACCCAATGCGTGAGGGGGCGGGGCCTGGCCAAGCAGCCAATCTATGCGGGGGACGGGGCCTGGCCGAGCCCAGCGGCCAATGCGATGGTTGTCACTGTAATGACGTCATTTTGGTGACAGACAGACAGACAGAATAAGACAATTATATATATAGATATTGGATACGTTATACCCTTTAATGTTGGCTAAACCCACTGCTATCGGTGGGATCTGCCAACAGGTTAATGTGTATGAAGGCCTTCCAACTGTGCCCTTACAGATAAGGGAAGGATCCAGCATTTCTAATTTACAACTGACAATCCTTTTATTTTCTGGGAGATGATCTGCTGCCAGAGGAATCTGACACTGGCACTCTCGAGAGTACAAAGTAGCACTTGGCTGAGCCACTATGAATTGTCACCTTTGAACTGTGCGTCATCTGCTGTGGCTAGATGAAATATGGTCACTGTCCCACATAATTTATGTTCATCATAAGCAAGAGGGCATGTTATTAAATCAAAAAGGGGATTTTTATTGAGAATCATTTGCAGTATCATTCCAAAGGATGGCACAGATACCATATTTGCCATGTATACAGTATTTTTTGGATTCTAAGACCTGCCGGATCAGAAGACACACCTAGGTTTTAGAGAAGAAAATAGGAGAAAAACATTGAAGCAAAAAATGTGGTTATGGGAGGATCTGTTGCTAACACCGTTATGGAGGTAATGTGTCACTGTCCCCTATCCTTGGCCCCTTCCAGGTACAATGCCTTGCGAAAGTATTCGGCCCCCTTGAAGTTTTCAACCCTTTCCCACATGTCAGGCTTCAAACATAAAGATAAAAATGTTAATGTTATGGTGAAGAATCCACAACAAGTGGGACACAATTGTGAAGTTGAATGACATTTATTGCTTATTTTAAACTTTTTTAAAAAATAAATAACTGAAAATTGGGGCGTGCAATATTATTCGTCCCCTTTAAGTTAATACTTTGTAGCGCCACCTTTTGCTGCGATTACAGCTGCAAGTCGCTTGGGGTATATCTCTATCCGTTTTGCACATCGAGAGACTGAAATTCTTGCTCTTTCTTCCATTGCAAATAGCTGGTGCTGAGTGAGGTTGGATGGAGAGCGTTTGTAAACAGCAGTTTTCTGCTCTTTCCACAGATTCTCGATTGGATTCAGGTCTGGACTTTGACTTGGCCATTCCAACACCAGGATTTGTTTATTTGTGAACCATTCCATTGTAGATTTTGCTTTATGTTTGGGATCATTGTCTTGTTGGAAGACAAATGTCCGTCCCAGTCTTAGGTCTTTTGCAGACTCCAACAGGTTTTCTTCAAGAATGGTCCTGTATTTGTCTCCATCCATCTTCCCATCAATTTTAACCATCTTCCCTGTCCCTGCTGAAAAAAAAGCAGGCCCAAACCATGATGCTGCCACCATTATGTTTGACAGTGGGGATGGTGTGTTTAGGGTGATGAGCTCTGTTGCTTTTACACCAAACATGTCGTTTGGCATTGTGCCCATATAGTTTGATTTAGTTTCATCTGACCAGAGCACCTTCTTCCACATGTTTGGTGTGTCTCCCAGGTGGCTTGTGGCAAACTTTAAACAACACTTTTTATGGATATCTTTGAGAAATGGCTTTCTCTTTGCCACTTTTCCATAAAGGCCAGATTTGTGCAGTGTACAACTGATTGTTGTCCTATGGACAGACTCTCCCACCTCAGCTGTAGATGTCTGCAGTTCATCCAGAGTGATCATAGGCCTCTTGGCTGCATTTCTGATCAGTCTTCTCCTTGTTTGAGATTAAATTTTTGAGGGACGGCCAGGTCTTGCTAGGTTTGCAGTGGTATGATACTCCATCCATTTCAATATGATCACTTGGACAGTGCTCCTTGGGATGTTTAATGTTTTGAAAATCTTTTTGTAACCAAATCCGGCTTTAAACTTCTCCACAACAGTATCACGGACCTGCCTGTTGTGTTCCTTGGTCTTCATGATTCTCTCTGTGCTTTAAACAGAACACTGAGACTATCACAGAGCAGGTGCATTTATACGGAGACTTGATTACACACAGGTGGATTATATTTATCATCATCAGTCATTTAGGACAACAGTGGATTATTCAGAGATCCTCAATGAACTTCTGGAGTGAGTTTGCTACACTGAAAGAAAAGGGGACGACTAATATTGCACGCCCAGTTTTCAGTTATTTATTTTTTAAAAAAGTTTAAAATAAGCAATAAATTTCTTTCTGCTTCACAATTGTGTCCCACTTGTTGTTGATTCTTCACCATAACATTAACATTTTTATCTTTATGTTTGAAGCCTGAAATGTGGGAAAAGGTTGAAAAATTCAAGGGGGCCGAATACTTTCGCAAGGCACTGTATATATGTCCGCCATCCTGATGTATATGTCCTCCATTCTGGTATATATGTTCCCCATCCTGGTATATATGTTCCTCATCCTGGCCCATTCTGGTATATATGGTCCCTATCATTTTATATATGATCCCCATCCTGGTATATATGTCACTTATTTTGGTATATATGATCCCCACCATGGACCTATCCTGATGTATATGCCTGCCATCATGCTGCACTTATAAAAAAATAAATAATTCGACTCACTCTCCATCCACTCCCCCAGTGCGTAGTGTCCTCTTCTGATGCTGGCATGATGTCAATGCCATATGCGTCCAGTTACATGCCAACATCAGCTGCCTGAATATTCGCTACTCCCCACATCTGGGACTATGGGTGTGGGAATCAGTGAATATTCATTTTCTTTAATAGTGGGCACACTTGATTGCCCCAGAGACCTTACTGCAGCCTTCTGCGACCCACTCCTCTGCCACCGCCACACCCCCTCCCTGCAGCCAGATACATCTGAACTATAAGACGTATGCCCCACTAACTTCCCAAATGTTAGGGAAAAAAGTGCATCTTATAGTACGGAAAAATACGGTAGTTACATTTTCAATATGGATAATAGGATCGCTTGAAGAGAAAGGACTAGAGTGATTATTGAAATTCACTTGGCCAAAAGAGAATTACTACCATAGAGGACAGGTTTTCTATATGTGCAGCAAACATTACTTATATTGGCTGGCAGAGTAGTCAAACACCTTGAGGCAAGCTGAAGATCAACAGCGTTACAACAGTGAGACACCACATTGTGTGATTTGGCAGTGCAGTCAGGGAAAGTAGGAAATGAATAACCATGGAGAGTCACAATACTAAGAATAATACAACTAAAATCTAGCTTCACTCAGGAAGAAAGCTCCAAATTAGGATCTATATACAGCAGTGCTCTAGAATTAGGCTTAAATTGTGTTAGATATAACTCGATTGATTAGTGCGTGTCACCTGTCATAAATCCATCTCTTCACAATAAAGTCTAGGGCAATGATAATTTTCAGATTAGTAATCATTATTCTAATTCGCTTTCTTACTCTTTTATAGCTTCTATGATAACATATGCTTGCAGCGACTTTATTGAAAGGTCATGTGCTCGACCGTTTTGCCCTGAGCTTTATATTTCTGGAATCGTCTCCTGCATGCGTGATGCAGGACAAATCATTTCCAGTGCAGATTATAAACTGTGGGATGAGATCAGTGCCATTGGCCACCATGATGTCATCTCTATTATTAGCCTCCTGATATACAAAGATATTACTAAAAGCATTGCCAAGTTTCCAGAGTGATAATACATAAATCCTCATAATAAGTGTAATTTAAATTGCATTGATTATTTTCTGCAGCACATCTAAGAGGAACAAGAGAACCATTTATCATATTCATAGGATTATTATCTAACCTAAAAACTGGAAAAGCTGATTGAAGTGGACAGGCAGTTAATCAATGGTAACAAACATCATCTTTAAAAAGCATGAAATCATTTGGTAGAAAAATAATTTGAGGGGCTGCTGATAAGTCTTTGGCTTTACCCAGAAAGAAATGAGATAGGATGATGAAACTTCACATTTATTCCACATACTCTCCACTGATGTCAACACACTTCTTACATCGGTATTCCAAGTTCTGTAAGCCTAGCAAAAAAAAAGGATTTCAGTTGTACCTCAAACCAGACATTCGTAGCAGCCATGGCATCAGAAATGGTGTAAAATTTGGTACCCTTGAGGTGTTTCTTCGGGTTTGGAAATAGATGCTAGTCGAGGGAGCTAAATCTGTTGAATAAGGTGGGTGGTCAACCAGCTGGAAGCCCAGCTCTGCCAGTTTTACCGTGGTCGCTTGTGCAGATTGAGCAGAGGCATTGTCTTGCAGGAACAAGATTCCTTTGGACAACTTGTTGTGCCTTTTGGCCTTCAGAGCTGCCTTCAATTGGTCCAAAAGTTCAATGTAATACCTTGCATTGATGGTGGAACCCTTTTGAAGGTAGTCCACTAGCAGCACATCCTCCTTATCCTAGAACACAGACGCCATCACCTGAGTGGCCGATTTTTGCACCCTGAACTTCTTAGGACGAGGAGAACCACTGTAACTCCAGTGTTCTGACTGCTCCTTGTTTTCAGAGCCATACAAATAAATCCAGGTCTCATCCATAGTGACCAATCGATCCAGGAAATTCTAATCAGCCCGGAAACACTGACAAATGGACCGGGAATTTTTCACTGGCATGCTTCTCTGATCTGTTGTCAAACATTAGTGGACCCACTTTGCAGATAGCTTCCTCATGTCCAAATGTGTATGGATAATGACACAAACACGTTCACAGGAAATCCCCATGATGTCTGCTATTTTTTTTAGCTAAAATTTGTCGATTCTCCAGTATGAGGTTGTGCACAGCATTGACGATCTCTGGAACAACAACCACTCTCGGTCGTCCAGGATGTTCCTCATAATTGGTGCTGAAGTGGCCTGTTTTAATTTTGGCAACCCAGTTCTTAACTGTGGAATATGAAGGGCATTGATCCTCCAATGTCTGCGACATATCACCATGAATATCCTTTGCGGACTTTCCTTGCAAAAATAAAATTTTATCACTCCTCTGCTCTCAGTTGCTGTGAATATCGCATTAGACTCCACCATTTTGTTTTCCCACATGCGTAGAACACTGTTGCCATAAGCAACAAACACAAAATTTTCAAAACTTATATTAGACACATAAAGCTTTCATGTGATGTAACATTCGCTACCATAGAAACAAATAAAGATCACAAAGCCAAAGACTTATCAGCAGCCCCTCATATAAGTTTTCCTCATTATGGCTGATACTATGTTTTTTTTTCCTTTTAGTAAACTGAAGCGTTAAATATTTTTGGATTGGTTAAGGATTAGGAAAGGGAAAGCTGGACATTTCGAGACATGGTTATCCAAGTGAAATCCTAATAAATAGATAAAAACCATATCTGAACATCCAGTGTAAATATGGACATCATAGGATCATTCCTTTGTATATTAGACCGTATATTGGATACGTCTGTGACTGCGCACATGGTGAATGGCATTTCTTCCCCAGCACATCATGAATGTGTGTGAGAGGTTATCAGACAGGTGGAAAACAAGCTAAATTTATTGTACTGAAAACATTAGAGGAAGCCAACGCAGTTGTCAAAACAAACATTCCCAACTTCCTGCCGACGAGGATGTGAAAGTCCGGCACAGACTGACTTCCTCAGCTGCATGGAGGCGGCAGGGAAGTAGTGGGACGCCCGAAGTATAGGAAATCTCAGCTATTTTAATCATTTAATAGCCTTGTCTAGTTTATGGGCAACTTCCTACCTGACACATCCAGTTGAAGTTGGTGAATTGTTTGATAAGGATTACGCATGTATTAATGTTTAACAGCCACTGACCTTGACATTTCAGCAAGTATGAATGGAATGAGAACATTTGTGACTGAAAGGAAATGAACCTTTTCCTTTATTTCTTGTCTGATTGTGAGTTGGGGGATTGACATAGCAAATGCCAAGGCTACAACAGTCCAAATATTCCCAAGGTCATACATGGATCATGCTAGAATGCAAAGATTGTCTCAATTGGCACCAAAGCAAAGGCAAAAGTTGCAAAGATAGTAATCATTCAACATCCTTGTACTAGAAGTCACAATGCTCGGCTGTCATGGCTTTATTGCTTATCATTTCCTAATTTAGTTTACTGATTAACTTAAAGCACCACTCCAGCATTTTATATCATTCCATCTCTGGAGTGGCACTATAAATCTAAGTCCCCTGACTCTTGTCTGTTTCAAGCAATATGTGACCTGCCGCCAGTTCCAGTGTTTCAGGGTGCACGCTGGAGGTCACTAATCAGTACAACTCTGAGAGCCTTGTTGTAGCCTCGTTCTGACTCTCATAGACTTGTATTGAGTGTTTGTGATGTGAATTCTGACTTCCAGCTAGTCAGAAGTTACAGCCACAAAATAGCGTCTTGAGACGGGAGCGACACCAAAAAAGCATGCAAATTGTGTCTTCAGAGAGGAAGGAGACAAACTCTAGCGCCACCTATTGGAAGTAGCAATCCCAAAAGTCAAAAGTGACTCTCCAATAAGCCTTGTCATATGACTTAGGATTTATGTCAGATCAGAACCTCAATTTGCAGACACAGTGTTTCGAGGTGATTGCCCCTCGTCAGTGCAAAGAATGAGATCTGATCTGGCTGTATGGGAAGCTATAATAGGGTGGTATAAAAACGCTAAAGCATGAATATAAAACCAGAGCGAGGGGACTTAGATTTTAGGTGCCACTCAAGTGCTGGGAAAAAAAACAAAACGCTGGAGTGGGGCTACGTACACATCACATTGATTAATATTATTTTGTTTTGTTTCCTAAATGCAAAACTAGGCAACTTTCGAAATGGTCTTAAGATTTTATTTACTAATCTGCAACTGCAAAGAACATGTAAGTCCTTACCTAGCTGCTCTGAAAATTCTTATAGAAATCCACTAGATCTCTGCTCCTAGCTCCGGCTGCTCTCTTCCCTCCTCTCTGTCAACATTAGGGATAGGAGTAGGTAGGAGGTTGTGCACAGAAGATGTGATTATCAAAAGGGAGGGTAAGGATCTATATTCTCAGGAAGGGCTGAGCAAACAGGTGGGAGATAAGGAGAAAACCACATGAAGAGGAAATCAGTTCAGGAATTAAGCTGTGTTGATGCACAAGTGTTAATGAAGACATTTGTGCAGTGGACATGAGAAAAATCTGAAACTACATATCAAAGGTCTAAAAATGAATGTTGGAATGAAGATTGTAGACTGAATTTATTTACTAAAGTTAACTATAATAAAGTTAACATATATAAAAATCACGTTTTGAAGTCAAAGTGGTCCATATATAGTCTTTAGCTTTTTATGCCAGATAGGATGGGGGCTTTTTTGTAGATTTCATGAAAATATTGAAAAAAAAATAAATTCCACTATAGTATTTTTGTATTTTTTTTCTTTTATATAATGATCAATATGTTTCAAATAGAGCTAATCTAAAACTAATTCTAATGAGGACACGGAGAAAAGAATGTCTCTGAAAAAAAGGTTATATAGGTGACATTGTACTCACTGATGTGTATATATAAATATATATATATGTATATATATATATACCTTATGTAATAAATATATGTAAAATAAGTAAATCTGCTGAAAGTCTTCACATTTTCAGGAATACAGTTCTGGTTATCCTGAGCTCTTCACTGCACTATGAAGTCTGGGGTTTCTTAAGGCAAGAGTGAAAACATATTTATTTCAGGCTTTGTTTTGACTGCATACATAAGAAGTTATCAGGTTGCAGCAGCTACTGCAATAACCTGTGCCTGCCTTCCACAAGCTGTGAATCATAAGGTTGATTTGGATAGACATGGGTATGTGAAGCCATTCAATTCTAGCATTCCCATACCTTATTTATACAGAGCAAGAGTAGTGTCACAAAAGACAACACTGGAATAGAAGTCAGATACATGATACAAAGGAGACGTCTTTGTTTAGGACCATATTTAACTCATTTCTGTTAAAGACCCATCATAGTCATCATATGCATCATACATAGTCACATCACTCCATGCAATATAATATAAGCAGAACACTGTTGTCTGCTGGCTTTTACAGCAAAGAGTATACTTTGGAGACTTTGTACAGTCACCAGGTTTTTGCCCCCCCCCCCCCCCCATCTGAGAGCAGGATAATGTAGAGACCCTGATTCCAGAGATGTGTCACTTTCTGAGCTGTTTTCAATGTTTTCTTTGCTGCAGATCTAGCAGTTATACAGAGCTCATGAATATGCTGAATTACCTGGCAGCATGCCAAGTAGTCCTCTAATGATAATCTACTGCTGATTAAACAGTGATTTTATCACAATTATACTAAGCATCTCAGTTAGGCCCCCTTCACGCGTCAGTGATTCTGGTATGTATGTGCTTTTTTTTAAACGTACCAGAATCACTGACATACGCAGACCCATTATAATCAATGGGTCTGCTCACACATCAGTGATTTTTCACTGAACGTGTCTCCGTGCAGCGTACACCCGTGGCCGTGTTTCTGCACGGAGACAAGTTAGTTTTTTCTGGCATCACTGATAACCCACGGACCACACTATGGTGTGATCCGTGTGTGATCAGTGAAACACTTACCAGAAAATCACGGACATATTAAATATTAAATATTTTCAACTTACCTTGCCTGCGATTCTCTCTGCATCCTCCGCTCTCGGCAGCTCCTGCCTGGCTCATGAATATTCATGAGAGCAGGAATAGCCGACCAGGAAGTAGCTGCAGAGAGCGGTGGGTGGACGCTGCAGAGCTGGAGACTTCGGCACCATGGACAGCAGTAGTGAAGGCAGGTGAGCAATGTCCATATGCAATCACAGATCACGGATTGCATATGGACAATCCACATGGGCCGTGAATCACGGAACACGGAGGGACATGTGCGTGTTTTACACGTCAGTGAAGAACGTCAGTGCTTTTCACTGACGTGTGAAATGGGCTTAAGTGACACATCGCTGGAATCAGGGTCTATCTCTATATTATGCTGCTCCTCAGATGGGGTAGCAAAAACCTGGTGACAGATTCCCCTTAATACTATGCTCTTAAAGTCTCATTTAGCTTTCCTTTCCATTAAATGTAATTGTAATGGTGTTACAGTTCCCACTGGATCTTTCAGATTTACTGACTTAGGTCTAGCAGCCATGTCTGTAATTAATTGCTCTGTATATCCTGACTTCAGTTACTCAGGTATCCAGATCCTAGACATCCTAGATCACTTCCTGAGATAGTGATTTCATCTGTGAAGGGAAACCCACAAATAGGACCTAGGCTGTCTGCCTGTACTTAGTCTCCAGTGATTTTATAATGTCAGGTTCATAACCTACAGTTCGGTCCAGAAATATTTGGATAGTGACCAAAACTTTGTGATTTGGGCTCTGCATGCAACTACTTTTTATTTAACCCCTTCACCCCGTTAATTTTTCATTTTTGTTTTTTCCTCCCCTTCTTCCAAGAGACATAACTTTTTCATTTTTCCATCATATCCATATGTGGGTTTGTTTTTTGCAGGATGAGTTCTACTTTTGAATTACACCATTGATTCTGCCCTATATTGAACTGGAAAACAGAAAAAAAAATCAAGTGTAGTTAAATTGCAAAAAAAAGTGCTATTTCACAATTATTTTTTAGATTTTTTTATTTACCATGTTCATTGGTAAAATTGATTTGGGGAAATGATTCTCCAGGTCACTACGAGTTCTAAGATACTAAGCATTTATAGTGTTACTTTTATCTAAGTAATGAAAAAAAAATTCAGAAATTTGTAAAAAAAAAAAGAATTGTGCGTTTGTCGCCATTTTCAGAGACCCATTGCTTATTTTTTAGTCTTGAACTGACATTGCAGGTTATTGCAATGTTGCAGCAACCAAAAAAACATAATTCTCGAGTTTTTGATTTTGTTTCTCACTACGTCGTGTACTGATCAGATTAATTTATATTGTATTTTGATAAATCGAACATTTCTGAACCAAGCAAAAACAAATATGTAGGTTTTGTGTTTGTTTGTTATTGTTTTATATTCAATGGGGTACAAAAGGGGTGATTTGAACATTTTTGGGTTTTTTTCTCTTATTTTTAAAAACTTTTTTTTTTTACTTTTTATTGATTTTACTAGTTCCATTAAGGGACTTTATACCTGCACTGTCCGATCGCCTCTGTTGTTCAGAACAATGTTTCAACATCACTCTGAGCAGCAGAACTGCTAATCTGTGAATGTCGGCACTGGCATTACAAAGTTCACAGGAACTTTGTAATGACAGTAAAAGGGGACATCAGCTGACCCCCGGCTGTCATGATCGACAAGAGAAAGATTGACATTTGGATTTAACTAGTTAACAGACGCTGGTGAATCTCTGATCCACCCACGCCTGTTAGCTGCAAATGTCAGCTGATTAGATCAGCCGACATGTTGCTAGGAAATGGCACAGACATGGCCTTAGGGCACAAACACATCAGCGTTTTTCTGCCGCACTGCCGGATCTGGCACAAGGGCAGTACAGTACAATACAGTTCACAGACAGTGCGGCAAGCCCCGATCACATGCTGTCACATGCTCCGGTCACATGATCGCATGTGCCCGGAGCTTGCTAGTGAACTGTATTGTACTGTAATGTCCTTGTGCCGGATCTGCGAGTGCGGCAGAAAAACGCTGATGTGAAACCACCCTTACATACGGTACAATCCTTTGCATATGACCTAGGATATATAAGCCAGATCAGAATCCCAATTTACAGACATGGTGTTTCGGGGTGCTTGCCCCTCGACAGTTCAAAGTATGGGGGTGACTGATCTGGCTTATGAGAAGCTTTGTGGGGACCACGGGGGAACACTATTCTCCTTAAGGAGACTGGCTTGCAAAGTCTCCTTAAGGAGAATAGTGTTCCCCCATGGTCCCCACAAAGCTTCTCATGAGCCAAATCAGACACCCCATACTTTGCACTGACGAGGGGCAAGCACCCCGAAACACCGTGTCTGCAAATTGGGATTCTGATCTGGCATATATATCCTAGGTTATATGCAAAGGATTGTTAAAAATCCACATTTGACTTTTAGGATCGCTACTTCCAATAGGTGGCGCTGCGCTAGAGTTTGTCTCCTTTGCTGGAGAGATAATTTGAATATTCCCCAGAGGGGCATGGCAGCTATAAGTCCCCTTACTTTACTGGCAGCCAGACTGGCTTGCAAAGTCTCCTTAAGGAGAATAGTGTTCCCCCGTGGTCCCCACAAAGCTTCTCATGAGCCAAATCAGACACCCCATACTTTGCACTGATGAGGGGCAAGCATCCTGAAACACCGTGTCTGCAAATTGGGATTCTGATCTGGCATATATATCCTAGGTTATATGCAAAGGATTGTTAAAAATCCATATTTGACTTTTAGGATCTCTACTTCCAATAGGTGGCGCTGCGCTAGAGTTTGTCTCCTGTCCTGGAGAGACAATTTGAAAAATATGAAAACAAATTTACAAAAATTCAGATTACCCTCCTTTTGCCCCATTTGAAAATGAAACAAAAAACAAAACACAGATTTGGTATTGCTGTGTTCAGAAATGTCCAATCTATGAAAATAAAATATAAATTAATTTGATCGGTAAACAGCGTACCGAAAAAAAATGAACAATAGCAGAATTACATTTTTATGGCCCCGCAACTTTGCAAAAAATGCGATAAGAGGCAATCAAAAAATCACATCTATCCAAAAATGGTATCATGAAAATGTCAGCTCAGGGGACAAAAAAACAAGAAAAGGCAATAGCCCAGCAGGCAGAGGAACTGACCATGCAACAACAGGTCAACAGATTGAATCCCCAAACCGAGTCATGACACAACTTTTGTCACTGTCAAATATTTCTGGACCTAAGGGTAAATCCCTGATTGTCCACATAGTAACTTCATAATCATTGAATCAGGTTTTCCTGATAGTCCTATAACCACTAAAGTATAACATCAGGCACCTAGCGGTGCAGTCTACCTTCCCAAACATTTATTAAAGATTGGGTCATTCTAAAGCACTTCCTGAATTGCACTATGGTACTGTAATATAAGGTCATTACTACAATGTCATGTGGGAACAGAAATGACTTCCCTTCAATGATGGCAATGCTATTACTGAAAAGTGGAAGCGTTCAGGAACCACCACAACTACGTAGCAGTTTACGTAAAGGGCTCAGCAGACTTCTGTGGTCACTTTATTACTGCAGGTTGCCAAATGCTGACAATATGCAGTGTTATCCCACTATTCTCCGCTCGAGCACTCAGTCACGTGACCACAAGTATCCAACTTGGACCCACCTTAAGAGTTTTTCTGTGAAACAAATTCCAAGAATACAAATAGTTTAACAATTGGACATAAAAAAACAAATGAAAATATTACAAATCAGTGTTATTTTGTCACAAAATTTGCCTAAAGGTATTGTTGATTCCTTGATAATGGGGTAAAAAAAATAAAAAGCATCGTTAACACACCTCAAGGCGACTGTCTCCATTGTAGTATTTTACTGACAGAATATTTATTCAAAACTTGGTTAATTGTAATACTAAATTATAGAAAAAAAAGTGTGGTTTTGAGAAGCCTCAGGGGCACTTGTGTGCTATCAGTTCTGGAAAAAATGCAGAACAGTTTGTCTGTAGGGGCATGGCACCTAACAGACCCATTAACATTTCCAGCAACCAGCCCAGAAAAGCTGGACAATAAGACTGGGGCCACACGGGGCACTAGTGCGATCCTCCCATGACACGGGAGCCGAGTGTCATGCAAGTGTCATTGCGACTGTGGTCCCATCGTGCAATCAGACCACAGCTGCGGGAGGATGGCCGACATTGCGGAGGGGAGGGCTGACTCTGAGGAGGGGAGGGTCGGCTCTAAGGAGGGGCGGGCCGGCGCTTCGGAGGGGAGGGTCCATGCTGTGGAGGGGAGGGAGGGATTTATCTCCCTTTCTCCTCAGTAGCCGGCAATTGCAATTCTCGCACTGCTCTCACGTTACACCGGTGTAACGCGAGAGCAGTGCGATGTTTTTCTCACCCCATAGACTTGCATGAGTGCGAGTGGAACAGGATCGCATTACAATCGCAGCATGCTGCAATTCTTTTCTCGGTCTGATTAGGGCTGAGAAAATAATCGCTCATGGGTACTGCCCCATAGAGTAATATTGGTTCGAGTGGAATGCGATTTATTATCTCATGCCACTTGCTCCGTGTTTCTCACCGTGTGTCTTAGGCCTCATTAGGTTTATTTTTGCAAATGATGTACATGGCATAATTGCAATGTAAAAATAGAATATTTATAGGGGTTATCCATTACTAGACAATCTCTGCTCAGTCATTATGGGGTCCCATAGAAAATAAAAACAATCTATACATTACTCACCTCCTGCAGCAGTGCCATTCCACTGATGTCTGCGCTGCTAGTCCCGGTGGGTCATATGAAATTATTGGGTCACATGACCGCTAAGAAAAAAAAATCCCAAAACTTACAAATTTATTAAATTTGGTTTATTGAACACAATAAGTGAAGATATCATTGAAAAACTCTATTAAGAAAGGTAACAGACAGAAAACCAGTCAATGTAAGTGAGTGAGAGTAAATATATACAAATACTACAAGGCTCTATGAATGTCCCAAAGGGATGGTCCCACCTTGCTGCGCAAATGGTGCCCCTGCTTACCCATGACTCTCCCTGGGATTCCCTAAGGAATCCCTAAACTAGGACCTGCCCGTCCCAAAAGTTATTCACAAAATAAAGATTTGACTGTGAGGGATTAAACAACCAAAATAGCCAAAGCAAACACTACAATGAGTGTAGTTATCTAAATAGAGTCACAAAAAAGGAAAAAGTGTATACAAAATGGCTAGGGATAACTGGTGCGCACCACAGTGCCCAGCCAAATAAATAAATAGATAAAAGATAAGCAATACAATTACAAGTCAAACCAGTAAAAAAAAGGAAAAAGTAAAAAACTTTCCTTATTGATGCATTTGTTCAGAAAAGGACGGGCTCAACGCGTTTCACCTGTGCTTCAGGTTCATCAGGAGCCATGAGTAGGTTGTGGATGTCCCAGGATGAGGTGGATACTCTTTTTGGATTCCTCCCATATTGTTAATTGTTAGCTTTATTCACATGACTGCTAAGGTCAACAAATGGCCATTCATCAGCTGCAGGCCATCAATATTTCAGAGTAGATGTCTGATATAATGAAATACACTATCAAAGCAAAAAGGACTTTGTGCGCCACAACATGAAGTTTGTAAAAACATAATAATCCAAGACATGATTATTGCATATAAAATATTTTTTATATATAACTTTCCAATTCAGGAGAAGTGCCCCTCCACAAAATCAGCACGTCATTGATGTACCTAATCCACTGTTGGATCTGGTCGGCGTCCTGCACATCACCCCCAAACACCTCCGTCTCCCAGAACCCCAGGAAAAGGTTAGCATAAGAAGGCGCACAGGCCGCCCCCATTGCAGTCCCCCATTTCTGTAGATAAAACCTATCCCTGAACGTGAAGAAGTTGTGCACGAGGACAAATTCTAACAAGTCATAAATTAAACGACAAAGATGGTAATCCAAATTGCTCATACCTAGGAAGAAGTCAACGGCCCTTAGAACCAATTGGTGGTCAATAACTTTATGATTTTATCCGCCTGTTAAATTCAGTATATCTTGTGCCAATAAATTTGTGTCCTCATTTACCCTGTAATTATGTTCTTTGAAGTACGGTATATGTATTCACGTTGACCCAAGCATATTTATTTATTTAATAAAAATAATGTTTTATGTGCAATAATCATGTCTTGGATTATTATGTTTTTACAAACTTCATGTTGTGGCACACAAAGTCCTTTTTGCTTTGATAGCGTTCCCCTTGTTGTTAGGACGTGCCGATACGACCTACAGAAGGCCGTGAGAATAATTCCATTTTTTTTCAGATTTTTGTGTTATAATGAAATACAGTAGTAAGGCTGCAGCAGGCCAGTGGCTGCTGATTGTCTGCAGCTGTCATGTGACACAACAATGTCACCTGACTTACTGGGATTAGCAGTGCCGACTTCCCTGGGGAACATGAGTGGGTTATTTAAATTTATTATGTGATCCTGAAGTGGATCCGAAAGCTGGTGTCACACACAGCGACAACGATAACGACGTTGCTGCTACGTCACCATTTTCTGTGACGTTGCAGCGACGTCCCGTCGCTGTTGCTGTGTGTGACATCCAGCAACGACCTGGCCCCTGCTGTGAGGTCGCCGGTCGTTGCTGAATGTCCAGCTTCATTTTTTGGTCGTCACTCTCCCGCTGTGACACACACATCGCTGTGTGTGACAGCGAGAGAGCGACGAAATGAAGCGAGCAGGGAGCAGGAGCCGGCGTCTGGCAGCTGCGGTAAGCTGTAACCAGCGTAAACATCGGGTAACCAAGGGAAGACCTTTCCCTGGTTACTCGATATTTACCTTCGTTACCAGCCTCCGCTCTTGCTGCCAGCGCCGGCTCCTGCTCTGTGCACATGTGGCTGCAGTACACATCGGGTAATTAACCCGATGTATACTGTAGCAAGGAGAGCAAGGAGCCAGCGCTAAGCAGTGTGCGCGGCTCCCTGCTCTCTGCACTGTGACATGTAGCTGCAGCACACATCGGGTTAATTAACCCGATGTGTACTGTACCTAGGAGAGCAAGGAGCCAGTGCTAAGCGCGGCTCCCTGCTCTCTGCACTGTGACATGTAGCTGCAGCACACATCGGGTTAATTAACCCGATGTGTACTGTACCTAGGAGAGCAAGGAGCCAGCGCTAAGCGCGGCTCCCTGCTCTCTGCACATGTAGCACAGCGACGTTATGATCGCTGCTTCTGCTGTGTTTGACAGCTAAGCAGCGATCATAACAGCGACTTACAAGGTCGCTGTTACGTCACCGAAAATGGTGACGTAACAGCGACGTCGTTGTCGCTGTCGCTTAGTGTGAACCCAGCTTTAAGTAGGGTTTTCCATTAGTAGACACTACCTTTAAGATCATTGCAGTCTATGAACCTGGTGAATTTGTTTTAGCTATTTACAATAATGTTTGTTTTATAATGAATTGTAATATTTTAATATCAGTTTAATACAATAATTGATACGTTTATTTTGTACTTGAGTTAGAAATGGTCTTCCTGACTTGTGAGTGAAATACAGAGCATACTATTATTGCCATCTATGTGAGCCAAAGAACTTTTGTGGTTCCTTGCTATTCTATCCTCTAACGTCTCCACACACGTCTCAAGTACTGGGGTGTTATATCAATTTGTACTGCCAAGTGTGATGGTATTGCTGAAATAAATCACCATGGTCTGAATGGACTTTAACTTGTAAATGGAATCAAACATCTCTAAAGTGTATTGGGGATTGGCTTCTTGGCTGGACTAATGCAACACATTTGTTGGTCATGTGTATGCAAACCAAGTTCAAAACAAGCTCATAAATTATTAATAAGATGTCACTTGAAAGCAGACCAAATGTGTTTGTGTAGTATCTAGAAATCCTCATCACAATTACTGAAAACATTTGTGACTGAATGGACCTATGGATGGTCACTGGCAAAGTGGCTAATACTGTGGTAGGGGATTGGCATTAAAAAGAAGTATGTGACAGTGGGTTAACTCCAAAAATCACATTTTCTTATCCATAAATGAAAACACCACACTTAATTGAAATATTTAGATAGTGTATAAGTCAAACCACATATTTGCTACATGGCATTTAAATGTATTTCCAATGCTCCTTGTTACTAATATCTGTATATAATGCTACTATAAGGCTATGTTCACAGGTTTAGTATTTGGTCAGTATTATACATCAGTAGTTGTAAGCCAAAACCAGGAGGGGGTGATAAATGTAGAAGAGGTGACATGTTTCTAATATACACTGATTGATCCACTCTTGGTTTTGGCTTACAAATACTGATATCAAGTACTGACAAAAATACTGATGTGTGTACGTAGCCTTAGAGTTTGGTAGGTTATTAAGGTTCAGTGGGCATTAACTGTGAAATATCTAACAGAGACTGTTCAACAATGTAAGAACGCTGGTACTACTTTGAGCTCTCGGTGCTTCTGGACATGGCAGTGTCCATGAGCCCTTAGGCTTTATTCACATGTTACTGTTGTTGACTGGATGTTCAGGAACCCTGCTAATCTCGTTAACATTCATTGTATGTTTTCTCCTGTGTCCTTTAGGCTGTGTGCACACGTTGCGTTTTTTACCGCGGAAACGCTGCATTTTGAACCGCAGCGTTTCAGTGGCAAATTGCATGCGTTCAGTTTTCCCAGCAAAGTGTATGGGAAAGCTGAAAAATCAGTGCACACGCTGCGTGTCTTTCCGCAGCGTTTTGGATGCCAAAAATCGGTGCGGAAAGAAAAGCAGCATGTCACTTCTTTTGTGCATTGTGGCTGCGTTCTCTCCCCCATTGAAATCAATGATGTGGGGTCAGAACGCATCTACACCGCATGGACCTGCTTTTTTGTTGCGGTCCGCGGGCTTTGTCGGCACGCCAGAACGCAGGCATTTACCTGGAAGTGAGGTCAAGAGGTTTCCTGTTGACCTCACTTCCTGGCAAAGCCCCCGGTGTCGCCAAAGTGCCCACCCCGACCCCCGACCCCCCTCCCGAAAATCCAACATGGCCGCGCGCACAGTAGCGCACCGGCCGCCCTGCTTTTATGTTATCTGTCGTATGTGCCTTGAAACATGCGACAGAAAAATGCACCCAGGCCCTGCCCGTTCACCCCAATTCCCCCCGGTGTCATACATACCTGTCCGGTCTCAGCACTGATCCCCCGCGGCTCCCTCCGCCTTCACAGCAGACGCCGGCCGGTCACATGTGCAGAGCAGCTGACAGCCAGCACTGTGTTCAGTGTGAGCTGTGCTGGCTGCTCGGCACTCTGCAGCTGTGACCCGGGGAGAGTGGGTGCAGATTTTTGCACCCACTCTCCTCAAATGGAGGGTCTGCCCTCCTAGAAAATGGGGGATACGTTCCCTGAACGTGCCCCCATATTCTAGAAGGTCCAGAGCCGATGTGGGACATCCAAATGGATTTCTGCGGACCCATTTTTTTTATTAAATTGGAGAACAAGGGAATGATTTGGGGAGTGTTTTTTCTAATAAAAAATTTTTTGTTGTCTTTTTTTGCTTTTGTTTACTGTCAATTAGTTATGTCGGGTGTCTGATAGACACCGTGACATCACTAATTGCTGGGCTTGATGCCAGGTGACATTACACATCTGGTATCAACCCCATTTATTACCCCGTTAGCCAACGCACCAGGGCGCGGGATGAGTTGGGGCAAAGCGCCAGGATTGGCGCATCTAATGGATGCGCCACTTCTGGGGCGGCTGTGGCCTGCTATTTTTAGGCTGGGAAGAGTCCAATAACTATGGCTCTTCCCACCCTGAGAATACCAGACCTCAGCTGTCAGCTTCACCTTGGCTGGTGATCTAATTTGGGGGGACCCCATGTTATTTTTTTTTTATTATTTTTATTTATAAATAAAAAAAAAAAACCTGGGGAGCCCTCCAAATTGATCACCAGACAAGATGAAGCTGCCAGCTGTGGTTTGCAGGCTACAGCTGTCTGCTTTACCCTGACTGGCTATCAAAAATAGGGGGGACCCCACGCCATTTTTTTTTTGTTTTTGTGATAAAAACTAGGCTAGGCACCCTTTAGTGCCACATGAAAGGTACTAAAGGTGCCAGCTTAGAATATGCAGGGGGGGGTGGGACGTTGTATATATATTTGACCTCCATTGACGCTTTTTAGGCTGGATGCCCACAATCGGGGTTTGCAGCGTTTTGGGCGCAGATTGTTTTCCCTGCGTCCATGACGCTGCGTTGTGCAGTAGAAGCACAGTGGAAGGATTTTTAGAAATCTCATGCCCACTGTGCTTCTTTTCTCCGCAGCATAAACTGACCGGTGGCGCAGCTTCCCGAGCCTCAGCATGTCAATTTATGCTGCGTAGATGAGTGTTCTCTGCAGGTAGCATAGAGCTCCACAGCAGCCTGAACCCAAATCGTGGGCATGGGCAGCTGCGTTCTCCCGTGGGAAACACTCACATCTCTGCAGGAAGGCTGACACTGGGTACTAGACGCCGTGTCGCTGGATCATGGCCACATACCCCAACAGTGAGAATATTGTTGCTACAGCTACATTTTGGGGGAAGTAGCTGTGGATTCAAAATGATTAATATACTCCTGAATAAAATCCTTGAGGGGTGCAGATTCCAAAATGGGGTCACTTGTGGGGGTTTTCTGACGTATAGGTACCCAAGTCTTAAAAAACGCACCTAAAAAAACGCATGAAAAACGCATGAAAAACGCATGCGTTTTCGATGCGTTGTTTCTCAAAAAGCATTGTTTACTATTCTCCCCTCTGCCAGAGGGTGCGTTTTTTTCCGCGCGGAAAAAAAAGCAACGTGTGCACATACCCTTAAAGGGAATCTATCTTCAGAAAATGACCTACGGTACTTTTTATGGTTCCAGCTCTCTTTAGGTCATTGATCATGTCCTCCCAGGTAGTTCTGGGCTGATTCCTGACCTTTCTCGGAATCATCCTTACCCCACGAGGCGAGATCTTGTATGGAGTCCTAGATTTAGTAAAATTGACAGTCATCTTGCGTTTCTTCCATTTCAAATTATTGCACCAACATTGGCAATGTATGAGATACTTTTCCCCACTGTATGTGTTCTGTAATTCTCAGCTAGGACTTTAATCTGATTGACTACTTTGCCAAGCATCTTAAGGGTAAGTTCACACAGTGCGTTTTTCGGGTGCATTTTTGGCCTCAAAACTGCATGACTTTGCTTCCCCAGCAAAGTCTATGAGTTTTCATTTTTGCTGTCCGCACACAACTTTTTTTTTAAGCTGCGTATTTGAGCTGAAAAAAAATTGGACATGTCAATTCTTTCCTGCGTTTTCTGCGTTTTCCCCCCATGCAATGCATTGGAAAAACGCAGAAAAACGCAGAGATCAAAAATGCAGCCAAAAACACACCAAATTGCGGTAAAAACGCATGCGTTTTTGCCGCGGGTGCTTTTTTGTGCGTTTTTAGCGGCCAAAAACGCAGCGTCAAAAAAACGCAGCGTGTGCACATAGCCTAAAAGTGACTGCCCTTGATTCAGTGGAGGAACTCCTGGTCAGGTTCCAGAAAACGTCCAAGAAACACATATTTGGGTCAAGTTAAAAGGCAAACAAATTCTACTATAGAATGCCATTGCTATTGCTAAGGAGATGTCAGAACAGAAGAGATCAATTAATGATATACACTAATAAGATTATGCAGGCTCTGCTGATTTGTAAGGCAATACAATGATTCAATTATTTTAAAATTTTTCCATTTGTTTTTATTTTTTATTTATTTATTTTTTTTAAACATTGATACATTTTATGTTATAAAAGTGGGCGTTTCAATGTTGTTCTTCTTTCAGCTGTATGCTGCAGTTCACAAAGAACAGCAGAAAAAGAAAAGAAGAGCTCCACCACCGCCAACCTCTCAGATGCCAAATCAAAGACATGAAGATTTGGAAAAGAGGAAAAGCTACACTGGTAAGTATGTGAAGACAGCATGTTTCAGCCATTGGCTGTAATGTATTGCCGTGTCGTTTGCCCTCAATTTATGGAGCCTGCAGTGAAACCTGTAAGGCTGCTTTCACACATCCGGCTTGAGCAGTGCGGCTCAATCCGGCTGTGCAAGCTATGCAACGGATGCGGTGAAAACACCGCATCCTTTGCATAAGTTTTTCCCATGCGGCCCGTCCGGTTTTTGACACTTGCAGCATGCTACTGAGCATGCGCAGTGGCAAAAACCGCATGCGTTTTTTGCCGCATCGTGCCGCATCTGGCCGCCATAGGCATGTATTGAAAAATGCGCCACATCGGCTGGATGCGGCGCGATGCGTTTTTTTTTGCCGCACGAAAAAACGTGCCAGGCAACGTTCCATCCGGCCGCCACATCGGCTAAATCTGCCGCATGCGGCAAAAACCGGATGGAAAGCAAGGCCATGCGGCACAATGCGGCACTAATTAAAGTCTAAGCAGGAAAAACGCAACCGGCAGCAAAAAAAAACGGTTGCGATTTTCCTGCAAAGTGCCGGATTGTGCCGCATTGCAGAAACTGGAGGTGTGAAAGCAGCCTAACTTGCCTGTGATTGCAGAGTATGGCTGATCCTGAGACTTCTAATTATTGATGGGAATAGAAAGGTTTGATGAGCGACATAACTGCATCATTAAAAGTATTTTTGGACTCTTCTTCCATTTCCTGGCTGCTTAACATTAGTTAATTTACTAATATTTTGAGGTTAATATAGCTGGGCAAGTGCTTTTTAAGTTTGCTCACTAATATAAACTAACTGTGCTCTGATATCTATAAGAAGCTGCTGTCTGTTACAGAAGATCCTGTATTTATAGTATACTAGAAGGTGGCCCGATTCTAACGCATCGGGTATTCTAGAATTTATTGTGTAGTTAATGTATGATTTTTGTTATATATATAGATGTTGTTGTGTGTAGTTTCCAAGTGTTTGTGTAGGGCGCTGTAAATGTTCTGGGTGTTGTCTGGGTGGGGGTGTGTGAGAGCAGTGTTGTGCGTGTGTTGCGTTGTTTGTGGAGCGCTGTGTGTCTGCAGTGTTGTCTGAATGTGGTGTAGTGTGTGTTGCGCGGTTTGTGTGGGTGTGGGGTGCGTGTGTGTGTTTTGGGGGAGGTATGTTTTGTGCAATGTGTGTGTGTTGCGCGGTATGTGCGTATATTTGTGTATGCTGCGGTGTTTGTGTGTTGGGTGTTGTGTGTGTGCGGCGTTGTCTGTGTGTGTGTGTGTCTGTGTAGGGCGGTGTTTGTGGCCCCCAGTGTGTGTGTGTGTGGTGTGTTGTGTGGTGCGCGTGTGGCAGTGTGTGTGTGTTTTGGGGGGAGGTGTGCACCCCCATCGTGCTGCATCCACCATGCTGCGCACCCACCATCGCGCTCCATCCCCCATGCTGCGCACCCCCCATCGTGCTCCATCCCCCATGCTGCGCACCCCCCATCGTGCTCCATCCCCCATGCTGCGCACCCTCCATCGTGCTCCATCCCCCATGCTGCGCACGCCCCATCGTGCTCCATCCTCCATGCTGCGCACCCCCCATCGTGCTCCATCCCCCATGCTGCGCACCCTCCATCGTGCTCCATCCCCCATGCTGAGCACTCCCCATCGTGCTCCGTCCCCCATGCTGCGCACCCCCCATCGTGCTCCATCCCCCATGCTGCGCACCCCCCATCGTGCTACATCCCCCATGCTGTGCACTCCCCATCGTGCTCCATTCCCCATGCTGCGCACTCCCCATCGTGCTCCATCCCCCATGCTGCGCACTCCCCATTGTGCTCCATCCCCCATGCTGCGCACTCCCCATCGTGCTCCATCCCCCATGCTGCGCACCCCCCATCGTGCTCCATCCCCCATGATGCGCACCCCCCATGCTGCGCACCCCCCATCGTGCTCCATCCCCCATGCTGCGCACCCCCCATGCTACGCACCCCCCATCGTGCTCCATCCCCCATGCTGCGCACCCCCCATCGTGCTACATCCCCCATGCTGCGCACTCCCCATCGTGCTCCATCCCCCATGCTGCGCACTCCCCATCGTGCTCCATCCCCCATGCTGCGCACTCCCCATCTTGCTTCATCCCCCATGCTGCGCACCCCCCATCATGCTTCATCCCCCATGCTGTGCACTCCCCATTGTACTCCATCCACCATGCTGCGCAATCCCCATCGTGCTCCATCCCCCATGCTGCGCACTCCCCATCGTGCTCCATCCCCCATGCTGCGCACCCCCCATCGCGCTCCATCCCCCATGCTGCGCACCTCCCATCACGCTCCATCCCCCATGCTGCGCACTCCCCATCGTGCTTCGTCCACCCATGCTGCGCACTCCCCATCGTGCTCCATCCCCCATGCTGCGCATTCCCCATCGTGCTCCATCCCCCATCCTGTGCACTCCCCATCGTGCTCCACAGTCACACATCAGACAGTATACACGCACACATCTGATCGCATACACTCACACCCCACTTCTGCCTGTGCCCTCCGGTGGGCGGTCCCAGCAGCTGTGCTGCACGCCGTGCTCCTCTGCCTTCTGCCGACACGCACACATCCGATCGCATACACGCACACATCCGTTCGCATACACGCACACATCCGATCGCATACACGCACACATCCGATCGCATACACGCACACATCCGATCGCATACACGCGCACATCCGATCGCATACACGCGCACACCCGATCGCATACACGCGCACACCCGATCGGATACACGCACACACCCGATCGCATACACGCGCACACCCGATCGCATACGCGCGCACACCCGATCGCATACACGCACACACCTGATCGCATACACGCGCACACACATTGACGATATCGCACATACGCGCTCACACACTCACAACATCCGGAGATACCACATGCTTCCGGCCATGTGATCCTCCGGCAGGTCCTGGAAGGTCACTGCACGCACAGTATCGCCGCCGAGATGCAAGCGATATCACTGGATGTTGTTGTGTGTGGATGCGATCTGATGTGTGTGTGAGAGTGAGTGAGTGTGATCTGATGTGTGTGTGTGTTCCGCCGCTGCAGGACCTTGATGCGCTCACCTGCTCCCGCTCGGCTTCTGGTGAGTATGATCGAGGGTCTTCTTTCTTCTGTCTTCTCTCTTCTGCACGTGTACCGGGAGCCGGTGTACGCTGGTAACCATGTTACACAATATTACCCGATGTGTATCATGGTTACCAGCGTACCCCGCCCCCCGCACGCACGTGAGCCCACACCAGCGTACGCCGGCAACCCCAGCAATGCGAAGGTATGTGTCGGCTGGGTTGCCGGTGTACGCTGGTGTGGGCTCCCGGGGGTACAGCACTCACCTGGGAGTCAGGGCTCCGTGTCAGTTCGGGGAATGGGGGCAGGGCCAGGGTGGGCGTGCAATGCGTGAGGGGGGCGGGGCGTGGCCGAGTTGCCAATGCGTGCAGGGGCCGGGGCGAGAGGCCAATCCGTGTGGGGGCGGAGCATGGGCGAGCGGCCAATCCGTGCGGGGGGGGCGGAGCCGAGGCGAGCGGCCAATGAGAAGCTTGTCGCGGTAACGACAGAATTTTGGAGCAAGACAGAGAGACAGACAGACAGACAGACAGAATAAGGCAATTATATATATAGATTACAAAGTCCTATCTTTACACACGCACATTGCAGTATGGAAATGCATTGCTCAATATGTTAGTTTGTATTGGTCACATTACACAGGTAGGTATGATGTATGCATATATACCCTTAAATGTGTCTTGAGACAAAAGTAAGTATATTTTGTAATAGTTAACAGTAGAACTACTGGACTCGTGACACCTATATAGAAATACATGGTGCAAAGTAGTGAAAATGACTACCTCAGTAGTTCTAGTGTTAAGCTGTACATGTTTTACAGGCAATGCAGTTTTCCTGGACTGTAATATTGATGCAGATCCAGAGGCTGACATTTTTACCTATTCTTCTTTGCAAAATAGCTGTAGCCGAGTGAGATTGGATGGAGGCGTCCGAAAAGCAATTTTCAGGTCTTCTCACTAATTTTCAATGGGATTTAGGTCCGGAAGGTGACTGGGTCATTCACACACATGAATATGCTTTGTTCTAAACCATCCATTGTAGCTCTTGAAGTATGTTTAGAGTCATTGTCCTGCTGAAAGGTGAATCTTTTGCAGCCTCTAACAGGTTTTCTTCCAGAACTGTCCTTTTTTTCCCTTCTCTTTTTTCTTTTAAATTCTGTTGAGGACAGTGAGAAGAAACTCAGTTTTATGTGACACTTGTCAAAACTAAGTGAGAGAAACCCAGGCTTAAAAAGTCGTATTCACCATAATGGCTTCAAACCCACTTAGGAAGACATTAGGAAGAATCTTTTCATGCGTGAGAGCCACTATCACATGGCTTTTATATCTGCATGGATGTAACAACTCTGATATGTTGGTCTGTGAGCTGAAGCACGTTGTGTAGGAGTCCTATGTATTATACAGTATGCATTATCATACTGAGCATTTGTGAGCTGAGAGCACTGGAATGTCAGAAAGTGCAGATAAAAATGACATTTGGAATCTGCGTTGTTTCATCTATGCAGTCTCGGCAAATGCTAATTGGGATGAAACATACTTTAGAGATTCCTTTTAGTAACTCTGTGAATGCATACTTTTGAAACCTGACAGCATGTGGTGCATATGCTGTCAGGGTCCACGGGTATTACTGGTGACAGCAGATGGCTATGTGACCACATATAGGCAGTTTGCATACATCCAGTCACATTCCGACTAGACATGTTCAGCTCCTCACAATGAGAGACGCCGAGCATGTCTAGATGGCAGGTGACGAAAACCAGAAAAAGAGGGACCTATCATATAACTGAGTACATCACTATAAATTGACAAATAATTTATTCATGAAAATACAGTTGCTAAAAACACTTAAAAGCACATACACATACAAAAAGGACAGAAATAACTGGAAAACATAGCATCCACCTGCAATATCAAGTCAACCAGAACAGTAATGAATACAAGTGCATAAAAACCAGCCCTATATATAGTCGGCAGGTGACCGCAACTATGATTACATCCATGTGATCCTGTGACCACCTGCTCCCTTCTGTAATTATGGTGAATACTGAAGTCGTGTACATCACATGTACTTAAAGACTGCAGACTTGGAGCTCAAACCCCCTTAAAGGGAATATGTCTGCAGTTTTTGACCCTAATCTGAGAGCAACGTAATGTAGAGACAGAGATTCTGATTCCAGCGATGTGTCACTTACTGAGCTGCTTGCTGTCATTTTTATAAAATCAGTGTTTTCACTGCTGCAGATCTAGGAGTTATACAGAGTTCATGAATATGCTGGACTACCTGGCAGCAGGCCAGGTAGTTCTCTAATGATAATCTAATGCTGATTAAACAGTGATTTTATCACAACTACACTAAGCAGCTCAGTAAGTGATACATCGATGGAATCAGGATCTCTGCTCCAACGTTATGCTGCTCTCAGATTAGGTGGCAGAAACCTGGTGACAGATTTCCTTTAAGGATTTTACTATGTACAGTTGCCAGGAAAAAATAGCATGCTCTGGGTAGGTCTATCTTCGAGCATGTACTCTTCTGTAGGTATAAAAGAGTTCTGTAGGATTTATTACTATTTTTGTGTAGCTAAAAAATATGTATGGCCCTAAATCACCCTGACGTAGTTAGATAAATGGAGTGGCTGCAAATAGAAACATAGTTTTGTACTGTAGATTTAGATAATTATCTGGATATTAAATTATGCTATCCTTAGTTGAACTCCTTTTCCAAACACATGCTAAATACATTCATTAGAATATATTACAAGAGCCACCCATTGTGGAACAAACGATATGTAACGGCTACGTGTTAAATTTAACGACAACTATTTTGTCACCTACTTGTTTTACATTTTCTTTTTTAAATTTTTAATTACATTTGAATCATGAAGGTCAAGGCAAAAGTTTGGTTATTGTGAGCCGTGGGGTCAGTTGGGGGAATGTTAGACCAGGATTCTAAATAGACTATTGCTCGCCTTTTCCACAACAGCTACGGTATATTGGTAAGGCTCTGATCACACTAATGCCTGGTTCTCCCACAGGGTTTTGCATTGGTAGAGCAAGGCAGTTTTTAGCATTATGCTTGAAGTAAAAATGATAAGCACTAAAACCCTTGGTGGATACTTCTGTCATAAATAGAAGCCATAGAGCTGAGTCACGCCAGCCTTATTGACATGTGCCAGGAGGCATATGAATAGATATACATATATGCCTCACCATAAATTCTTCTACCATCAGAGTAAAGGGTACTTTACACCCTGCGATATCTGTACCGATATCGCTAGCGAGCGTACCCGCCCCCGTCGGTTATGCGTCACGGGCAGCAAATCGCTGCCCGTGGCGCACAACATCGCTAACACCCGTCACACGGACTTACCTTCCCTGCGACGTCGCTGTTGCCGGCGAACCACCTCCTTTCTAAGGGGGCGGTTAGTGCGGCGTCACAGCGACGTCACACAGCAGCCGTCCAATAGCAGAGGAGGGGCAGAGATGAGTGGCTGGAACATGCCGCTCACCTCCTTCCTTCCTCATTGCCGGTGGACGGAGGTAAGGAGATGTTCGTCGCTCCTGCGGTGTCACACATAGCGATGTGTGCTGCCGCTGGAACGAGGAACAACATTGCTAGTGACCAGACAACGATTTTTGGTTATTAAACGACCTCTCCAAGACAAACGATTTTTGTCTCTTTTGAGATCGTTTAAGGTCGCACATAGGTGTCACACGCTGCGATGTCACTAACGACGCCGGATGTGCGTCACAAACACCGTGACCCCGACGATATATCATTAGCGATGTCGCAGCGTGTAAAGTATCCTTAAGACTTGTGGTATAGCGAACACCACAAATTCATGACAAGCAGCATCCAGCAAGCCCTCATCCTGCCCCAGCACTACCCACTTTGTCGGAGATAGGGGAAAATGGTGTGAAAATGCACAGCCTGCACTTATGTGAAAATTTTACAACTTTTCAAAGCTTTTTATATCAGAATACTGGTTTAAAAGCATTGATAAATTGGGCCCATAGTGTCTAATTCTTGTGAGACCGTTTTTTGGGATGGTTGCGTTGTGTTTTCTGCTTTGTAATATATCATAGTTAGAGCAAAATAAGTGTTGAACACTTTCCAGTTTTTGATGTAAATATGTTTTTAAAGGTGCTATTGATACAAATTTCTCACCAGATGTCGTTACTACCCATCCAATCCACACTGGGAAAGAAATCAAACCATAGATGTCCATAAATTAAGTTACGTGTAATAATGAGAAAAAATAAAGGGAAAAAATATTGAACACGCTTACCGAAATGTATTTAATACTTTGTGCAAAAGACTTTGTTGGTGTTGACATCTTCAAGAGGCCTCCTGTATAGAGAAACTGGTCGCATGTAGAGTTGGGCAAACCTGCAGATGTTCGGGTTAGGCAGATCCGGTTGGACTAAAAAAAAAAAAAAAAAAAAGGCTGGTTCTGGACTGGACTTAATCCCAAACTTAAGCCCGAAACCTGAACCCCATATAAGACTATGGGAACTTGAACTTGTGTGCTGTAAAATGGTGTTTGTAAGGGCTAGAGGGCTGAAAAAGGAAGCAAAACAGGGATTAAAGCAGGACAATACTTACTGAGTCTCCGCGCGGCTTTCACATTGCTTCCGGGACTGTTCATTAAAACTTATGAATATGCACTGCTTCTCCTACCCACCCTCTGTAATAGCGTCTGTGATTTGCAGTCAGACTATGCCCCCACCCACTTTGGCAGCGTCTGTGATTGGTTGCCCTCATACCAGCTGTTTGGGTCCCGGAGTGGAGTGTAAAAATAAATAAATAATTGGAAAAAACGGCATAGGGTCCCCCGTATTTTGATACTCAACATAGATAAAGCAGACAGCAGGAGGCTGCAGCCCCCAGCTGTGTGTGTTATCTTGGCAGTGTATCAAAATATGAGGGACCCTATGTGGCTGCTTTTAAAATGATTTAAATAAATCATTTAAAACAACAGCGTGAGGTTCCCCACTATTTTGATACCCTGCTGAGATAAAGCGAACAGCTGGGGGATGGGGAGATCCATGGTTATTGGGCCCTCCGCAGCCTAAAAATAGCAGCCTGCAGCCACCCCAGAATAGGCGCATCTATGAGATGCACCAATCCTGAAGCTTACCCGGCTCATCCCGAATGCTGCGGAGTGGTGGCAATCAGGGTATTATGAGGGGTTAATGACAGCTGTGATTTGTCAAAATATCATAGCTGTCATCAAGTCTGCAGTTAGTAATGGATAGGTGGGTAAGGGTCTAGGTGACGCCCCATTACTAATCATGTAAGTAAAAAGAAATAAACACAAAACAGAGAAAAATCCTTAAAAAACAAACAAACAAAACACACGCTTTCTCCAATTTATTCACCCCCAACACACCCCTGCAGGTCCCATGTAATCCACACCACGATGTCCCACAATGATCCCATCTCTGCTACATCTGAGGTTGCAGTGTGCGGTCATATTAGAAAATCTGACCGATCACTACAGTCAGGGACACACTGATGGAGACGCAGTTGTGAGAGCAGTGATGACAATGAAATCACCTGACGTCACAGCTTTTGGTTCCTACAAAACCCCAGCTATGAAACTCAATGAACTCTGTAAACTCACCCCAGATGAACTCTATGAACTCTCTATAAGCACTGTTAGGTATAGTGAAAATCGCGGTCTCCAGTAAACTCTGGCTTTCACAGGAAAACCACCATAAGAAGCACGAGGGTTTTCAGCAGAGGCCCAGATGTCATGTCAAACCATTAGCGCGCCGTGATCACATTAGGGGCACACAAATGGTTGCATAGAATGACTTGCTTTCAGGCACGCATTAAATTCCACTGTCATAGATTGACAGAGGTATTTAACAGGTCAACAGCTGTTCGACTGCTCGACTGTTCAAGGCACATGATGGCTGAATAATTCAGCTATCATCTGCTGACAAAGATACATGCTTGGCTTGTGAGCCTGCTTCAAAGTCAGAGAGCTGGCATATGATGTACCAGTATGTCATACGTCAGTAAGAGGTTGAAGGTGCAGTATCTAAAAAATCACCTTACCTTTTTGATATTTCTTTTTCTTTTAGCAACTTAATTCTCAAAATTTCAGTAAAATGTATACAATTATGGCCTTAATCAAGCATGTTTAAGTCCTTGTGCTGTCCATAGGTAAATGGATAGCATATAGACAGTGCCGGGCAAAAGCAAATCAATGGGGTGTTCACATGAGCGCTTTCAGACTCGAACTGATGATCCATGTGCAAAAAATTGCAACAAGCATTATGGTACTCTGATAGGTACTATTAAAGAGCAGATGCAATATGTGCACTGTTCCTAAGACATCTGCTTTTATCTGATCCATTACAATTACCGTAATAACATAAAACACTGTATTTGATAAAAACGTGATGGCATAAGAATGACATTACATATGAATAATAGTTCATTTTCTTTCTGGATGAAAAACTGTTTTACATTGTGCAAATCACAGTCTATTGCAAATACCACAATTACTCCTCAACTCACTTTAATATATTATTTGATTAAGATTTCTTATTTATAAAATGTCACCCATTTTCTAATCGAAATGGGTTTGCTTAAATACAGTATAGTAAAAATAATATACAATTAATACATTTTGCATAAAATAATTTGTGTATTTTCATAGGTAATGGACGGCAGGTACCACAAAAGCCCCCAAGAGGAAACTCCCGAAGCCCACCCCAGTTAATGATACCCCCACCCCCTCCCTATCCTCCTCCTGATAATTTCATTGTGGACCCACCAGTGTTTGAAAATGGAGCTCCTCTAACAGGACCAAGTAGACCCATACCTGCTAAACGTAGGTTCTGTCTGAATTTTGATACGCTCCTGTCAGCTCCACTTTTACTTTGATATATCCTGCTTCTCCTATAAGTGTCTTTGCCCTTTTTTCTTTCCCTTCACATTCTTCCTTTCTGGGGTCTTAACAGATCACTGAAATTGATTAAAGAAAATAAGAAACATATATTATAGCCCTGCCACCTTTCATGGAAAATACCTTTAGCCAAAGCAGTGATCTTTGAAGACTACTTGGGTCTAAATTCTATTCCTTGGGTGGCACTTTGTTGTTTATGCTTTTACCTTTATACTTTCTTTTAAAGTGAACCTGTCAGGTCCAATATGCACCCAGAACCAAGAGCAGTTCTGGGTACATATTGCTAATCCCTGCCTAACCGTCCTTGTATACACTAGCATAGATAAAAGGATCTTTAGAAAAAAGTATTTCTAAAGATCTTTTATCTTATGCTAATGAGCGCGAGGACTAGTCCCAAGGACGTGTTTGCCCACAGTGGTGTACTAACATGCTATTCAATGCAGTGTCAACAGAGGTGACCAGCTGTGTTCGCTGTGAACGCTCTTCTTAATACTTCCAGTCATGCGCAGTAGACCTCTCTGAAGTCGGGACGTGTACACACAGCTTCAAACTGCGCATGACCGGAGGTACCCAGCATTCAGAAGTGTAACAGCAAACACAGGTACGCGCGTCACCGCTGGTGATGCTGAATTGAATAGCATATTAGTACACCTCTGTGTGCGGACTAGTCGGGAGATATAACACCCTTGGGACTAGTCCCTACGCTAAATAGCATGAGATGAAAGATCTTTAGAAATACTTTTTCTAAAGATCCCTTTAGCTATACTAGTGTATACAGGGACGGTTAGGCAGGGATTAGCAATATGCACCCAGAACTGCTCCTGGTTCTGGGTACATATTGTACCTGACAGGTTCCCTTTAAGGTTTAGTCCTGCTCCGCTCACTTGCACACCAATGTGCACAATCTGCAAGTGTCGTGCGCCTGTCCCTTTCTGATGAATGGAACAGGTGCATTATACGTGTTGACCACACACACATGCTGGCAGGTGTCACTAGGCTTGGTGTCATCTGCCTCGCTCACTGGCAGGACTAACCTTTAAATCATTTAAATAGTTTTAAGATTTGGTACTTTCTATGGTAGTATCTGTAAAATATATATATATATATATATATATATATATATATATATATATATATATACTAGCTGTACTACCCGGCTTCGCCCGGGTTAATAACTGCTGTTAACAAAATAGAATGTATTAACAAAAATGTATTCTGCACACAAAAAACACAAAACAAATGGATATAAATGTAATTATTAAATTGTTGCCTATATTAACAAATCAGAGCTCAGATTAATTAACTGTAGCAAAATAGAAGCTAAGCTGTTGGCAGCCTGATAAATCTCCAGGCAACAGAAAGCCCTCCCCCCTGACAGTATATATTAGCTCACACATATACATAATAGACAGGTGATGTGACTGACAGCTGCCGTATTTCCTATGTGGTACATTTGTTGTTCTTGTAGTTTGGCGGCTTATTAATCAGATTTTTATTTTTGAAGCATAATACCAGACTTGTGTGTGTTTTAGGGCGATTATGTGGCGAGGTTGGTGTATGTGTGGTGAGATGTGTGCTGAGGGTGGTATATGTGTTCAAGCACGTGGTAGTGTGTGGCGCATTGTGTGTGTGTTCATATCTCCGAGTGTGGTGAGTATCCCATGTCGGGGCCCCACCTTAGCAACTGTACGGTATATAGTCTTTGGCGCCATCGCTCTCATTCTTTAAGTCCCCCCTTGTTCACATCTGGCAGCTGTCAATTTGCCCCCAACACTTTTCGTTTCACTTTTTCCCCATTATGTAGATAGGGGCAAAATTGATTGGTAAATTGGAACGCGCGGGGTTAAAATTTCGCCTCACAACATAGCACCGGACGCTGCCCGGAATAGTAACTTTCTCTCTGTTTCTCTCCCATTCTCTGTCTGTCTCCCCCTCTGTATATATCTCTCTGTCTCTCTCTATCTCTTTGTCTGTCTGTCTCTTTCCCTGTCTGTCTCTTTCTCCATCTGTCTCAATCTCTTTCCCTGTCTGTCTATCTATCTCTTTCCCTGTCTATCTATCTCTGTCACTTTCCCTGTCTGTCACTTTCCCTGTCTGTCACTTTCCCTGTCTGTCTCTTTCCCTGTCAGTCTCTTTCCCTGTCAGTCTCTTTCCCTGTCAGTCTGTATCTTTGTCTGTGTCTATCTCTTTGTGTCTGTCTCTTACCTAGTCTATGTCTGTTTCTTACCCTGTCTGTGTCTGTCTCTTTCTCTGGCTGCATTGTGACACGCCAACATTCCATATAAGGGCGTGGCTGCGCATTCTTCTGAAGTTCTGGCTGCACTGTGGCTCCGAGCTCCATTCGCTTTAATGTAGGCAGGTTTTTTGGCGAATAACTGTAAAGAGCGGGGTTAAAATTTCCCCTCGAAACATAGCCTATGACGCTCTCGGGGTCCAGAAGTGTGAGTGTGCAAAATTTAGTGGCTGTAGCTGCGACGGTGCGGATGCCAATTCCGGACATACACACACACACACACACACATACACACATACACACACACACACATTCAGCTTTATATATTAGATAGATTATATATATATACATATATATTTATTTATTTATTTAGGTTATCATGTAAATTTTATTCAAGTTTAGCCAAGAAATGATTGTGCTGCTTAAAATATGAAGAAAGAAATATACAGTATTGAGAAAAAGAAGATACAATAATGGTCTTCTATCAAGACACACAAATTGCTCATAGGCATCAACTGCAATTTCAGCAATACATCTGCTAACAAATATTAACCATATAATGTATGGAAAACATTCTCAGTGGTCAATATGAAATATAAATAGTCCAATAGTGGGAAAGTAATTTTCTCTACAGCACATAGTGTTCATTTTCAGCAAATAAAAGCAAAAATTCTCAAATATCTGCCTGTTGTCAATCAGGATGACATCCTGGGAAAGGTACTAAAAAATAGTTGCATGTGTGTGGCAAGACGAGGCCGATCCTTGGGAAACATACTTTCCCCCAGCCTTTTTTCCACAGTAAAAATTGAGATAACTCCGGCACACTACTAATTTTCCCATAAGAATCAAGGAGACATGGTAGATTTGAAAAATCTTTTTTCTTTTATTTTGCTTGTGAGGTAGTGAAAAAGGTGCTGTACATAAGTCCGCCGACGTTTCGGCCAATCGGCCTTCCTCAGGTCGGACAAAACTGGAAAGCAGCAGGAGAAGAAGCAAAATAGAGGTAGATATATTAGACCGTATGTACGAACAGTAGGGTGAGCACTGTTGTATGCAGGAACATCACATGTAGTTCTACTGGGAATAGTGACTCACTATAGAGGGGATACCTCTTGTCAATCGGAAACAATAGAATATCGTGGTCCTCTGGTGGCCGTTCTGTGACTACCAGAAAATAGGTATGGAGGGTCACCAAGTTACGTCAAATATGGCCAGCAACCTGTGTTCAGGTGAGCTACCAGCATGCTTTAATATATTCAAAGAATCACGTGTCCATGTTATATATGTATTACCATTATTCTTAGGCGTTCACAAATCTTGTTATTCCAAAGTAGCTGTAGCTCCAGTAAGCGTTCTAGGTTAGGGGCTGGAGAAGGGTATGCGGAATAAGATAGGGCCTGACCCGGGTAGTGACCTATGATTCCAGGTGCTAAGGTATGGGAGAGGGTCCCAGGAGATAGGGGGAATCCGGGCAACTACCGGCGGGTGTCAGAGGTGCTGGGTAGCTGGACCGCGGTAGTCCATACCTATTTTCTGGTAGTCACAGAACGGCCACCAGAGGACCACGATATTCTATTGTTTCCGATTGACAAGAGGTATCCCCTCTATAGTGAGTCACTATTCCCAGTAGAACTACATGTGATGTTCCTGCATACAACAGTGCTCACCCTACTGTTCGTACATACGGTCTAATATATCTACCTCTATTTTGCTTCTTCTCCTGCTGCTTTCCAGTTTTGTCCGACCTGAGGAAGGCCGATTGGCCGAAACGTCGGCGGACTTATGTACAGCACCTTTTTCACTACCTCACAAGCAAAATAAAAGAAAAAAGATTTTTCAAATCTACCATGTCTCCTTGATTCTTATGGGAAAATTAGTAGTGTGCCGGAGTTATCTCAATTTTTACTGACTGTTTTTCTCCAGAGCACCTACACAAGGTGAAGCGAGGTCTTTTTCTCACTAATTTTTTCCACAGTAAACCGACAACAACATTGGTTGCAAGTGAAAGGTTTTTATAGGTGTGGGGGATCCAGATGTAATGTATGTCCTTATGCCCAAAATAGAAAAACTGTGATTTCACTTCCTTCTGGTAAGACGCATACAATACAATCTTTTATCAATTGTGATACAGATCATGCAATTTATTGTATTGAATGTGCAACAGTTTTTTTTTTTTTTTTTTTTTTCTTCCTTTCTCTCCCTCCAATGTGTTCAGTCACACAGTTCATTGCAATGAGATTAAATATGACTTGCTCTATGTCGTTGCTGAAATACTATTAATGGTACTTTATATGAGATTCTCTATACTATGGTGTTTCACAATCCCTTCCCCCTTCTTTTTGTCCAATCCTACTTTTTGTTTTTAGTGTGTGATTTTTAATCATGTGTTACCAATTGTCTCTAACTATATTGTTGATCTTTACCTATAAATGTCTAGAGCTCACTAAAAATGTTAGCCTATGATTAAGGACGCTCTTTTGCGTCGGAAACGCGTCAGGGTCTTCTGAATATGGATGGACTTTTTTAATACTATGTGAAAATAAAGAAAGAAATTATTTTACGTTGGATGTCCCGATATTTTTTCCTCTTATTCAAGTTACAGTCCACCTGGCGGACTTCATATCGTTGCACTCCATGGATGTGTGGTGACCTATTCCATTGGACGTGTCAAGCTTTCCTCCACTTCGTCTGTTGTTATAGATAGTCCAATACACTTAAGAATATCAGAATGAAGCAAAAAATAAATCCAACTCTGGCGCTCAGGAGAAATTTTGAGGGGCACAGTATATAATAGAATTGTTTTTTTTGTTTGATTGAATACAGTATATGATGTTGATTTTTGTCATTGCACCTAAAAAATGTCATTTGTCTTAATTATTGTACCTTGCTCACTGTACATATATATGTATATGTACCCAAGGGCTCCTTATTTAAGCAGACACAGCAACGAGTATATGTGTTAGAAAAGGAGACTGAACTGGTTATATACATAATAGACCACTGACACGTTGCCAGGATAATATAAATATCTCATTACCATGGCCTCTGTCAAGGGGTTAGATATATTGGGCACACGTGAACAATTAGTTCTTGAAGTTATATTAAAATCAAGAAAAATGGACAAGTGTAAGGCTATAAGCGACTTCAGCAAGGGACAAATGAGTGGGTTGGAGAACTGGGTCAAAGCATCTCCAAAAAGGCAGGACTTGTGGGATATTTCTGGCATGCAGTGATGAATACTCATTAAGCCCTTCAAGACATATGATGTAAATGTATGTCATATGTCATGTCCCAGCCTTTGATACAGCCTTTAACATCCGCGGGTAGGGCAGATCTCTGCACATGGCTGTTTTCCTGTTAAATGCCACTTTCAATCTCTGACAGTGGCATATAACATGTGCCCGCAGGGGAACTTGCACCATCATTTCAGGGTGCCGATGGGTTGCTATGACAGCTGTGCCTGTCATTACGATTTTCCTGTGAAAGCCAGTGTTTGGCTGGCATTCATAGGAAATGCACTGCTACGTATAGCACAAACAATCAGATGATCACAGCTTCAAGTCCCCTAAGGGGAAAAAAAGTTTTAAAAAATACGAAAACCCCCCCAAAAACACAAGTTTAATTCTCCCACTTTTTGCCCCATTAAAAATAAAACAATTATAAAAAATAAACATATTTGGAGTAGCTGTATTTGTAAAAGTCCTATCTATCTGAAGATTAAATAAATTAATCTGATCGCTTAATGGTGTAACAAGAAAGAAATCCAAACCCCAGAATTACCATTTTTGGCCGCCACAACATTTCAATAAGAGGTGATCAAAACATAGCATCTGCACCAAAATGGTATCAGTATAAACATCAGCTCAGGGCAAAAAAGAATAAGCCATCACACAGCTCCAGATCCCGAAAAATGAAAATGTTATATGTCTCGAAAAACGGCAACAAAAGAATTTTTTTTTTTTACAAATTTATGATTTTTTTTCATCCTGAAATAAAGACTGTACCTGTTTGGTATGTACGAACTCATACTGACCTGAGAATCATATTACCAAGTCAGTTTTACCAGATAGTGTTTATGGTACATAAAAAGCTCATAAAACAATTGTGAAATTGTACTTTTTTTTGCAATTTCATCGCTCTAAGGCGGGCTTTGCACACTACGACATCGCAGGTGCGATGTCGGTGGGGTCAAATTGAAAGTGACGCACATCCAGCATCGCATGCAACATCGTAGTGTGTAAAGCCTAGATAATACGATTAACGAGCGCAAAATCGTCGTAATCGTATCATCGGTGCAGCGTCGGCGTAATCCATAATTACGCTGACACGATGGTCCGATGTTGTTCCTCGTTCCTGCGGCAGCAAACATCGCTGTGTGTGAAGCCGCAGGAGCGAGGAACATCTCCTACCGGCGTCACTGCGGCTTCCGTAGGATATGCGGAAGGAAGGAGGTGGGCGGGATGTTTACATCCTGCTCATCTCCGCCCCTCCGCCGCTATTGGCCGCCTGCCATGTGACGTCGCTATGACGCCGCACGACCCGCCCCCTTAGGAAGGAGGCGGGTCGCCGGCCAGAGTGACGGTCGCAGGGCAGGTGAGTGCATGTGAAGCTGGCGTAGCGATAATTTTCGTTACGCCAGCTATCACACGATATCGCACCTGCGACGGGGGCGGGGACTATCACGTGCGACATCGCAGCATCGGCTTGCGATGTCGCAACGTGCAAAGCCGCCCTAAGGGCGGCTTTGCACACTGCGACATCGCAGGTGCGATGTCGGTGGGGTCAAATCGAAAGTGACGCACATCCGGCGTCACTTGCGATGTCGTAGTGTGTAAATCCTAGATGATACGATGAATGAGCGCAAAAGCGTCATTATCGTATCATCGGTGCAGGCTCCGACATTTCCATAATGCCGGTGCCGCGACAGGTACGATGTAGCTCCTCGTTCCTGCGGCAGCACACATCGCTGTGTGTGAAGCCGCAGGAACGAGGAACATCTCCTTGCCTGCCGCCAGCGGCTATGCAGAAGGAAGGAGGTGGGCGGGATGTTTACATCCTGCTCATCTCCGCCCTTCCGCCGCCATTGGCCACCTGCCGTGTGACGTTGCTGTGACGCCGCACGACCCGCCCCCTTAGGAAGGAGGCGGGTCGCCGGCCAGAGGCGATGTCACAACGTGCAAAGCCCGCCTTAGAATCCTCTTTCAATTTTGCAGTACAATATGGGTCAGAAGTAATGGTGTTATTCAAAAGTACAACTTGTCCTGCAAAATACAAGCCCTCATATGTCTATATTGATTGAAAAATATAAAATGTATGGCTCTTGGAAGGCGGGTAGGGAAAAAATTAAAATCACCTTGTCATGAACGGGTTTAAGGGAAGGTATCACCTACGGTATATTGTTTTTTCAGAAATGAAGAAAAATTATTTTACCTTTTTTGAAAAAAATATTGTACAGTTTTATTGTTTAAAGTTTGAAATTGTGAAAATTTGATCTGTTGGGGGCCATGAGGACTGGAGATTAGGATACACTGACCTATATGAATAGTTGTATGCAAACACAACAATACTCTTGGGTGGGAGAATATTACAAGCCATTGTTTTAAACCCCTTAAGGCCGCTTTACACGCTGCGGTCTTGCTAGCGAGATTGCTAGCATGCGTACCCGCCCCCATCGTTTGTGCGTCATGGGAAAATCGCTGCCCGTGGCGCACAAAATCGCGTGGACCCATCACACTAATCACCTGCCTAGCGACGTCGCTGTGACCGTCGAACTGCCTCCTTTCTAAGGGGGCGGTTCATTTGGCGTCACAGCAACGCCACCCAATCAAAGCGGAGGGGCGGAGATGACCGGGACGAACATCCCGCCCACCTTCTTCCTTCCTCATTGCGGGCGGCCGTAGGTAAGGTGAGGTTCCTCGTTCCTGCGGTGTCACACATAGCAATGTGTGCTGTCGCAGGAACGACAAACAACATCGTACCTGCAGCAGCAACGATAATTGGGAATAGGGGGGCATGTTAGCGATTTTGCACATTTTTGCGATGATTCAAAATCGCTCATAGGTGTCACACGCAACGACATCGCTAGCGCGGCCGGATGTGCGTCACAAATTCCGTGACCCCAACGACATCGCTAAAGCGTAGCGTGTAAAGCGGCCTTTAGTGACCAAGCCAATTTTGACCTTCATCGCCAGCCCAAATTATGAAATTCTGACCAGTGTCACTTTATGTGGTAATAACTCTTGAACACTCCAACAGATTCCAGTGGTTCTGAAATTTCTTTTCATTACACATTGAGCCGAGTGTCATGCAAGTTTACCTGCGACTGAGGTCTGACCATGCGAGCGGACCTCAGCTGCGGAGGGCGGGCCGGCACTGAGGAGGGAGGGATTTATCTCCCTTTCTCCTCCGTTGCCGGCTATTGCCATTCTCGCACTGCACTCGCATTACACCGGTGTTCCGCGAGTGCAGTGCGATTTTTCTCTCGCCCTATATACTTGAATGGGTGCGAGAGAAAGAGTCTCGCATTACAATCGCAGCATGCTGCGATTGTTTTCTCGGTCCGATTAGGGCTGAGAAAATAATCGCTCATGTGCGCTGACACACAGACTAATATTGGTCCGAGTGGAATGCGATTTTTTTTTTTCCTTAAACAGATTTTATTGAAAATTGAAATGCAAGTTACATCAGAATGTGAATCAACACATGTATCAAAGAACAATTGTAAATAGTCTCATTGCATATCATACCCAAAAGGATATTGAGCATGTGATAAACCTTCAAGTACAACGCATGTAAAACACAATCCTTATGCTATATTAATAAACCCATAACAGAGTCCTTACATCAAGACCATATCATAGAGAGAAAAAAAAAGGAAAACAAGATTAAAGGTCCAGTCACACTAAGCAACTTACCAGCGATCCCAACAACGATAGGGATCGCTGGTAAGTTGCTAGGAGGTTGCTGGTGAGATGTCACACTGCCACGCTCCAGCGATCCCACCAGCAACCTGACCTGGCAGGGATCGCTGGAGCGTGGCTACACGAGTTGCTGGTGAGCTCACCAGCAACCAGTGACCAGCCCCCAGCGCCGCGTGGAAGATGCTGCGCTTGGTAACTAAGGTAAATATCGGGTAACCAACCCGATATTTACCTTGGTTACCAGCGCACGCAGCTACACGTGCAGAGAGCAGGGAGCAGCGCACACTGAGCGCTGGCTCACTGCTCTCCTAGTTACAGCACACATCGGGTTAATTACCTGATGTATGCTGCAGCTAAATGTGCACAGAGCAAGGAGCAGCGCACACTGCTTAGCGCTGGCTCCTTGCTCTCCTAGTTACAGCACACATCGGGTTAATTACCCGATGTGTCCTGCAGCTACATGTGCACAGAGCAGGGAGCAGCGCACAATGCTTAGCGCTGGCTCCCTGCTCTCCTAGCTACAGCACACATCGGGTTAGTTAACCCGATGTGTCCTGCAGCTACATGTGCACAGAGCAGAAGCCGGCACTGACAGTGAAAGCGGCGGAGGCTGGTAACAAAGGTAAATATCGGGTAACCAAGGACAGGGCTTCTTGGTTACCCGATGTTTACTGTGGTTACCAGCCTCCGCAGAAGCCGGCTCCTGCTGCCTGCACATTTAGTTGTTGCTGTCTCACTGTCACACACAGCGATCTGTGCTTCACAGCGGGACAGCAACAACTAAAAAATGGCCCAGGACATTCAGCAACAACCAACGACCTCACAGCAGGGGCCAGGTTGTTGCTGGATGTCACACACAGCAACATCACTAGCAACGTCGCTGCTACGTCACAAAAGTTGTTCATTAGCAGCGATGTTGATAGCGATGTTGCTTAGTGTGACGGGGCCTTAAAAGAAAAATGGAAAGAAAGTCAGAGAAAGAAAAGAGACTAAGAGAAAGACGACAATGACAGGGGAAACATAAAGACAAACAATGACAGATTAAGGGAAGGCTTGGGGGGGGTGGGAGGGGATAGGAGAGCTTATGTACCTCGTACTATGTCATTTAAACCATTTCAAGGTGACCAACCTCTTTGTGATAGGTAAATCTAGATCCACCTCTGGAGATCAGGTGAATCTCGGGACATAATCCCGCTTTGCCAAACCAAATAATATCTATCTATGTACAATTGATTGTAGGAAGTGAGCCGTTCCATTCTACTCAAGGCGTCTATTTCTGTAACCCAATCCTTCAGAGTGGGGGCAACAGATGATCTCCATTTTCTGGGGATAATAGCGTGAGCTGCAGTAACACAATGTTTTAAAAGACCTTGCTTAATTGTCTTAACTGAGCCTGGCATTATAGATAACAAGCTTAATGGGGGGTTTTGTGCACCTTCACTCCCGTGACCTGAGCATAGACCTCCAGAATCTTGGACCACAATTGCTGTATTGGCTGACACTCCCACCAGATATGTAGCATACTGCCCGGGGCCGCATCGCATCTCCAACACACTTCCGAAATGTAAGGGTAGATTTTGTGTAAAGTTTCTGGGCATTTGTACCATCTAGTAATTATTTTATAGTTCTGTTCCTGTGCTTTACACGCCATCGGGAGTTTGTGTGCACAAAAGAAAGCTCTCTCCCACTGATCCCTTGGTATTGCTTCTCCCAGTTCCCTTTCCTATTATTTTTTAAACCAAGGTTCATCATCATTCTGGTGTTGAGTAAGAGTTGAATACACCTGAGATATGGTGTGTTTAGGAGTAGTGTCCTGGAGCAAAAGAGAGTCAAATTGGGTTAATTTGGCACTTGTCAGCCCCCTCATCTGAAGGGCAGCCACAAATGACTGTAATTGGAGGTATGCAAACCAAGGTACTGATTGGTCCGGGAAGTTATCTCTTAAGTTAGAGATGGTAGGAAAGGGTTAGGAAGCCGACACAACTTGACCCAGTCTAACACCATGGGTTGATGGCCACACTAAAAATTTGTTCACATTCATCCCTGGGGGAAAGTCAGGATTGTCGAATAATGGTGTCATGGGCCCTGGTACATACGACAAGGTCTGTTTTTTGTTCACGGTATCCCAAATCTTTATCACATCCCGAGTTAAAGAAACAGTAAGTGAGATATTTTGACGTTTTTTTTTAGAGATCCTGAGGTTAAAGAGACTGTTGACATGTCTTTCTCAAGGGAGACCCACTCCTTTCCAGCTTCCCCATGGAACCAGTCTACAATCCTTATCAATACTGCCGCTCTGTGATAGCCTTAAAAGTCCGGGAGACCCGTCCCCCCTTTACTTTTATGTCTACATAAAAATCTACGGGCCAATCGTGGTCTCTTTTGCCCCCAGACAAAGCTGGAACATACTGTATTGAGTTGTTTAAAAAATTGTTTGGTATTTTTATTGGGGCCGCCTGGAAAATATAAATATATAAAGCAGCTTCGGGAGGATATCCATCTTAATGGCATTAATCTTCCCAAACCACGATAATTTCGCCCCTTTGGGGTCTGCTGTCAATCGTACCACCAGATACTGCATTGAAGTAGAGCACCACTTAAAAGGAAACACTTTTTGTAGAGCAATCTGTTCTGAGAATGGTAAATTGATATTTAAAATTTCAGATTTCTTTAGGTTAACTTTAAAATTGCTCACGTCACGGTATGTTACGGGGGGACCGGCAGATTAGGACCAGGGGGTATATATCCTAATTGCCAGTCGGGGCCCACCGTGCTCCAGATGACAATGGAGCTGCTGGCACCTGAGGGTTAGGCGGAGACTATAGAGCTGGATGGCTCTGAGATAACCCAGGAACTCTGGGAACCGGTCACGTGTGTTGGGACACGTCAGACCGGACGACAACCCGATTAGCGTTTTGGTGCACCTAGCGCTACACCAACCACGTGTGCAGGAAACACGTCAGGCCGGGTGGTAACCAGGTAGCGTTGACCGGAAGACCGCCACGAAAGCACCCTGTCGGCCACGTGTGTAGGACACGTCAGGCCGAGCGGTCCTCCGATTAGCGTTTCTGGCCACCTCTCGACTGGCCACGTGTGTGTAGGACACGTCAGGCCAGATGGGTACACTAGTAGCGTTGACCGGGAAGCCGAGGAAAATAAGGAACACCCTGTTAACTCCACAGGGGTCCTGGAGTACGCTATCCGTGTGCGTAGGGGGCACAATCGGACAGGAAGCACAGCAGCCGCAGCCCAGTTAACGCCACTGGGCTGCTATAGCAAGACTGGAACGGCAGGAGGGAAGCACGGCGCCTGACCCTGATGTGCCGAGCCACGAATCTTGACGTGACAGGCACCGTTCGCCTAACCATACCTAGCGCTTCCCAACATAGGCTTATGCCGCAATGAGGCTCTAACATGGAGGTGTGCTCTGACTGAGCAAAAGTGAAGACTGCGCACCTCCATGTTGTCTCCAGCCCCTTTTATAACCTGGGTCCGCCCCAAACTCAGGGTGGAACCACCAAGGTCCAATAGCAGAGTGCCATGTCATCAGTGACGTCACATGCGACCTATCCGGAACCGCCACGTCATTGATGACCTCATGGCAGCCACGCCCCAAACACTTCACCAGTCATCGTCTGACGACGAATACTGAGGTGCCAGATCATAGGGGCGTGCCTCTGCGAGCCAGTCCGGAGTTGCCACGTCATCAGGACACCTGACACCCTCTGCCCTATCAGGGCCTGCCACCTCACGGACATGATCAGTGAGGTCCTTACTGGACCTAGCGTCTGATGCACTAAGTGCCTGAGCATGCTCAGTAACCTGAGCCACAGGCTTAGAAAGCAGACTATCAGTTTGAGCATGCTCAGTAGGCACATCCCAGAACTTAGACACAGCACGAAGTCCAAGTACCTGTGCAAAGAGGCTGTTAGGGTTAATTGTGGGAGCATGCTCAGTAGCCTGAACTGAGAACTTAGTCTCAGACATAACACAAACAGGCTGAGCATGCTCACTAGGCAAAACACCGGGCTTAGACTCTGGCTGGGGTAAATTGGCACACGCATGCGCACTAGCCGCCTCTCCACACTTAGATGTGGTGGAAGGAACAGCCAACTGGACGACCCGAGGCACGGCCAAGAACGGCAGCCGGCGCCTGGGCGCAACAGGAACCGCAGCAGGCTGCTTGCGGCTATGGCGGCGCCGGTTCGTAACACTGTACATGTCGAACTCCCTCAGGATCGCTAGAATAGACACTCTTGGATTTGTGACATACAATAATAAGTCATCTGCGTTTAGTGACAACTTATAGCTGTTCTGACCGACAGAGATGCCCCCAATGTCAGGATTATTTCTCAAGGCTACCGCCAAATGCTCCATCACTATAGCGTACAGTAATGGGGACAAGGGGCATCGCTGTTGGAATGCGATTTTTTTATCGTACTCCACTCGCACCGATTTTCATGCCGTGTGGCTTAGGCCTTAAAAGTTTAGTAGCAATTTGTCATTTTTTCAATTTATTTAGGAACCTATTCAGATTTAAATGGAATTTGATGGGCCTATACATTGGAAAACTCCCCAAAAGTGAAACCATTTTAAAAACTGCACCCCTCAAATACTTCAAAACTGCTGAGAACTGAAACCTTCTTACTTTTTTTGCCAAATAAGCCTTATTAGGGCTTGTGTTTTTGCAGGTCTGTTTGATGTTTTAAATTTTCCCTTTTTTTTTTGCATATGACATTTTGATCGCTTTTGATTATATTTATTGTGTGTCAGTATGATGAAAGAATGACATTTTGGTGTTTTTTTGTATTTTTGTACGGTTTTGGCTGTATGGAGTAAATTACATGACAGTTATAGTTCGGGTCGTGTTCATAAATTTTTGTTGTAACACAAAGGCTACACTTTTAATGGCGAAAGACACTTTTTTTTCAGTTTTTTTTTCTTACTTTTTACATTTCTTTTAAACTTAAGGGGGCTTTACACGGTAGCGATATCGCTAGCAATTTGTAGTGATAGCGAGCGTGTAAGTACCCGCCCCCGTCGCGCATGCGATTGTTTGTGATCGCTGCCGTAGCGAACATTATCGCTACGGCAGCATCACATATACTTACCTGGTCGGCGGCGTCGCTGTGACTGCCGAACAATCCCTCCTTCAAGGGGGAGGGACGTTCGGCATCACAGCGACATCACCGCAATGTCACTAAGCGGCCGGCCAATCAAAGCGGAGGGGCGGAGATGAGCAGGATGTAACATCCCGCCTACCTCCTCCCTTCCGCATTGTGGCCGGCGGCAGGTAAGGAGACGTTCCTCGCTCCTGCGGTGTCACACACAGCGATGTGTGCTGCCGCATGAGTGAATGAACCACCTGCATAAACAACCATTACCGATTTTTGAGTTTGGGATGACCTCTCCATGGTGAATGATTTTCACCATTTTTGAGGTCGCTCAAGGTCGCTGGTCAGTGTCACACGCTGCGATATCGTTAATGACGCTGGATGTGCGTCACTAACAACTTGACCTCGACGACAAATCATTAACGATATCGTAGCGTGTAAAGCCCCCTTTAGTCCTGTTGTGGGAATTAATTATTGTTTACTTTGATCACTGGTCTCATGTATTCCAGTACTTTTGTTCTGCAGTACATGAAACCTGTCAGTGATTCAGAAACCGTTCCTGTTAGACCATGCTTACAGCTGGATCTTACAGGCTACCATACCCTGGGGTCATCAGATGACCTCAGGATACCATGTCATTGTTCTCTGGGTGTCAGTCCTGCCAAAATGAGTCTTATAACCCCCTTTTATCTTCTTCATTATGACAGCAGTATTTAAAGGGTTATTCGGCCCTGATCAATTCCAATACTGATCAGAGCCAATGCCCACAGGTGTCAGCTTTCATGTACAGCTGTCACCCGCTGGATTTTTGGCCCAGGGGAGGGTGCAATTTACTTATTCCTAATCCCTATTTAAAATGGCAATGAAGGAGTAAGACCTCTTAATGGCCGTTGTTGTTATGTTTGTTGGCGGTCATTTAGGGGTTAATGCAAAGGAGCATGAACGGGAGAGAAAAAGGAAAGTCCACAATTCCTTAAATTTATTATCAATCCAAACTCACACTCCTGCAGCTCACACTGCACAAAAAGTCACATTGTAGTCAGTGGTTTCACTCACTAGCCTAGGTTACATACGGTAAGTGGAAAAAGGTTTCATAGACCAGTCGGCTTTGCTGTAGTAGTTGGTTACTGGACACGTATGCTTGATATCTGTCATGGATTATCCTTGAGAAATATTAAGCGCTATAACATAGTATAGAAGGACCTAAAGCAGAGATAATAAAGAAAACATTTCTCCTTATATATTCATAAATACCAATATAAACATGTTGTATAAAAAGACATATACTCTTCGTGGCACTCTAGACTTCGGCCTGAATCTGGGTTTCGCTTTCACAGCTTCTTACGAGGTCATTTCACAGTTTCTAGTGCATCATTTTGAAGAATAACTAAGTCTCCTTAAGGAGAATAGTGTTCCCCCGTGGTCCCCACAAAGCTTTTCATGAGCCAGATCAGACACCCCATACTTTGCACTGACGAGGGGCAAGCACCCCAAAACACCGTGTCTGCAAATTGGGATTCTGATCTGGCATATATATCCTAAGTTATATGTAAAGGATTGTTAAAAATCCACATTTAACTTTTAGGATCACTACTTCCAATAGGTGGCGCTGCGCTAGAGTTTGTCTCCTGTCCTGGAGAGACAATTTGAATATTTTGCAGAGGGGCATTGCAGCTATAAGTCCCCTTACTTTACTGGCAGCCATACTGGCTTGCAAAGTCTCCATAAGGAGAATAGTGTTTCCTCGTGGTCCCCACAAAGCTTCTCATGAGCCAGATCAGACACCCCATACTTTACACTGACGAGGGGCAAGCACCCCGAAACACCGTGTCTGCAAATTGGGATTCTGATCTGGCATATATATCCTAAGTTATATGTAAAGGATTGTTAAAAATCCACATTTAAATTTTAGGATCGCTACTTCCAATAGGTGGCGTTGCGCTAGAGTTTGTCTCCTGTCCTGGAGAGACAATTTGAAGAATAACTAAGCATTTCGGAGAAAAGTATATATTTTTGGTTCACTTTAGTTATAATTATCTTCAGACCTGAAATCTCCACAGATCGCTCAAAAAGTCTGCTGAGATGTGCAAATCTCAGGACACAGGAGTGCTTAAGCGTGCACCCAGAAAGCAGAGAGTTTGTATTAAATCTACATTGTGCTCTGAGTGTGCTCACGGAGGAGCTATGCAATATTGTCTTCTGAGATCCTAATTTCTATGAGGTCCTTTGTGTGACTGGTGAGGGTCTCTAAACCTGGAGAAATAAAAGGGACACAAGAATACACCATGTGCAGAATTATTAGGCAAATGAGTATTTTGATCACATGATACTTTTTATACATGTCCTACTCCAAGCTGTATAGGCTTGAGAGCCACCTACCAATTAGGTAAATCAGGTGATATGCATCTCTGTAATGAGGAGGGGTGTGGTGTAATGACATCAACACCCTATATAGTGTGTGCTTATTTATTAGGCAACTTCCATTCCTTTGGCAAAATGGGTCAGAAAAGAGATTTGACGGGCTCTGAAAAGTCCAAAATTGTGAGATGTCTTGCAGAGGATGCAGCAGTCTTGAAATTGCAAAACGTTTGAAGCATGATCACCGAATAATCAAGTGTTTCATGGCAAATAGCCAACAGGGTCGCAAGAAGCGTGTTAGGCAAAAAAGGCTCAAAATAACTGCTTATGAATTGAGGAAAATCAAGCATGAAGCTGCCAAGATGCCATTTGCCACCAGTTTGGCCATATTTCAGAGCTGCAATGTTACTGGAGTATCAAAAAGCACAAGGTGTGCCATACTCAGGGACATGGCCAAGGTAAGGAAGGCTGAAAAACGACCACCTTTGAACAAGAAACATAAGATAAAACATCAAGACTGGGCCAAGAAATATCTTAAGACTGTTTTTTCAAAGGTTTTATGGACTGATGAAATGAGAGTGACTCTTGATGGGCCAGATGGATGTGCCAGAGGCTGGATCAGTAAAGGGCAGAGAGCTCCACTCCGACTCAGACACCAGCAAGGTGGAGGTGGGGTACTGGTATGGGCTGGTATCATCAAAGATGAACTTGTGGGACCTTTTCAGGTTGAGGATGGAGTGAAGCTCAACTCCCAGACCTACTGCCAGTTTCTGGAAGACAACTTCTTCAAGCAGTGGTACGGGAAGAAGTCAGTATCGTTCAAGAAAAACATGATTTTCATGCTGGACAATACTCCATCACATGCATCCAACTACTCCACAGCGTGGCTGGCCAGTAAAGGTCTAAAAGATGAAAAAATAATGACATGGCCCGCTTGAAGAAAGGTGGCTATATTGGTCACTAATTTTTTTTGGGAGGGTTGCATGTCAGAAATGTTTATTTCAAAATTTTATGCCGTTATATTGGTTTAAAATAAACAAGTGAGATGGGAATATATTTGGTTTTTATTAAGTTACCTAATAATTCTGCACAGTAATAGTTAACTGCAGAAACAGATATCCTCCTAAGATAGCCAAATCTAAAAAAAAAACACCCCAGTTTCCAAAAATATTAAGCTTTGATATTTATGAGTCTTTTGGGTTGATTGAGAACATAGTTGTTGATCAATAATAAAAAAATCCTCTAAAATAAAACTCGCCTAATAATTCTGCACACGGTGTATAACATTTTGTGCCAAATCTTTAGTCAATAATAGTCCTTCTGTGTATCCTTTTGGACTGCATTTGAATCCTAGCTCTGTGTCTCACCCTCTGCTTGTGTGCACTTCATTTATATTTATTATAGTTTCTGTGTTACACTTGGTTTACAGCTTAGGGTACAATTAAGGACACTCAGGAACACCGTCGACATATGTAATCTTAGGGTGCCAACCTCCGCAGTCAGGCAGGGACAAATCAGGTTCAGATCTAGGGCAAGTACTAGCCTGTTTTGGGACCTGTGGATTTCTGTTTTTACATCTCTCCTGGTCTGTCCATCTCCGTGAGAGTGTTAGGGTTCAGTTGTAACAATAAAGGGTGCTTTACACGCTGCGACATGGCTAACGATATATCGTCGGGGTCACGTCATTAGTGACGCACATCCGGCGCCGTTAGCGACATCACAGCGTGTGACACCAAGGAGCGACGATCAACGATCGCAAAAGCGTAAAAAATTGTTGATCGTTGACACGTCGCTCCTTTTCATAATATCGTTGCTGCTGCAGGTACGATGTTGTTTGTCGTTCCTGCAGCATCACATCGCTGTGTGACACCGCAGGAACGACGAACATCTCCTTACCTGCGTCCACCGGCAATGAGAAGGAAGGAGGTGGGCAGCATGTTCCGGCCGCTCATCTCTGCCCCTCCTCTGCTATTGGGCGGCCTCTTAGTGACGCCGCAGTCACGTCGCTATGACGCCGAACGCACCTCCCCCTTGAAGGAGGGATTGTTCGTCGGTCACAGCGACGTCGCTGAAAAGGTATGTGCATGTGATGCTGCCGTAGTGATAATATTCACTACGGCAGCGATCACCAAATGTCGCACAAACGACGGGAGCGGGTGCTATTGCGCACGACATCGCTAGCTATCGCTAGCGATGTTGCAGCGTGTAAGGCACCCTTAAGAGTATAAAGGATAATTGTGGTCAGGAAAATATATTCTTTAGCTAAGTAACATTGTAGCTCCATTATATTATTTCTTACTTGTAATCTTACTTTTACCCTTGAATTGTCTTTTGCTGAAATAATAATAAAAGAAGACTTAAGGGGGTGTTACACTCAGCGATATCGCTAGCGATATCGCTGGTGAAAGCACCCTCCCCCGTCGTTTGTGCATCACGGGCAAATCGCTGCCCGTGGTGCACAAAATCGTTTGGAGCCGTCACACAGACTTACCTGCCTAGCGACGTCGCTGTTGCTGGCGAACCGCCTCCTTTCTAAGGGGGAGGTTCGTGCGGCGTCACTAAGCGGCCACCCAATAGAAGCGGAGGGGCGGAGATGAGTGGGACATAACATCCCGCCCACCTCCTTCCTTCTGCATTGCCGGCGGCCGCAGACAAGCTGCAGTTCGTCGTTCCCGAGGTGTCACACATAGCGGGAACGACGAACAACCTGTGTGCTCAACAAACAACGATTTTTTAAAAAAGAACAACGTGTCAACGATAGATGATAAGGTGAGTATTTTCCATCGTTAACGGTCGTTCCTTGCTGTCACACGCAACGAGGTCGCTAACGATGCCGGATGTGCGTCACGGAATCCGTGTCCCCGGCAATATATCGTTACGTCGCTGCGTGTGACGGGGCCTTTAAAAGTAAAGCTTTCATGCAGTGTTGACCAATTTGAGATATTTTCTGTTTTCCCCACTTCAATATTTCTTCACAGTAACTTTTGATAGCTATCTCAAAACAATGGAGTTTGGAAACACATATGTAGCCATTAAATAAGGACTGAATGCTGCCCCAAGTACAACACGAATTAAGTAACGGGTTTACTAAGGTCTGTGCAATCAATCATCATGGCCTGTCATACACAGAGTGGATCACTCCTATAATATATTTAGTCATACAAAAAACAAAGGAGTCTAGAGATACATAAAAAAATTCAAATTGTAATAAATGACAATAATAGCGACATAATAAGGAGTAAAACCAAGGAGGAGAGTCAGGTGGACAAAAAATAAGAAGGTAGAGGGGGTCACATCAGTTGTAAAGAGGGATGGTATTGTGAAAAAAAAACCTTATGCACTGTCCCAATGTAATTCAAGCTCCAGGGGTAAGGATGACTTAATGCATACTAACAAAATTGAGTACTTGCTACCATACTTGTAAACAGAGTAAAGCATAATAGCCACAATTACCTACCCATTGCTTTTTAGCTGTCACACCTGACCTCCAGCCCCGATGTGTGTTTCACGTGGGCTTCTTCGGGAGGTTGTAGGGAGCTGTGTGTCTCCTATCTATATATAGGACAATCCTATATGGTGGTTTAAATAGTCGCATTTAGCGGCGCATGCCTGTCAAGGCCCACTCCACGTGGTACATCGCCTCCGGCAGATTGAGTGACATGTTGGGTCAAGGGTTTGTCCCCCATGAAGTCAATGACTCAGCCGCATCACCAGTAGGCACCTTCAGAGATGCTCCAGTTGAGAAGGGCCTTCACACACATGCGCACAAGCAGCATCATCTTGCAAGAGGGCAGTTTTCATAATTGAGATTTGAGATCCTTCAGGACAAACATTTTCTGCTTTATATACATAGATTCACCTATTAAATCTCTGAACAATGTGAGGTGATTACCAAGGGTCATATACTAAATACTTTTTTTAAAATGTCTCCCAAAAGATTTAGCAAGGTAATCCAAAAGCTAAGAAAGCAAACCTTTCCCAAACAACTCCAAGTTTTGGCTTGAAAGGAAACTGGTGAGAGAGGCTAAATCAAGGGAAGCTGAATCATCTGACCACCGGTAATGTGGTCTTCAGGAGAATTGGATGAGACAGGCTGAATAAAGGGATTGCTTGGGACCAATGTATCATGGCACACACGACAGCACATCTGTATGGCATCAGATTTTTACAGATACATTTATATTATACATCTAAGAAACTCTATTTGATTACATTTTGAATACGTTTGTATGTACCCGACCTTACTCTGTTTTTTTAAACAGCAATTTTGGCATTGTATTTCTTTATATTTTTTGCCCATTAACATTTTTTCCCGACAATTACATTGTGATAGTTATATAGTTTGGGTCATTACAGACACGTCAATACCAATTAATATACTGGACTATTAGTGTGTTGAACTACTAGTTATACTTACCTGCCAGAAGTCAACTTCTTCCGGTAAGCTTCCCCAGTTAGCAGATATTGTTAGGCCACCGGTTGTCAGATCTACACATTCATTTGCACCTCATTATCACGTTACAACAGCCAGTATGGTGTCAGAGGAAGCCAACTTCCCCTGTATAACCTCCCTAGATAGCATAGTTGCCTTTTTATTGCAGCATCACAGTATAAACAGACTGCCAGAATCAGAAGTGTCTATGGCTCCATCCAACACATTAGATGCCAGCTGTCAATCACTGCCGTGTCTATGGTGCTATTACTTTGGCAGAACTTCTGAATCTGTGCGACCACCTTGACTTATTGTACATCTTGGTGCCATCTGAAGGCATTCCATAATATATATTTACTTCATTGTGTATTAAACACGACCTGTCACTTGCACAACATAAAGAGAGAGGGAAATACCCTTTTAAATTGCCTGAGCTCCCCTCAGTATAATATTTTATTATACAGTAAATAATTGTAGGGGTTGAAATCTTAATGTTCCTTAATGGTGAAATGCCATACTGTAGATTTTGTTGCAGAAATTTCTGCCACTGAAAATTAGTACCATTTACCTGTATGAATTTGTCTCAGATACGTATGCCAGTTTCCTAACTTTCTGCAACGAAATCTGCAGCAAATGTTCAACGTGAATAGACACTAAAGGGGGCTTTACATGCTGCGACATTGCTAATGCGAACTCGTTGGGGGTCACGGAATTGGTGATGCACATCCGGCCGCATTAGCGATGTTGCTGCGTGTGACACCTATGAGCGATTTTGCATCGTCACAAAACCGTGCAAAATCGCTCATCGGTGACATGGAGGTCCATTCTCAAAAATCGTTACTGCAGCAGTAACGAAGTTGTTCCTCGTTCCTGCGGCAGCACACATCGCTCCGTGTGACGCCGCAGGAACGAGGAAGCTCTCCTTACCTGCATCCTGGCCGCAATGCGAAGAAAGGAGGTGGGCGGGATGTTACGTCCCGCTCATCTCCGCCCCTCCGCTTCTATTAGGCGGCGGTTCAGTGACGCAGCTGTGACGTCGCTGTGACGCTGAACGAACCGCCCCCTTAGAAAGGAGGCGGTTCGACAGTCACAGCGACGTCGCCGGGCAGGTAAGTAGTGTGACGGGTCTGGGCGATGTTGTGTGGCAAGGGCAGCGATTTGCCTGTGTCGCACAACAGATGGGGGCGGGTACCCACGCTAGCGATATCGGTACCGATATCGCAGCGTGTAAACCGGCCTTTGCGCTGGAATTACACTTGCGTATGAAAAATCGGTCCGAGTCTCATACCAGAGAGTAGGATGATTTTTTCTCACTTGTCATCCATGTGCTGTCAGTGTGCTGTCCGTGTGCAATCCGTTTTTTTCTCAGCAGCTATTAGTCATTTACAGGAGCATTTACAATGTTCTCTGCTACATGATATAATTGCATCCATAAAAACGGATGTCACTAGGATGGTCGGTGTGCGGTCCGTGTGACATCTGTTTTTTTCTTGCACCCATAGATTTGCATTGGCGAGTCTCGCGCAAGATACCCTTGCAATCGCAGCATGCTGCGATTTTTTCCTCAGTCCAATTGGAGCTGAGAAAAAAAGCAGATTGGAGCTGCCTCATTGATGCGAGATTTTCTCACATTGTACTCATGCGAGTCATACGCAAGTGTGACTCCAGACTAATAATAAGGCTATTTGCATCGTATAGTTGATGGCCTAGCCTTAAGGGCACTTTACACGCTGTGATATCGCTATCGATATCGCTAGCGAGCGTACCCAACCCCGTCGGTTGTACGTCACAGGCAAATCGCTGCCCGTAGCGCACAACATCGCTTACACCCATCACATGGACTTACCTTCCCTGCGACGTCGCTGTTGCCAGCGAACCACCTCCTTTCTAAAGGGGCGGTTTGTGCGGCGTCACAGTGACGTCAAATGGCAGCCGTCCAATAAAAGCGGAGGGGCGGAGATGAGCGGGCGGAATATCCCGCCCACCTCCTTCCTTCCTCATTGCCGGTGGACACAGGTAAGGAGATGTTCGTCGTTCCTGCGGTGTCACACATAGCTATGTGTGATGCCACAGGAACGACGAACAACCAGCGGCATGCACCACCAACGATATTATGAAAAGGAGCGACGTGTCAACGATCAACGATTTTTGACGTTTTTGCGATCGTTGATCGTCGCTCCTAGCTGTCACACGCTGCAATGTTGCTAACGACGCCGGATGTGCGTCACAAACACCGTGACCCCGACGATATATCGTTAGCGATGTCGCAGCGTGTAAAGCACCCTTTAGTCTTAATATCAGATCGTGAGGATCCTACTCTATACTCAATTGCAGGTGAGCTGTCCTAAAGGGCTGCATTACTCAGCCAAGACCACAGCCTTTTCATGGTTTACATTGGTCTGTCTACCAGAATAGCATACACTTAATAGCCCCTTCAGTCAATCTGATATTGATAACCTCTGCTACTGTAGGAAAATTTAGAGAAGTTAAATATGATTATGCATCATAAAACTCCAAAAAGCAGTGATCTAAAAAAAAGCAACAAATTGGTTGAGCTTTGGCGTCACACCCTCTTGGCAAATTGATGTGAAAACACCAAACGTTTCAACATTTCTGCACAAATCCACATTGTGACAAAATGTTGTGGCTTTTCAAACCAGTTTATGACAGAATATTACAGTCAGAACAAAATGTACTGTTCATGCGGCGTTATGTTCACAGAAACTGAATGAGAACGTGCCACCAGTTTTGCTGATAGCCACGTCATTACAGGCTCAGATTTGGGTTCCGTATAAGGCTCTGGGCACTGTTCTTTGGCCCTTTAAGACTCCTCTCAGCCTCTAGAAGTGTTTTGCTTTTGTTAGGTTGTTGCATGCGTTTTACTTCATTGTGTTTTTGGAATGTTCTGATTTTAACACAAAAGCTCCACTAGCCCTCAGTGGTTTGCTGCAAAATGTTTCTTTTGTGATTGCTTTGCTTTTGCTTGTTTCCTGAAGGCAGTGCGGTAATGATGGCCTGATGTGACCCTTCCAGTTACACTTACTCATTCTGCATTTTATCTTGTTTCTCTTCTCCATAGTTTACTGCTGTGCATCATTCCCTTCACAACTGGAGCGCTGCTGAAAAGGCTCTATCCATACACTTCCCATTTTTCACCAGATCTCTACTGTTCCTGTCCTTTACTTTTAGATGTGTGGACTTCAAAGCATCTCTTGGAATGAATGTGTCCTTTCTTTAGATCACACTTTCCTATTTAACCTAATGACACAAATTTTCTTGTACTGTAAAAGGTCTGAAATGTATTTGCAAATCATATACCAAAGGTTTTTTTTCTAATTTCACATGATATATGAGTTTTTCCTGCGGTGTTCACATTGTAAAACGTCCTAAAAGGTTGAGTGACAAAGTAAAGTTATTTACGCCATACCTAAAAGTAGTAGTCATATTATTTGCATTACCAGAAAGTGCCTTATTTATCTGCTAGGAATTATGATCTAAATATAATAAAGCAATAAATGTGGTTGATATAGTTAAATAGACCTGTTTCATAATTTCTAAATTCTAAGGTGTCTACTGTGCATCTGTTACCTGTGTGAATATGAACATAGAAGCGTATATACAAAAGGTTTTAAAAAATCATATCAAGGAACAAGAATTCCTATTTTTTTTGTATATTTAAATAAGTTGTCCGACATAAACTCAAAAAAAATTTGTAAGTAATCTTTTCTGTATTGTCATATAAAACACACCTACATTATTTTTTTTTGTTTTCTAACTTTTGTTCCTCTTGAATTATCCCTTTCTCTGCAGCTCTTTGTTTACATTCAGCTCCAACAAACTGATCTCTTCCTGTGCTAAACCTCTCAGTCAGAGCTGGCGCCGCCCTGCCTCAGTGTCCAGCCTCACCCTCTGCACACACATTCCCTGTCAGTATTTTGCCCAGCACTGACCTGTTTTCACTCTAGCATTGGAAATAACAGCCCCACATCGGGCTCTGCACCCCACACACACACATCGGACTCTGCACCCCACACACACATTGGGCTCTGCACCCCACACACACATCGGACTCTGCACCCCACACACACATCGGGCTCTGCACCCCACACACACATCGGGCTCTGCACCCCACACACACATCGGGCTCTGCACCCCACATACACATCGGGCTCTGCACCCCACACTTACATCGGGCTCTGCACCCCACACACACATCGAGCTCTACACCTCCCACCATATCGGGCTTTGCACCCCACACACACATCGGGCTCTGCACCTGTCGTGGGCGGGGAGGACGCCGCCGCTGCGCGCTCGCTAACGCTCGGGTCCGGCGCTGCTGCGGCTGCTGCTCGGTGGCTCGAGTGGTGGGCCAGATCCGGGGACTAGAGCGGCGCTCCTCGCCCGTGAGTGAAAAGGGTGGTTGGTTTGGGGGATTTAGTCTGTGACGCCACCCACGGGTCGTGGTGAAGATGGGCACCACTGCTGCTGGTGACGGGGATCCCGGGAGCGATGGTAGGGAGCAGCTGGGATGTTTTTTTTTCCCCCTCCGTGGGTAGGGGTCGGTGGTCCCGGGGCCCGGTGATGTGACGGGGAGGCTGGGTTGGTGAGGTGCAGGGTTGCAGGGACAGCGCGGCGCGGTGCCGGATGGCACGGGTGTACTCACTTAGTAAGAGATGCACAAAGTCCTTGGTAAACCAAACGGCTGGATGGACGGGTCCCGCAGCCGGCTGCAGTGTCTCTCCCCGGACAGGTGATGGCGGCTGTCTTTCCCTGCACCTTGATGTACTTGATTGACTACTATGGATCCCCAACGGTAGTCCGCTCCCCGGTGTATGGATGCCGGAGGAGCCCGTTTGCCCGCAGGCGCTGGCCCTTGGGTCTCTAGCCTTAGGCGGTAGCTGTATACCCTCACGGTGTGGGCGGTTGCCTTCTATCAGGTCTTTGGCTGTTAAGAAACCCCTGGGGTTCCGGTCACACTCGGATTTGACTATTGTCGGTGGCTCCAAGCCTGGTTGGGGTCCTATGGCCCTGCCTGTGTGTGCTGGCTTCACTTCGCTCCCCGGTCGGTACCGGCGGGCCAGCGCCCGACCCCGGTCCTACGGTTCCGCGTTGCTTCACCACTCCTGCAGACGGCCACCACCGTCTGCCAACCTTGCTGTCAGTGCCTGGGCCACAAACCCAGACACTCAAGTGCTTGCTCCTCTCACTTCAAACTCCTAAACTGTTCTGACACTTTTTCCCGCCTCCAGGCCTGTGAACTCCTCAGTGGGTGGAGCCAACCGCTTGGCTCCGCCCCACCTGGTGTGGACATCAGACCCTGGAGGGAGGCAACAAGGGTTTTGTGTTTGGCTGGTGTCACTGTCTAATGGGTGGTGGTGTGTGAGTGTTATCTGTGACGACCTGGCTAGTCCAGGGCGCCACACACCCCACACACACATCGGGCTCTTCACCCCAAACACACATCGGGCTCTTCACCCCACACCTACATCGGACTCTGCACCACACACACACATCAGACTCTGCACCCCACACACACATCGGGCTTTGCACCCCACACACACACACACATCGGGCTCTGCACCCCACACACACATCGGGCTCTGCACCCCACACACACATCGGGCTCTGCATTACACACACACATCGGGCTCTGCACCCAACACACAGACATCGAGCTCTGCACCCCACACCACATTGGGCTCTGCACACCCCACCACATTGGGCTCTGCACCCTACACAAACATCGGGCTCTTCACCTCACACCTACATCGGACTCTGCACCACACACACACATCGGACTCTGCACCCCACACACATCGGGCTTTGCACCCCACACACACACACATCGGGCTCTGCACCCCACACACATCGGGCTCTGCACCCCACACACACATCGGGCTCTGCATTACACACACACATCGGGCTCTGCACCCAACACACACACATCGAGCTCTGCACCCCACACCACATTGGGCTCTGTACACCCCACCACAGCGGGCTCTGCACCCTACACACACATCGGGCTCTGCACCCCATACACACATCCGGTTCTGCAACCCACACACATATCGGGCTCTGCAGGCCGCACACATATCGGGTTCTGCACCCCACACACACATAGGACTCTGCAATGCCCCCATGGCGTTCTGTACCGACCCCCCCACACACATAGTGCTCTGCACCAACCCCCATCCCCATAGGGAATACATGTAGGGAATACATACTCACCCCTCCTTGGTCCCCGCCGCTGCTGCACATTCGTCTGCTGTCTGCTCTGGCCAGTGGCCATATCAGACAGCGGGACAATGCTGAGAGGCAGTGCAGCGCTCCCTCTCATCAGTGCTTTCAAATGTATTGGCATCTGTGATGCCAATACATTTGAATGTGCAATCCTCAGTAGGGGACCCGGTGCTGGCGGTGAAACTGCGGACAGCTGCCGCCGGGCCCCTCCCCCAGCTCACGGACCCACAGCAGTGGCAGGGGGAGGTTGCGGGGAGAGTATGGGGAATGTGTGGGAGGGTGCGGGGAAGGGGGACGCACTGTATCCGCCCAGCAGGGCGGCAACATGAAGTCTGCTCTGTGGCTGTTAACAATGTAGTAGTGATGTTACAGGAAGCAGCAAAATCCCGGCAGGAGCGGTCACATGACCACTCTGAGCCGGGGGAGAGGGGCTGACAGCAGGGCAGGTAGGTAGTTGCTATCTACTTACCTGCCCCAATGTAGCCCAATAGTAAAATAAATAAAGATTAGCAAAATAAGCCAGATAACCCCTTTAATAAATTGTAGCTTTTCCTTTGTACATAAATGGCTATTCTATACAAGTAAGTTTTGGGTTAAAAAGCTATCGACTTGTTCTATTTGTTGTTTTTTTTACATTCTTCTTATGAACCTTTGTGGTATTATAAAGTATTAGATTTTGACACTTTTCTTCCATGCTACATAATTTTTTAGATGGTCTTCTTGAGGTGACATGTTAGAGTAAGATGCTCCTGTTTCTTTGAGATGCACATACCTTTTAAAGAGTGAGGGTCATCTGACAAGTGACGTGTGCCTCTGTGTGCACCTCAAGCAAAATTTTACTCTAGTTCCAAACTGGAGTAAGATTTCTGGCTTAAGGAACACTACAGCTTGTAATGATTTAGACAAGGTATGACATCTCGCCCCCTTCAACACCCCATGCCACCACAGCTCCACCCATTTTGGTACAGTTAGGAGAAATTTACGTGAAACTGCCAAAGATAGCAAAATTTTATAACTTTTCAAGGCAATTTACACCATAGTTCTGGCAAAATATGTTATATGAATCAGGCCATAGGTTAAAGCTGTTGCTAGGTGATAGTCACTATCCCTACAATCTCATTACACTTGCCATTGCACCTTCTTCTCCCTATTCATACCTACAGAAACTTTACTTGAATCAGTATTGATTGTAATTTCATCACAGGCAGGGACGTAATGATTGTGGTAGCAGAGGGTGTTACCGGGCCGATGCTGGAGTGGGGCCCACTGACCCCAGTGTCAACTTCAGTTGAATGTGTGTCCAAGGATGCACATTCGACTGAAGAGTATTGCAGCACATAGACCCATCTGATCCCTGCACTGCAATAAATGGTGCTCGCCAATTGGAAGCCGGCAGTTGATGTTGGTATGCCAGGCATTGAACTCGCATGTCAGTGAGGTCATGCCTCACCATAGCAGGTATGTCGATGTCAGCTGCTGATCTCTTCGCCAGCTACAGAAGAAGACTCTATGGGTCATGGTAGCCGGGGAAGGTGAACTGAACTTTTTTTTTCTTTATGCATTAGAGGCAGAATGGTGGTCTTATATAACAGGAAGTGGCCCAAGATTGGGAAAATAAATACCAGGATAGCAGGAAGGGTCCCAGGATGGGGAACATATATACAAGGAAGGGTCCCAAGATGGGGACAAATATAACAGGATGGGGGATATATATACAAGGAATGGTCCCAGAATGGAGGACATATATAGCTAAAAGGGTCAACAATGGAGGACATATATACCAGATTGGGGGACAATCTACCTACAAGGGGCCCAGGATGAGGGACATAAATGCCTGGATTTGAGAAATTGCTACATAATCAAGGGGGTAAGGCAACATGTATGTCTTTATAGGATTTAGAATGCTACAAGAGCCCATACATCTTATCGACATGTAGAGCGAGGGGTCGGGCTGCAAGTGACCAACATGCAGTGGGGAGGTAAGGCCCCTGGGGTTCCAAATTTGCAACAGTGCTATTTGGGTGTCACATTCAAGTTGTTCTACCTGCATCTCTTTGTTTATTTATATACCTACAGTCCTATGGCCGAAAGTGTTGGTACCCTTGAAATCGTTCCAGAAAATGAAGTGTTTCGCCCAAAAAATTATTGCAAGTATATATGTTTTGTCATCCACATGTTTATTTCATCTTCCATTTGTATTGGGACATGGCAAAAAAAACAAACAGAAGAAAACAAAGCAAATATGACATAATTTCACACAAAACCTCAAAAATCGGCAGCACAAAATTGTTGGCACCTGTCCAAAATTGTGGCTAAACAACTTTTATTCAAGCATGTGATGTTCGTTCAAACTCACTGGATAAAAAGATGAGAAGTTGACTCAGTCTTTGCATTGTATGTCTGTGTGTGACACACTTAGAACAGAAAGAGGAGAAGAGAACTGTCTGAGGACTTGAGAACCAAATTTGTTGAAAAATAACAATCTCAAAGATCTCTATGTTCTTTTGTCCATGGTGCACAATATAATCAAGGAGTTTACAACCCATGTCACTGTAGCTACCGTATTTCTCTGAAAATAAAACAGGGTCTTATATTAATTTTTTTTCTCCAAAAGATGCTTTAGGGCTTATTTTCAAAGTGTGATTCTTTTGAGGGTGTATACTTTCCTTTATTAAAGGGTCTATCTGTCCTGCTGCATTCTATTGCCAATTGATTTTACTTTTTTACATGAATAGCTGCCTAGACACTATTTCAATTAACTTTTTTAATGAACTGTAACTAGGGCTTATTTTTGGAGTAAGGCTTACATTTCGAGCATCCTCAAAAGTCCTGAAAAATCACGCTAGGGATTATTTTCATGGTAAGTAATATTTTCAGGGTAATCTCCCTGGAGGTGGATGGCAGAAAAAAATTGATGAAAGATTTCAACACAGGATAATCTGAATGGTAGAAAAGCAGCCACAGTCCAGTTCCAAAGAAATTCAAGCTGTCCTGCAGACTCAGGGTGCATCAGTGTCAGTGAGAGCTTTCAATCGACATTTCAATGAAATGAAACACTATTGCAGGAGATTTCAGTTTGACAAAATGTATAAAATATACGCGAGCAAGCCAAATCCTTCTGGGAAAGCATCTTGTAGACAGATGAGACCAAGATACAGTTTTTTGGTAAAGCATACCATCATTCTGCACTTTAATGATTATGAAATAAGGGCTACAAAGAAAGGATCACAGGACCTACAGTCAAATATGGTAGAGGTTGAAAGATCTTTTTGGGGTTGTTTTGCTGAAGATTACCAAAGGATTTGGGTCACATTGTAGTGCCCAGTTTCAGAAAGCTGGTTTTGCGTCCTAGATCATGGGTCTTCCAGCAGGACACTGACCCAAACATACTTCAAGAAGCCCCTAGAAATGGATGGAAACAAAGGGTTGGAGAGTTCTGAAGTAGCAGCAATGAGTCTGGATCTAAATCCCATTGAACACCTGTGGAGAGATCTTGACATTGCTGTTGGGAGAAGGCAGTCTTTACATATGTGAGACCTGGAGCAGTTTGCGGGAGTTTGAGGAGTAGTCAAAAATTCCAGTTGAGAGGTGTAAGAAGCTTGTTGATGGTTATAGGAAGTGATTGATTGCAGTTATTTATTCCAAATGGTGTGTAGCCAAATATTTAGTTGAGGGTGCCAACAATTTTGTCCAGCTCATTTTTGGAGTTTTATGTACAATTACATATGTCCATTTAGTCTTTTTTTATTTTGACCAAATGCATACAAACTAATAAACATGTGTAATTGCAATAATTGTCTGAGAGAAGAAACTTCATTTCCTAGAATAATTTCAAGGGCCCCAACACTTATGGCCATGACTGTATTTTTCCACCTATTCCTCAGCAAGGAATGTGCAAATGTACGCAACCTGCAAATGAACGAAGCAAGTAGGTAGCATAAAGTAATTCATTTTTAAGTTGTAACATAATAATGGGTGCAGTTACAAGCTATTGTTAACACATTAGGGATGCTCACCTTTAATGTACAATGACCATGCATTATCGCTGTATGAAACTGGCTCAGAAGTTGAACCTGCTTTATATAGGACAAGTGCATGCATTGTTACATGTCTGGTACCTGACAATTACTAATGCAACAAGAATGTGCTGACTGCATTCGTGTAACCTTTTTAATAATGCTGTCAAGCAAGAGAGTGGCATTAACAAGTCTTCAAGATGGAGGCCACAACTTCCAATGGTCAAAAGCACCCTGTGCAACATGATTGCAGGATTCCAATCAGTTGTCATGGCAGATGGGGACCATCTGAAAGCCTTCATATCTGCTGTGGCTTTATATCTATGAAACCTTGCCCATGGCTGTTCTTCATATGACATCATGTATTTTACAATGCATATTTGGTGCTGAAATTTTAACAGCATATTCCTGAACCAATTTACACCTCCTGGCAAAAAAAATGCATCACTACCGCATGCGATATGATGCAGTAGTGAGGCGATTTTTTTTTTTACCAGGAGTTGTAAATTGGATGCATGAATATAGTGTAAACCTTTCATCACCAAGTCTGCATCTCTTGGTCCAAAAATGCAAAAAAACAGTTGCCGTTTCAGTGTGGTTTTCTGCCAAGAGGGGAAAAATTGGTACTGAAATGTCTGCATCAGATTTCAGCACTAAATTTGCATCAAGTAGTCAAGTAGTAGCTATTACATTATATATGAAACAAGTATTTTATTAGTTGATGAGCCAACTGAATTACATCTGCAAATATATCCACAGCGCCTTAACAGCTAGGATCAAGCATACCTAGACTATTTCCTTTCTCCAGGAGGTACCATGACCCCATGGACTTCTAGTATGGCGTGTGGCTTAGTCATGCTCAAGCAAACCAGATTGTCCTCCGTAAGTGTGGAAATGCTTGTCAAAATGAATCAGTGCAGATTTTCAATCAGGTATAGTTGATGCTATGGATTAGATCTGCCTGCCTGTTCATTGTATGTTTTACTGTCTGCTGCCACTAGTGCCAATTACTCAAAACAGCATCTTCTGCCTATCCATCATGTTATATGTATATTGTTCTGCTGCGGTCCCGACACAACCGGAAGTCTCTTTGCCTATCCCATAATTCTTTAGTACAGTGCAGTTACTGACTCTTCCACTGCCGATAGACATCCACACATCTTGTGACTGTCCATTGTGAAATGTAGTTTTACTGTATTGATGCTGAAATCCCTACAATGCACAAGGTAACATGAAGCTGTTCTTAAAAAAAGGAATCATTTTTTTTACACCTTGTTTAAAATCATTATTTTTTAACTTTTCAAGCATTATCCTAAGAATAAGACTAGTGTTAAGTTTCATTGTGAAGGCCTTTTTGTAGTGTTGCCCACATAGTCTCCAGATGGTCATTAGGGGTTAGAAAGGAGCAATGGAAGCTGAATTAGAAGTCTGTCTTCTTAAGCAATGAGTTCTTGCATTTGTCTTGGACGCAATGATTGCCGGAGATTGGGCTGGAGACCACATGGAGTGACATAATATACGGTAGTCAGACCCTTCTAATCTTCAAAGTTCAGGTACACTAACATCTTGGAGTTACATTGATTTGGTCATGAAACCAGTAGTACAGATATTTCTCCAAAGTGTCTGAGGAGTCAAGTTTCAAAATGACAGCTCCAGGTTGCATGTGGCAAATTCTATTGTGAGCAGCCTGCATGGCTTAAGCATGCTTCCATGGCCTCCAGCATTTCTGGACTTGACTCCAATTGAGCACATCTGGAACATCATTGGTCGGCAATGGCAATGGGAGCTGCTAGCAGCGAATGTTGTTGATTTGTGTGCCCAAGCTCATTTAGTGTGGCAAAATATTCATCAGACAACCTTTAATGATAGCATTCCAAGAGCGTTAAAGTATGTGTATTGCTGAGTGTGGCAGTCATTCTCGATACTGAATAAATCAAGATGTTTTGAAATTTTTGATTCAATTTTTTCATCATTTAAATATCAACATGTCTATTGATCATCTGAATTCCATATTTCTTTCTTCTTGGTGTTGCAACTTGAATATATATATATATATATATATATATATACAGTTAGGTCCAGAAATATTTGGACAGTGACACAATTTTCGCGAGTTGGGCTCTGCATGCCACCACATTGGATTTGAAATGAAACCTCTACAACAGAATTCAAGTGCAGATTATAACGTTTAATTTGAAGGTTTGAATAAAAATATCTGATAGAAATTGTAGGAATTGTACACATTTCTTTACAAACACTCCACATTTTAGGAGGTCAAAAGTAATTGGACAAATAAACCAAACCCAAAAAAAAAATGTTCATTTTCAATATTTTGTTGCGAATCCTTTGGAGGCAATCACTGCCTTAAGTCTGGAACCCATGGACATCACCAAACGCTGGGTTTCCTCCTTCTTAATGCTTTGCCAGGCCTTTACAGCCGCAGCCTTCAGGTCTTGCTTGTTTGTGGGTCTTTCCGTCTTAAGTCTGGATTTGAGCAAGTGAAATGCATGCTCAATTGGGTTAAGATCTGGTGATTGACTTGGCCATTGCAGAATGTTCCACTTTTTTGCACTCATGAACTCCTGGGTAGCTTTGGCTGTATGCTTGGGGTCATTGTCCATCTGTACTATGAAGCGCCGTCCGATCAACTTTGCGGCATTTGGCTGAATCTGGGCTAAAAGTATATCCCGGTACACTTCAGAATTCATCCGGCTACTCTTGTCTGCTGTTATGTCATCAATAAACACAAGTGATCCAGTGCCATTGAAAGCCATGCATGCCCATGCCAGCACGTTGCCTCCACCATGTTTTACAGAGGATGTGGTGTGCCTTGGATCATGTGCCGTTCCCTTTCTTCTCCAAACTTTTTTCTTCCCATCATTCTGGTACAGGTTGATCTTGGTCTCATCTGTCCATAGAATACTTTTCCAGAACTGAGCTGGCTTCATGAGGTGTTTTTCAGCAAATTTAACTCTGGCCTGTCTATTTTTGGAATTGATGAATGGTTTGCATCTAGATGTGAACCCTTTGTATTTACTTTCATGGAGTCTTCTCTTTACTGTTGACTTAGAGACAGATACACCTACTTCACTGAGAGTGTTCTGGACTTCAGTTGATGTTGTGAACGGGTTCTTCTTCACCAAAGAAAGTATGCGGCGATCATCCACCACTGTTGTCATCCGTGGACGCCCAGGCCTTTTTGAGTTCCCAAGCTCACCAGTCAATTCCCTTTTTTCTCAGAATGTGCCCGACTGTTGATTTTGCTACTCCAAGCATGTCTGCTATTTCTCTGATGGATTTTTTCTTTTTTTTCAGCCTCAGGATGTTCTGCTTCACCTCAATTGAGAGTTCCTTAGACCGCATGTTGTCTGGTCACAGCAACAGCTTCCAAATGCAAAACCACACACCTGTAATCAACCCCAGACCTTTTAACTACTTCATTGATTACAGGTTAACGAGGGAGACACCTTCAGAGTTATTTGCAGCCCTTAGAGTCCCTTGTCCAATTACTTTTGGTCCCTTGAAAAAGAGGAGGCTATGCATTACAGAGCTATGATTCCTAAACCCTTTCTCCGATTTGGATGTGAAAACTCTCATATTGCAGCTGGGAGTGTGCACTTTCAGCCCATATTATATATATAATTGTATTTCTGAACATGTTTTTGTAAACAGCTAAAATAACAAAACTTGTGTCACTGTCCAAATATTTCTGGACCTAACTGTATATATATAAAAAAAGACAAAACGTTTGGAGCAGCACAAGAGCAAAAAACTTTTTAGTGTGAAATTCTCCCACCTTGCGGTTTCTTCAGATGACTGTCCATGAACAAGACAAAAATAGGCAGGCAGCACTCCACGATTTTTTAAATTACTTTGACCTTTATTGGTCACATAGGTGCATAGTGACGTTTCAGTTCTCACTTGAACTTCAGGCCAGAAGAAGGTTCAAGTGAGAACCGAGACATCACTATGCACCTATTTGACCAATAAAAGTCAAGCAAATTACAAAATCGTGGAGTGCTGCCTGCCTATTCTTGTCTGATATATATATATACTGTATTTTTCGCTTTATAAGACACACTTTTGTTCCCCCAAAGTTTGGGGGAAAGTAGGGGGTGCGTCTTATAAGCCGAATATATGGGGGGGAGGGGATGTATATATATATATATATATATATATATATATATACACTGCAGGGTCCGCTCTGGAGCGCTGCTGGGGGCAGGTGAACACTGCGGGCTGCAGCCTTTGATCTCCTGCTCCCGCTCATATAATATGCACAGCCGCTGTCCACCACCATGGTGCTGAAATCGCACTGCAGTGACGGGCTGGGGCAGCGGTGCATATTATATGAGCCTGCGTCCCACTGTAATCGCACATGCCCCCCCTGTGTTAGATATAGCTCCCATGCTGCTGCTCATTCTAAAATAAAAAAGCTTTACTTACCCACTCCAGCGTTTCTCCCCGGTGTCCCTGCTTCCACTGTGATCAGGGAGGCACGCAGAGATGAGATCACTCTGCTCTGCCGATCACATGACCGGCACCAAGAACCAGGAAGTGGAGGAACAGAAGCACGGAGGGAGACAGGAGGGAGATCAGCGCTGGTGGAGGTAAGGAAAGAGTGTTTTATTTTACTATGGGCAGCAGCATGGGGGCGATATCTAACACAGGGGAACGTATGCAATCCATAGGGGACCATAGGCAGCACAGGGGAACGTATGCAATCCATAGGGGACCATAGGCAGCACAGGGGAACATATGCAATCCATAGGGGACCATAGGCAACACAGGGGAACGTATGCAATCCATAGGGGACCATAGGCAGCAAAGGGGAACGTATGCAATCCATAGAGGACCATAGGCAGCACAGGGGAACGTATGCAATCCATAGGGGACCATAGGCAGCACAGGGGAACGTATGCAATCCATAGGGAACCATAGTCAGCACAGGGGAATGTATGCAATCCATAGGGGACCATAGTTAGCACGGGGGAACGTATGCAATCCATAGGGGGCCATATTCAGCACAGGGGAACGTATGCAATCCATAGGGGACCATAGGCAGCACAGGGGAACGTATGCAATCCATAGGGGACCATAGGAGCACAGGGGAACGTATGCAATCCATAGGGGGCCATAGGCAGCAGAGGGGAACGTGTGCCAGTACAAGGGGGCTATATTCAATATAAGGGGGCCATATCCAGATTAAGGGGGCTAATTTTAGGATGGGGGGCTATGAGGGACATATACCCTATATGATTTGTTAGACGGACACTGGCATTATAAGATGGACCCCATTTAACATTAAAAAAAATTCTCTTTTCCTTCACCAAATTTGAGGGTGCGTCTTATAATCAGGTGCGTCTTATAAAGCAAATATATATATATATATATATATATGCATGTTTATATATATATATATACAGTGGGAAAGATAAGTGTTTGATACACTGTTAATTTTCCAAGTTTTCCCACATACAAAGAATGGAGAGATCTGTAATTTTTATCGCAGGGACGCTTCAACTGTGACAGACCAAAAAAAAAAAAATCCAAAACATCACATTGTATGATTTTTATATAATTAATTTGCATTTTATTGCATGCAATAAGTATTTGATCACCTACCAACCAGCAAGAATTCTGGCTCTAACAGACCTATTATTTTTTCTTTACAAAGCCCTCCTACTCTGCACTCATTACCTGCATTAATTGCACCTGTTTGAGCTTGTTACCTGTATAAAAGACACCTGTCCACACACAATCAATTACACTTCCTCCTCTCCACCATGGCCAAGACCAAAGAGCTGTTTAAGGACTCTAGGGATAAAATGGTAGACCTGCACAAGCTGGTATGATACAGGACAATAGGCAAGCAGCTTGGTGAGAAGGCAAAAACTTTTGGCACAATTATTAGAAAGTGGAAGAAATAAAAGATGACTGTAAATCTTATTTGGTCTTGGGTTCCATGCAAGATCCCAATAAGGATGATTCTGAGAAAGGTCAGGATTCAGCCTAAAACTACATGGGAGGGTTTGGTCAATGACCTAAATAGAGCTGGGACTAAAGTCCCAAAGATTACAATTAGTAACACACTATGCCATCATGATTCAAATCATGCAGGGGATGGAATATCCCCCTGCTCACACGAGCACATGCCCAGGCCCATTTGCAGCTTGCCAATGACCATCTGAATGAGCTAGGGGAGGCATTAGAGAAGGTCATGTGGTCAAATGAGGTGAAAATAAAACATTTTGGTATCAACTCCACTTGCCACATTTGGAGGAAGAAGAAGGATGAGTACAACCTCAAGAACACCCTCCGAACCATGAAGCATCGGAATAGAAACAAAATACTTTGCTTTTCTGCAAAGAGGACAGGACGACTGCACCGTATTGAAGGGAGGATGGATGGGGTCATGTATCGCAATATATTGGCCAAAAACCTCCTTCCCTCAGTAAGAGCATTGAAAATGGGTTGTGGCTGGGTCTTCTAGCATGACAATGACCCGAAACACACATCCAGGGCAACTAAGGAGTGGCTCTGTAAGAAGCATTACAAGGTCCTGGAGTGGCCTAGCCAGTCTTCAGACCTGAACCCAAAAGAAAATCTTTAGAAACCTGAAAGATCTGGAAAATATCTGTATGGAAAAGTCTGTGCTGTAGTGTGTGCAAACTTGGTCATGAACTACAGGGAACGTCTGACCTCTGTAATTGCAAAGTAAGGTTTCTGTACCAAATATTAAGTCCTGTTTTTCTATTATCTCAAATACTTATTTCATGGAATAAAATGCAAATGCATTATTTAAAAATCATACAATGTGATTTTCTGGATTATTATTTTTATTCTATACTGTATGTCATAGTTGAAATGTACCTATGATAAAAATTACAGACCTTTTCATTCTTTCTAGATGGGAAAACTTGCAAAATCATCAGTGTATCTGTAAACAGGGTGGTAGGGGGTGCTGTAATCGCGGTCAGTGTGTCGTGTAACCCCCTGGCCCTGCTACAGGCAGATTGAGGGCCCAGTACATGTCTGGGGTTCTTCCACTTACTTGCCACCTAGGGATCCTTTGACTCCTTCTGTCTTCTGGTTCAGGGTCAATCAACAATATGACAGCAATCAAATTCTCTTTTCTTTAACACGGCTTTACTGTTCTTTTGTGGCAGGGTTCTCATACAAGATGCAGTCACTTTAAAATCCTTCCTCTTTATCTGTTCCTTTAGCAGTTACTTTCAAGCTGTTCATTTCTTCCTGTGCACACTGGCACTACACTGTGTTCCAAATTATTATGCAAAAAATATTTTTTCATATTTTCCTAAATTAACCTTATGAATTGCAGTCATTGTTATTTTCCAGTCATCTACTATTCGAGTATAATTGAAATGTTTTTGATCAAACTGCCTATGAAAACAGTATATTTTTAAAAATAATAAATATTCAAAATGCACTCAAAATGCATGTTCCAGTTTATTATGCACAGCAGAGTTTTCAAACTTTTTATTTTTATTTTGAAAAACAAAATGATCAATTGTGAAATTATAAGCATTATCAGCTTATTACAAAATGAAATCAAACAGTGAAAACTCAATTCTAGGTGATGTTTCATTTGCACATAGGACCCCTTGTTTGATAGAAGCTTCTGAACTCTCTCGTCCATTGAATTTGTCAGTTTTTGGATGGTTTGTGCTTCAATTGTTTTGCATGTGGACGGAATACCCTCCCAGAGCTGTTGTTTAGATGTGAACTGCCTCCCGCCATCATAGACACTCCTTTTGATGATGCTCCAGAGGTTCTCAATGGGGTTGAGGTCAGGGGAACATGGTGGCCACACCATAAGTTTGTCCTCTTTTATGCCCATAGTAGACAGAGATGCAGATGTGTTATTTGCAGCATGAGACGGTGCATTATCATGCATGAAAATGATCTTGCTGCGGAATGCATGGTTCTTCCTCCTGAACCATGGCAGGAAGTGCTGTTTTAGAAACTCCACATAGATTATGGAGTTCATCTTTACCCCTTCAGGGATCCTAAAGGGGCCAACAATCTCTCTCCCCATGATTTCAGCCCAAAACATTACTCCACCTCCTCCTTGTTAGCGCCTTAGCCGTGTTTTCATGGTGTGTCCATCAACCAGCCATCCTCTACTCCATCCATCTGGACCATCGAGCATTGCACAGCACTCATTGGTGAACAAAACAGTTTGGAAATCAGTCTTCATGTATCGTTTGGCCCACTGGAGCCGTTTCTGCTTGTGTGCAGTGGATAGAGGTGGTCAACAGGATGGCTTACGCACAGCTGCAAACCTCTGAAGGACCCTGCATCTTGTTGTTCGTGGGACGTTGGAGGCACCAGCAGCTTCAAAAACTTGTCTGCTGCTATGACAAGGCATTTTAGCAGCTGCTCTTTTAACCTGATGCAGTTGCTGTTACGGGGGAACCGGCAGATTAGGACCAGGGGTATATATCCCAATCGCCAGTCGGGGCCCACCGTGCTCCACATGGTAATGGAGCTGCTGGCACCCTGGGGGGTAGGCGGAGACTATAGAGCTGGATGGCTCTGAGATAACTCAAGGAACCGGTCACGTGTGTAGGGACACGTCAGACCGGACGACAACCCAGTTAGCCTTTTGGTGGAGCGGATGCTACTCCGACCACATGTGTAACAACACGTCAGGCCGGATGGTAACCAGTTAGCGTTGACCGAGAAGACCGCTGCGACAGCGCCCTGTCGGCCACGTGTGTAAGACACGTCAGGCCGAGCGGTCCTCCGATTAGCGTTTCTGCCCACCACTCGACTGGCCACGTGTGTAAAGGACACGTCAGACCAGGTAGTCACACCAGTAGCATTTGACTGGAAAGCCGAGGAGGATAATAGGGTTCACACACCCAATCCAGGAACACCCTGTTAACTTCACAGTGGTTCTGGAGTGCGCTGTCCGTGCGCATAGAGGGCACAACCGGACAGGTGGCGCAGCAGGTACACTGTCCGTGTGCGTAGAGGGCACTCTCGGACAGGTGACACAACAGGTATTCTGTCCGTGTGCGTAGGAGGCACAACTGAACAGGTGACGCAGCAGCCGCAGCCCAGTTAACGCCACTGGACTGCTCTAGCACAACAGGAACGGTAGCAAGGAAGCACGGCGCCTGACCCTCAGGTGCTGAGCCACGAATCTTGGCGTGACAGACACTGTTCGCCTAGCCCTACCTACCGCTTCCAACAAGGCTTATGCCACCAAGAACTCTAAATGAAGACTGCGCACCTCCATGTTGTCTCCAGCCCCTTTTATAATCTGGGTCCGCCCCAATCCCAGGGTGGAACCACCAAGGTCCAATAGCAGAGTGCCATGTCATCAGTGACGTCACATGCGACCTATCCGGAACCGCCACGTCATTGATGACCTCATGGCAGCCATGCCCCAAACACTTCACCAGTCATCGTCTGACGACCAATGGTGAGGTGCCAGATCATAGGGGCGGGCCTCTGCGAGCCAGTCCGGAGTTGCCACGTCATCAGGACACCTGACAACCTCTGCCCTATCAGGGCCTGCCACCTCACGGACATGCTCAGTGAGGTCCTTACCGGACCTAGCCTCTGATGCACTAAGTGCCTGAGCATGCTCAGTAGCCTGAGCAACAGGCTCAGAAAGCAGACTATCAGTTTGAGCATGCTCAGTAGGCACATCCCAGAACTTAGACACAGCACGAAGTCCAAGTACCTGTGCAAAGAGGCTGTTAGGGTTAATTGTGGGAGCATGCTCAGTAGCCTGAACTGAGGACTTAGTCTCAGACATAACACAATCAGGCTGAGCATGCTCACTAAGCAAAACACCGGGCTTAGACTCTGGCTGGGGTAAATCGGTGCACGCATGTGCACTAGCCGCCTCTCCACAGTTAGACGTGGTTGAAGGAGCAGCCAACTGGATGACCCGAGGCACGGCCAAGAATGGCAGCCGGCGCCTGGGCGCAACAGGAACCGCAGCAGGCTGCTTGCGGCTATGGCGGCGCCGGTTCGTAACAATTGCCTGTTGGAAAAAGTCCTCAATTTTTCCTTATCAGCATGCACACGTGTGTGCTGTGAATCAGCTACATACTTCATGATTGTGCGATGATCACGATGAATGTTGATTGTATTCATGCCTTGGCCTAAATACTCCACAATTTGTTGCTTCTTAGCAGCCGACACATCCTTTTTCTTTCCCATTTTGGCAAAAAATGTAGGCTGCTTAATAATGTGGAACAGCCTTCTTAAGTAGTCTTGCCTTTATTTGGACACACCTTCCAAACTAATTTGCACAGGTATCTGCAATTGCTTTCAGTGATATAAAGAGCCCTGACACACATCACCATCAATGAGTTTAAATGACAAACAAAAAATTTCTAACCTTATCACTCCTAAACTCTTTTTGCATAATAATTTGGAACACAGTGTATACTGCACTTCTGTCTGTCTCTAATGCTGTCTTTTCTTTTGGCTGCATTCTGTTACTAGCCGACTAGTCTAAACCCATTAAACTCCTGGGGTCCTACCTTGGCTTTCTTCCCTGTGCCCAGTGGGCCTGCGAAACCCCTATGTCACCCAGTAGGCTGCCAACAACAGACCACCTCATAGGGGGACCAGTCTACCCCCAACACTAGACACACCCTGCTCTCAGGCAGCCATTTTCTCCTCCCTGAACGTTTCCTTTGTTCCAGGGACCTAGTTCCCAAGCTCCTTTCAGAGTGTCATGGTTAGCCTCCCCGTCCACATGGCAAGGGGGCGGAGCCTTCTCCCGAGCCTCACTTCTGGAGCCTGGATGCCTTAAAAGCTAACATTTTGTAACACCTGCCTGGATAAACAGACTCAGGTAGGATGTAATGGACAGACTAGAGGGAAGCCCCTCACCAAGCAGGACCCCAGAACCCTGAAACCCTTTAACCCCTGTACAGGGATTTGGAATTACACAGGGAACTGGAGATCTCTACCCGTGGAAGGCTGCAGTCCGATGAGAGTAGTCGTCAGGCAGGGTCAAACCAGGAACAGCAGGACAGGGACAGAATCGGAAGGCAAAGGCGTAAACAGAAAACGTAGCAGTGGTCAGATCCGGGGCGGGCAGCAAGGTACAAAACAGCAGGCAGAAGGGTAGTCAACAACAAGCAAGTCAGCGCACAGGAATCAAAAAACAAACAGCACATGAGCCAGAATCAGAACTATCTCTGGCAGAGGCAAGCAGACAGGAGGGGGAATAAGAAGGGTGTGGTGTCTTCCCACTAGCTGTAGCTGAATGATGGTACTTCAGCTGGGAGACACCCGCCACCTACAGTCAGCCAGCGGTACTGCAGATCCCAAGATATCCCAGCCCAGTGGATGATCGGAGCCTGCGCCCACCGGTGCTGCTGGCATCGACTCTTCTCCCATCACCAGCACCATCCACGGCAGGAACACTGCGTCGCCTGGCGATCGGAGCAGAAGTCGCTGGAGCAGACTCCGGCGGTGACGTAACAGTACCCCCCCCCTCCACGAGGGGCCTCCGGACCCTCAAAACCCGGCTTCCCAGGAAATTGGAGGTGAAACCGCCGGACCAGACCCTTCCAGTGCACCAAATACTGTACCGCCCCTCTGACAATGCGGGAATCAAGTATTCTCTGTACCTCATACTCCAAGTTACCTTCAACCAAAACAGGAGGAGGGGGGGTCACTGACTGGGTGAATGGGGACACGATATAACTTGAGGAGGCACTTATGGAACACATTCGATATCTTAAAGGACGGGGGGAGTTGCAGACGGAAAGCTGTGGGATTAATGACCTCGATTATCTTGTAAGGTCCGATAAATCTCGGACCCAGCTTAGCAGAAGGGACTTTGAGTTTAATATTCCGTGTGGATAACCATACCTTGTCCCCAACTCCAAGGCTAGGGCCCTTGGAACGTCTCTTATTAGCAGAGGAGGCTTGACCAACCTTTGCCTTCTTCAGGTTCTCTTTCACCTCAGACCAGATAGCCTTCAATTTGTCCACAGTTGATTCAGCCTCAGGAGTATCCACCACAGCGGAAGAAAAAGAACCAAAATGGGGATGCAACCCTAAATTGCAGAAAAAGGGGGTAGTCTTGATGGATTCCTGATACTGATTATTGATTGCGAACTCAGCTAGCGGCATATATTCCACCCTGTCAGACTGACGGTTAGACACATAACACCGGAGATATTGTTCAAGGGTTTGATTGGAACGTTCGGTCTGACCATTGGTCTCTGGGTGGTAGGCAGAAGAAAAAGATAGCTCTATATTGATCTTCTTACAAAATGCCCTCCAGAATTTCGAGACGAACTGTGTTCCTCGGTCAGAAACAATATTTTCCGGAACCCCGTGTAACCGCACAATATGCCTAATGAACAACCTGCTAAGAGTTTCAGCATTAGGTAATCCGGACAGAGGAACAAAATGACACTGTTTGCTGAATCTATCCACTATTACCCAGATACAGGTCTTCCTTTCTGAGGGTGGAAGGTCAGTGATGAAGTCCATGGAGAGAAGTGTCGAAGGGCTTACTAGGGTAGGTAGGGACTAGAGAAATCCGGCAGGGCGGGTACGAGGTGCCTTGGCTCGAGCACAAGTTTCACAAGCCAGTACAAATTCCTTACAATCTTTTGCTACGGTTGGCCACCAAAAATGCCTGGTTACTAATCGGAGGGTATTGCCGATACCAGGGTGACCTGCCAGCACAGACTTGTGGGATTCCTGAAGTACCCGTAGGCGAAGTGAGGGGGCGACAAACAGTTTATGGACAGGAGTGGTTTCAGGAGCTTGGTCTTGGGTATTATGGACCTTTTCTATCAAATCTAAGGAAACAGATGACATAATAATGCCTTTAGCTAAAAAATGCTCTGGTTCAGAGTTTTCAGACTGAGAGGGACAGAAGCTACGGGAAAGTGCATCAGCTTTGGTGTTCCTGGTACCGGGCCGGAATGTTACTACAAAATCAAATCTGGAGAAGAACAATGCCCACCTAGCTTGCCTAGGATTGAGTCTCTTAGCAGATTCCAGATAAGTGAGGTTCTTATGGTCTGTGATGACTGTGACCTTATGTTTGGCGCCTTCGAGGAAGTGGCGCCATTCCTCGAAGGCCCATTTAATTGCCAACAGCTCACGATTACCAATGTCATAATTTCTCTCTGTGGGAGAAAACTTGCGGGAAAAGAAGGCACAAGGACGAAGCTGAGTGAGAGACGGAGTACCTTGTGATAGCACCGCTCCCACTCCAACCTCGGATGCATCGACTTCCACAATAAACGGACGCCTAAGGTCAGGCTGAACCAGAATCGGGTCTGAGGAGAAACATTCTTTTAATTTTGAGAAGGCATGGATCGCCTCTGGCTTCCAGTTAACCACATCAGCCCCCTTTTTACTCAAATCAGTGAGGGGTTTGGCAATTTTGGAAAAATCTCTAATAAATTTGCGGTAATAATTAGCAAACCCAAGGAAACGCTGCAAGGCTTTCAGAGACTTGGGTTGTACCCACTCTTTAATTGGTTGAAGCTTAGAGGGATCCATGCGGAAGCCTTCTGCGGACAATATATAACCCAGGAAATTAACCTCTGCCTCAAAAAAAAACACATTTCTCATATATAGCAAATAGGGAGTTCTGTCTGAGTCTCTGGAGTACAGTGCGGACATGTTGGACATGTGACGTAGCATCAGGAGTATAAATCAGGATGTCATCCAGATAGACCACCACATATTGGCCACAAATATCTCTGAAAATGTCATTAAAAAAGTTCTGGAATACAGCCGGCGCATTACTTTATCCAAAAGGCATTACCAGGTACTCATAGTGTCCCTCTGGAGTATTAAATGCGGTTTTCCACTCATCCCCTTCTCTGATGCGGATTAGGTTATATGCTCCCCTGAGATCCAGCTTGGTGAACCACCGGGCTCCTATGAGCTGGTTAAACAGATCGGGGATGAGTGGCAGAAGGTACTGATTCTTTACAGTAATAGCATTCAGTTCATGGTAGTCAATACAAGGTCTGAGGCCACTATCTTTCTTATCAACGAAAAAGAATCCAGCGCCGACTGGTGACCTGGATGGTCTGATGAACCCTCTCTGCAGACTGTCTGCTATATAATCTTTCATGGCCTGACGCTCCGGACCAGAAAGATTATACATTTTACCCTTGGGGAGTCGGGAATTGGGAACCAAATCTATGGGACAGTCATAATCTCTGTGCGGGGGTAATTTTTCAGATTCAGATACAGAAAACATGTCAGCAAAATCCCTGATTGCATGAGGTATGAAGATGGGTTCAGATCTGGTCAGGTTAACAGATAACGACATACACGTCTCCTGACACTCAGGGCTCCATCGCACAATCTCACCCTGATGCCAGTCTATGACTGGGTTATGCTTACGTAGCCACGGCATGCCCAAAACCACCGCTGACATCAGATTCTCAAGAACAAAAAATGACACGGATTCTACATGCAGAGCCCCAAGAAGCATGGAGATCTCTGGAGTTACAAAAGTAACCACACCCTGCGTGAGAGGTGTACTGTCAATAGCAGAGATTCTAATAGGCGCATTTAACCTTAGCAAAGTCAAACCCAGCTCTTTTGCTACAATAGTGTCTATAAAATTAGCAGCAGATCCACAATCAACAAAGGCCTGCAGCCGCACAGATTTACCCTGGTGAAACAATGAGACAGGTATCATTAACCTCATAGGGTCTGCAGGAAGTACCTGGGCACCTGAGCGGGTATCCTGGGGCCCGCTCAGGTGCGGTTGCTGCCTTGGAAATGATTGCCTCAGAGATCCAGGCCCTCCACGATCGGCTCCACAACGTGATCTGTTCCCTTGCAGTCGACGGGACTCTGGACATGCGGAGGTTGGTGCTCTAGGGGCTTGAACCTGAGCAGACCTGAGATCCTGCACTTGCTGTGTAAGTCCATATACCAGGCCAGAAAGGGTGTTCACCTGATTCAGCACAGCATGGAGAGAATCCATTTTGTTTTTTGTTTAGTGGGCCAGAGATAATGTAACACCTGCCTGGATAAACAGACTCAGGTAGGATGTAATGGACAGACTAGAGGAAAGCCCCTCACCAAGCAGGACCCCAGAACCCTGAAACCCTTTAACCCCTATACAGGGATTTGGAATTACACAGGGAACTGGAGATCTCTACCCGTGGAAGGCTGCAGTCTGATGAGAGTAGTCGTCAGGCAGGGTCAAACCAGGAACAGCAGAACAGGGACAGAATCGGAAGGCAAAGGCGTAAACAGAAAACGTAGCAGTGGCCAGATCCGGGGCGGGCAGCGAGGTACAAAACAGCAGGCAGAAGGGTAGTCAACAACAAGCAAGTCAGCGCACAGGAATCACAAAACAAACAGCACATGAGCCAGAATCAGAACTATCTCTGGCAGAGGCCAGCAGACAGGAGGGGGAATAAGAAGGGTGTGGTGTCTTCCCATTAGCTGTAGCTGAATGATGGTACTTCAGCTGGGAAACACCCGCCACTTACAGTCAGCCAGCGGTACTGCAGATCCCAAGATAACCCAGCCCAGTGGATGATCGGAGCCTGCGCCCACCGGTGCTGCTGGCATCGACTCCTCTCCCATCACCAGCACCATCCACGGCAGGAACACTGCGTCGCCTGGCGATCGGAGCAGAAGTCGCTGGAGCAGACTCCGGCGGTGACGTAACATATTTCCAGTGAACCAGCGCCGGCTACAAGCTTAGCACTGCTTTGCCTGTGAGTGTTGGTCCCTGTAAGTGTGATCCTGATCTGTTCCCTCTCTGTGCCCTAAGCGTCTGTCTGTGTTCTGTCTCCTAGTCGTTCTGCCATTCCTCCTTGCCACCTCCTTCCTTCCCAGAATAGCCCCGGTTGTTCCCCCCCCTCCTACCTCCCCACTTGGTTGTTTCCTCTGGTACTGAGCTCGGCCTCATCATGACTCCTCCTCTGCTAGTTCCTCCAGTCTTTCTGCTGCCCGTACTGTGTATGACCCAGACCCGTCTGACCATCCCCCTCATGCTCCACAGTTTCAGCTGTCCGGCTAATGCTAGCAGACACTGCATTAACACACACTGGGAGTTCCCCTCCTTGGTCACTCAGCTCCGTGTAGTGTCTTTGCCTTCAGGACTCCAGCTCCCCCTGCTGGCAGCCTGACAGTATAGACGGCCCCAATAGGCTTTATCTTCCCATAGGAAAAAAACAAATAAACATTTTTTTCTTGGTAGAAAGGAGAGGCTAACCCTTTCCTTAACACCTAGTGTACTTGCTGTGTAAATGCTACCGGGCTACCCGGCTATACTGCACCCCACCAGCACTGTTAACTACCTGCACTTGTATAAGTCTACTACATCTGTTCTATCTAAAACTTCCTCACTGTTACACAAGGCAGTATTTAAAGATAAAAGATACAAAATACATTACACATGAAAGGCATAGAAACACACATTTGGCATTACATACGACACAGTACCCTTTCGGCCACTACATGGCACCAGCCGCACTTACAATAATGTCCTTGTAAAATATCATGAAACATTTTGGTCGAGGTCTTCAGAGGGGGGTTCTTTACACACTGACCACCCCCTTACATATCCAATACTTATTTTACTCACTGTTTGTAATCCGCATTATCGCTCCCATACACAGAGGGCATTAGATTGGGGTGGAAAAACCTGATGACAGGTTTCCTTTAGTTGAATGCTACTTAGGCCGGTATGGAGATCTACTGAAAATGTCTGTAATATAAGATGTGCAGCAAATGTCTATGTCAGCATAATGATGAATTAAAGAAAACACCTCTCAGAATAGAACGAGATTGAGTTGTGAATACCAAACACATTGACATGAGTGGAGCTGTCTCTGGAAATTTCTAACAATTCCGAACAACTGCTTTACAAGCATCCTTTCACAGTGCACCATCACACAGACTCAGTTCAAAGGTAGAATACTGGCTTTGTTCGTTCTCAATATTTTTCCCAGAATTGTTGGCTTTTTCCCCCAAAGCTCACCAAACTTACGGCTTTAAAAAGTAATCCTAGTTTTTGGTTTCTTTGCATAAATTGATTGTACACGTGAAAATAAGAAATTTTGTAATACATCTAATCAGCGAAATCCACATTTTTCAACCAATCTTTCATTTTTAGAATTTTCAATTCAAATTTGTATTCAATGAACATGGATTTTTCCTTTACTTAGGCCCGTTTCACACGTCAGTGAAACACACTGACGTTTTTCACTGGCATGTAAAACACGCACATGTCCCTCCGTGTGCTGTGAATTACGGCACACGTGGGTTGTCTAAGTGCAATCCGGGCTCCGTTCTCGGTGGCCCGTGATTGCACTTAGAAATCAACTCACCTGTGCGCGCTCCCGCCGTCCTTGGTGCTGATCGCTCCCACGGTGCAGCATCCAGCCGGCGCTGACCCCCGCAGCAGCTGCTTCCCGGTCGGCTGTGTCGTGCATCATGAATATGCGCGACAGTAATGAGCCGGTTCTGAAGCAGCAAACTGCACGGGCTGCAGAGAGCGCCGCTGAAGCCGGGTGAGTAAAAATGTTTTTTATTTTAAAAGCACGTGTTTTTTCTGGCACGTGTTTCACGGACCACACCACTGCGTGGTCCGTGGGACATCAGTGATGCCAGAAAAAAATGGACATGTCTCCGTGCGGCAATCACGGACACGCGTGAACGCTGCATGGAGACATGGTCAGTGAAACATCACTGACATGTGAGCTGACCCATTCATTATAATGGGTCTGCGTATGTCAGTGATTCTGGTACGTTTAAAAAAAAAGCACAAGCGTACCAGAATCACTGACGTGTGAAAGAGGCCTTAGACAGTATATAAAAGTTGATGCTAACAAAGCTGTATGGAGAGCTGTATCTGTCATTTTAGGAGAACTCGGAATAGGATGTCTGCTTCTGACTCTAGCTCTTTCCTCCACAGAATTTCGGTAATGGGAAAAACTGTCTTCTCTGAATATAGATTTTACATATTATTCCATGAGTTGAAATGCTGGGGCTTCTATATGAGGCAGCTTTGTCTCTGTAGCATTGGAGCACTGACGCTGACCGGCATCGGGAGTTAACAGCACACTCTAGTAATCCTAGCTAATTCAGTGCAGTGCTTACAAACGAGATTATAAAAAGAGCTTGTGAGCACTGCATATGTACGCTGCTATCCTTAGCAATGAGCAGTAAACCAAAAATACAAACTTAATTGTCTGGGAATGGGGTATTTAAATGAATGTTAAATTGGGATGTTGCTTTATTTTACAAGCCCTTTCCAATTATACAAATCTTAGCAGCTGCAAATAGCCCTTTAAAGGTGTATAAGCACCTTGTGATTTCATTTGCAGAACATGTCAATGTTGCACCCGCTACAATCTAAGGCTAGCGCCACACATCCGTGCCTCCGGTACGTGTTTGGCATTTTTTACACGTACCGGTGGCACGGAGACATGTTCAGCAATGCTACCCTATGGTAGCAGGCACACACACGTAAAACCACACGGAACGTCTGTCCGTGTGCGTTTGTACGTGTGTGCGATTTTCAAAGCGCTGACATGTCAGTGTTTTCTCCGGCAGCACGGGTGTCACACGGCCCGCACCCGTACCACACGGGTGTAGTGTGGATGCGGTCCCGTGTGACACGCGCCGGAGAAAACACACATGTCAGTGAAAAAAAAAAAAACATTAACTCACCTTCTCCAGCCCTCCTGTCTCTGCCGCTGCTGCCTCTTGCTGCCGACCGCCGCTCATTATTCTCATTGAATATTCACTTCACTGCCTGGCAGCAGCAGCAGCGGGGAGACGGGAGGGCTGGAGACCGAGGATCAGCACCACGGACAGTAGCGCGGACATCAGGAAGGACCAGGTGAGTATAATAATTACCGATTCTACGTGTGCTATCGCGGATAGCACACGTAGAACACACGTGTCACGCACGTACCAGAGACACGTACTTACCTGCACGCAACACGCAGGGAAAATACGTGTCTCTCGGCACGTGCGTGAATTTCACGTGAGTGTGGCAGAAGCCTAACATAGTATGTGTATTTAGTGTAAACATTCTGCTGAATGACTCTCCATGAAATGACCCCAGTCTAAAAATCTCTTAGGCTAGCGCCACACATCCGTGCCTCCGGTACGTGTTTGGCATTTTTTACACGTACCGGCGGCACGGAGACATGTTCAGCAATGCTACCCTATGGTAGCAGGCACACACGTAAAACCACACGGAACGTCTGTCCGTGTGCGTTTGTACGTGTGTGCGATTTTCAAAGCGCTGACATGTCAGTGTTTTCTCCGGCAGCACGGGTGTCACACGGCCCGCACCCGTACCACACGGGTGTAGTGTGGATGCGGTCCCGTGTGACACGCGCCGGAGAAAACACACATGTCAGTGAAAAAAAAAAACAACCTTAACTCACCTTCTCCAGCCCTCCTGTCTCTGCCGCTGCTGCCTCTTGCTGCCGACCGCCGCTCATTATTCTCATTGAATATTCACTTCACTGCCTGGCAGCAGCAGCAGCGGGGAGACGGGAGGGCTGGAGACCGAGGATCAGCACCATGGACAGCAGCGCGGACATCAGGAAGGACCAGGTGAGTATAATAATTACCGATTCTACGTGTGCTATCGCGGATAGCACACGTAGAACACACGTGTCACGCACGTACCAGAGACACGTACTTACCTGCACGCAACACACAGGGAAAATACGTGTCTCTCGGCACGTGCGTGAATTTCACGTGAGTGTGGCAGAAGCCTTAAGCAGAGTCACAATGTTAATTGCTTAATGTTCTCAGTCATTTTTATCAATGCCTGTCAGCCTTTACAGCTGTAGGGGTGATTTGCAACTCAATAAATTTCATTGGTTTTGCTGTCATCAAAAGAATTTGCTGCCAAAAGGCAATGCATAACCTCTGCTGAAGTTTCTGACTTTCTTAGTGGAATTTCAACTCCATTTAAAACTTTAAATTATTTTCATCATTTATAAAATTGCCGTTACATAACTTGTGGATTGTGAACACGTGTTTCACAAATTGTTTCATGGGGACAAAAAATATCTGCACAGTCAATCTACAGATGTTGTTATAAATTCCCTGCTGATATTTGTCTTTATTTGGCTGGAATAACAGCTAATAAGCTTTTTAATTTTTCATTTTTGTTTTTTACATAGTTCTGCTAAAGATTGTATTTTTTATAAACATTATTTCACACAGTTTATCACAAAATCTGTACGTATGTTCAGATTAAATGGGTTGTCCACTACTTTTACATTTATGGCCTTTCCTTAGGATAAGGTCATCGATGTCTGATCGGCCAGGGTTCGACACCCGGCACCCCCGCCGATCAGCTGTTCCCGGTGTCAGCGTCAGCCAGAAAATCTCAGTTCCAAAGCTGCCCTGTATTTTGATAGCGGACGCAGCCGGTACTGCACATCTGTCTCCCATTTAAATTAATAGGCGTTAGATGTGCAGTACCCAGCAGTGGTACTATCAGAAGATGGAGCAGCTCCAGAACTGTTCATTTCCGGCTGCCTGCTGTGGACACCTAGAACAGCTGATCGGCGGGGGTACGAGGTGTCCGACTCCGGCCTATCAGTCATCGATGACCTATCCTAAGGAATCACCATAAATGTAAAAGTAGTGGACAACATCTTTAAGGGCTCATGGGCACTGAAGAGTGAGTAGGTGTCTTTGCAGTACCATACTATAAGCTCTATGGCTACATTCAGACTATCTCTGTGCCGCTTCACTAACTGTCCACATAGCATATGACTTCAGAAGCATTTTGCAATTTACGTGCACTAGTATGTAACATAAATCGGACCAAACCTGTAGTCCTTGTGTGAACTAGCAGATAGGTTAACATTTTGTCCGTGTGCTACCCATTCTCTACACTGAGCACATAGGCCAAAAAGACTTTTGTCTGGACAAACACTTAATGTGGGGCGTACCCCAAGTCAACGTATTCTGCCCAAGAAGCAGTGTTCCAGGGAAAAACAACACCATGCAATGAAACACGCCATATTTATTAGCATGGGATTTGTATAATTGATTTTTAAATTATAAAAATATACTATCATATAGAAAATATTGGAAAAGAGCTGTGCATTATCTAGGGTGTAATAAATCATAAAGCTTCAATTTAATACTGTAGTGTTGTATAAATCTGAGGCTGGGTTCCCAAGCAGCGGTCATGCAGCGGCTTTAAACCACAGTAGTCGCTGTGGTCTTTCCACGATTTCCCTGTACAATCACTTAATCTTGAAGATGAAACAGCTTTTCCTTGGAAGATTAAGTGATTGTGCATGGGAACAGTGGAAAGACCACAGCGACTACTGCGGTTTAAAGCCGCAGCCTGATAGGGGTATGTTTGGTTATCTGCCAGAAGGCATGGAACAACTGAAATTGTTTTCTAAGTTAACCACTAGATGACCCATGTATAACTTCCTCTGTACCAGGACCAGATTTACAATTTCATTATGCACAGTAAAAAGGAACAGCTAATAGATGTAATGGTGTTTAGGGTGATAAAGGTTGTGTGCCTTCAGACTTCAGCCGTATGTATCCAGCCTTATAACTCATTTTGAAGTTTAAATGAAAGAATAACGGGAAAATGGTCAAAAAACAGAAATATGTTCTGCTATCATCATGCTTGTTGTATAGGTGTAATTAAACTCAATTAACTAAATGATGCGTTTCTTTTAGCTATAAACTATGACTTTTTTTTTAGGTATTGCCTATGGCAAGTCCATGGCATATAAACATAGCCTAAAGCACAGGTGTGCTTGGTTTTCAGGGCTAGAGATGCTCTTTGTAGGCTCTGGTTACTAGATGAGCACTCTGAGGGATAGAGTCCAATCTACTAAGTGAGAATTGTCTTTCTTATAGGCGTTGCCTTGCCTTCCAGTGATTGTGTAGTTGAAGTAGTATAGGCTTATTTGTACACACATTTGTAGTATTTCTGTTTGCCTTATATTCCAATATTTTTTAATACTTTTATTTTTTCAGAAGTTAATCAGTATTATTAACATATTTCTATCATTAAATCAACATGCAGGTGAAAAACGCTTAAATCGAGGCAACAGTGTTTCATTGGAGGAACTTTTGGCGAGTGATGATGCTGGATCTGTAAATAGTTACCGAGAGAACTCAAGCATTGTGAGCCCCCCAACAGACAACACCTCATTAGATCTGCAAACTTATACTAGCAAAAGAAAAGATAAATCTGAGATACAATTGAATGAATGCAAGTCCCCTACAGACAATACGCACCCTTCCAGAGCTGGATCTGTTAACAGCGATGCCTCATGGATTCTAAATACAAGGTATGTATCATACGCTTTTGAAGCATCTGATGCTAATATCAAATTTGTTTTTTCATTTTGAATGATTTTTAAAGAGAATGTGGCATACTTTACTTACTGCTGTTATTTAGGATTAGAAAACAACATATCATTATAGAGTGGGTGTAAAAACTCTGCACACTCTTCTTAAAGTACCAGGTTTTTGTCATGTACAGAAATCCTACCAAGAAAAATCAGTTCAGATTTTTTTCACTTCTAATGTCATCCATAATCTGTACGAATCCATTAAGAAACAAAACTAAAATAATGTGGTTGCATAAATGTGAACACCTTTTTATAATTTCGGATGTGGTTGCATTCAGAATTACACAATCACATTTAAACTTATGTGAAATATTCAGTACACTTCTGCCATCATTTGTAGCGAATCTGATTAACCTCATATAAAGTTGTTGTTCTAGTAGTATTTTCCTGCTATTTGCTTACTTAAATCTTATAGCAGCGGTCATGTTTCTTAAACAGCTTACAACACAGCAAAGGTACAGAAAAACCTCCAAGGTATTAGGTATACAAAATTTAGCGCTACATTGATATTACCTATAACTGGGCATCCCAAAGAATTCATTAAAAGACAAGAATAAAATTAGTCCTGGAGGGTGCCAAGAGGCCTGCAACAACATTAAACAAGCTTAATACATTTTTGGCAAGTCCCCATTGTGCACGACAAGTGACAACAATCTCTTGTATTCTTCATATGTTTGGTCAGGGTAAAGTGGCAAAGACAAAACCCTTTCTTTATAAAGAAACATCTGAGCCAAAATCTTGAAGTTTGTCAAAGGCATGTTGGAAAATGTGTTATGGTCTAATGAGACCAAGTTTGATCTTTTTGGCCATAATTCCAAAATTATGTTTGGTACAAAACCAACATTGCACATCACCATTGTAGTGGCAGCATTATACAGTGGAACCTTGCTTAATGAGAACAATCCGTTCTGGGACTGTGCTTGTTAACCAAGTTACTCGTTCAGCAGAGCAAGATTTCCCATAGGAAATCATTGCAATACAGACAATTCGTTCCACAACTAGTTAAATGTCCCATCCTGGTCCCCTATTCTGTCATTCTACACATGCACAAACGCACACAAACACACACAAACTCACACAAACTCACACAAACACACACAAACACACAAGCACGCATGCAAACGCACATATTATATGCTCACCTTACCTTCCGTTCTATCGCCGGTCTCCTGGGACTTGCTGTTCTCCGGGTTACCATAACGACGAAGGAGGAACTTCCTGCCAGAGCGCTGACGTCAAAGGCAGAGCCGCTTGCCTCTGATTGGCCAGCGCGCTGCCTTTGAGTAGCGGTGACAGGAACCAGAAAGTTCCTGCTTTGTTGCTATGGATGCCGATGCACAGCCTGGAGTGGACCGGAGCGGCGAACTACAGGACCCAGGAGGCCGGCGATGAAATGGAAGGTACACATATTATATGCTCACCTTACCTTCCTTTCCACTGCCGGCCTCATGGTACTTGTAGTTCGCCGCGAGCACGTCGCGATGTACCCAGGAACTACAAGAACCATGAGGCCGGCGATGGAACGGAAGGTAAGGTGAGCATAATACTGTATGTGTGTTTGTGCGTGCTTGTGTGTGTTTGTGTGGACTGCAAATGCGGGTCAGAGCGCGGTGGATGGACGAAACAGGAAGTGTCTGAGGTGAGGATTTTGCTCGCACAGCAAAGCTTTCTCGTAAACCGGGTTACAAATTTACAGAAAGCTTTTCTTGTTAAGCGAAATTCTCGTTAAGTGGGTTACTCGTTAAGCGAGGTACCACTGTGCTTTGGAGCTGTTTTTCGGCAGCTGTAACTTTGTCTTTAGTCAAGGTGGAGGGAATTATGAACAGTACTAAATATCAGTCAATTTTACATCAAAACTTTCAAAACTCTGCTAAAAAGCTGAAGATGAATTTTAACTTTCAGCACAAAAATGACTATAATATCTAACGGCACTCATCAAGGTTGCCCGTTGTCTCCACTAATCTTCATCCTGACACTAGAACCCTTCCTCAGACATGTACGAGCCAATTCAGATATTGCAGGGTTGGGGCGGGTCAGGCAATGCATAAAGTAGCTGCATATGCAGATGATTTTCTGTTTTTCGTGTCGGCACCCAGGATTTCGCTCCCCAACTTAATGAAGGAGTTTCAGAGATTTTCCAGCCTATCAAATTTTAAGATAAATTTCACAAAATCTGAGGCTCTCAACATAAATCTTACTTTTTTTTTTTTTTTTTAAAATCAGATCTTTTTTATTAAACACTGGTACAAGGGTACAAAACAGAAATGATCGTTGCATAACATTATCATAGTAGGTTGAACGTCATCATATTATGCAGAGCTATACAATTACAATAAATACACATTTATAATAGTATTTTGATTTTCCATAAACTAACCAATTGAGCTACTTCTTTAAAATAACAAAGTCATTAAGGATAAAAGTTGTTTTTCCTACTATGTTTGTCCCGCTCAACACTCATTCTCCGACCATGTCACTCCACAACATTTTCCGCTCAATCACATCTACATAAATTTTATTTCTAAAGAAGTGGAAGAGTTGAAAACATCGTTTAGCTTTCGATGAGCAGCCAAATCCCTAAATTACCTGGGAGTACGTCTGACTAGTGACCTGGGTCTACTTTACTCACAGAACTTCCCGTCACTGTTGTCTATTATCAGGAAAGACTGTGACAGATGGGGGAAATTATTATTCTCCTGGTTTTGCAGATGCCAGATATACAAAATTAATGTCTTACCCAGAATTCTTTACCTGTTACAGGCGCTCCCAGTTAAAATACCGTCGGGATGTTTCAAATCTCTGGAATCCATTCAGTCTTCGTTCATTTGGGGAGGTAAATTGGCCCACATAAAAAGAGCCATCTTACATAGGACCAAGGGGGGTGGGGGGATTGGGTTGCTAGATATAAGAAGATATCACTTAGCTGGGCATCTTACTAGAATGATTGACTGGTGCAGGAACAGGTCTCAGAAGGCGTGGATACAAATAGAGCAGTCCTTTTCCCCAATACCCCTCAACAAATTACCGTGGGTGCTCTCGGAGGTCCCTGCAAGTTTGAAAGCACATTCAACTATCGGGTCAACCGTCACATACTGCAATACGGGGAGGGTGCAATCGGAGTTGATACCCAGACACTCGAGCCTGACACCGAACCTGAGCCATCCCGCTTTTGAACCAGGTAGAGTGGACCCAGTTTTTCAGGCATGGGTTCGGGGCGAGGTGGACCGGGTGGAAGACTTTGGGATTCGGGATACCTGGCCGCAATTGGAGGGTTTGGGGGCTAGACAGGATCCCATTCCACTTGGCTGTTGGAGATGCTTACAACTGAAGCATTTTTTCAGTAGTCTCCCAGCTAGGACCCACTTTCAATGTCCTAAGACCCAATTTGAGTAAATTTGTTTGGGATTAGGCACAATACGACATTCGCTTTCTGTGGTTTATTCACTTTTGTCTTCGCCCCCAGAACAACAACTTCCCCCGTTTTCTTCACAATGGGAACGGGATTTGTAAATTCAGTTGACATCAACACAGTGGGATCGAATCTTCAGATTGGCACACACATCTTCCATCAGCTCCAGGTTTCAGGAGGCTAGCTATAAATTGTTATCCAGATGGTACAGAGTACCCTCTAGGTTACATGTCATGTTTCCAACGGTAGATGCCACATGTTGAAGATGTGGCACAGCAGAGGGTAACATTTTACATGTGTTTTGGGGGTGTGAGGCGATCCGGCCCTTCTAGAAGGGAGTGTCCGACACCATTCGCCGGGTTACTGGCAATGATGAGGAGTTGGGACCTGCTGCTGCCCTATTGCATCACTGTGGGGTCCCTGTAAAAACCTACAAGAATTCTTTGAGGAAATTCCTCATTATGGCTGCGAGAGTATGCATACCTGAAAGATGGAAATGAGAAATTCTGTACCACATGGCGGGAGTGGTGGACTTTCAGCATTCAGAGGAATATAGCGTCCTGGTGGGGGGCGACGTGGTTGCCGATGGAACCGCAGACCGTAATACATAGCTGAATTCCTCTCCCTCCCCCCCTCTCCCCTTCCTCTCCCCTTCCTCTCCCCCTCCCCCTCTCATCTGTCTTCTCACTTTACTATTCTTCTCACACTCTGCTTACTTAGTATCTTCTCTTTCTTCTCTAGCCTCTTTATCTTTCTTGTTTTACATACATTTGTGAGTTACCTTTGTTATCTGTTTTAATGTGAATCTGCATTAAAGAAAAAGTGTGGTGGAATCTAGACTTATCAGGAACCCGGGATGAGATATATGAAGGAAGGTTATCCAGCAAATTACAAATTTATATTTCCCGTCTTGCATCTTGTTCATGGTGTATGTATTGTAATGCAAATTGGCCTATTTGGTCTTAAGAACTGTATTATGTTATGTTGAAGGTTCTCACTTAAAAATAAAGAATTTTTTTTAAAAAATTAATATAAAAAGTTTTTTAATGCTCCAGCCAGAATCCAGACCTGAATCAAATTGAAAATTTGTGGGTTAATCTGATGGTTGTTGGTTGATTTAGGAGATGACCTCTTAATCTGACATATTTGGAGCACTACTTCAAGGAAAAGTGGGCAACAACTGCCTGTTCTACATGTGCCAAGCTAATAGACACCTACCCAAACAGACTGTGTACTGTCATAAATTCAAAGGTACTTCAACAAAGTATTAGTTTAAAGGGGTGGGACAAAGGCAAAAGTAAATTTCATTTAAATCCCTATCTGTTTGATGCTATAATCTAAGTTATTTACCATATACCATACTTGTATTAAAAATTCCCTACCTTTCCCTAAGAACTCTATCTAACTGCTATTCTTTATTTCCTGTCTGATAATGATTTGTTTGATAATCCCAGTGCATGCTAGGATACTCAAATGATGTGTCATCAGGGGGCAGAGTCTGTGGCAGTGACCAAAACCTCTGTCCTCTCCCTGAAACAAAGCATCATCATGATTCTCGTTTCAGGTGCTGGTCAATTGAATTGTGCAGAATATAGGCCTTTCTAATCTAAGAGGCTGATGGTTGAGGTAAGGAGAGGCTGCTCACTTTGCTGTGCACCCTCTAATTTTTGAATGCTGAGCAGCTGCTGTGAGCATGAGATAACCTATGCTACATGCTATCTTCAGATCATAGTAGCAGAGCTTCCCACTGCACATGCTCCAAGGCACCTGTCCTATTGACATTGTAGGACAGAACCCTATATATATATATATATATATATATCTTTGCCTCCATTTATAAATAATTATGCCATGCATACTTATACTTTTATATTACATAGAAACAATGCAGAATGAAATGTAATATAAACAAGCAAGCGAGCACCTTCATGTGGTAATACCATGTAAAAGACATTCATGGCAAATCATTCAGCTACGCTACCAATGACCGAGCAGCCCAGCTGCTGTGTCAATTAGACCCTGTGCACACAGTGCACTTTTGATGCATTTTTAGGTGCAGTTTGTTGCCTTAAACTATATGTGTTTGCTTCCCCACCAAAGTCTATGAGAATTCAGAAAGGCTGTGCACATGTTGCTTCTTTTTTCCTTGCAGTTTTGGTTGCAGAAAAAAGAAGCAGAATGTCAATTCTTTCTGTGTTTTTGACCTGCATTTTTCCATTGAATATAGTGAAAAAATGCATGGGCAGAAACGCACCCAAAAAACGCACCGAAAACACACTGAAATGTGGCAAATAATACAGCAAAAACCCATGCGGGTTTTTTATGCGTTTTTTCGTCCAGAGGTGCATTTTTCTGCCAGAGGGTACGTTTTTTGCTGAAGAAACAAACCTGCAGTGTGTGTACATAGCCTTACTGTATGGTAGAACAAAGTGTTAATAGTGCTAGGAAAGCAGCTTGTCATTTTGGTCCTGTTGGCTTTTCTTGTATATTAGCAGAGGCTTCAAGTGTCACCTTTTCTAGTGCTTACCGGGGTCACATTGGCTCCACATCAGCAATCATTTTAACATATTTTTTCCTAACTAGATGTCAGCAATGAGGGAGCATGAAGGGTCGGCAGCACGGGTGCCTAAGTCCCCCTCTGGAGTAACTTGCAGTTCGGCACCATTCAAGCTAAGGCTATGTGCGCACGCTGCGTTTTTGTGCGTTTTTTGCTGCATTTTTGTTGCTGCGTTTTTTCCAATGCATTGCATGGGTGAAAAACGCTGTCAAAAACGCAGAAATAATTGACATGTTGCATCTTTGTGGTCACTACAAATATGCACCTAAAACAAAACTTCACAGTGCGGACAGCAAAAATGAAAACTCATAGACTTTGCTGGGGAAGGAGATTCATGCAGTTTTAAGACCAAAAACGCACCTGAAAAATGCGAAAAATGCACCACCCACACATAGCCTAAAGGCCGCTTTACACACTACGACTTTTCTGACGATATGTCGTTGGGGTCACGGTTTTCGTGACGCACTTCCGTCACCGTTAGCGAAGTCGATGCGTGTGACACCTACGTGCGACTCCGAACGATCGCAAATAGGGTTAAAATCGTTGATCGTTGACACGTCGTTCAGTTTTAAAATATTGTTCGTCGTTTGGAACGCAGCAGACATATTGCTACGTTTGACACCCTGCCAACGACGAACAACATCCACACGACCACCTTGGTCAAACAATATATCGCTGAATGATGTAGCGTCGTTTGTGAGATGTGTACGTGTGACCGCTACAAAACGACCCATGAGCGATCTCGGCAAATTGTAACAACGATCTGAGTGTGTCACATCGCTAACGAGATCGCTAGTGATATCGTTGTGTGTAAACCAGCCTTAAAGGGAACTTGTCAGCAGAAATTTTGCTTTAAACCGAAAAGTTTCCCCTTCTGCAGCTCCTGGGCTGAATTCTAGCAAGGTTACTATAGTTTTTGTGCCCCCTTTTAGACCAAATTAAATACTTTATAAAGTTGTACCTTTTGGTATGCAAATCTTCTAAATTATCTATGGGGGCGGGCTGTCTGGTGTCCGTTACTGTCCCTCCTGCTGATTTACGCCGTCCCCCCAACGCTCCATTTCATACCTCATCATGCTGCCCAGTGCGCCCGTGGTCCCGCGCATGCGCCGTGCGACTGTACCGGGACTGTGCACTGTGTGCACAGTGTGACCGCTGGTGACGTGTTGCGCAGGCACGAGATTATGGGCGACGCTGTGATTGTCATCAGCATGTGCCCGCCCATAATCTCGTGCCAGCGCTTTCCCCTCTGCCTCCAGCGTTCTGCGCAAGTGCTGGCCAGATGACCCGACGTCACCTCTTTCCCATCTTGCCCTGAATCAGGAAATAGATGGGAGGAGCGGAGCAGGACACCACCGGTTACGAGGTGACGTCGGGTCATCTGGCCAATGCTCATGCCTGCGCAACACGTCACCAGCGGTCACACTGTGCACACAGTGCACAGTCCCGGTACAGTCACACGGCGCATGCGCGGGACCACGGGCGCACTGGGCAGCGTGATGAGGTATGAAATGGAGCGTTGGGGGACGGCGTAAATCAGCAGGAGGGACAGTAACGGACATCAGACAGCCTGCCCCCATAGATAATTTAGAAGATTTGCATACCAAAAGGTACAACTTTATAAAGTATTTAATTTGGTCTAAAAGGGGGCACAAAAACTATAGGAACCTTGCTAGAATGCAGCCCAGGAGCTGCAGAAGGGGAAACTTTTAGGTTTAGAGCAAAATTTCTGTTGACAGGTTCCCTTTAATGGTTCTGGTTGCAGTTCCCAGTACAGCCAGATGTCCAAGGACCGAGCAGTACAGAGAAAAATTAGAAAGGGGCAAAATGCTAAACTAGCGCTGAGCCTCTTCATTTTCAGGGAGGGAGTATATATTCTATCAAAATATTTTCATTTTATACAGTGGAGAAAACCACTTTCACAGAAGCCTTTATCCTGCTGACAGACGTACAAGACAAAAATGGAGAATTTGGTTTCCCTATTTTGCTTACCTCCTAATAGACATCTATTAATTATTATATTCTATGGATTCCCCAATACATGCTGTAGTTCCACTAAAGGCGACACCAAATTTTAAAGCAAGGCATTCTAGGTGCTGACTTTTTTCTTATGAAATTTAAAATGCTAACTTTACTTTTTAGCAACAAACTTGATACTGTTACATTATTAATATCAAGTGTTAATGAAAAGTGGCAGATTGTCATCTGTTGAAAATTAAAGTGACCCTCCGGATACTAAATGTGACTGCACATATCTAAGTTTCCCTGTTCTGCTGCTTCTACCTACCGGTCAGATAGGCTCTCCATTTTTTTTCTCCTGAGATGGACATAGGAATGTGGCAATCGCTGCGTCTCCATCCCATAGCAATGGGACTGTCTCCTCCCCATAATCCTATAGAATGTAAGCCCGCAAGGGCAGGGCCCTCTTCCCTCTGTACTAGTCTGTCTACTGTAACTTGTATATGTATTTTGTATGTAACCCCCTTCTCATGTACAGCACCATGGAACTAATGGTGCTTTATAAATAAATAATAATAATAATAATAATAATAATATGCATGGAGGCATGGTACAAACTTTCCAGTGATCCCCCTGCCTCTGCAGAGGTCATTTTGGAAATTAAGAAAATGGTGCACCCATCTGATAGGGAGGTAGCGGCAGCCGAACAGAAGACCTTATAAATGTAAAGTCAGATAATCTGGGGCATATAGGGTCTCTTAAACATCTTCCAGAATGTTCTCTTTAATTAATAAAAACAAATTTCAGAGCTGATCCCCATATGTCTCCAGTGTCTGTAATCTCACCACAATTTAAAATATTGTAAAATTGCAAAAAAAAAATGAAGTCAACTGATGCTCCAGAATTCTTCTGTTATGTACATTATCAAAGACATAAAAGCCATATAAATGAAAGATACAGAAAAAAATATAAGGAATTACAGTATGTGTTTGCCAGACAGTAGTCTATCTTCACTGTAATGTTAGACATTACACATTTAGGAGACAAGGTGCTTGATCTCATGATGATAAAAGATTTCATAAGGAAGTGACAGTGAACAGAAAGTTTATGGAATACTTCGATGTTCTGTTTTTCTCAAACAGAAACGTAATCATGACATAGTTTTTCTACCACGATTGACTAATCAATTGTTCTCTGACCAAATAGAGAATGTTCTGCTAATGTTCTCCTGACGGAGAAACATTTTCTGGTTGTACACTGTAGAAATTGTGCGTACTCGTCTTGTCCAAGTGCGGTCTGTGTCTGGAACAGCCGCTGTCTAGTTTCTGGCAGTCAGTACAGTAATTGTAAGTCCAGACTGCACAGGGAACATCATATCTTCATAACATGAACAACATTCTCTGGATCCTGACCTGAAGCTCCATAAATCAGGTGTTTCTGTACAAGCTCTTCATATTTTTCTTTTTGCCTGTTCATTTTCACTTAAAAATGCCTTTGATAATATATTATTAATATATGATCTGTTAAACAATAAAATAATTGGTAAAGTAAAGGTAGAGCAAGTCATTTGACTGGTCGTGTACTGCCAAAGGTTAAAGCATTTTGCTTTTTCAGATTCTATTCAAGGCTACCACTCCTACATATGTTCACATTCTTCATGGCATAGAAGGACAGACTTACTAAAAATAATTCAGGATTGTTTTGTTGCAGTCATCCTTGCAAAGCATTTTAAAAGGAAAATTTTTCTCATGCCTTTCCATTCATTCTGATTAACAGAAAAAAGAAATACAAAATAACATTGATGTTACATCTACATAATAAATAATGGTGAACCCCGACTGTATAGCTGACATTAGAATGGACTACTCTCCATTCCACTCTTAGAACCTGACGATTTTTCCCTGCACAAGCAAACTTACTCTCCGGGTGGTGACATAATTACTATTTTCAGGAAACAGACGACCAGGCAGGGGCGTAACTACCGCGGTTGCAGGGGTCGTCATTGCGACAGGGCAGGTTAGGGTCCCGCGTCCGCCCTGCAGATCAGCAGCCGGATCCTTTCTGTGAGAGAGGAGCTGCGCTGTCCTGTCGCAGACCATGAGGCCGCTATATGACCCGCTGACACCGCCGCTGACACCGGGTCCCCCTTCCCGGTGTCAGCGGTGGTGGCATCGGGCCCCCGTCCCCCATCATCGCATACAGACATGATAAAGCATCGAGTGGCCCACGCCGCTCCATGCATCATCATTCTGCCCCCGTGCCTGCATGGTGATGTCACTCCTGTGTGACTGCTGTGCTGAGTGACTGCTGTGTGACTGACCAGAGCAGCAGGGGAACGAGGAGAGAGGTGAGGACGAAGCAGCAGTGAAACAAGGAGAGGTGAGGACAGAGCAGCAGTGGAAGGAGGAGAGAGGTGAGTACTTCTTGTTTTTTATTTTTTTTATTTTTATAAATCAGTGAGTACACAGTGGCCAGAGGCCTGGGGGCTGTATGATACATGGAGGCCTGGGGGGATGGCTGCATGATACATGGAGGCTTGGGGGGGCTGGCTGCATGATACATGGAGGTCTGGGGAGCTGGTTGCATGATACATAGAGGCCTGGGGAAGCTGGCTGCATGATACATGGAGGCCTGGGGGACTGGCTGTATTATACATGGAGGCCTAGGGGGCTGGCTGCATGATACATGGAGGCTTGGGGTGCTGCATGATACATGGAGGCCTGGGGGGCTGGCTGCATGATACATGGAGGCCTGGGGGGCTGGCTGCATGATACATGGAGGCCTGGGGGGGCTGGCTGCATGATACATGGAGGCCTGGGGTGGCTGGCTGCATGATATTTGGAGGGCTATGAGGGCTACTTTATACATGGAGGACTATGGGGGTGCATTATAATATATGGAGGACTATGTGGTGCAGTATAATATATGGAATACTATGGGGTGAATTATAATGCATGGAAAACTATGAGAAATGCATTATACATGGAGGACTATGGAGGTGCATTCTAATAAATGAAGGGTTATGTGGGACCCTTTATACTATATGGAAGGTTATATGCAGGCCATTATAGTATTTGAAGAACTTTATACGAGGGGGGACAAAGATACAAGCATGGGATGGGAATGTTTTGTGCTGAGGGAAAAAAGGCTCTTTCCCTAAGCACCCAGCTTTCCCATGCTCTGCTATACATCTTCTTTCAGCACCCAGCTTTCCCATGCTCTTATATGGGAAAGATGTATAGCAGAGCATGGAAAGATGGATGCCGAGGACAAGATGGATATCAAAACATAGGAAATCAGGGTGCTGATAGAGGGATTTCAGATCATGGAAAACCTGGGTGCTGTGGGTAAGAGCCACGTGTCAGCATCATTATCCCGTACCCCGATTGTCAGTGTCATTTTCCCGTACCCAAAGTGTCGGTGTACGTGGAGGGGGGGGGCCCAGGTCCAAACTTTGCACCAGGGACCATTAAACTCTAGTTACTGCCACTGCCACCAGGCCTACATCATTGAAGGCTACAACCATTGGATGAAGTTATGAAATAAGCAGAGCTCCACATTCTTGCTCCCGACATATAGCGTTCTGTCTCCATGATCTTCTATTGCTTTGCAGCCCATCCTCATAAGATCCATGCTTTCTCCTGTTCATGTAGAAATATGATCTATTTCGGGGCTTCTTCATTTTTTTCTACTGGTGTCTCACAAGCCAGAACATGCTAATGCCTGCACCTCATCAGTGGTCAGAGTCCATTTTCAAATGATTTTTTTTCATCTGAGCACAGGGAAATATTAGGATAAGTACAAGAATTACATTTGTCCTCGTGCGTCTTAAAGGGAACCTGTCAGGTGCAATATGCACCCAGAACTACGAGCACATGGCCGACTAGCCAAGGGAAGTAACTCCCTTGTGACTAGTCCCCTCGCTCATTAGCATACCATATGAGATCTTTAGAAATACTTTTTCTAAAGATCTCTTTATCTATGCCAGTGTATACAGGGACGATTAGGCAGGGATTAGCAATCACTGCTTGTGGTTCTGGGTACATATTGCACCTGACAGGTTCCCTTTAAAATCTAAAAATATATGATCCTATTTTCACAGTTACATAAGTGGAGACTTTGATTAATATGGTATAAAGGTAATTAGTAATTTAATGTAAGGCCCCTTTCACACATCCGTTTTTTGCCATCAGTCACAATCCGTCGCTTTTTGCAAAAAATGATCCAGCGCTGGATCCATTTTTTTCTCATTGACTTGTAGTAGCGACGGATTGCTACAGATGGCATCACGTTACAGCCGTCGTACGACGGATCCGTCAAAAAATGTGTGTCCGTCAGACGGAGACAATGTCCACAGTAATGTTTTTTCTATGCGTCGAAAAACGGACAGCGACGGATCCGTCTTTTGGTGTAATGGAAGCCTATGGTCGCAGGATCCATCGTAATCCGTGAAATGACGGATTCTCACGATGGATCCGTTTTTTTGAACCGAGCATGCTTAGATGGGGTCTAAATTCATTCCTGGTCAGTAAAAAGTTTCTCTCTCTCTTTCTTTCTCTCTCTCTCTCTGTCTCTCTCTCTCTTTTTCTCGCTCTCTTTCTTTCTCTCTTTCTCTCTCTTTTCCCTCTCTCTCTTTATCTAGCTTTCTCTCTCTCTTCCCTCTCTCTTTCTTTCTCTTTCTCTCTCTCTTTCTTTCTCTCTTTCTCTCTCTCTTTCTTTCTCTCTTTCTCTCTCTCTCTCTTCCCTCTCTCTCTTTGTCTCTCTCTTTCTCTCTGTCTCTTTCTCTCTCTCTCTCTTCCCTCTCTCTCTTTGTCTCTCTTTCTCTCTCTCTTCCCTCTCTCTCTCTTTCTTTCTCTCTTTCTCTCTCTCTGTCTCTTTCTCTCTCTCTCTCTTTCTTTCTCTTTCTCTCTCTCTCTCGTCCAGGTTGGGGTGATATAGCTTGTCAATCACAAATAACTTTTGGCATGAAAAAAGTGGTACGACGGATCTGTTTCTTTACAGTGATCCGTCGCATCAGTTTTACCAGAATTTGCGACAAATCTGTCAAATCAGTCACAAAAACGGATTGTGACTGATGGAAAAAACTGATGTGTGAAAGAGGCCTAAAAAATACCCACTGATGTTTCTTAATGGAACATTTTGAATTTGAAGGGCTTTTTCAGGACTGTCATATTGATGACTGATCCATTGCGTAGGTCATCAATATTATTTGAGAGGAGGTTTGACATAGGAACAAGCATACTGGTCTCCATGCACGCAAAACATGCAGTGTCTAGGCTACTCCAATGATCATCAAGCTAATTAATTATTGAGATGTCAGTCTGTTTAGGATCCACATGGGATACAGCAAAACTATGCAAGCAAAGGTCCGGTCTTTACAAGTGATTTGAATAAAAAAGGAAATGTATTGAGAACAACATTTACAATTAAAAATTGTTAGATAAAGATAAGATATACCGTATATGAAAAACAATGTATATGGAAGCCTTTATAAATTTAAGGCAGGTCTGACCTAGTTCAAAAGTTTGCAGTAGTTAAATAAAAATTCTGTCCCATAGTCATGGAGTTTCTAGGTATGCGCGGACCATGGTATGTTGCACATCATTAATAAGTGAATAATTTGTTACGAAAACATAAACAATTATTTGTTGTCAAGAATAATTCTGTTGTACAGACTTTTGAGCAGAGCAGCAGCTTACAGAGAAATCATGGGGCCCCATAGCAAAGGTTCTAATTGGGCCCCCCTGCCAAAAAAATCGTATTCAGCAGGGTTACGGAAGAGTATATCTTACAACTTTGCAGACAATAAAATATTTTCTTCTCCTTTTCAAGCTCATAGATTCCACTTTCATTGCCCCCATAAAATATGATGCCAGCAAAAGTGCCCCAAAACACAGTATGATGCCACCATAGTTAATTCCTCCAAAGTACCCTCCACATGCACAGTATGATGACCCTACTGTACGCTCCCACAAAGTATAGTGACCTAAACACAGTATGATTCCCCAAATGTAAGCCCTACACAGCCCTCTACTCAATAGAATGGCCCCCATTATAGCCCTCTAAACAGTATAATGGCTCCCCACATAGCCCTGCAAAAGGTGTAATGGTCCTTACATAGCCCCACAATCCATTATTGGTGGCCCTTCAAACTGTGCTATGCCCCCCCCCCACATAGACCTCCAACAGTATAATGGCCTTCCACATAGCCCTGCAAATAGTGTGATGGCCCCCACAAAGGCCTGCAAACAATATAATGGCCACCAGATAGCCCACTATACAGTATAGTGTGCCCAATGCAGCCTTTCATATAATATAATGGGCCCCACATAGCCTTTCATTTAGTATAATGGCCCCCCACACAGCCCTCCAAATATTATAATGACCTCAAATATCCCTTCAAATACTATAATGACCCCCATATAGCCCTCCAAATGGTATAATGACCCCCACATAGCCTTCCATATAGATTAATGCACCCCACGTTGCCTTCCATGTAGTATAATGCACCCCGCATTGCGTTACATTTAGTATAATGCACCCCACATTTCCTTCCATGTAGAATAATGCGCCCCACATTGCTTCCAACATAGTATAATGCACCCCACATTGTCTTCCACACAGCAGATGGCATGGCATCCTCTTTCTTCATTGCATTCAACTGTATTTTGCACTCAATATTCCTATGTCCTACAGTAAAGACATACTAGTTATTCTAGAATCCATGATAGTCTTTGTGCACTTGTGAAGTAGCTATTCTAGGGAAAAGTTTATCAAACACTGTAGCAGAGCATAATCAATGGCTGAGTTCCAACCTTGGCACTTATCCAAAGTATGCACCACTAAACAGCTTAATATCAGGCCCTGCAAGCTTACTAAACTGGGATCTAGCTGTGCAAAATGTCTTATTATCCTTACTGAGCACAAGTCACTCAACTTTTACTCTAAACTGTGTTCTATGATGCAAAGGAGCTCACCTAACATCCTTCATCTATCCAATGTAGGATTTTTATGGAAAAGGCTATTATGACATGAATATACACCTTTTGGTGGCTGTAGGAAGGCCCAAAAGGTCATTAATTTTTCTATTTGAATAATAAAATCTCAAGGAATAGATATTGCACTTTGTCATCCAGTGATTCATTGCTGATATTTTCCAGAAAGAAGCACCATTTTGGAAAGTGACTATACAAATGTAGCTAAATATAGAGGCTTATGCTGAGGAGCCAAATCTATTAGTGACTTTTTTTTTAAAAAATGACATACTAGTACTTAGCTCCCAAAGTTAGTTTAAAGGGAACCAATCACCAGGATCTTCGTATATAACCTACAGCCAGTGCTATACTGGCACTATCATGCTGATTCTAGGCATACCTTGAGGTGTCAGCTAGGATGTATAGGTTTTGAAACACAAGCAAGTGAAATTCGTAAAATAAACAGATTTTGATTTGCAGCAGCTGCCGAAAAGCTGATAGCTGGGGTGTGTTTTGATAGTGATTTCTGCCCCCTGCCTGTTGTTCCTCCCCCTATCTTTTGTGCTAATTCCATTATAGAACCATTTTACTAATGTTTGTGGCTAAAAGGATCTTGCTGACGTCATACCCATGTGACCAGAGGGGGCGGGGCCTCGGCCAACAGAAAAATAATGTTGCTTTCTGGCATCAGCTATGTTGGCTGAGGCCCTGCCCATTCTGGTCACATGGGTATGACATCAGCAAGGTCCTTCTAGCCACTTTGATTTAGCTACAACCATTAGTAAAACGCTTCTATAATAGAATTAGCATAAATAAAAGATAGGGGGAGGAAGGACAGGCAGGGGGCGGGAATCACTATCAAAACCTACCCCAGCTATTAGCTGCTCCGCAGCTGCTGCCAATCAAAAAGCTGCTCATTTTACAAGCTTTACTTGCCTGTGTTTCAAAAACTATACATCTTAGCTAACAACTAAAGGTATGTATGGAATTAGCCTGATAGTACCAGTATAGCATTGGCTTTAGTTTATATAGGAAAATCCTGGTGATTGGTGCACTTTATGTCTTAGTGTATCAGTGCAGTACATATAATGGCCCCAGCAATGACAAGATGGTTATCACCAGCCCCTGTAAAGTTGTTTTAGTGATCTTAATGTTAGATGTGTGTCCATACAGAATTACTGTCCATGCAGCAGTCCAAGGTTCCTGCTTCTTTTATATCAATCGTATTACATAAAATGACTGAATACAATCACAGCCTTTGTTAGGACCACTCATAATATACGTATTTACAGCAGTCCATAAACAATTTGTCCACATTGTTGTAATATTCCACCATTCAACTACTGAACTTCTTTGTAGTAGGCTAGTTCCCATAATTCCATGGCTACTGGCAGACGGAGGCCTCTACAATAAATTTATACTAAACTAAGAAAGATGAATTTCACAGAATTAGACAATAGTAAGAGATCATAGTGGAGTTAATTCTTATTAATAGTCTCTGCTGTTTCATATGTTAAACGTAATAGTAGAATAAAGCACATATTTTCCCTGAGAGCAAACCAAAGATGAACTGTCAACAAAGATAACCACTGCAAAGTGTTCTACTGAGAAGAAAAACATACTTTCCTGTGGTTTTCATGGAAGCCTAGACTTGCATGAAATGGAATGTTAAATTGTGTTTATGAAATGTGCTGAAATTTGAAGCCAAAACAATGTTTTGCTGTAGTATAGTCATAATTTACCTTAGAAAGAAGTATTTGAAAGGAAATTTGCTATGTCATTTACTCCTATTAAACTATGCCCAATACCGTACAGGTTATGTAATGTGTCTATAAAGCTAAACACTCCAGTATATAAGTGAAATAAACACTTTTAATCTCTACTCACCTACTGTGTAAATCCCTTGTTTCCAGTCTAGTGGGTGGAATTAGACTTTAGTTCAGTCACGCTCATCCAGCCATTAGTCACACCCACTGCGGTTTTAATGATGAGCTCTGATGTCACAACCCTTTCGAATAAATCCAACAGTTTTGTGCTGACAGCCAGGTCCCTGGGCATGCATAGTAAAGCTGGGAAATAAAAAGTCAAAGCATATTGGCATGGCGGCCTAGAGGAACTGATGGTAGTGGGTGCCATATGAGGTAAGGAAGGAAAAACGGTGGTGCGCTAACTTAAAGCAGAAACCATATAGGAAATCTGTACATTAGTGTGGGCACTCACTATCAAAAATGTCCTAAATTCCAGTGCAGTATACAGACAATAGAAAGGGACATAGCAAGGGAGGGATCCAGAGGCTAGATGAGACAGCCATTTTGCTTCACATGAGCTTCCGCTGGCCTCTAATTTACAATCTGCACATGCTCCAGAAGACACTGACACTCAGAGACTTTCTGTGTGCCCAGAGAGCGAAAAGCAATGTAACCACAACCAACATGAATGAAAGAAAGGGAATTACATAGAAAGCGAGTAAAGATGAAGGGCTTTATTTCCTTATATACTATACTCGGGCATTTAGCATAATAGCCACATTATGGATGCACATCACATGACCTCTATGGCATCGGAGGCCATTTGGTATGGCAGAATGACGTATCAGTTTCCCTTCAATTACATTTTAGTATCCTAACTTTAATGGACATGCGACATTAAATATAAAATATATTCTCACTCTGACATCAGAATTTCTCGCTTTTATGTGCTTACATACTGAGACCTTCACTGATAGCTATAAAATGGGTGGTGGCACTTATTGTATTGTAGTTTAGAAGCTAAAATACGAAAAGGATAATGTTTTTTTCTTGATGACACAAATATGTTGTGACTGACCAAATTAACATTAAATTACTGTTTTGCCACTTAGCATCAAACTGGTTATCTTTTTGATAGAATAGTCGAATTCTAGTGAAGTAGATGTAGGTAAACTGTCACCACAAACCTATAACTGAACTGACTGTGAGATGTACATCACCATGAAGATATTTCAGACATTGATTTTGTTTGAGGCTTAACGGAAACAGTGGACAATTACTAAGCATGACTTAGAAGATAAGTTAGTATGAAGGTAATTCAGCCAATGTATAAAGTAATACACTATGAATATAAATATAAGAAGTTGATCTGCTACTCCAGCAGTTATGCTTTCACACTGCAACCACTACTTCCTTGACGAACCACTTTACCCAAGATCTCCAGTGTATATCCCACAGTGAAAGTGCAGATGTTGGCAACAATACAATTAACTCCAGTGTTAAACAGTTTGCTCGGAGAACTGCCCAGCATGTCAGGAATTCATTATCGGAAAGAAATGCTTCCTTATCCTTCCTTGTGTGCCTGACACATGAGAAAATGTTTATGCACAGTCTGATGTGAAACCCATTTCTATGTTTTATCTGATTTCTATTTTAAGCTTTAGGCTGGGGTCACACTAGCGTATAACATCTCAAGTGAGAGCATCGGTTGTTCTATGCTAATGACACTTGGCTCAGACTCTACTCTGAGCATGAGCTCAATGTCATATTGTGGTGATCTGGTTATCTCACATGCAAGTATCAAATCACAGGTGCGGAGAAGAAGGAGAGACGAATCTCTCCATCTTCTCCATTGCCTATCACTGCATAGACTTGTATGGATGCGTGTGATCAAATCGCACCATTCTGCATTATTTTTCTCAGTCCAATTAGAGCTGAGAAAAAAAATCGCAGATCTGTTTTGCATCGTTGACTGACCTTGGTCCGAGTGCAATGTGAGAATTTCTTCCATTGCAATCGTCTGATTTAAATGTGACCGAGGCCTTACATTAATTTCAGAAATGTTTTGTACATTTTCAAATTTTAAGTTCTCAGTCTCAAGATTAGAGTTGAGCGCGGTTCGCGGTTCTCCAGTTCGCGGTTCGAGTGATTTTTGGGGGTGTTCTAGATAGAACTAGAACTCGAGCTTTTTGCTAAAGCTCGATAGTTCTAGATATGTTCGAGAACGGTTCTAGCAGCAAAAAGCAGGGCTTTTTACAGCTACAGTGTGCAGGAGCCATCGCTGGCAGCCTGCCAGAAGCTAGTAACCAAGATAAACATCGGGTATCCAAGCAAAGCGCTTTGGTTAGTAACCCGATGTTTATCCTAGTTACGTGCAGGAAGCCCACACTTCCCCGCTCAGCTCACTCCGCCCCCTCCTGCACACGGCATGTACACACACACTCACACACACACACACACACACACACGTCCCCAGCCATGCAGTCCACGACACTGACGTCCTCCTGTCACTCTGCACACATGGTCCCGCTCGGCTTACCTGCGGTGATGAAGTCCCGACCTCAGCGCTGTCACTGTCCTCCATGGCCGCCGCTTGTCACATCACCTTCTCTCGCTTCCGACCCGAGACTGACTAGCGGTGACGTCACGGGCCTCTCGCGATACTTGGCTGTGAAGGCGGCGGTCATTGAACTTAGTGACAGGTGCTGTCGGCAGTGCAGGAGAACAGCGCAGGTAATGTACCTCGCTGACAGCAGCACTTGTCATGCCCTGCAGTGACCTGGGCTGACCCATTGATGTTAGCTCAGGTCACTGCACTGCTCTCCCAGCCAATGGGGAACATCCTGCTCTTCATTGACTGGGACAGTGTGGATCGTCATGGCAACCCCTTGGATTACACCAGACCTGGATTTGTTTTTCTTTCTAATAAATTGGTTAAAGAGGGAATGTCTTGGGGATTGTTTTTTCAAATAAAAATGTGTTTGTCGTCTTTTTTTTTTTATTACTGACTGGGTTGGTGATGTCGGGTATCTGATAGACGCCTGACCTCACCAACCCCAGGGCTTGATGCCAGGTGACATTACACATCTGGTATTAACCCCATATATTACCCCGTTTGCCACCGCACCAGGGCGCGGGATGAGCTGGGGTGAAGCACCAGGATTGGCACATCTAATGGATGCGCCACTTCTGGGGCGGCTGCGGCCTGCTATTTTTAGGCTGGGGAGAGTCCAATAACCATGGACCTCCCTAGTCTGAGAATATCAGACCACAGCTGTCTGCTTTACCTTGGCTGGTGATCCAATTTTGGGGGGACCCCTACGTGTTTTTTTTTTAAATTATTTATTTAATTTAAAATAACAGCGTGGGGTGCCCTCAGTTTTGGATTACCAGCCAAGGTGAGGTTGCCAGCTGTGGTCTGCAGGCTGCAGCCGTCTGCTTTACCCTAGCTGGCTACAAAAATAGGGGGAACCCTACGTCATTTTTTTTTCATTCTTTTGGCTAAATACAAAGCTAAGCACCCCTTAGTGCCACATGAAAGGCACCAAAGGGTGCAAAATTACAAAATGTAGGAGAGTGGGACATTATGTGTCTTTCTGCCATTATAATGACAGAAAAGACTGATATGAAGTGCACAAGCACAAGAAAATCACCAGAGCGCTCTACGCTGTGAAAAGCAGTAGAAAATGGCACTGGAGTGAACATGTGACCGCCTCATGTAGGATGAAGCTATGGATCCTGGGTAAATTTATGCATTTACCCTCCTTCAGTTTTTTCGCAGTACACAAAAAAAACGGAAGGCACACGGATGACAAACAGATGACATACGGACCGTCTACGGAACGGAAACGGATGCCACACGGATGCACCCGTGAAAAAAAACGGACTGTTTTTTGCAGACCGCAAAAATGGATCGGTCGTGTTAATGTAGCCTTATTCTGATCTGCCGTTTATAAACAGCAGGCAGAAATAAGTGAATAACGCGCCCCGGCGTCAGAAAATCTCCGGGGTTTCAGGGCTAGCTGAGACCCTGGAGATCATGATTCAGGACGGTTTTTCCAGTCCCCGCTCACGTGATCACAGGTATACACCGTACACCGATGATCACGTTACAGTAAATGACAGCGCCGGTAAAAAATTATTTATCTCCCATCTGGCATGAACAAACATGATAAATCTCCTCCCCGGTCCCCCGGTGTCGCCAAAGTGCCCCCCCTGATGCCCTCCCAGAAATCCAAGATGGCCGCGCGCACAGCAGCGTGCCGGCCGCATTCACCCTACTCCTCTGATTTCTGTCGCATGTGCCATGACACATGCGACAGAAAACTCCTCCCCAGGCCCTGCCAGGTCACCCCCTATAACACCACCGGTGTTCCCCGGTGTCCCACGGTACCTGTGCAGTGTTGATCCCCCCACGGCCCTCTCCTTCACAATAGACGCTGCCGCATGCACAGAGCGGCTGTCAGCTCAGCTTCCTGTGTTCAGACACAGTGAGTGGTGGTTATGCATCTGTAAGCTAAATGGGCGGCACGGTGGCTCAGTGGTTAGCACTGCAGTCTTGCAGAGCTGAGGTCCTGGGTTCAATTCTCACCAAGGACACCATCTGCAAGGAGTTTGTATGTTCTCCCCGTGTTTGCGTGGGGGTACTCCGGTTTCCTCCCACACTCCAAAGACATACAGCGCTATGGAATTAATAACGCTATATAAATGAATAAATTATTATTATTACTGCAATGCCCTGCTCATGAGGTAAGGAACATAATTGATCAGGAGAGCTATATACTACATTTCCAAATGGAGGGATTTGCTTTTATAGTTTCCCTGCTGAACGACTACCAAACATGAGAGTCCGTTATACGCCACAAGAAAACACATCTAAATAGCGAGCTCTGTTGTTAAGTATTCATTCAGCTGGATAACTGGACTTAAAGGGGTATTCCATCTCCAAGATTCTATCCCCAATATATAGTAGGTGGAATAGCAATAATATCAGCAAATACCAATATTTGGAAATGTAGAATAGTTCTCCTGATTAGGCATGCCCTTACCTCATGAGCAGGGCATTGCAGCTTTGGTAGCAACCATTACGACATGGACTCTGCTGCTGTGGACCCGGGGAGAGTGAGTGGAGATTCATTGCACCCACACTCCTCACATGAAGGGTCCGCACTCCTAGAAAATGGGGGATACGTTCCCTGAGTGTCTCCCCTCCATATTCTAGACGGTCCAGAGTCGTCGTGGGACCCCTTTATTTTTTTTCTTACAATAAATTGGTGAAAGAGGAAATGTTTTGGGGACTGTTTTTTCAAATAAATTTCTTTTGTGGATTTTTTTTTTTGTTAGTACTGACAGTTTATGATGTTGGGTATTTAATAGACACCATGACATCACAAACTGCTGGGCTTGATCTCAGGTGACTTTACAGCTAGTATCAACCCGATTTATTACCCCGTTTGCCACTGCACCAGGGCACGGGATGAGCTGGGGTGAAGCGCCAGGATTGGCGCATCTAGTGGATGCGCCACGTCTGGGGTGCCTGCGGCCTGCTATTTTTAGGCTGTGAAGGCCCAATAACTATGGACCTTCCCACCCTGAGAATACCAGACCACAGCTGTCCGCTTTACCTTGGCTGGTGATCCAATTTGGGGGGGACCCTACTTTTATTGTGTAATTATTAATATTTATTAAATAATTATAAAAAAAGAGCCTGAGGGGACCTCCACATTGGATCCCCAACCACGGTAAAGCTGCCAGCTGTGGTTTTCAATCTACAGCCGTCTGCTTTACCCTAGCTGGCTATCAAAAATGGGGGGACCCAATGTCATTTTTTTTTTTAACTATTTTTTAAATAGAAAAAATTAATGGGCTTCCCTGTATTTTGATTGCCAACCAAGGTAACGGCAGGCAGATGTGGGTGGCAACCCATAGCTGTCTGCTTTATCTGCGCTGAGAATCAAAAGTACCGCGGAGCACTACGTCATTTTTTTTAAAGATTTATTTTTACAGCACTGTGATGTCCAGCAATCAAAATACAGGGAAGCCCATTTTGTTTTTAGTTATTTAAATAAATAATTAAAAAAAATATATATGGGCTCCCGCTGCATTTTTTGTATTGCTAGCTAAGGGTAATCCAAGCAGCTACTGGCTGCTAACCCCCACTGCTTGGTGTTACCTTTACTGGCAATGTAAAATCCAGGGAAGCATTTTTTATTTTTTTTGCCAAAAAACTACAAAAAAAGGACGTGAGCTTCGCCATATTTTTGTATGCTAGCCAGGTATAGCAGGCAGGTGCTGGAAGAGTTGGATACAGCGCCAGAAGATGGCGCTTCTATGAAAATGCCATTTTCTGAGGCGGCTGCAGACTGCAATTCGCAGCAGTGGGGCCCAGAAAGCTCAGGCCAACCTGTGCTGCGGATTCCAATCCCCAGCTGCCTAGTTGTACCTGGCTGGACACAAAAATGGGGCGAAGCCTACGTCATTTGTTTTCTAATTATTTTATGAAATTCATGAAATAATAAAAAAAGGGCTTCCCTTTATTTTTGTTGCCAGCCGGGTACAAATAGGCAACTGGGGGTTGGGGGCAGCCGTACCTGCCTGCTGTACCTGGCTAGCATACAAAAATATGGCGAAGCCCACATAATTTTTTCAGGGGGCAAAAAACTTCTGCATGCAGTCCTGGATGGAGTATGCTGAGCCTTGTAGTTCTGCAGCTGCTGTGTGTCTGTATGGAGAAGAGCAGACAGCAGCTGCAGAACTACAAGGCTATGCATACTCCATCCAGGACTGTATGCAGAAGTTTTTTGCCCACCAAAAAAATGACGTGGGCTTCGCCATATTTTTGTATGCTAGCCAGGTACAGCAGGCAGCCACGGGCTGCCTCCAACCCCCAGTTGTCTATTTGTACCCGGCTGGGAACCAAAAATATAGGGAAGCCTGTTTTTTTTAATTATTTCACTTATTTCATGAAATAATTAAAAAACAAATGACGTGGGCTTCGCCCCATTTTTGTGTCCAGCCAGGTACAACTAGGCAGCTGGGGATTGGAATCCGCGGCACAGGTTAGCCAGAGGTTTCTGGGCACCTCTGCTGCGAATTTCAATCCGCAGCCGTCACAGAAAATGGCGCTCTCATAGAAGCGCCATCATCTGGCGCTGTATCCAACTCTTCCAACAGCCCTGGAGCCGGGTGGCTTGTTGGGTAATCATGAGTTAATACTGGCTTTGTTTTACTAGCCAGTATTAAGCCAGAGATTCTTAATGTCAGGCACGTTTGACCCGGCCATTAAGAATCTCCAATAAAGGGTTAAAAAAAAGACACCACACAGAGAAAAAATACTTTAATAGAAATAAATACACAGACACATTAGAGACTCCATCTTTATTACCCCCTGTCAGCCTCCACGATCCATGGTCTTCTGTCTTTCTCGTTCAACAAATGCAGCTCTGCTACATCACTGCTGCATGGGGGAAAACGCTGCTTCCCGTGGAGCCTTCACTCCGTGAAGGCTCCACGGGAAGCAGCGTGCAGCCTTCACTCTGTGAGAGATCAGTGCTGCTAGCGGTAACAGCGGTAACGCTGACAGACGCGTTACCATAGCAACGGTGCTCCCGGAGCCGCGGTTAGCAGTGACGTCACTGCTAACTGCGTTGCTATGGCAACGGTGATCTCCGTTAATGACCGGCTGTGTCAGCCGGTCCCTAACGGAACGGGGAGTCGACCATGTGCTAGAGCATGTCGCCGGTACACGGCGATACACAAATGTGCACCGTGTACCGGAGAGATGCACTCGCAGGTCCTACATGACGCGTCATAGTCATGTGACCAGTCTGTAGCCAATAAGATAATAGCCACGTGACTGGTCACATGGCTATTTTGACGTCACGATAGGTCCTGCATCACTGCTGGCAGTGCTGGTCACCGGGAGGATTCAGCGATCATCGGATGGAATAGCGGCAGGAGACAGAGTGCAGGAGGGATCGTGGGGACCGGTAAGTGTTATGGCAATGTTTATTAACTGTATGTGTACATTTATAATGCATTTTTATGTGTTTGTGATTGCCTCCCATTATATCCTATATGTTCGAGTTTGGTTCGTCGAACGTTCGACGAACCGACCTTGAACGGGACCTCCGTTCGACGAACCGAACTTGAACGGGACCTCCGTTCGACGAACCGAACTCGAGCCGAACCACAGCCGGTTCGCTCATCTCTACTCAAGATCTATCAGAGAAAGTTCTCAATGAACAAACTTGTCTAATAAAGCAACAGAGAAGTCAAGGGTGCAAACATATTTATGTTTGTTCCTAAAACATAGTACAATTAAGTCACTGCAGTTTTAGGATCTGCCTAAGTTTACACATACCTCTTGAAGTTTGGAGATATTTCAAAATTGAAATTGCCTTGGCCAGCTTTAGATCCTTCTTCAGAGATTTAACTTTAAGATTTTGTTAAACTGGTGTAAAAGCGATATCTAGGCCTGTAATTGTTGCATGGGCCAAGGTGTTGTATTGCGGCCCTGGGAACCAGTGAGATGGGTTCATCTGAGTTGCTTGTTATGTATTTTTTTGTAGATATTTCCCATTCACACTGCATAACCTCAGATGACACAGGAATCCCAGATGTAATGCATTAACAAGCAAGGATTCAGTCCATTTTATAAAAATAACTGAACTTTACTGTTGTAACTGGTATAACAAGTTTACAGTAGGTAGCAGGTACCAAGTTTGGTTAACATAGATTCTTCTGTTTTACATAGAGGCGCAAACATCAGTTTCAAGTGGTGGCATATAATTTGTAAATTTTAGCAATACAGCATAGGTGACCATAGCTGGGTATGGTTTTACCTTCCATGGCACTTTCGTCTGCGAAGCACCTCCCACAGCTGGCCTGCTTTTCTTCACGTTTCACACAGTGTGATGGGCTGGTGTTCACGCTGCTCTGCATAATCTACTCCCACAATGGGCTTGTCTTTCTACTTGCACTGGGACACAATCCACCATTTTTGAGCACATGTTTTGAGGCGCCAACATACCACAGCTACATCCTACCACGTCTACATTCCACAGGACTTGAACCCGCTGCCAATTTATAAAAAAGTTAAATGGAGCCTTTTGTGTAAAATAAAAATGTTATTAACATGCAGATATTGTGTCAATCTGCAGACTAATGACATTCTAAAGCCATGCGGATGCCTTACTGAGGGCCCACTCTCTAGAGGAAATTATTCTTATACATTCTGGTAACGTTGGGCTTTTAGTCATAAAGACACGGTTTCATTCCCTGCTTAGGGCATAGTGAGCGGCGGCTGTAACACTGATGCAATGCTGGTGGGAGAGTTCCATCAGCGAAGTTAGATAGGGGCTCCAGAGGGTCCAGTGGCCCCTTGCAGAAGGACAGGTAATGTCCTGCCTTCGTTTCAAGGTTCTGTCCGGTGACCTCTTGATCTGTGGTTGGTTCCCCTATCTGTTGAGCTATGGTCCTTTTCCTTTTGGTCCTAATGCTGATAGCTACTATTATTTTTGTTTTCCCATTCTAGGCTTTATCCTCTTTTTCATTGTCCTATTTTGGTTTGACCTATCACAACCTGGATGGGGGATACATGTGTTCCTCCCTTTACTGCATTTCATTGCTGAATATAGCTCTATGTGGATTTGTTCCTTGGCTTTCCAGCTCCTCACATTTGGGTTTACCTTAGAAGAAAACGCAGTTGAGTACCTGTTGATTGTCTGTGTGTTTTCTTTCCTGCCCCCTTATCCTTTCACGTTATTTGAATTTGCTTCTGTTTACCTCACACTAGATTTATGTCTGATCCTGTACATCTTGCATCGTCCTTGTGGGTAGTGTTTGTGGCTGCCCACTGGTCCCTTAAACATGAGAAACCCTATAAAGGGAGCAAAGTCCGAGGTGGAGCTGTTAGTTATGCTACTAGGGTTTTATAGTCTGTACATGGACTAGTTGGGTGTGATCATGACTTCCCCTCTTTCCTTACCCGTGTGTGAATGAGGCACTTGAATAACAATACCCTCAGATCATCTTACATGTATACATCCTCTTTATAAATCACTGATAAATAAGGCCATTTCATCTAATATCCTCAACCCTCAAGAAAAAAGGGTTTTATCTGTAAAAGGCCCTACCACTCCATTCTTTTATCATCTTAAGAAAATTCATAAAGATCTCCTGGGTAGACCCAATATTTCCAGGGAGGGTTCCTTAACAAGTAATCTATCTTATTATAATATTGACAAGATTATGCAAGTTCATGTCCGCAAACTACCAAGCTATTTGAGAGACTCCACACAACTTATTGGACTGCTACAAGAGAATCAGTGGTGTAACTCATGTGTGTTCCTCACATTAGATGGTTCCTCTTTATATTCCAATATTAATCATAGCATTGGTTTATCTTGTATGGAAAGATACCTATCTCTCAATTACAGAATTTGGTACCATCAAAAGGAATTTATGCTAACAGGTCTTTCTTGTATCCTACCATTTTACTTTTATGGGAAAACACCACCATCAGACATGTGGAACTGCAATGGATTCAAAAGTTGCACCTACTTATGCAAACCTATTTATGGGGATTTTCGAGAAAAAAATTGTTTACAATAACATATACAGTAAAAATATTTTTCTGTACAAAAGATTCATTGATGGCCTTTTTTGTATCTTGGGCAATTCTAAAGCAGATATTCTTCTATTTATCAATAGTATTAATTAGAATAACTGGAGTCTCACAGTTTCACCCAATATTAGTTTACAAAGTATTTATTTCCCAGACTTCACCATCTTCCATGTGAATAATTGTGTTTGCATCAAAACCTTTCCCAAGCAGGTAGATGCCTTATAGTCAATATAAAAGAATCAGGAAAAAATATCCCAGGAACACAGATTTTACCGTTCAGACTAATATTCTCCATGAAAGATTCAATGGTCAGAAGTACACTAGAGGGCTGATTAAAAGGGATTATTTTTTTTAAAATATGAAGAATTGCAGCCAAAATTTGCTTCTTTAAAATCTAAAAAAAAGAAATTATAAATTGTGGAAAACATGAATTTAAATTTATTACTACCTACAGTTCCCACTACCACTTCTGTTTCCTTCAATCTTCCATTGGATCCTCCCCAGCTGCACAGTATACTCATTTTTTTATACTTGGCTCTTCCTGATGTAAGCTTACTAGATAAGCAAAATAGATATCATGCTAACTTATCAGTTCAATGAGTAAAAAGTTGTTAGCAAAGCATAAGAAACATATTTGAACATTTATGGTTTTGTAACATTTTTCAGCCTTCTGAACATCAACAATTCACCTTTTGAGATACTTAAAAATATCTTTTGTTCGTGCCATGATACACTTACACAAATGTTTTATGAAGATAAGACTTTAATATATCCCTATTCTCTAAATAAACCTGGTTGCCCCCTTGCATCTTTTTGTCACCCTATTGATTGAAAACATCACACTCTTTTGCCTACAAATAAATTGTTAATTATAAAGCTCGTCTTGATCTATTTTGACATGTCTGTAAATCTGATGTAGTTTCATGTCAAATGGTGTGTGTGTGTGTGTTTACATGAGTATATATATATATATATATATATATATATATATATATATATATATATATATATATATATATATATATATATATATATATATATATATATATATATATATGTATATATATATATATATATGAGACAGTGTGACTGGTCTTTTTTGGCTCATATTTATACCCATCCAGATATGGATATGTCCACATTGTAAAGGTGCTGCCAGTACGGTTTGAATTCAGGTTAGTACCTGCGTGGGAAACCAGCAAGGGAACCCCTGTTTCATTCTGTTTCTTTCTATTGTATAATGCATATAACAGGGAGTGGTGCTCTGTTTGCTGGATTTGCACTCCAGCTCCTGGCCGCTTCATTAGCCTCCTTTATGTTCACCAGCTGATCTTGTCGGTTTTTAAAACCCACAAAAGATGCATGCAGTGTAGTGTAGGACCCAGCAAAGGAGGGTGCCGTGAAGGGGCGCTGGGCTGGTATTACAATGGCCATTCTAATATTCTAAACACCTCAATTTATGTTATAAGGTAGAATTTATTTTGTTTTTTAAAAGTGCGACTGGTCTTTTTTGTCTCATATTTAGACACCATCCAGATATGCACCTGTCCACATTGTAAAGGTGCTGCCAGTACGGTTTGAACTCAGTTTTGTACCAGCGTGGGAAACCAGCAAGGGAACCCCTGCTTCATTCTGTTTTTTTCTATTATATATATTTATATATATATATAGTACAGACCAAAAGTTTGGACACACATTCTCATTAAAAGTTTTCTTTATTTTCATGACTCTGAAAATTGTAGATTCACATTGAAGGCAGCAAAACTATGAATTAAAACATGTGGAATGAAATACTTAACAAAAAAGTGTGAAACAACTGAAAATATGTCTTATATTCTAGGTTCTTCAAAGTAGCCACCTTTTGCTTTGACTACTGCTTTGCACACTCTTGGCATTCTCTTGATGCCAAGAGAATGCCAAGATAATACTCAGTTTCTTTTTGAAAATGATTGCAATCACAATCATCATTATTATGTTCATTTAATTTGTCTTCAATGAAAAAAAAAACTAAAATTTGTCATAAAGGCAAATTGTATATAATTCCACACCAAACATAAAAAAGGAGGTGGACAAAAGTATTGGCACTGTTTGAAAAATCATGTGATGCTTCTCTAATTTGTGTAATTAACAGCACCTGTAACTTACCTGTGGCACCTAACAGGTGTTGGCAATAACTAAATCACACTTGCAGCCAGTTGACATGGATTAAAGTTGACTCATCCTCTGTCCTGTGTCGAGCATGGAGAAAAGAAAGAAGACCAAAGAACTGTCTGAGGACTTGAGAATCCAAATTGTGAGGAAGCATGAGCAATCTCAAGGCTACAAGTCCATCTCCAAAGACCTGAAAGTTCCTGTGTCTACGATGCGCAGTGTCATCAAGAAGTTTAAAGCCCATGGCACTGTGGCTAACCTCCCTAGATGTGTGAGGAAAAGAAAAATTGACGAGAGATTTCATCACAAGATTGTGCGGATGGTGGATAAAGAACCTCGACTAACATCCAAACAAGTTCAAGCTGCCCTGCAGTCCGAGGGTACAACAGTGTCAACCCGTACTATCCGTTGGCGTTTGAATGAAAAGGGACTGTATGGTAGGATACCCAGGAAGACCCCACTTCTTACCCCGAGACATAAAAAAGCCAGGCTGGAGTTTGCCAAAAAACTTAACTGAGAAAGTCTAAAACATTTTGGAAGAATGTTCTCTGGTCAGATGAGAAAAAAGTAGAGCTTTTTGAGAAAAGCCATCAACATAGAGTTTACAGGAAAAAAAAGGCATTCAAAGAAAAGAACACGGTCCCTACAGTCAAAAATGGCAGAGGTTCCCTAATGTTTTGGGGTTGCTTTGCTGCCTCTGGCACTGGAATGCTTGACCGTGTGCATGACATTATGAAGTCTGAAGACTACCAACAAATTTTACAGCATAATGTAGGGCCCAGTGTGAGAAAGCTGGGTCTCCCTCAGAGGTCATGGGTCTTCCAGCAGGACAATGACACAAAACACACTTCAAAAAGCACTAGAAAATGGTTTGATAGAAAGCACTGAAGACTATTAAAGTGGCCAGCAATGAGTCCAGACCTGAATTCCATAGAACACCTGTGGATAGATCTCAAAATGGCAGTTTGGAGAAGGCACCCTTCAAATAAATCTCAGGGACCTGAGTTTGCCAAAGAAGAATGGTCTAAACTTCCAGCAGAGCATTGTAAGAAACTCATTGATGGTTACCGGAAGCGGTTGTTCGCAGTTATTTTGGCTAAAGGTTGTGCAACCAAGTATTAGGCTAAGGGTGCCAATACTTTTGTCTGGCCCATCTTTGGAGTTTTGTGTGAAATGATCAATGATTTGACTTTTGTTTCATTCTCTTTTGTGTTTTTTCATTGCAAGCAAAATAAATGAAGATAATACCAAAGAATTTGTGATTGAAATCATTTTCAAGAAGAAACTGAGTATTATCTGACAGAATTACAGGGGTGCCAATACTTTTGGCCAGCACTGTATATATATATATATATATATATATATATATATATATATATATATATATACTGTATATGTATGTATTAAAAGGAACTGAGAAACAAACTTTTTTATGTCTAACACGGTACAAAGATATATTTTACCTGTGTTAAAATTAACTCAAATGTTTTGCAGCTCTATCAGAGCAGATGATGAAGTGGCACTAGTAAAAAATGGAGAAGAAGAAAAATTTATAGCTGCGCAATTCCAGAAGACGCTGGCGGAGCTTGATGAAGACTCAGAAGGTACTTAACGTTTTCACCAATATCTACTGTGGTTTTGCAGTAATCTATAACACTATAAGACTATAGGTAAACGGTAATTTTCTGAACTATGTAGTCTAAAAAACACTGATTCATGGAGCACCAAGTGACATACGTTTGTAAGGGCCCACTTAGAAGAGCAAATAATCTAGAATAAGCATTTATTGGAACACCCATTTGCAGATAATCTTGTGTAAACATGACGACAGTTATCTGATGAATTGGCAAAATACTTCTGTACCAGGTTATTGTCTTGTTCATATTGCTATTAACCCCTTAGGCGGGCTTTGCACACTACGACATCGCAGGTGCGATGTCGGTGGGGTCAAATTGAAAATGACGTACTTCCGGCATCGCATGCGACATCGTAGTGTGTAAAGGCTCGATGATACGATTAACGAGCGCAAAAGCGTCGTAATCGTATCATCGGTGCAGCGTCGGCGTAATCCATGATTACGCTGACGCGACGGTCCGATGTTGTTCCTCGTTCCTGCGGCAGCACACATCGCTGTGTGTGAAGCCGCAGGAGCGAGGAACATCTCCTTCCGGCGTCACTGCGGCTTCCGTAGGATATGCGGAAGGAAGGAGGTGGGCGGGATGTTTACGTCCCTCTCATCTCCGCCCCTCCACTCCTATTGGCTGCCTGCCGTGTGACGTCGCAGTGACGCCGTACGACCCGCCCCCTTATTAAGGAGACGGGTCGCCGGCCAGAGCGACGGTCGCAGGACAGGTGAGTCCATGTGAAGCTGCCGTAGCGATAATGTTCGGTACGGCAGTTATCACAAGGATATCGCAGTTGCGACGGGGGCGGGGACTATCGCGCTCGGCATCGCAGCATCGGCTTGCGATGTCGTAGTGTGCAAAGTGCCCCTTACTGTCAGGGCCAATTTTCATTTTTACGCTTTCATTCTTCCCCCTTTCAAAAAAGTTATAACCTTGATCTGAGATTTTAGTGCAACAATATTTTACATCATAAAAATGTTACAAGTAATTTTATTATACTCACAAACGAACATGTTGTGTTCTAACAGCATTTAAACATAATCCATGAAGTGATCATAATCACTTTGAGCTATGTTTCGCCTGCACCACCTTCCTCTGGTGTCCAAGACTAGATGAACCATGAGGTTTTTTTTGCCATCGGTATTTATATATCTATTGGATAAAGGTATCAAAATAGAAGTGTCTCAATTTCTGTGTTTTTTTTTCATTAATGGACTAGAGATTTTCAATATTATACCGAAACTGTGGTGCACAAAAGACGAACCTTCATAAAACGCTATTAATCTTATACTCTTACAAATATACTAGTTTTGGATTTAATAAATAGTCTCTTATGGGGTGACTGGCAGATTAGGATAAGGTGGTGTATATCCCAATCACCAGTCAGGGTCCACCGTGCTCTCAGATGGTAAAGGAGCTGCTGGCAACCCGAAGGTTAGGCGGAGAATACAGAGCTGGGTGGCTCAGAAATAATAGGAGCCTGACCCGAGTTCCACGCAACTCGGATCAGGAGACTGTGAACCCTGTTCAGGCCACAGGGTCCACACACCCCAGCCAGGAATTCCCCTGTTAACATCATAGGGGTCATGGGGTACTCTGTCTGTGCATGTAAGGAGCACACCGATGGACAGGTGGTGCCGCAGCCCAGTTAACCTCACTGGGCTCCCTGTACAGCACTGGACGGTAGGAGGAAGAAGCCCGGCGCCTGACCCTAATATGCTGAGTCACGAATCTTGGCGTGACAGGCACCGGACACCTAACCTTGACTACCGTTTCCATACCTAAGGCTATTACTGCAATGGGCTCTATGCATGGAGGTGTGCTATGTCAGAGCATACATTAAGACTACACGCCTCCATTTGGTCTCCAGCCCCTTTTATTATCTAGAGTCCGCCCCAAACCCAGGGTGAGCCACAATGGCACCTCCAGGGGCCAATTGCGGAGTGCCACATCATCAGTGACATCACAGCGGCCTATCAGAAACCGAAATGTCACTGATGACACAGGCGGGCCTCCACGAGCCAGTCCGGAGTGGCCACGTCATCAGGACATCTGATGCCCTCTAGTCTGCCACCTCACAAACATGCCCAGTGAAGTCCTTACTGGACTTAGCCTCCAATGCACTAAGTGCCTGAGCATGTTCAGTAGCCTGAACAACGGACTTAGTCTCCAAAATCAGACTATCAGCCCGAGCATGCTTAGTAGGCACAGCACAGGACTTAGACACAGCACGAAGTCCAAGTACCTGTGCAAAGAGGCTTTTCAAAGTAAGTGTGGGAGCATGTTCAGTAGTCTCAACATAGGACTTAGCCTCAGAAATGGCACTATCAGGCGGCAGAGCATGCTCACCATGCAAAACACTGGACTTAGGCTCTGGCTGAGCTAAATCGGCGCGTGCATGCACCCTAGCTGCCTCTCCACAGTTAGACATGGAGGAATAAGCAGCTAGCTGGACAATCCAAGGCACGGCCAAAAATGGTGGCTGGAACCTGGGGGTAGCGGGATCCGCAGCAGGCTGCTTGCTGCTACGGCGCGCCGATTTGTAACATAGTCATTGTCTCAGATTTATTTCCAGGGAAAAATATATATTGATATTATCTATAAGATCAGAACAATGATGATTTTTTTTTTTTTTTGCAGATATGGATGATGGAGACATTGGAGACAGGTATCATATTGGCACTAGATCAAGTCCTGTAGGTGAAGAATCAAGTGGTTATAATAACTCCAGTGAACATCATGCTGCTGTTCCAGTTACCATAATAGATTTGGTTCCAGAAATTAACACTTTGAAGTATAATCCACACAATCTCACAACAGTGAAAGAATACAGTAAAATACTAAATTCCTCTGCTGTCAGTAACAGGCAGAGTATTGGTATGCCCCCAGAAATAGAAAAGGAAAATAGTAGAACATTTAAAACTCACCAACCCACTTCACAAGAAGGAAAATTGAAAGCTGAAGATTTTAAACTTGAAGAAAATCACAACACATCAAATAGTGTTATGCGTAATATTTCTCAAAAGCCATCTGCTGTTAAAGAAAGTCAATCAACTAATATAGTTACTTCCTCCATCAAGGGTTTTCAAGATACGAGACAAGCAAAAGAAAAAAGTGACATATTGCCAGACAAAATTCAAATCAAAGACAACCATGTTTCAGGTAATGTTTCTAAGGCAATTGAGCCCACTAAATCAGTACTGAGGCGACAACAGGCATATGAAGCAAAAGCAGGCATGACCACTTTTACAGTTGTTCCACCCAAACCAGATATCAAAAAATATGACAGAGAGGTCTCCATTTCAGCCAGTGCCATTAAGATAGATGATCAGGGGAATCTAATAAGCCCTCAGTCTTCATTTGTTAAAAAAGATATGAAAAATAATGTAAATAATGAAACAGAGGGAACCCTTATTGAGAAACCACTTTTAGAAAAAGCTAAAGAGTTCTGGAGATCAAATTCTATGGAACCACAAGTTGTGGAATCAAAAGAAAAAACTGTCAAAAGGTTAGACCCAGTCAAAAGTTTTAAGCTAAATCAAGCTCCAGAAAATAAAGTCAATTCTACGTCAGTTGTGGGTTTAGTTCAACATATAACTGGAAATAAGGTAAATGATACTAATAATAAGTTGTTGATAACAAAATCAGCACCAAAATCGGCACCTGCTCCAGAGAAGATGATTATAATTGAAAATACTAGCAAGGGAAGAGCAGATATGTCGTTTGTAAAGCCTACGGCTCATGATAAGTTTAATGGAGTACAGCAAACAAAACCTACAAAAGGTCCTGGCGAAAACAGGACCAATATTGAAAGCACAAATAAGGGTAAAGCTGACCTACAAAGTCCTGTTAATGAAATGCCTAAAGGATCACAACATACCAAACCAATTCAGTTCTCAACAGCTTCACAGGAAAGAGTAACCATTATAGAGCAACCAAACACAGAGAGAAAAGATTTGCCATTTCTGAAGTCTTCCAAACGGACATCTAGCCAATATGTTGCATCTGCTATATCCAGGTATACAGAACCTGTAAATATAAAATCTGAAGAAATTTCAGAGGCCAAACAGAACACAAGCTGTAGTAATGGGGACAACATATTAAAGAACAATGGAAACTTTATACCGGAGAAGCCAAAGGTAGAAGTTAATAAGCAAGAAATGAGTGTAGATTGGAGGAAAAACTTCAGCAACAGCAATAGTGGAAATGTATTAAGTAGAAATCTCCAAATGGAACCAGCGACTAAAATTAATTCTGATGGTAAGCAATCTATGCCTTTTAGAATAGGAAGATCATTATCAGAACAAAATGGTTCAATTGGATCACAAAGTATTTGGGGAAATACAACTGTAACTAAAAGGACAAACATAAACTCTTCTGCTCCTGAATCTTCTCGACCAATATCTGGCCTGCCATCGAATGCCTTTCTAAAAGCTGTTAGAGAGAAGTCTGTTAAACTAGAACAGGCTGATTCCATTGTCTCCATAAAAACAGCACCTGCCACAGCAACAACCCCTGAGATTGAAGAAAAACATAATACTGATACTGTACCTTCAACAGTAATAGATGAACCAGACAGTCCCAGTGGCAGTAACATTTTTGGACCTAAGGCCAGACTTCGAGCTGTTGTACAGAAGCCTATGCAGAAGGATTCTTCAATCCACAGTGCCTTAATGGGAGCTATTCAGTCTGGGGAAGGCAAAGAGAAGCTTCGAAAAATTCAGGTAATCCGCTTCACTTATTGCTGAATTTATGGTTTTTATGTCATGTCTAATTAGACATATGCTCCGTCCATAATATAAACATAATTGTTTAGATGTTTAGGCTGATTAATTAAATAAATGTATGTAGAGATGACATGAAAGAAATGAGAATGAAGAATAAAGATTTCATATTCGGATTATTTGTATGACATTGGAAGTAGCAAAGATCTTAGAGGTTAGAATTTTACATGTCTAGTCTTATATTTTCTGTAACGTCTAGAACATTAAATGGGAATAAAGATTGGTTGCAGAAGTAATCAAGCAGGACTGGAAAAGGACATGAAATCTTGTGCCCCTTATATAGTCCTCTGTCTTTGCTGTACATGTTTAAGATTCAGTTTACCAAACAACTCAGCACTCCGGAATTGTAGTTGAAGTAAAGATTGATTTTATTTTCTGAATCCAGTAAATCCACAATCTCAGTCTCACAGAGCAGAACATTCTCAAACACTCTGTGGAAAAGAATAGAGCAATATTTACAAAAATATATATATTTACATAGTTATTAGAACTAGTGATGAGCGAGTACCAAAAAGCTCGGGTGCTCGAGGCTCGAGCCGAGCATCCCAAGATACTCGTGTACTTGGCCCGAGCACCGAGCCCAATGTTATCCTATGGGAGACCCGAGTATTTTTCTGAAATGACCCCCGGCAGCATGTAGAAACCCTAAAAATGTCACAAAAGTCTCAGAAGATTGCTCAGCATGGGGAAGACCCCTTGAAGCATTTATCACTCAAGAATCACAGCTGTGAACAATTTTGTCCGAGTTTTACGCCATTTTTATGGACTCACCAGAAAACCTTCCAAAATGACACCAAAATGAATTTTCATGGCGGAAATGTTAAGGGCACATACCCAATAGTGAGATAGAGCTGGTGTATGTTACTTTTTGAGATTATTACATGAAAGATTTTACGTAAAAACATTGTGTGGCACTCCGATGTCCAAAACGCACGTTTTGTGCTTTTTACTAGCGATGTCGGTCATTTTTTTTTTCATTCTATCTCCCGTCGGTCGGTCTCGCTCTGTCTGTCTCTCTCTGTCTTGTCTGTCCCCCTTTACAGTCTGTCGGTCAGTCTCCCCCCTCTCTCATACTTACCGTTCCCCGATCACTGCCGCGGCGCTGCACAGCTATTCACTAAACTCCGGCGGCTTTTCCTCTTTTCCATTAATCAATCTCGTATTCCCTGCTTTCATGCTTTTCGGCACCTATGATTGGTTGCAGTGAGACACGCCCCCACGCTGAGTGACAGGTGTCTCACTGCACCCAATCACAGCAGCCGGTGGGTGTGTGTATACTGTGCAGTGAAATAAATAATTAAATAATTAAAAAAAATGGCGTGCGTTCCCCCCAATTTTAATACCAGCCAGATAAAGCCATAGATGCGACAGTTCTGGGACTGTACCCGGCTCTTCCCGATTTACCCTAGTGCGTTGGCAAATTGGGGTAATAAGGAGTTAATGGCAGCCCATAGCTGCCACTAAATACTAGATTAATCATGTCAGGCGTCTCCCCGAGATTCCTTCCATGATTAATCTGTAAATTACAGTTAAAAAACACACACACACGAAAAATCCTTTATTAGAAATAAAAAACACTAACAAAGTCCCTCGTCACCAATTTATTAACCCCGGCAAACCCTCCATGTCCAGCGTAATCCACAGTCCTCCAGCGTCGCATCCAGCTGTGCGGCATGAAGGTGACAGGAGCTGCAGAATACACCGCCGCTCCTGTCAGCTTCACACAGCAACTGAACACAGCCGCGCGATCAGCTGAGCTGTCACTGAGGTTACCTGGATCCAGCGGTGGATTCAGCGGTGGCCGCGGGTAACCTCAGTGACAGCTCAGCTGATCGCGCTACTCACCGCCACACCAGTCAGCTCCACGCAGCAACTGAGGTGAGTATCGCGATCAGCTGAGCTATCACTGAGGTTAATCGCGGCCACCGCTGGATCCAGCGGTGGCCGTGAGTTACCTGACTGACAGAAGCTGATCGCGCTACTCACCTCAGTTGCTGTGGAAGCTGACAGGAATGGCTGTGTATTCTACAGCTCCTGTCACCTGCATGCAGCAGAGCTGGACGCGACGCTGGAGGTCTGTGGATTACGCCGGACATGGAGGGCTTTGTCGGGGTTAATAAATTGGTGATGAGGGACTTTGTTATTGTTTTTTATTTCTAATAAAGGATTTTTCGGGTGTGTGTGTGTGTTTTTTAACTGTAATTTACAGATTAATCATGGAAGGTATCTCAGGGAGACGCCTGACATGATTAATCTAGGATTTAGTGGCAGCTATGGGCTGCCATTAACTCCTTTTTACCCCGATTTGCCAACGCACTAGGGTAAATCGGGAAGAGCCGGGTACAGTCCCAGAACTGTCGCATCTAATGTATGCGGCAATTCTGGGCGGCTGCTGACTGATATTGTTAGGCTGGGGGGCTCCCCATAACGTGGGGCTCCCCATCCTGAGAGTACCAGCCTTCAGCTGTATGGCTTTATCTGGCTGGTATTAAAATGGGGGGGGACCGCACGCCGTTTTTTTTAATTATTTATTTATTTATTTTACTGCACAGTATAGACACGCCCACCGGCTGCTGTGATTGGGTGCAGTGAGACACCTGTCACTCAGCGTGGGGGCGTGTCTCACTGCAACCAATCATAGGCGCCTGTGGGCGGGGAAAGCAGGGAATATGAGATGGCTGTGTGCAGAGCACAGCGCGCCCGCCGGTATAAAGGCTCGGTCACGCTGTACGGGCCGGCCAATCACTGCAATTCCACAACTAACAGGGCTGTGGCATTGCAGTGGTCTGCCAGCCAATCCCTGCATGAGGGCTGGCTCTCAAAAGAGCGCCAACATGCAGGGATGAAGACCAAGAGTACAGCACGAGTATCGCGAAATTACTCGGTACCCGCCGAGTAGCCCGAGTACAGTGATACTCGTGCAAGTACCGAGTAGTGACAAGCTTACTCGCTCATCACTAATTAGAACATGTCCAAAACAGAATATAACAAGTCAAAGACATATCAGTATCAAGCATAAAAATATTTCCAAGGTACACAAACTATGTAATAATATTACAGATTTGGAATAGGTAGTAGTACCCAATTGGGCATCCACACAGTAATAATGCCCCCTCTATGATCTCACATAGCAAGACAGCCCCCGTTATGCCTTCTAATATTGTAGTAATAGTACACTCTAAGCATCCACTTGATAATGGTGCCCCCATTATGCGTTCATATGGTAATAATGCTTTCTCTGCACCTCCACATAGTAATACTGCCTCCTTGGTTCCCCCACACAGTATTAGTTCTCCTATTTTGTTTTTATGCAATAATAGTGCCACCACATAGTAGTAGTGCCCACATTGGGCTTCCACTCACAGGTAATGCTCTATATGTGCTCCCATATAATAATAGTGTCCCCATTGTGCCTACACGTAGTCCCCTATGTGCCTATACCCTCTGTGCCTCTACTTTGCAATAGCCCCCCTTTCTTTGGGAGACCCAGACCATGGGTGTTTAGCTTCTGCCTCCGGAGGACACACAAAGTACTACACTTAAAAGTGTAGCTGCTCCCTCTGAGCTTATACACCCCCTGGTGAGCAGACCCAGCCAGTTTATTGCTTTGTGTCAGGAGGCAAACATCCACACATGCATTCTCATCTGATTTGTTTGACTTTTGGAAAGAGTTTGAAGAAAAGCGGGTCCATGTCTGGACTCCCGTCATGTCCCTTTTCACCCCACTGTGTTGGCGGTGTTGTTAAGGTTGATTTACAAGGCTGCAGCCTTACATGCCGCGCTCCTTCACCATCCCTTCTGGGCTCTGGCTTGAAGTGGGAGCCAGCACGGTCTCCATGCCTGGCAGGAGTCCGGTCTCCATCCACAGCCCCTTGAGGATTCTGTTGGACCGGAGCACTCATCCCCAGGGACATGGCCCTGCGCCTCAGCAGCTAAGTACCTGAGACGTTTATGTTGGGGGTCCCGGTTCTTTATTGTAAGGGGAGAGTATGCTGTATGTGATTGTTTTAACTTTTCCGGCGGGTTCTCTAGCTTTTGCCTGAGAACCGCGCCGATGGTGCCTGCTTGCCGGCCTCGCCGCTTAAATTTAGGCCCCGGCTTCGCCGGAGGCCTAGTTTTATTTTCCTGCCCTCGCATGTCACTCATGCAGAGGGACAGGTTCGGCTCCTCCCGGCGGCCGTTCTACACAGGGGAGGGACACTCTGGGGCGTCCCTCCTTCCCTGCAGGTCTCTATAGCCCTCCAGTTCCCGCTCTTTTATAGGAACGCCCTTTTCTCAGGCAGAGTTCACTCTGCTCTGGGACATCCTGCATTCTGCATCTCTGCTGAGGTGCTGCGACTGGGGGACCGGGCTTCGGGATCTGGAGGGCACACAACACCGCTCTCAGAGGTCTGGTAAGCCACAGCCGGTCTCCGGTTGTGGACCTCTGTATATTCTCCCTGGGGTTCATTCTCTGCAAAGCCCCCACTCCAGCAGCATGTCTCACACAAGGAGCAAGGCTCCAAAGCTTTATTCTGCATGCACTGCATGTAAGCTCCTGCTGCCTGAGCCGAGCACCTAACCACATTGTGATGTCTGCTCTAACTTGGCGGTGCCACAGCCTGGAGTCTCACCCCCAGTGGTCTCTCAGGCTGCTGCTGCACCTGTGATTGAACCCCTGGCCTGGGTAGAGTCCTTTTCTAGGTCCATATCCCAGTCATTTGCTGAGTCCATGGGGCTTTTGTCCAGGACTTTGATGAATATGCATCAGCCCCCCTCACAGGGTGCCTCTAATACTCTTGACAGAGGACTCCTATCCTCTGACCTCCGTCCATCGGAGCTCACGGAGGATTCATCATCTGATCCCAGACCCCGTCCTTCTAAGAGAAGGCGCAGGGTTTCCTCCCCCTCCCCATCCCATGGCTCTGTCCCAAGAGCTGACTCTCAAGATGAGGAGGATGCCCTCACTGGGGGCTCGGAGGCTATGTATCCCATCGATTTCTCTGAGGGTGACTCAGATCTTAGTGATTTGATTGCTTCTATTAATTCTGTGCTGGATCTCAATCCGCCAGTGTCAGAGGAGCAACTCTCTTTGGCAGAAAAGCACCAGTTTACCTTGCCTAAGAGGGCAAAGAGTGTGTTCTTTAACCACTCCAGTTTTCAGACCGCTGTGACCAAACCCAGGGTCTGCCCTGACAAACGCTTTCCAAAGCGTGGTTCTGATGACCGGTTTCCATTTCCACCTGAGGTGGTCAAGGAGTGGTCTCACTCCCCAAAGGTAGACCCCCCGGTGTCTAGGCTCTCAGCCCGGACCGTTGTGTCGGTGGCTGACGGCACCTCACTTAAGGATTCCACTGACCGTCAGATTGACCTTCTGGCCAAATCTGTGTATGAAGCTGCGGGGGCCACGTTTTCCCCGACTTTTGCAGCAGTGTGGGCTCTCAAAGCCATCTCTGCTTCTCTAGAGGAGATGCATTCCCTCACCAAGGAATCTATGCCTGAGATGGTTACCTTAACTGCTCAGGCTTCAGCTTTTTCATTCTATGCCATGTCTGCCATGCTAGAGGCTTCTCACCGCACTGCGGTGGCTTCAGCTAATTCTCTTGTTATCCGCAGGATTTTGTGGCTTCGAGAGTGGAAGGCAGATGCTTCTTCCAAGAAGTTTCTTGCTGGGCTCCCTTTTGCTGGTTCACGGCTGTTTGGTGAACAGCTGGATGAAATCATTAAAGAAGCTACTGGCGGGAAGAGTACTTCCATGCCACAAACCAAGACCAGGAAACCCGCCCAGGGTAGGAATCAATCGAGGTTTCGTTCCTTTCGTTCCTCCAACTGGTCATCCTCTAAGCCTTCCGCCTCGTCCGCTAACTCAGCCAAGGATCAGAAATCCAACTGGCGCCCAAAAGCGCGTCCGCAGAAGACCGCAGGAGGGTCTGCCACTAAGGCAACTTCCTCATGACTCTCGGCCCGCTCCAGCCACGTCCTTAGTCGGTGGCAGGCTCTCCCACTTTGGCGACGCTTGGTTAAAGTAAGTCTCCGATCAGTGGGTGAGAGACATCATATCTCACGGCTACAGGATAGAATTCTCTTCCAGCCCTCCAAACAGATTTTTTCTCTCAACTCCCCCCTGCTCCAAGGCCGTGGCGTCCTTGCAGGCAAACGGAGTGATTGTCTCAGTTCCCGCTCAGGAACGGTTCAGAGGTTTTTACTCAAATCTCTTCCTAGTTCCAAAAAAAGGACGGTACCTTCCGGCCCATCCTGGATCTCAAGCTTCTCAACAAGCATGTCCGGGTGCGGCATTTTTGCATGGAGTCTCTGCGATCAGTCATTGCCTCTATGACCCAAGGGGAGTTCCTGGCATCCATCGACATCAGAGATGCCTATCTACATGTGCCAATCGCAGTGTCACATCAGCGTTGGTTACGTTTTGCGATAGGAGAGGATCATTTCCAATTCGTGGCTCTCCCCTTCGGGTTAGCCACGGCCCCTCGGGTATTCACCAAGGTCATGGCGGCAGTGATTGTGGTCCTGCACCTCCAGGGGTTAGCAGTGCTTCCTTATCTGGACGACCTTCTGGTCAAGGGTACATCCAGCGCAGACTGTCAGCGGAGTGTTTCGCTCACTCTCGCCACCCTAGCCCAATTCGGGTGGATTGTCATTCTTCCCAAATCCACTCTGACTCCGATCCAGAGTCTCACGTACCTAGGGATGCAGTTCGAGACTTTGCCGGCACTTGTGAAGTTGCCCTTAGACAAACAGCTGTCACTCCGGTTGGCGGTGCGCTCTCTCCTGAGGCCCCGCCGTTATACCCTCAGGCGTCTGATGCAGGTGCTGGGTCAAATGGTGGCCTCCATGGAGGCGGTTCCCTTTGCCCAGTTCCATCTGCGTCCTCTGCAGCTGGACATTCTCCGCTGTTGGGACAAGCGGCCTTCCTCCTTACAGAGGTTAGTGGCTCTGTCGCCACGGACCAGGAGCTCTCTTCAGTGGTGGTTTCGACCCCTCTCCCTGTCCCAAGGGTGCTCCTTCCTGACTCCGTCCTGGGTGATTCTCACCATGGATGCCAGCCTATCCGGCTGGGGAGCGGTACATCTCCACCACAGAGCACAGGGCACTTGGACTCCGTCCGAGTCAGCCCTTTCAATCAATGTGCTGGAAACCAGAGCTGTGCTTCTAGCTCTCCTAGCCTTTCACCACCTGTTGGCGGGCAGGCACATTCGAGTCCAGTCAGACAACGCGACGGCGGTTGCCTACATCAATCACCAAGGCGGGACACGCAGCCGCCTGGCAATGTTGGAGGTCCAACGCATTCTTCAATGGGCGGAGTACTCCAAGTCCACCATATCCGCAGTCCACATCCCTGGCGTAGAAATCTGGCAGGCAGATTATCTCAGCCGTCAATTCGTTGACGGTGGCGAGTGGTCCCTGCACCCGGCAGTGTTTCAGTCAATCTGCCGCAAGTGGGGCACTCCGGACGTGGACCTAATGGCATCCCGTCACAACAACAAGGTTCCGGTTTACGTGGCTCGCTCCCACGATCCTCAGGCCTTCGCCGCAGACGCTCTGGTTCAAGACTGGTCCCAGTTTCGTCTGTCCTACGTGTTTCCCCCTCTAGCTCTCTTGCCCAGAGTCCTGCGCAAGATCAGAATGGAGGGCCGTCGAGTCATCCTCATTGCACCGGACTGGCCCAGGCGAGCTTGGTATCCGGACCTGCTCCAACTGTCCGTGGAGATGCTGTGCCGTGACCGTCCAGACCTGCTCTCGCAAGGTCCATTTTTCCGAATTCTGCGGCACTCAAATTGACGGCGTGGCTCTTGAGTCCTGGATTTTGACGGCTTCTGGTATTCCTCCTGAAGTCATCTCCACTATGACTCGGGCCCGTAAGTCTTCCTCTGTCAAGATCTGCCGACCACCGTGCGGAGCTGCCGCCCGACCACCGTGCGGAGCTGCCGCCTGACCTACACCCCACCTATTGTCTCCTCCCCATAATCCTATAGAATGTAAGCCCGCAAGGGTAGGGCCCTCTTCCCTCTGTACTAGTCTGTCTACTGTAACTTGTATACGTATTTTGTATGTAACCCCCTTCTCATGTACAGCACCATGGAATTAATGGTGCTCTATAAATAAATAATAATAATAATAATAAGATCTATCACAGGACTTGGAAAATTTTCCTGTCCTGGTGTCGCTCTTCCGGCCATTCTCCTTGGCCATTCTCGTTGCCGACCCTTCTGTCTTTTTTACAGTCCGGTCTGCAGCTAGGACTGTCCCTCAACTCTCTCAAGGGACAAGTCTCAGCTCTATCAGTGCTGTTTCAGCGGCGTCTCGCCCGGCTGGCTCAGGTCCGCACCTTCATGCAAGGTGCGTCTCACATCATTCCGCCTTATCGGCGGCCCTTGGATCCCTGGGACCTTAACTTGGTCCTCACGGTATTGCAGAAACCCCCTTTCGAGCCCCTTAGGGAGGTTTCTTTGTATCGTCTTTCTCAAAAGGTGGCCTTTCTAGTTGCCATAACTTCTCTCAGGAGAGTCTCTGATTTGGCTGCACTCTCCTCGGAGTCACCTTTTTTGTTTTTTCACCAAGACAAGGTAGTTCTCCGTCCGACCCCAGATTTTCTTCCTAAGGTGGTCTCTCCCTTCCACCTTAACCAGGATATTTCCTTGCCTTCCTTCTGTCCGGCCCCTGTTCATCGCTTTGAGAAAGCGCTGCATACTCTAGATCTGGTGCGTGCTCTCCGGATCTATGTGTCTCGCACCGCTGCGCTTAGGCGGTGCACCTCTCTTTTTGTGCTAACCACAGGGCGGCGCAAGGGTCTCTCTGCTTCTAAGCCGACCTTGGCTCGTTGGATTAGATCGACCATTTCGGACGCCTACCAGAGTACTCAGGTGCCTCCCCCGCCGGGGATCAATGCACACTCAACCAGAGCTGTCAGTGCCTCTTGGGCTTTTAGGCACCAGGCTACGGCTCAACAAGTCTGTCAGGCTGCCACTTGGACTAGCCTGCATACCTTTTCGAAGCACTACCAAGTGCATGCTCATGCTTCGGCAGATGCGAGCTTGGGCAGACGCATCCTTCAGGCGGCTGTCGCCAACTTGTGAAGTTAGGCTCCGCCTACTTCTTGTTTTTTTCTGTTTATTCCCACCCAGGGACAGCTTTGGAACGTCCCATGGTCTGGGTCTCCCAAAGGAACGATAAAGAAAAAGAGAATTTTGTTACTTACCGTAAATTCTTTTTCTTATAGTTCCGTATTGGAAGACCCAGCACCCTCCCTGTTGCCTGTTGGCAATTTTCTTGTTCCGTGTGTTATCACCGGCTGTTGTCGCGGACAGAGTCTCCGGTTGTTCCGGTTCTTACTCGGTTCTACTTGTGGGTGGCTATTCTCCTTCAGCTTTTGCACTAAACTGGCTGGGTCTGCTCACCAGGGGGTGTATAAGCTCAGAGGGAGGAGCTACACTTTTAAGTGTAGTACTTTGTGTGTCCTCCGGAGGCAGAAGCTAAACACCCATGGTCTGGGTCTCCCAATACGGAACTATAAGAAAAAGAATTTACGGTAAGTAACAAAATTCTCTTTTTTCATCCTCAGGGTGCCCATTTATACCTCTGTCACCAAATGGCCTGCGGGCAGATTGTAAGATGAGCTGTACAGGCCTGAGAACATGAGGCCCACTATGTTGTCAAAGAATTTTAATTTTTTACTTCATTTGTAAAACTATGTGTTCATGATAATTTTCTTTATGTATTGGTCTGTGATTATCTTTAAGATGCAATTGTATCATGATACAGTGACATGCATTTTTAACTTGCCTAAAATATTAATTTAAGACATTTTTATACTCCTACTTTAGAACTCACCAACTGATGGAGATGAGAGAAAGTATGTTGAGCCAGAGAATGAAAGGTCGGCATTACTTTCAGCAATTCGAGCTCATAACGGCTTCTCAAGGCTGAAAAAAGTAGGTGGAAGCTAATATTACTACTGATATTTTGGTATTGCTACTCACTACATCTATACATTTAATACGCATTCAATATATATATATATATATATATATATATATATATATATATACACACATCACAAAAATCACAGGAAATAGCATCTGCTTTTACATTCTTGGTACAAAGTACAAGGCTATGTTCACACACTGCGTTTTTTTACCTGTGTTTTTGGTCCGTTTTTGCTGCAGAAATTTCTTGAGAAATTCTTGTAACCTTTCTGCAGACATTCCCCAGCAAAACCTATGGCAAAAAAAATTAGCTGTGCGCACACTGCGTTTTTTTCTTAAGAAAATTCTTTCAGTAGATTTTCTTAAGAAAAAGAATGAGCATGTCACTTCTTTTCTGCAGCTAACTGCGTTATTTGCCATAGATAATTGGCACAATAATGCAGGGAGCAACCAGCGGTAAAAACGCACCAAAAACGCACCGAAAACGCGGCAAAAGCGCAGGTGCGTTTTTGGTGCGTTTTTTAACGCAGGTGCACTAATCCTTCACTCTTAAGAAATTTCTTAAGACATTTCTTAAGAAAAATCATTTTTCTAGTGTGAACATAGCCAATACTACAAATTTGACCAACAGAATTCCACAGTAGTGTAACTGACCTGTACTTCATATAATGATGAAATCAGCACGAGGGTGTAAGTGATGTTAGATATGAGGAATAGTGTGGTGAAGACTTATGCATAATGGTCTATTTCAAATACACCAATGCAGGCAAACAAATAAAACTGTATCACAAGACTGTAAAAATACATTGTATTATCTCAACATCGCCACAGGGCTCGCTTCTCCTCTATTCGTCTTTCAACTTCATGTTGCTGCTTAAAGGAAACCTGTCACATGAAAAAAGGCAATTAATCTGCAGATATTGAGTTAAACTGAAGGTTAATAGCATTTGAAACCTGCATTTCAAACCGCGCTGCCGGGAAGAAATGAACTTTATTCCTCCTGGCATTAGGATAGGTCATCAATGTCTGAGTGGCTGGGGTATGACACCCCGCCGTTCAGCTGTCCATGGTGTCGGTGGCAGCAGCAGTCAGCCGGAAATGCTCCCTTCTGGCGATGCCCCGTTTTCTGATAGCAGGTGAGTACTGCACATCTGCCTCCTGTTGATTTGAAAGAGCAAAAAATAATATAAGACCCTGTCTTATTTACAGAGAAACATGGTAATACTGAAAGACGTGTAAAGTGTATCTCCCCTTACTTCTAGTTAAAGTGATATTTTTTATATTTATGTGATCCCTTCATCTCAATGTGAAAATGTAACGTCATGCATGCTCTGACTACTGCAGACTTTCATGATCTGCTGTGAGTAGTAGTTTTCTCCACAGATTGCATTTTACAAAAAAAACATTTCTTAAGAGTAATTGCAGATGATGTGGCCACAACACAACCTCAGTGCCTTCAATAACCTTACTGACGCTTTCACTGCAAAACTGCATGGTTTTCAGTTTCAGTCATTGACCTGCAGTTTTGTGGGTAAATCTGCTGTTTACTTGCAAACACATCCAGTCATTAAGAATGAATCTGAAAACAAAACAGAACATTCTGAGGTAAAATTGTTTGCAAACACAGCAATCTTTCCAGTCAAATGCAAGGAGAATGTGTTGGGTCAGATAATATCTGCTCATAGCTGAAGCAGGTCTCCAGAATCAGTAGTACTGCTGGGCCCTCAGTACCCTAGCCTGACACTGCTCTGCCCTCTTTGCAGACAGTCTGCTATATAATCCTTGAAATCCTAGTATTCTAGAACAAATAAAGATGGCATATTGTACCCAAAGGGAGACATGAGTTAGGTACCATGGTGATTGCCAATTCACGGACCCTCTGTGACCAAGAGCTGAGTTGTTCCTTTGGAAGTCAGTAGTCCAACGATGAAATTCAGCCCAATATTACACAACCAAATGCATCGGTTGGCGTAAAGGTATAATTTTGCTCTACAACTAGTATATGATCAGCCCTTTCCTTATGACTCAACTGCACAGTGCTCCAGAGTCTAAAATACAGACTGCAACTCCCACTTAGCAGATTCCAGGGAGGGCTTTGTTGTTTACCCTCTCACCCCTGTACAGGTATCTGGCCTTAGCTGCAGAGACCCCTAGTTTGCACACTGGATCACATTCACATCCAACTAATAGCTGCTGTCTCATTGTGTGAGTAGGCAGTGAGATATTCAGAAGGTTATGGGATGGAAATGAACAAGTGGTGTGTTGTCAGTTAAAAGCAATACTGTAATTATTAAAGGCGGATTGTCACTGATTTAAATATGGTATTGAACATCCAAATTAAAATTAACTTGCCTTTCATCTGCTGACCAGCCCCAGTCATATACCCATCAGCAAGTACTAATATGAATATATTAAAAAATAGGTTAAAAAGTAAGGGTTTATCCAGCTCACCTAATTCCTAGGAGACCATATATTTAACCGTGCACATATCGAATGAAGCCAGCCAACTCCTTAGATAGACAAAATTCACAGGGTGGGATCCAGCATCAGGTCCATAATTTTGTTAAAAAATTTGAAGAACTTTTATTTCATAATCTTTAAAAAATCCACCATGTGGGAACAATTTGATTGTTCCTACATGATTCATTTTTTAAAGATTATAAAATAAAAGTTTTTCTCATTTTTTAACAAAATTATGGACCTGATGCTGGATCCCACCCTGTGAGTTTTAAAAAATAGGTAATAGCTGGTAAGTGATCATGCTGACTAAGAGGTGGCTTGGCTCAGAGGTGTTCATACACTGAGCAGAAGTTGAGAACTTTCTGTTAAAAAATGATGAGCTTAGCCATGAATGCACGCCACAGCAATGTCTACAGTGACATTGTCTACAGTCCCTTCAATGTCAGTGCTGCTAACGTCAGCGGCAGGCCTTCTTAGTGGAGAAATGGATAGTTAAGGAACTAAGCAACATGAATATGTAACACAGGTGATTTCAATGCACATCAACATATTGGGGCATATTTTTACTGTCTAGACAGCGCGGTGTGGGTCATTGTGGGGCGTGTCTTTCTCCAGGCTCGGACCCAGTCATGTGACCTGCCTGGACCATGTGATGATTTCACTTGGTCTTTGGCTGCTTGCGTCACAACTCCGGCCCCTGTTTGGACCCGGTCATGTGACCTGCCTGGACCATGTGATGTTCTTCTTCCTGCTGTCTGACACCACATCCCCCTGACAAAGGCTACATGCCGAAACACGTGTAGGGCCCTGGCGTCGTCACAGCAGTGGTGGATCATGGTGTACACCCTTGATTTTTGGACATTGTTTTCTTATTTATTATGGTGCACTGCCTGTTTTGATCTCTTGCCATGTCCACTCCTTGAGCAGCCCGGTTTTTTTTCAGGTTAAGCATATTCCATAGTCACAAGACTTAGCTTGGGAGTTTCTGATTTACATATTTCTTTGTCGCTCCATTGGGAGACCCAGACAATTGGGTGTATAGCTTCTGCCTCCGGAGGCCACACAAAGTATTACACTTAAAAGTGTAAAGCCCCTCCCCTTCTGCCTATACACCCCCCCATGCATCACGGGCTCCTCAGTTTTTATGCTTTGTGCGAAGGAGGCACACATCCACGCATAGCTCCACATTTTAGTCAGCAGCAGCTGCTGACTATGTCGGATGGAAGAAAAGAGGGCCCATAACAGGGCCCCCAGCATGCTCCCTTCTCACCCCACTCTGGTCGGCGGTGTTGTTAAGGTTGAGGTACCCATTGCGGGTACATAGGCAGGAGCCACATGCTGTTTTCCTTCCCCATCCCTTAAGGGCTCTGGGTGAAGTGGGATCCTAATCGGTCTCCAGGCACTGGGACCGTGCTCCCTCCGCAGCCCCTGGGGAATCTGCTGGACAGGAGCCGGGTATCGTCAGGGACAAGGCCCTGCTACTGTGAGGTACTCTGTGTCCCCTTGGGGACGGCGCATGGAGCGCTTGTGTCATACACGCTGCAGCACTGCTGGGTGTGTTAGTGCGCCGGGGACTACCGCGCTGACCGCGCTTGTTTGCCGGCCGCGCTTATAACTTTAGTCCCCGGCTTCTGCGGCCTAGTACCGCATACTCCCGCCCCCGGGCCTGTCAGTCAGGGGAAGGGAGGGACGCTGCACTGGACGTCAGCGCTGAGGGCTGGAGCATACTTTGTATCCTCCTCCCCCCTCACTCAGCACAGTGGGGCACCAGATTCCCGCACTTTCTAGGGCACGCCCACGGCCTCCTCCTCCTCACAGAACGCCGACAGCCATTCCTGTCAGCACCTCTGACGCTGGAGAGGAGAGACAACACGGCTCTGGGAGGCCCAGGCAGGGATCTGGTGGTCACACAACCGCTTGAGCGGTCGGTAAGCCGCACCTGTTAGGTGCTGGCCCCCCAGGGCGCTGCAGTGTATATATATATAGGCTTATATGCTATACATTTACTCTGTAAGGTCGCACTGTTGATTTTGGCTATATACCCTCCTGGTTTGTACTCAGAGGGGACAACAGCATGTCGTCCGCAAAAAGCAAGGGTGCCAAAGCACAGGCTTACTTTGCTACCTGTACCTCATGTGCGGCTATGCTACCGGCAGGTTCCACCTACCCTCATTGTGTGCAATGCTCGGCCCCTGTGGCACTTACTCAGTCGGAGCCTCTGCCACTGGTGGCCCAAGTGGAACCACCTGCTACCACTGTCCAGGTGACAGGGACGGAGTTTGCAGTATTCGCTGACAAACTTGCTGAGAGTATGGATAAATGGTCTGCTAAGATACTAGAGGCCTTGCAGTCCAGACCGGTGACACAGGCCCCGGGCACTGTTGAATCATTGACCCCAGGTCCCCCTCAGTTGGAGCAGCAAAGTGCTCCTGGGGTGACTCATAGGTCCCAAGGTGAGGTCTCTGACACGGACCACAGTCCCAGACCGCCTAAGCGGGCTCGCTGGGAGCCCCCCTCCACATCATCACACTGCTCAGGGTCTCAGCAGGAGGACTCTCTAGAGGATGAAGCGGAGGTGGCAGATCAGGATTCTGATCCTGAGACCGCTCTCAACCTAGATACACCTGAAGGGGACGCCATAGTGAATCACCTTATAGCGTCCATCAATCAGGTGTTGGATCTTTCTCCTCCAGCTCCTCCAATTGAGGAGTCAGCTTCTCAGCAGGAGAAATTCCGTTTTAGGTTTCCCAAGCGTACAATGAGTACTTTTCTGGATCACTCCGACTTCAGAGAGGCAGTCCAGAAGCACCGAGCTTGTCCAGATAAGCGCTTTTCTAAGCGCCTTAAGGACACACGTTATCCCTTTCCCCCTGACGTTGTCAAGGGCTGGGCGCAGTGTCCCAAGGTGGATCCTCCAGTCTCCAGACTGGCGGCTAGATCCATAGTTGCAGTGGAAGATGGGGCTTCGCTCAAAGATGCCACTGACAGACAGATGGAGCTCTGGTTAAAATCCATCTATGAAGCTATCGGCGCGTCCTTTGCTCCAGCATTCGCAGCCGTATGGGCACTCCAAGCTATCTCAGCTTGTCACGCACAGATTAATGCAGTCACACGTGCCTCTGCTCCGCAGGTGGTGTCATTAACCTCTCAGGCGTCGGCGTTTGCGTCCTACGCCATTAATGCTGTCCTGGACTCTGCGAGCCGTACGGCGGTAGCTTCCGCCAATTCGGTGGCAGTCCGCAGGGCCATGTGGCTACGTGAATGGAAGGCAGATTCTGCTTCCAAAAAGTTGTTAACCGGTTTGCCATTTTCTGGCGACCGCCTGTTTGGTGAGCGATTGGATGAAATCATTAAACAATCCAAGGGAAAGGACTCATCCTTACCCCAGTCCAAACCAAACAAACCTCAACACCGGAAGGTACAATCGAGGTTTCGGTCCTTTCGGCCCGCGGGCAGGTCTCAATTCTCCTCGTCCAACAGGCCGCAGAAGGATCAGAGGAACTCCGATTCATGGCGGTCTAAGTCACGTCCTAAAAAGACCGCCGGAGGAACCGCTCCAAAGGCGGCCTCCTCATGACTTTCGGCCTCTTCACTCCGCATCCTCGGTCGGTGGCAGGCTCTCCCGCTTTTGCGACGCCTGGCTGCCACAGGTACAAGACCGTTGGGTGAGAGACGTTCTGTCTCACGGTTACAGGATAGAGTTCAGCTCTCGTCCTCTGACTCGATTCTTCAGAACATCTCCGCCCCCCGAGCGAGCCGATGCTCTTCTGCAGGCGGTGTGCACTCTGAAGGCAGAAGGAGTGGTGATCCCTGTTCCTCTTCAGCAACAGGGTCACGGTTTTTACTCCAACTTGTTTGTGGTGCCAAAAAAGGACGGATCCTTCCGTCCTGTTCTGGACCTAAAACTGCTCAACAAACACGTAAAAACCAGGCGGTTCCGGATGGAATCCCTCCGCTCCGTCATCGCCTCAATGTCCCAAGGAGATTTCCTAGCATCAATCGACATCAAAGATGCTTATCTCCACGTACCGATTGCGCCAGAGCATCAGCGCTTCCTGCGTTTCGCCATAGGGGACGAACACCTTCAGTTCGTGGCACTGCCTTTCGGCCTGGCGACAGCCCCACGGGTCTTCACCAAGGTCATGGCAACAGTGGTCGCAGTCCTTCACTCTCAGGGTCACTCGGTGATCCCTTACTTAGACGATCTGCTTGTCAAGGCACCCTCTCGAGTGGCATGCCAACACAGCCTGAACGTTGCCCTGGAGACTCTCCAGAGATTCGGGTGGATCATCAATTTCCCAAAGTCAAATCTGACACCGGCCCAATCATTGACATATCTAGGCATGGAGTTTCATACTCTCTCAGCGATAGTGAAGCTTCCGCTGGACAAACAGCGTTCACTACAGACAGGGGTGCAATCTCTCCTTCAAGGTCAATCACACCCCTTGAGGCGCCTCATGCACTTCCTAGGGAAGATGGTGGCAGCAATGGAGGCAGTTCCTTTTGCGCAGTTTCATCTGCGTCCTCTTCAATGGGACATTCTCCGCAAATGGGACAGGAAGTCGACGTCCCTCGACAGGAACGTCTCCCTTTCTCAGTCAGCCAAAGCCTCCCTTCGGTGGTGGCTTCTTCCCACTTCTTTGTCGAAGGGGAAATCCTTCCTTCCCCCATCCTGGGCGGTGGTCACGACGGACGCGAGTCTGTCAGGGTGGGGAGCGGTCTTTCTCCACCACAGGGCTCAGGGTACCTGGACTCAGACAGAGTCCTCCCTTCAGATCAATGTTCTGGAGATAAGGGCAGTGTATCTTGCCCTAAAAGCATTCCAGCCGTGGCTGGAGGGCAGGCAGATCCGAGTTCAGTCGGACAACTCCACCGCGGTGGCATACATCAACCACCAAGGCGGAACATGCAGTCGGCAAGCCTTCCAGGAAGTCCGGCGGATTCTGCTGTGGGCGGAAGCCACAGCCTCCACCATATCCGCAGTTCACATCCCGGGCGTAGAAAACTGGGAAGCAGACTTTCTCAGTCGCCAGGGCATGGACGCAGGGGAATGGTCCCTTCACCCGGACGTGTTTCAGGAGATCTGTTGCCGCTGGGGGATGCCGGACGTCGACCTAATGGCGTCCCGGCACAACAACAAGGTCCCGGCATTCATGGCACGGTCTCACGATCACAGAGCTCTGGCGGCGGACGCCTTAGTTCAGGATTGGTCACAGTTTCAACTGCCTTATGTGTTTCCTCCTCTGGCACTGCTTCCCAGAGTGTTACGCAAGATCAGGTCCGACTGCCGCCGCGCCATTCTCGTCGCTCCAGACTGGCCGAGGAGGTCGTGGTACCCGGATCTGTGGCATCTCACGGTGGGTCAACCGTGGGCACTACCAGACCGTCCAGACTTGCTGTCTCAAGGGCCGTTTTTCCATCTGAATTCTGCGGCCCTCAACCTGACTGTGTGGCCATTGAGTCCTGGATCCTAGCGTCTTCAGGGTTATCTCAAGAGGTCATTGCCACTATGAAACAGGCCAGGAAACCAACGTCCGCCAAGATCTACCACAGGACGTGGAGGATATTCTTATCCTGGTGCTCTGATCAGGGTTTTACTCCCTGGCCATTCGCCTTGCCCACGTTTCTTTCCTTCCTTCAATCCGGATTGGAAAAGGGTTTGTCGCTCGGCTCCCTTAAGGGACAAGTCTCAGCGCTCTCTGTGTTTTTTCAGAAGCGCCTAGCCAGGCTTCCTCAGGTACGCACGTTCCTGCAGGGGGTTTGTCACATAGTCCCTCCTTACAAGCGTCCGTTAGAACCCTGGGATCTGAACAGGGTTCTGATGGCTCTTCAGAAACCACCTTTCGAGCCTATGAAGGATATTTCTCTTTCTCGCCTTTCGCAGAAAGTGGTCTTCCTAGTAGCAGTCACATCACTTCGGAGAGTGTCTGAGCTAGCAGCGCTGTCTTGCAAAGCTCCTTTCCTGGTGTTTCACCAGGACAAGGTGGTTCTGCGTCCGGTTCCGGAATTTCTCCCTAAGGTGGTATCCTCCTTTCATCTCAATCAGGATATCTCCTTACCTTCTTTTTGTCCACATCCAGTTCACCAATGTGAAAAGGATTTGCACTTGTTAGATCTGGTGAGAGCACTCAGACTCTACATTTCTCGTACGGCGCCCCTACGCCGCTCGGATGCACTCTTTGTCCTTGTCGCTGGTCAGCGTAAAGGGTCACAGGCTTCCAAATCAACCCTGGCTCGGTGGATCAAGGAACCAATTCTCGAAGCCTACCGTTCTTCTGGGCTTCCGGTTCCCTCAGGGCTGAAGGCCCATTCTACCAGAGCCGTGGGTGCGTCCTGGGCATTGCGGCACCAGGCTACGGCTCAGCAGGTGTGTCAGGCGGCTACCTGGTCGAGCCTGCACACTTTCACGAAACACTATCAGGTGCATACCTATGCCTCGGCAGATGCCAGCCTAGGTAGGCGAGTCCTTCAGGCGGCGGTTGCTCACCTGTAGGAAGGGGCCGTTTTACGGCTCTATTACGAGGTATTATTTTACCCACCCAGGGACTGCTTTTGGACGTCCCAATTGTCTGGGTCTCCCAATGGAGCGACAAAGAAGAAGGGAATTTTGTTTACTTACCGTAAATTCCTTTTCTTCTAGCTCCAATTGGGAGACCCAGCACCCGCCCCTGTTCCCTTCGGGCTGTTGTTTTTTTGTGTACACATGTTGTTCATGTTGAATGGTTTTCAGTTTTCCGAATTTCCTTCGGATTGAATTTACTTTAAACCAATTTATAAGTTTCCTCCTTACTGCTTTTGCACCAAAACTGAGGAGCCCGTGATGCACGGGGGGGTGTATAGGCAGAAGGGGAGGGGCTTTACACTTTTAAGTGTAATACTTTGTGTGGCCTCCGGAGGCAGAAGCTATACACCCAATTGTCTGGGTCTCCCAATTGGAGCTAGAAGAAAAGGAATTTACGGTAAGTAAACAAAATTCCCTTCTTTGTATACATTTTGAGACATAATGGCTATGTTCTTTGTATGCACTTTATGGATTATGTGTATAACTCATTTGGGACACTAACCATAGTCATAGCCCTCGGTGTACTTTATTTATATACTTTTTTGTACAATTATTTGTCTCATATTTTTTCATTCACTCCTTTTTGCAAACATCTTGCAATTGCATTTTTCTGCAATTTGTGTTACCTGAACAAACAATCTTTCATATCACTGTATTGTTTAATATATATAGTGGCTATATTTTGTATGTACTTTATGGGCATTTTTAGATCTATTGGAATTGTACCCATAGCCACATTTTGTCATGTGATAGATATTCATATACGGATTCTAAACCTTGTTTTTTTGCTCCTATTTCTGCTGTGTTGTTTTCGTGGTGCAAAACACACTTTTTTATTACTGTCTACTTTGCTTTTTTAACTTTACATACTAATTAAATTTTGGATTTTATTCTTTGGTATCGGCTATTCTCTTGATAGGGCTTGTTATTGACATTTAATAGCCATTCTTCCATTTATATAATTGTGAGATATGGGTCATGCATTGTCACTAGTGGATATAAGTTCCTAATATATCTTTTGATGACATGAATTGGGTATTAATTTACAGTGCAAACCTAAAATAGATCATTTTAAAATGGTCAAAGTGGTTCATACTATTTGATAAATATGGCTTGTTAGAACTGTTTAGCTTAAGTTAATACCACCTATTAATTGGATTACTTTGTGAAAAAATTTTGGTAAATAATGGGACGCCCCTTTATCCTATAAACTACACCTCTTTTCAGTGAGATCCCCCACCCATTTGACTTGCAACTATTTAGCATATAATGAATTATGCAGATTCTTGCCATGTCACTGCATTGTTACTGTTTTGCTCCTTACATGCTAAATGTAAATTTTTATTATTTTGTTAGTATTTTTGTAAATCCACCTTTGGCTTTTAACACTGCCTGTATCCTTCTGAGCATGCTCTCCATCAGATTCAGCATGTCTCAACCAAAATCTGATACCATGTGTCTGCTACACGTTCCCAATGTTGGTCCATACAGGTCGACTCACCTGAGTATGTATACAGCTTTTTCTACAACTTTACTTACAAGTGTTTGATTGTGTTGAGTTTTGGGGACTGTGGGGGAAAATCCAGTACCTCTACTTCATTGTCATTGAACCATTACTTTACGACGCATGCTTCTGGTCATTGTCCTGCTGGACTACTATGTCGTCCTTTTGATACCCATAGTACTTGCGTGTACGAAGTAACTTGTCTTATAGAATACTCATATATAGCTCAACATTGAGCCCACCATCAATCCTGGTCAAGAATTCAATACCTTTGGCCAATTACCATATCATCAGGCTTCCTCCACCAAACTTCACAGTTCCTTTAATTTCTCAATCCATTAGCCCCTTTTTCCCTTGTTTCTTCCACACCCACTTGCACCTATCAGAGCTTAGACTTTTGACTCTTGTCCATCCCTCCAAATCCCCAATTTCCAATCTTCTACTGTCCACTTTTTGTACTTTTTTTGCAATCTCGAGCCGACACTTCTTATGATGATATTGAAGTCGAGGCTTCTTCACCATTTTTCCAGCCACCATTCCAGAATTATGTAATGTGCATCACACAGTGTTTGCACGGACCACTGTGATCTCACTATTAGGAAGCATACCAGTGACTTCCACTACTGTGTTCTCCGCTCCAGAACTAATAGACCTTGTGATGAGCCGACTTGATGAGTCCGATATTTTGCCCGGACGTCCACTTCTTGTCTTTTGAATAGTTGGACTTCATTTAATATCTTTCCAACTGTCATGAGACTCACATGATGCAGTTTGCCAATTTTCTTGGCTGAGACACCACTATTAATGAGCTGGATGATGCTGTTTCTTTTTTCTTGGGAAACTTTCTTCATGGCTGCTTCTCTATTTAAACCAATGACCTTTTGCATTGGACTCAACAAAGATTTTTCCACTACAAGGTACAAAACAGTAACAATGCAGTGTCATGACAAGAATCTGCATCGCTAATCATTTGATAAATAGTGGCAAGTAAATGTATGTATAAGATAGTCAAGATAATTGTCTATAAAATGAAGGTAGTCTCATGCTCAAAGTTGTAGTGCATGGTGAGATATGGAGCCTGAAAGATAAAAGTTCAAAACATTGTTACCGTTTTGCTCGTCAGTGTATTTTGCTTGATAACTATACCCCATTGATCCTCTTCACATAAATGGAATTAAGCTTCTGATAATGCTCTCCTGGATATCCAATTATTTGGTTGTCTATTTTTTCACATTTTTTTTATTGCATCGGTAATGGATCCTAACACTTTCACACCAAGCTTTCTATGCATGACTAGCAAAAAAGTTCTTTATTGCTGTGCATGAGCTTCTGTATACATAAGACCCCACTATGGCAGTTCTTTATTGAATAGGATATGTTAGATACACTCATGCCCAACACTACAGCCCTCCGCAAAGAATACCACTTGACTGTTAAAATGAAGATTAAGCTGTGTTTCATTCATTTGAGGCCCTGAGTTCAACAATTTATCACTTAGATTACTGGCTGCAGTCATTCTTACATAGTGAAAGATTTTAGATTTAGCATGTCGCAGAGCTCTGAGAGCTGTCCTCACACACACCAGGCTTTTAGTGTACATTTCCATAGACAGAACCTGCTAATCATAGAGGGGGCGGAGTCGTCTGAAGATCAGGCCCTGCCAGACCCAATAATGATAAAGATAAGAGGCTAATACTAACATTGCAGGTAAAAAAAAAAAAGACTGAGATAAAATAGAGACTTCAGCCCTGTATCTGTTAACTATTGCAGCATGCTGACTTCAGGTTACATTGCAAAAACCTGCTGACAGAGTCCCTTTAAGTCAGTTCCAATGAAAATAGGAATGATGCTATGCAAACATCCCAAGGGAAACTGGGTTCAGTTTTTGTGGCCTACCATGTATTGATAATACATTATGTAGATATTGTAGTGCAAGCGCTGATATTTTGATGGTTTGTATTTCAGAAAATACTGCAATCCACAGTATTAGAAATACAGTTAGGTCCAGAAATATTTGGACAGTGACACAATTTTCGCGAGTTTGGCTCTGCATGCCACCACATTGGATTTGAAATGAAACCTCTACAACAGAATTCAAGTGCAGATTGTAACGTTTAATTTGAAGGTTTGAACAAAAATATCTGATAGAAATTTTAGGAATTGTACACATTTCTTTACAAACACTCCACATTTTAGGAGGTCAAAAGTAATTGGACAAATAAACCAAACCCAAAAAAAAAATTTTTATTTTCAATATTTTGTTGCGAATCCTTTGGAGGCAATCACTGCCTTAAGTCTGGAACCCATGGACATCACCAAACGCTGGGTTTCCTCCTGCTTAATGCTTTTCCAGGCCTTTACAGCCGCAGCCTTCAGGTCTTGCTTGTTTGTGGGTCTTTCCATCTTAAGTCTGGATTTGAGCAAGTGAAATGCATGCTCAATTGGGTTAAGATCTGGTGATTGACTTGGCCATTGCAGAATGTTCCACTTTTTTGCACTCATGAACTCCTGGGTAGCTTTGGCTGTATGCTTGGGGTCATTGTCCATCTGTACTATGAAGCGCCGTCCGATCAACTTTGCGGCATTTGGCTGAATCTGGGCTGAAAGTATATCCCGGTACACTTCAGAATTCATCCGGCTACTCTTGTCTGCTGTTATGTCATCAATAAACACAACTGACCCAGTGCCATTGAAAGCCATGCATGCCCATGCCATCACGTTGCCTCCACCATGTTTTACAGAGGATGTGGTGTGCCTTGTATCATGTGCCGTTCCCTTTCTTCTCCAAACTTTTTTCTTCCCATCATTCTGGTACAGGTTGATCTTGGTCTCATCTGTCCATAGAATACTTTTCCAGAACTGAGCTGGCTTCATGAGGTGTTTTTCAGCAAATTTAACTCTGGCCTGTCTATTTTTGGAATTGATGAATGGTTTGCATCTAGATGTGAACCCTTTGTATTTACTTTCATGGAGTCTTCTCTTTACTGTTGACTTAGAGACAGATACACCTACTTCACTGAGAGTGTTCTGGACTTCAGTTGATGTTGTGAACGGGTTCTTCTTCACCAAAGAAAGTATGCGGCGATCATCCACCACTGTTGTCATCCGTGGACGCCCAGGCCTTTTTGAGTTCCCAAGCTCACCAGTCAATTCCTTTTTTCTCAGAATGTACCCGACTGTTGATTTTGCTACTCCAAGCATGTCTGCTATCTCTCTGATGGATTTTTTCTTTTTTTTCAGCCTCAGGATGTTCTGCTTCACCTCAATTGAGAGTTCCTTAGACAGCATGTTGTCTGGTCACAGCAACAGCTTCCAAATGCAAAACCACACACCTGTAATCAACACCAGACCTTTTAACTACTTCATTGATTACAGGTTAACGAGGGAGACGCCTTCAGAGTTAATTGCAGCCCTTAGAGTCCCTTGTCCAATTACTTTTGGTCCCTTGAAAAAGAGGAGGCTATGCATTACAGAGCTATGATTCCTAAACCCTTTCTCCGATTTGGATGTGAAAACTCTCATATTGCAGCTGGGAGTGTGCACTTTCAGCCCATATTATAAATATAATTGTATTTCTGAACATGTTTTTGTAAACAGCTAAAATAACAAAACTTGTGTCACTGTCCAAATATTTCTGGACCTAACTGTAGCTATTCTTACCATCAGAATGTGATAAATCAGCTTATGAACTTAGGAATGTCAGTTAAAATTATCTGATGATCAATTTCAGATTAAGGCCGCTTTACACGCAACGACATCGCTAACGAGATATCGCTAGGGTCACAAAATTGGCGACGCACATCCAGCCTCGTTAGCGACGTCGTTGCATGTGACACTTACGAGCGACCGCTAACGATCCCAAATACTTACCAAATTGTTGATCGTTGACACGTCGCTCATTTCCCAAATATCGTTGCTCGTTCAGGACGCAGGTTGTTCGTCGTTCGTCGTTCCTGAGGCAGCACACATCGCTACGTGTGATACCCCGGGAACGATGAACAACAGCGTTCCTGCGTCCTCCGGTAACGAGGTGGGAGTGATGTGAATGCGGCTGCTCTCCGCCCCTCCGCTTCTATTGGTGGCCCGCTGATTGACGTCACTATGACGCTGCACGAACCGCCCCCTTAAAAAAAGAGGTTGTTCGCCGGCCACAGCAACGTCGCTCAGATGCTCATGTTTAATTTAGGAATAGCGAAGACACAAATACGTATAATTTTAATTAATAATTTCAAGTGGATATCTGGTCAGATTATGTAGTGTAAGAAGGATAAGATGGTCAGAGATACACTTCTTTCCACCTCCCTGGCCTTGCTGCTGGCAGCAGTGAATGGCTATGAACAGCAGGTCACCAGATGGTGACTTTTGTGAGTAGCCCCACACAGAAGAGCAGATCTGGATTGGGGTAAGGTTGGAACCCATGGATCTTATTTACTGCCTTAGTGTGATATTTGGGGAAAAGCTTTGTTTGTCATTATACTCGTAATAGGGGCTCTGGGTGTCACTACTGTGAGGGGGTGGCAGCTGGATGTGGTTCACAACCCTGTCTCAGATCTAAATGTGGTTTGCGTCCCTCTTTCAGAGCTGAATATGGCTCTCATGGTCAGAAAGGTTGGGGAGCTCTAGTTTATAGATACACAAGTGACTATTATTTGATAAGGTGAATTCCATTCTTTTTTTGAAAGTTAACAAATATGTTTTGTTTGCTAGGTGTCTTCTACTGCATCGGATGAACTCCAGACCTTGAGAAGTGTAGAAACATTGAAGTCTAATGAATTTTCTGCAACAGATACATCCATCCCCCCCCCACCTTGTTCACCACCTCCTCCACCTCCACCCATACTAAATGCAGCAGCAAAGTCGCCACCAATCTCTCCAAACAGTCCAGTGGATGCAAGAGAAGCTTTGTTAGAAGCAATTCGTTCAGGTTCAGGGGCTTCCAGATTGAAAAAGGTACATGTATGCAAATTAGATTGGCTAAGAACTAACTTCACAGAAAACCTCACATATAATAATAATAATAATAATAATAATAATAATTTGTTTTTATAATATATGTTTGCTGTATTTTTGTCTCTTTATATTTAACATGGACCTGGTGTCCATGTGAAAAGAATTATACCACATGCTTATGTCTTGTGTGTCTTGCGTATACAAGTATATGGATGTGCAGAAAAAATAATCAGATCTCATTTGGATCATTCATTTAGTATCTGATTTTTATGATTACATTGCCATTATTAACCTAGGAAGTTGTACTTGTATGTATTTATACATGTATATTTTAAAATGCTTGTGTATAAGTATGGATGCTACAAAGGCATAAAATATGGACACATGGATGATACACAGAGGGCACAAGGATGACAATATGGATGAAAATTGTCCGAGTTTTCTGGATGAAATTTGGACAATTATTCATATGCTCATCTGACCCTGGCCAAAATTTGTATATATTTTTGTTTTGATGCAGGGCCGAAGTACAAGGAGCATCATTTATGTATCTTTGGTCTTTTGTTTGATCTGGCATTGATCTGTACTCTGACCATAAACTCATTTGTTTTGTTAAAATTGTCTTTTAGCTTGCATGAGCAATCAAACTCATTGGCCATGTGCACACTTTGAGTATTTGATGAGTTTTTTTACCTCAGTATTTGTAAAAAAATTCAGAAGTTCTGCGTGTGTTTCTATTAGGTTGCGTGCCTACGATCAGTGTTTTGCATGTTGAGTGTTTCAGTTGCATCCAAAATGCTGAGTTGTACAGTACCATCACAGTGGACGGGATTTCTAGAAATCCCATGCCCACTGTGCATGTACAGCCCATAACGTAAACTGATCTGTGGTGCGGCTCTCCGACCCACAAGCATGTCAGGTCATTGCCGCAGACATGCAAGCGTTGTCAGCAGGGAGAACAGAAGAGAGAGACTGCAACTGCCGGAGCCTGGATCATGGGCACAGGCAGCTGCGGTCTCCTGTGGAGAAGACTCATGGCCCCACAGGTCAGGGCCCGCAGCATCCAGGACACAGCAGGTCCTGATCATGTGCCAATACCCCTATACTTTTCCTCTGACTTTGCCACGCCTGGTTTTGTCTTACAAATATTGAAGTAAAAATCTCATCAAATGCTGAATGTGTGCACATGTCTTTAGGCTACAATTCCACAATGAGTTTTTGGTGAGGTTTTGAAGTTGGGAAATTTCTGCTGCAGTTCTGCACCTATCATGCAAGTTAGGTTACTTTAGTTTTTGAATCATACTATGATACGTGTTTTAATACTGTATTGGGGGGAGGCAGAAGATCATGAGCACCTGATATTGTCTACCTGTCACATTGGATATTATTCTATGCCTATGCTGTGTTTCTCTGAGCTCCTATCCCAACACAGCACAGTCATAAAATGGGGCACATTCACCAGCCCCTATGTTTTATACTGTTGGTGATAAAACCCCTAATTGGCTGTCACCAGTTGATCAGATTGATGCAGGGCATTATGGGAAAGCCCACACTGCCACGCCAGATGCCATTAGCTTGCTCACTGAATGTGCAGCATGTGTGAAATGGCACTAGGCATTTTTTTTCTGATCCTCATGAATCAAATTGCAGGTTTTTTTAATTTGTGTGGAACCACGGATTTTAGCTCAAATTTGATCCACTCATGTCAACAGCTATTCTATAAATTGCTGCTTTTTGCATTACTGCATTAAAGGGAACCTGTCACCAGCATTTTCCCCTATAAGCTGTGGCTACCACCAGTGTTCTTTTATATACATCATTCCAGAATACTGTTTATAAGAGCCGAGTCCACTGTGTAGAATTTAAAAAACACTTTTATAAGACTCACCTAAGGGGGCGGTCCGGTCCGATGGGTGTCGCTGCTCTCCTGTCCGGTGCCTCCTCTCCGGCGATCGCTGTCCTCCTTCTTCTGAGGCCTGTGTGCATGACGCGTCCTACGTCATGGACAGTAGCCAGCATTGAGGTTCTGCGTAGACGCACTTTGATCTGCTGTGCTCGGGGCAGATCATAGTATTGTAGTGTCCATGCGCGGGCGGTCTTTAACCTTTCCTCGCGCCTGCACATTACAGTACTTTGATCTGTCCTCTGCAGGACTGCAATGTCGGCTTGTGTGGATGACATAGACGCGTCATCCACACTGGGGTGGGAAGAAGGAGGACAGAGATTGCAGCGGACCGGAGAGCAGCAACACCCATTGGACTGGACCGCCCCTCTAGGTAAGTATTATAAAAGTGTTTTTCATGTTATGCAGCACAGCCTGGGCTCTTAGATACAGTACTTAGAATGCTGTATATACGAGCTCAGTGGTGGTGGCCACAGCTTATAGTCGCCAAATCTGTTGGCAGGTTTCCTTTAATGTTACTGAGGTGGACAGGCCTATCTCAAACCTAATCTAATCATGCCCTTGAACTTACCCTATTGCCCTTTGAATTCTAGTTATGTTGCTGTTTTCTGCCACTCATGTAAAGCACTGAGAGTTCAAAGTGTCTTGTATATATTGCCAAATGGAAGTGTACTGTATTTTCAATTGACATTATAGGTAACAGGCTTATGTTTTATCAATTTTCCTTGAATTTCTATCTAATTCTATACTATAAATCTCTCTGATAAAGTATTTTGCATATAATGTAAACTCCTTGTCTGCTAAAAAGTTTATTTTTCAAATTTCCCTCCAGTAGCCTTCATTATAAAAGTTGATCCGGTTTTGGAAACCATTTAAAATCATAACATTTGCAGTTGGCCTTTTTGTACAGTTTGAAATGCCGCTAGGTTTTTGTCACTTACTCATTTGAGTGCTTACACCTAGGAACCATAAGTCTGAGAGGTGTATGATGTTTCATCCCAGTAACAAAAGTAATCTGCATGTTTATTTCCAGTCCTTAATAATCATATTTACATCTCAAAAGCCATGATGTTAATTTTACAGGCCTGCAAGGGTAAAATTGTTTGTAAAGTAAATGGTACAGTCAGGGCCAGAAATATTTGGACAGTGACACAAGTTTTGTTATTTTAGCTGTTTACAAAAACATGTTCAGAAATACAATTATATATATAATATGGGCTGAAAGTGCACACTCCCAGCTGCAATATGAGAGTTTTCACATCCAAATCGGAGAAAGGGTTTAGGAATCATAGCTCTGTAATGCATAGCCTCCTCTTTTTCAAGGGACCAAAAGTAATTGGACAATGGACTCTAAGGGCTGCAATTAACTCTGAAGGCGTCTCCCTCGTTATCCTGTAATCAATGAAGTAGTTAAAAGGTCTGGGGTTGATTACAGGTGTGTGGTTTTGCATTTGGAAGCTGTTGCTGTGACCAGACAACATGCGGTCTAAGGAACTCTCAATTGAGGTGAAGCAGAACATCCTGAGGCTGAAAAAAAAGAAAAAATCCATCAGAGAGATAGCAGACATGCTTGGAGTAGCAAAATCAACAGTCGGGTACATTCTGAGAAAAAAGGAATTGACTGGTGAGCTTGGGAACTCAAAAAGGCCTGGGCGTCCACGGATGACAACAGTGGTGGATGATCGCCGCATACTTTCTTTGGTGAAGAAGAACCCGTTCACAACATCAACTGAAGTCCAGAACACTCTCAGTGAAGTAGGTGTATCTGTCTCTAAGTCAACAGTAAAGAGAAGACACCATGAAAGTAAATACAAAGGGTTCATATCTAGATGCAAACCATTCATCAATTCCAAAAATAGACAGGCCAGAATTAAATTTGCTGAAAAACACCTCATGAAGCCAGCTCAGTTCTGGAAAAGTATTCTATGGACAGATGAGACCAAGATCAACCTGTACCAGAATGATGGGAAGAAAAAAGTTTGGAGAAGAAAGGGAACGGCACATGATCCAAGGCACACCACATCCTCTTTAGAACATGGTGGAGGCAACGTGATGGCATGGGCATGCATGGCTTTCAATGGCACTGGGTCACTTGTGTTTATTGATGACATAACAGCAGACAAGAGTAGCCAGATGAATTCTGAAGTGTACAGGGATATACTTTCAGCCCAGATTCAGCCAAGTGCCGCAAAGTTGATCGGATGGCGCTTCATAGTACAGATGGACAATGACCCTAAGCATACAGCCAAAGCTACCCAGGAGTTCATGAGTGCAAAAAAGTGGAACATTCTGCAATGGCCAAGTCAATCACCAGATCTTAACCCAATTGAGCATGCATTTCGCTTGCTCAAATCCAGACTTAAGACGGAAAGACTCACAAACAAGCAAGACCTGAAGGCTGCGGCTGTAAAGGCCTGGCAAAGCATTAAGAAGGAGGAAACCCAGCGTTTGGTGATGTCCATGGGTTCCAGACTTAAGGCAGTGATTGCCTCCAAAGGATTCGCAACAAAATATTGAAAATAAAAATATTTTGTTTGGGTTTGGTTTATTTGTCCAATTACTTTTGACCTCCTAAAATGTGGAGTGTTTGTAAAGAAATGTGTACAATTCCTACAATTTCTATCAGATATTTTTGTTCAAACCTTCAAATTAAAAGTTACAATCTGCACTTGAATTCTGTTGTAGAGGTTTCATTTGAAATCCAATGTGGTGGCATGCAGAGCCCAACTCGCGAAAATTGTGTCACTGTCCAAATATTTCTGGACCTAACTGTAATTGTCACATACTTTTGATCAATGAACTCAGTAAAAATATCGAAAAAATTCCATCATAACCAGTTTTTACCCAAACACTGACTCCATAGGCTTTATCTTGCACTATTCTTTGACCCATTTATGTGACCTTTGGTAGATGATTTTTATCTCATTAGATTTGTTAAAACTTAATGGACGTTGTGCTGTGATTGGCTGCTGTGTGCTGTGTATAATCCGCCTGTGAGTCTCCATATATTTACTATACACATACATACAATTCCACATACATATACACACACGAAAACATACACACATTATGTATATATGTATTATTTATATACAGTGTGTCCACCCATATCCTGTCCACCGCCATTAACTTGAGAACGGCGGCAGCTATAGGCATGGAAGTGGTGTCTAGGTATAGTAAAGTAGCCATGCGCTGTGCAATGAAACCACCTATAGCGCCACCTGGTGGAAAACAACGGAGTTAGCATTTTTATCTCGAAAATGGAACAAGATAGAGAAAAAAAGGATTTAATAAATTGTAGGGCATCATCAATTCAATACGAATCGACACCTTACATACAGAAATGCTATGATATAAAACCCATGACCCCCCAAAACATTGAATGCTGGTCACGCATATGGCGCTCATTTAACTTTGATGCTCAAAGTGGCCACCGTCAGCTGCAATGCACATCTGGACTTTGGACAGCATACTGTATCTTGCTGCATGTTGTGCAATATAGTACATGACACGTTTGCATAAGCATCTGTAATACGTCGTCATAGGTCCTGCAATGTTGGTGGAGGGGTCGTATACACCTGCTGTTTGATGTGACTTCACAGAAAGAAGTCCAATGGGGTCAGGTCAGGTGAGCGTGGAGACCACTCCACACAGCCACCATACCCATGACTTGTAGAAAGGTCTCCATGAGGTATCGCTCGAGAGTTTTACGCCTTCTAATCATAGCATTTCTGTATGCAAGGTGTCGATTCGTATTGAATTGATGATGCCCTACAACTTTGTAATTCACTTTTTTTCTATATCTTATTCCGTTTTCAAGATAAAAATGCTAACTTCGTTGTTTTCCACCAGGTGGCGCTATAGGGGGTTTCATTGTGCAGCGCATGGCTACTTTACTATACCTAGACACCATTTCTATGTCTATAGCTGCCGCCGTTCTCAAGTTAATGGCGGTGGACATGATATGGGTGGACACACTGTATATACATTACAGTTCAAATGTTTGGGGTCACCAGACAATTTTGTCTTTTCCATGCAAAATCATACTTTTAGTTATCAAATGAGCTGCATAATGAATAGAAAATATAGTCCAGACATTGACTAGGTTAGAAATAATGATTTTGTTTCAAGCATGTGATGCTCATTCAAACTCACCTGTGGCAAGTAACAGGTGTGGACAATATGAAAATCACACTTGAAACCAGATGTCAGCAATCTGAAGGTTATAAGTCCATCTCCAAGCTCTTGATGTTCCTTTGTCCATGGTGCACAACTTAATCAAAAAGTTTACAACACATGGCACTGTAGTTAATCTCCATGGACGGCAGAGCAGAAAAAAATTGATGAAATGTTGCATCGCAGAATAGTCAGTATGGTGGATGAGCAGCCCCAATCAAGCTAAGAAATTCAAGCTGTGCTGCAGGATCAGGGTGCATTAGTGTCAGTGCAAAATATCCGTCAACATTTGTTTGAAATGTAACTATGCAGGAGAACAAGGAGGACCCCACTGCTGACACAAAGACATAAAAAGCTAGACTGCAGTTTGCCAAAATGTACATGAGTGAGCCAAAATCCTTCTGGGAAAGGACAGATGAGACCAAGATAAAGTTTTTGGTAAAGCACATAATTCTACCGTTTACCAAAAATGTAAAGGTGCCTACAAAGAAAAGAACACAATACCTACAGTCAAATATGGTGAAGGTTCAAAGATGTTTTGGGTTGATTTGCTACCTCTGGCACTGGGTGCCTTCATCATAAAATCTGAAGATTACGAAAGGATTCTTGGTCGCAATGTAGTGCCAAGTGTCAGAAAGCTAGGTTTGCGTCCTACGTCATGGGTTTTCCAGCAGGGCAATAACCCCAAACATACTTCAAAAAGCTTGTTGATGGTTATAGGAAGTGATTGATTGCAGTTATTTATTCCAAAGGGTGTACAACCAAATTGGATGCCAACAATTTTGTCCAACCCATTCTTGCAGTTTTGTGTGAAATTATATCCAATTTGTGTTTTCTTTTCTTCTGGTTCTTTTTTGTGTTATTCCAATACACACAAAGGAAATAAAAATGTGTTTGACAAAACAAGTGTAATTCCAATAATTTTCTTGGAAAATTACTTCATTTTCTAGAACAAGTTCAAGGGTGCCAACACTTTCGGCCATGACTGTATACATGTAGAAACATACATTCACACATACATTCAAATCCACCTGCTGTGCGGCTTGTCTCCCCAGCCTGGAGATACTCTTCTTCAAGCCACCTACGCTCCCTTGCATCAACCTCACAGATGTGATTTCACAGGCTGGCACAGCCACAAGATTAAAGGTGCAGTGACGGCTTGTCGGTGCAGCAAGCCCTAAGCAGCTGATTTGGGCTCGGCCCAGTGGGCATGTGCCACTCTACTTCCCCCCTGGACCAACCTGCCTCGATACAGATCACTTAAACAGTATGATAATCAAGTATTTAATAGAAGGCATTTAATGTTATTAAGCTTAAATCTCTATTGGATTGCCTTCTCTCTTCCTTTCCAGATCATTTAAATTAAGACTATCAGGGATTCCATAGTCCCTTCCTTAGCTCATCTTAAATAAAGGTTGTTTCCATCCTCAGAAAAACCATAATGTTACAGTCTTGTGATCCAAGGCTAAGGTAGAGCTGACAGGATTATGAGGGAAAGGCTGTACAGTCTCAAGACAGACAGTAATGGATGTAGTTAGGTAATTGGAGGGCTGGAGCCTAATAGGCAGGGATTAAGATATCCATTATGTAGGGACTGTTTTATCTGCTATTAGTCTACTGACAGTGTATTGCTGCAAGTAGATGATGAGATTTTTGTGTGCTTGGTGAAAAGCAAAAAAAAATAAAAAATGGAAAAAAGTCGTGGGCCATGAAAATTTGAGCTGTGCAACAAGCAAGCAAATTTGTTTAAATTATTGTTATTGTGTTAATTACAATGAGACATTAGCTGCATATACGCAATAAAACAGTGTTGGGGGTTTGAGAAAATTATATTTTGTGTGGATGCCATGCATGTTAAATTTTGGAAGCAAATTATACCTGTTTTCTATTTTAGAGCACATAATGAGTTGAGCATGGATATGGGTATATGAAGGAGGTATGGGGAGAAACATGCATATTGGTGTATGAAGGAGGTATGGGGAGAAACATGCATATTGGTGTATGAAGGAGATATGGGTCTGGACATGCATATGGGTGCATGAAGGAGGTATGGGGAGAAACATGCATATTGGTGTATGAAGGAGGTATGGGTCTGGACATGCATATGGGTGCATGAAGGAGGTATGGGGAGAAACATGGATATGGGTGTATGAAGGAGGTATGGGGAGGTATATGCATATGGGTGTATGAAGGAGGTATGGGGCTGAACATGCATTTGGGTGTATGAAGGAGGTATGGGGAGAAACATGCATATTGGTGTATGAAGGAGGTATGGGGAGAAACATGCATATGGGTTTATGAAGGAGGTATGGGGAGGAACATGGTATGGGTGTTTGAAGGAGGTATGGAGAGGAACATGCATATGGGTGTATGAAGGAGGTATGGGAAGGAACATGCATATGGTGTATGAAGGAGGTATGGGGAGGAACATGCATATGGGTGTATGAAGGAGGTATGGGGAGGAACATGCATGTGTCAAACGATCACCCCATATCCCTTCTCCCCTATGCCTCAAAACTACTGGAACAGCATGTCCATCTTGAATTGTCCTCATACCTCTCCTCCTGCTCCCTCTTTGACCGGCTACAATCTGGCTTCCGACCACATCACTCTACTGAAACTGCCCTAACCAAAGTCACCAATGATCTACTAACCGCCAAAGCCAAGCGACACTACTCTATCCTCCTCCTCCTGGACCTGTCCTCTGCCTTCGACACAGTAGACCATTCCTTCCTACTACAGATTCTCTCATCTCCTGGCATCACAGACTCGGGCCTATCTTGGATATCCTCATACCTAACCGACCGAACTTTCAGCATCTCCCATTCTCACACCACTTCCTCATCTCGCCCCCTATCTGTCGGTGTCCCCCAAGGGTCAGTTGTTGGACCCCCTGCTATTCTCCATCTACACCTTCGGCCTGGGACAGCTCATAGAGTCCCACGGCTTTCAGTATCATCTCTATGCCAATGACACAGATCTACCTCTCTGGACCTGACATTACCTCTCTACTAACCAAAATTACACAATGTCTGTCTGCTATTTCATCCTTCTCTGCGCGATTCCTAAAGCTTAACATGGACAAAACAGAGTTCATTGTCTTTCCTCCTCCTCACTGATCTCCTCCAACAAGCCTTTCCATCAAACTTGATGGTTGCTCACTCTCCCCAGTCTCACAAGCTCGTTGCCTTGGCGTAACCCTCGACTCTGCTCTATCCTTCAAGCCACACATCCAAGCCCTCTTCACCTCATGCAGACTACAACTCAAAAATATCTCCCGGATCCGTGCTTTCCTTAACCAAGAATCAGCAAAAACATTAGTGCATGCCCTCATCATCTCCCGCCTTGACTACTGCAACCTCCTGCTCTCTGGCCTCCCTTCCAACACTCTTGCACCCCTCCAATCTATCCTAAACTCTGCGGCCCGCTTAATCCACCTCTCCTCCTGCTATTCCCCAGGCTCGCCACTCTGCCAATCCCTTCAATGGCTTCCCATCGCCCAATGACTCCAGTTCAAAACATTAACCATGACATACAAAGCCATCCACAACCTGTCTCCTCCTTACATCTGTTACCTAGTCTCCCAGTATCTACCTGCATGCAACCTCAGATCCTCACAAGATCTCCTTCTCTACTCCTCTCTTATCGCCTCTTCCCACAATTGCGTACAAGATTTCTCCCGTGCCTTCCCCATACTCTGGAACGCTCTACCTCAGCATATCAGACTCTCCCCCACCGTGGAAAGCTTCAAGAGGAACCTCAAGACCCACCTCTTCTAACAAGCCTACAACCTACAATAGCCCTCAGTCCAGTACACCACTGCGCAACCAGCTCTGCCCCCACCTATTGTACCATCACCCATTCCCTGTAGACTGAGAGCCTTCGCGGGCAGGGTCCTCTCTCCTCCTATACCAGTCTGTTTTGTACTGTTAATGATTCTTGTACGTATACCCTCTTTCACTTGTAAAGCGCCATGGAATAAATGGCGCTATAATAATAATAAATAATAATAATATGGGGAGGAACATGCATATGGGTATATAAAGAAGTTATGAGGAGGAACATGCATATGGGTGTATGGAGGAGATATGGGGAGGAACATGCATATGGGTGTATGAAGGAGATATGGGGAGGAAAATACATATGGGAATATGAAGAAGGTATGGGGAGGAACATGCATATGGGTATATGGAGGAGATATGGGGAGGAACATGCATATGGGTATATGAAGAAGGTATGGGGAGGAACATGCATATGGGTGTATGGAGGAGATATGGGGAGGAATATGCATATGGGTATATGAAGAAGGTATGGAGAGGAACATGCATATGGGTGTATGAAGGAGGTATGGAGAGAAATATGCATATGGGTGTATGAAGGCGGTATGGGGAGAAACATGCATATGGGTGTATGAAGGAGGTATGGGGAGTAACATGCATATGGGTGTATGAAGGAGGTATGGAGAGAAATATGCATATGGGTGTATGAAGGCGGTATGGGGAGAAACATGCATATGGGTATATGAAGGAGGTATGGAGAGAAATATGCATATGGGTGTATGAAGGAGGTATGGGGAAGAACATGCATATGGGTGTATAAAGGAGGTATGGAGAGAAACATGCATTTGTGTATATGAAGAAGGTATGGGGAGTAACATGCATATGGGTGTATGAAGGAGGTATGGAGAGGAACATGCATATGGGTGTATGAAGGAGGTATGAAGAGGAACATGCATATGGGTGTATGAAGGAGCTATGGAGATGAGTTTAACGCTGAGCTGAAAGTGCATGAATGTAGTGGGTATTCAGGAGATATATATGGTCTTAATACTGAGCCAACTGCACATGGGTGTGTGTATGTGTGGAGTCTTGAGGAATATGTGTATGGGCATAATTGCTTTTTAATATAATGTTCTATACATGAGAAAAAATATAAAAAAGTAGAAACTGTATGTACCTTATCCCCAATCTCAATATGTGGGAATCAATAGGGCCGTTTATATGGGCATGCTGGTAATAGCAAGATGAATTAAAAGATCTGTTGGTGAGACATCAATTTCCCTGTGTGAGACATGTAGTGACTGACAGTCTGCTCTGCCGCCCCCGTGCCATCAGCCAAGCTGCTCGGATCCGGATCTGCGGTGGCTCAAGGGTCTCCGGACCCGGGCGTCGTGTGGCCACACAAATGAAGGGGGGTATTTACAGGGGATGTATTAGAGTTTGTGATGCCACCCGTGGTTTGTGGTAATTAGGAGTACCACCGCTACAGTTGGGAGTACCCGGGGATGATGGAATGGGGCAGCCAGGTCTTGTGACCCTCCACGGGTAGGGCCTCGGTGATGATGGGGGGAGTGCCGTTGGATGCAAAGGGGGTCACTTGCATACTCACTCAGTCCATTAAGTTGACACTGACAACTGGATAAACCAAAGTTCTGGATACCGCTGCCGCTGAGGAGAGCTTTGTTCGGGTCCCGTCCCATACGGTGCTGCCTGGTGATCCCTGACCTGCCTCCTGGCACTAAGTTTATTTCTAGGGTGGTCCTGGTGATATGAAACCTGCCGGGTCCCGCTCCCCACTATTTCTAAGTGTGGAAGCTTGCTCTCAGGGTTCACGCTTGGGACTTTCTGGACCGTTTTGAGTGGTAAGTCCTATCCCCCTCGTTGCGCTAGTACCCCGATTTTGGAGCGGGTGGGAACGGCTCTTGAAGACTCCATTCGCCTCGGGTAAATTGTCAGGTTGCCTGAAGCTACTCCCTGACCTAGGGAGTTGTGAATGTCAGTTATGCTTTTGCTGCTGTGAGGCTCCCTCTTGTGGCCAGGAATGGTTTGGACAGAGACCAGGTGTGTTGAGCAATGGGCGTTTCCATTGCTAACTCTCTGCCTATTTAAACCCTGGTCTGCTGGCAAGCTATGCCGGATGTCAGTTGTTCTTTGTTCACCAGCCTGCTTCATCCTGCTCCAGACCACATCTACCCCAGACAAGTGCTTGGCTCTTTATTTGTTGTTTTGTCCTTTTTGCTCTAATCTGAGTTTGTCATTTGCTGTGGTTGTTTTCAATTTATTTGCATGCAGGAATCTTCCCTCTCAGTTGCTTAGCTGGGAAGCTTCCTGCAGCTATGTTTGGAGTATTGCTCCTATAAGTCCATGTGTTTGTTGCTTCTTGAATTTGTAATGATTCCTGCTTTCTGTTCATTGGTATGACAAGAGTGCCTGGTATAGGATGGAGTTCAGATCTAGCGATCTGAGGGTTTTTTTTGTACTATCATGTTTTGGGATTTTTGTAGGGTTTTTCTCTGGCCACTATCAGTCCCTTTCCTATCCTGTCCTATTTAGTCAGTAGGGCCTCACTTTTTGCTAATCCTATCATCTATCTGTGTATTGTGTTTTCCTATATCACCGCAGTCTTTGAATGTGGGGGGCTTGCTATTCTTTATCTATTTTCTGAGGCAGAGAGTTATTCATCTTTCCTTCCCTTAGGATAGCTAGTTCTCCGGCTGGGTTCGCGGTGCACAGGATGTTAGTTCACCCCTTGGCCACTTCTAGTGTTGATGGTTAGTAAGGGGTGGCGGCCAGATTAGTTGCCAATGCTCTTGTCACCTTTTACCAATGATTTATGGTGGTCTTCCATGGTTCCGGATCGCAACACTACATCCGGCCTACAAATTTAAAGGGTACTCTTGAGAAGGAAAAAAAAAAAAAGTCTGCTGAAAGATTATTTTTTTTTGGTGTTTTTCCTCTTTTTTTTGGGGGTTCCGCGGAAGATTTCTTTTTCCTAGCATGGATGAATTGGGTGAGCGTGTTGCTCATCTTGATGCTAAGGTTCATCGTATAGAGTCTTTTCTTGCACAGACTCCCCTTGCAGAGCCTAAGATTCCCGTTCCTGAATTTTTTTCAGGAGCTAGGTCGAGATTTTTGAGCTTCAAAAATAATTGTAAATTATTTTTTGACCTGTGCCCTAAGTCCTCAGGGAATCCCATACAGCAGGTCAAGATTGTCATCTCCCTACTGCGTGGTGACCCTCAGGACTGGGCCTTCTCTTTGGCGTCTGATGATCCGATTCTCAGTGATGTGGATTCCTTTTTTCAGGCCTTGGGATTATTATATGATGAACCCAATATTGTGGACCAAGCAGAAAAGGCCTTGTTGTCCTTAGCTCAGGGTCTGGATTCTGCAGAAACTTTTTGTCAGAAATTTCGAAAGTGGGCGGTCCTTACCAAATGGAATGATGACGCGCTTGCGGCTCTTTTTCGGAAGGGTATTGTTGATACTGTGAAGGATGTAATGGTAGGATTCCCCATTCCTTCTGGTCTAGATGCCTCTATGACCTTAGCCATTCAGATTGATAGGCAGTTACGTGAGCGCAGGAAGATACCTGCTGGTTTTGTGCCTGTGGAACAGCCTTTGGAGCCTATGGAGTGTGATAGGGTCCTTTCTAATGCTAGTCGGCAGGGGTTCAGACGGAAGAATAGACTGTGCTTCTATTGTGGAGACGCTTCTCATAATATCTCTGTCTGCCCTAAACGTGAAAGGAGATTGGCTGGTTCTGTTACTGTGGGTTCTTTGCAACCAAAGTTTCTTTTGTCTGTCACATTGATTTGCTCATTGTCTTCATTTTCTGCATTGGCCTTTGTGGACTCCCCTCTTTGTGGAGGGGCAGCGCTCAATTTGATAGATTTTGGGTTTGCTAGGGATTGTGGTTTCCCCATGGTTGCTTTGCAAACTCCTATTCCTTTAAGGGGCATTGATGCTACCCCTTTGGCAGAAAATAAACCCCAATTTTGGACCCAGGTGCCTATAAGAGTTGTACCAGCGCATCAGGAAACTTGTACATTTTTAGTATTGCATAATCTACAGGATACCTTGGTACTAGGATTTCCGTGGTTGCAGACCCATAATCCAGTTCTTGACTAGAGATCCTTGTCAGTAGCTAGTTGGGGTTGCCAAGGTGTGCATCAGGACCTTTCCGTGTCGTCCATGTCTGCTCAGGCAGTTGATGTTCCGGCCTTCTTGTCTGATTTCCGTAATGTATTTAATGACCAGGAATCTGATTCTCTGCCCCCACACCGGGACTGTGACTGTGCCATTGAGCTGGTGCCCGGTTGTAAATTTCCGAAGGGGCGGATTTTCAACTTGTCTGTGCCCGAACATGATGCCATGTGGTCATACATCAGGGAATCATTGGAGAAGGGGCACATTCGGCCCTCTTCTTCTCCTTTGGGTGCTGGCTTTTTCTTTGTTGCTAAGAAAGATGGTTCGTTGAGACCTTGTATTGATTACTGTCTTCTTAATAAAATTACGATCAAATATCAGTACCCTTTGCCTCTGATGTCTGATCTTTTCTCTAGAGTGAAGAGTGCCAAATGGTTTACGAAACTGGATCTTAAGGGTGCGTATAATCTCATCCGTATTAAGGAGGGTGATGAATGGAATACGGCTTTTAATACTCCTGAGGGGCATTTTGAGTACCTAGTGATGCCTTTTGGGCTCACTAATGCCCCCTCCGTCTTCCAGGCCTTCATGAATGATATTTTTCGGGATCTTATTGGTAAATTTTTGATTGTCTATTTGGATGACATCTTGATTTTTTGTGATGATTGGAACTCTCATGTTGGGCAAGTACGGGCTGTTTTTCAGATACTTAAGGATAATGCACTGTACGTTAAGGGGTCAAAGTGCCTCTTTGGGGTGCAAAGGATTTCCTTTTTGGGCTTCATCTTGTCTCCCTCCGCTATCGAAATAGACCCGGTTAAGGTTCAGGCTATTTACGACTGGGTGCAACCGACTTCTCTAAAATCCCTGCAGCAGTTTTTGGGGTTTGCTATTTTTTTTAAAAAAAGCTCATCATAGGACATTAGTATATATTCATAAAAAACTCACCAAAAATAAAGCCAACAGCCAAAGACTGGTCAGATAGTGGCAAAAGCACATGCAAGATGCATACGGCCCCCCATGATAAAGGTTGGAAGATCACAGGTGCAGAATGCCTATAAAACAACCACCCCCAGCCTATGACAACAGGAGGGGGAGGTTGCTGGCAAAAAACTGCACACAAATAAGATCTAATATAGGGCGTCAGTCACACAGATACGTGCAATGCACAGTGTCCAGGCAAAGCCTATTTATCACGCCCTTCTATTAGGTCAGGCGGGCTGCCCAGCACCTAGGTGCATTGGCACAATGGACAGACATCCCAGGGGACCGGCTGCATCCTGCAAAATTGTGCGATAATAAATGATAATAATTTATTATCAATTTTATCATTTATTATCGCACAATTTTGCAGGATGCAGCCGATCCCCTGGGATGTCTGTCCATTGTGCCAATGCACCTAGGTGCTGGGCAGCCCGCCTGACCTAATAGAAGGGCGTGATCAATAGGCTTTGCCTGGACACTGTGCATTGCACGTATCTGTGTGACTGACGCCCAATATTAGATCTTATTTGTGTGCAGTTTTTTGCCAGCAACCTCCCCCTCCTGTTGTAATAGGCTGGGGGTGGTTGTTTTATAGGCATTCTGCACCTGTGATCTTCCAACCTTTATCATGGGGGGCCGTATGCATCTTGCATGTGCTTTTGCCACTATCTGACCAGTCTTTGGCTGTTGGCTTTATTTTTGGTGAGTTTTTTATGAATATTTGCTATTTTTTACCGTAAATTTATAGCCAATTTTTCTGCCATTGTCAAACCTCTGACGGATTTGACCAAGCAGGGAGCTGATGCTGAGCATTGGACCCCCAGAGGCGATTGTGGCCTTCCAGGAGCTTAAGAGGCGATTCACTTCTGCCCTAGTTCTGCAGCAACCTGATGTGTCTCGCCCATTCAGGTTGAGATCGATGCCTCCGAGATCAGAGCAGGAGCTGTTCTGTCTCAACGAGACGCTACTTCGGGTAAACTTAAGCCCTGTGCCTTTTCCTCTCGGAAGTTTACTCCTTCTGAACGGAATTATGATGTGGGGAACCGGGAATTATTGGCTATGAAGTGGGCATTTGAAGAGTGGAGACATTGGTTGGAGGGGGCTAGACATCAAGTTGTGGTGCTTACAGACCACAAGAATCTTACCTATCTAGAATCTGCGAAGATGTTGAATCCTCGGCAGGCCAGGTGTGCTTTCTTTTTTACCCGGTTTAATTTTATGGTCTCTTTTTTGCCAGGCACCAAGAATGTTAAGGCCGATGTCCTTTCCAGGAGTTTCTGTGCTGACTCTTTGGAGGTTGTCGAGCCGTCTTCTATCCTGAATGATGGTGTAGTTCTCTCGGCCATTTCGCCTGATCTGCGGTTGGCACTGGCGGCATTTCAGAGGGATAAACCTGAGAGATGTCCTACGGGGAAACTGTTTGTCCCGGACCAATGGAGAGACCGAATTGTCTCTGAGGTTCATTGCTCTGCTTTGGCGGGTCATCCTGGCATTTTTGGTACTCAGGATCTTGTGTGCCGCTCTTTTTGGTGGCCTTCCCTGTCCTGGGATGTCCATAGTTTTGTGCAGTCATGTGGAGTTTGTTCTAGGTCCAAGCCCTGTTGTTCACGTTCTAGTGGTCTATTATTGCCTTTGCTGGTACCTAAGAGACCTTGGACACACATCTCTATGGGTTTTATATCAGAGCTTCCTGTCTCTCAGAAAATGACTGTGATTTGGGTGATCTGTGATAGATTCTCCAAGATGGTCTACTTGGTTCCCCTATCTAAGTTGCCGTCTTCATCAGAGTTGGTGCCTTTTGTTTTTCCAACATGTTGTTCATTTGCATGGTATTCCCGAAAACATTGTTTCTGACAGATGGGTGCAGTTTGTATCCAGATTTTGGAGGATTTTTTGTTCCAAATTGTGTGTTCAGCTGTCTTTCTCCTTGGCGTTTCATCCTCAGACCAACGATCAGACTGAAAGGGCTAACCAGACCCTGGAGACCTATTTACGGTGTTTTGTTTCTGCGGATCAGGATGACTGGGTTTCGTTTTTGCCTTTGGTTGAATTTGCCCTTAACAATAGAGCTAGCTCTACCACATTGGTGTCCCCATTTTTCTGCAATTTTGGGTATCACCCCAGGTTCTTCTCGGGGCAGCTTGAGGCGTCTGACTGTCCAGGGGTGGATTCGGTGGTAAACAGAATGCAGCAGATTTCGGGGCAGGTAGTGGATAAATTGTTTAAATCCCAAGAATCTGCCCAGAAATTTGCCAACCGGCGTCGGACTGTTGGTCCCCGGTTTAAAGTAGGGGACATGGTGTGGTTGTCCTCCAAAAAATTCCTATGAGAGTTCCATCTCCTAATTTTAAGCCCAGATTTATTGGACCTTATAAGATTTCGGAGATTATCAACCCTGTATCTTTCCGTTTGACTCTGCCTGTGTCGTTTAAGATTCACAATGTCTTCCATAAGTCCTTGTTGAAGAGACATGTGGAGCCTACAGTTCCTGCAGCAGCACCTCCTGACCCTGTTCTGGTACAAGGGGATGTGGAGTATGAGGTTGAAAAAATTCTGGATTCCCGTCGCAGTAGGCAAAAGCTTCAGTACCTGGTGAAATGGAAGGGTTATGGGCAGGAGGATAACTCTTGGGTTGTGGCTTCTGACATTCATGCGGACAGGTTGATTCGCGCCTTCTATCATGCTCATCCTGAGCGACCCGGTGGTGTTGGTAAGGGTTCGGTGACCCCTCCTCAAGGGGGGGTACTGTTGTAAATGTCAGTTATGCTTTGCTGCTGTGAGGCTCCCTCTTGTGGCCAGGAATGGTTTGGACAGAGACCAGGTGTGTTGAGCAATGGGCGTTAACATTGCTAACTCTCTGCCTATTTAAACCCTGGTCTGCTGGCAGGCTATGCTGGTTGTTTATATGCTGGATGTCAGTTGTTCTTTGTTCACCAGCCTGCTACATCCTGCTCCAGACCACATCTACCCCAGATAAATGCTTGGCTCTTTATTTGTTGTTTTGTTCTTTTTGCTATTATCTGAGTTTGTCATTTGCTGTGGTTTTTTTCAATTTATTTGCATGCAGGAATATTCCCTCTCAGTTGCTTAGCTGGGAAGCTCCCTGCAGCTATGTTTGAAGTATTGCTCCTATAAGTCCATGTGTTTGTTGCTTCTTGAATTTGTAATGGTTCCTGCTTTCTGTTCATTAGTATGACAAGAGCGCCTGGTATAGGACGGAGTTCAGATCTAGCGATCTGAGGGCTTTTTGTACTATCAGGTTTTTGGATTTTTGTAGGGTTTTTCTCTGGCCACCATCAGTCCCTTTCCTATCCTGTCCTATTTAGTCAGTAGGGCCTCACCTTTTGCTAATCCTATCATCTATCTGTGTATTGTGTTTTCCTATATCACCGCAGTCTTTGAATGTGGGGGGGCTTGCTATTTATCTATTTTCTGAGGCAGAGAGTTATTCATCTTTCCTTCCTTTAGGATAGCTAATTCTCCGGCTGGGTTCGCGGTGCACAGGATGTTAGTTCACCCCTCGGTTACTTCTAGTGTTAATGGTTAGTAAGGGGATGGCGGCCAGATTAGTTGCCAATGCTCTTGTCACCTTTTACCAATGATTTATGGTGGTCTTCCATGGTTCCGGATCACAATACTAGAGTCCATGTACCCCGTCGTGACTTGGTCCCAGCCTGGTGATGGTGCAAGGCCGCCGACTGTCCTCCTCGACAGATCCATGCCCCTTGCCACGATCCCCTGCGAGCGGGGGTCCAGCTCCTCTAGGCCCAGACCACCGTCCACCACCTAGATTACTCCTCAGGAGCCTGCTCCTGACCTCCTCTCACTTTCACTTCTCAAGCTCGTCTATCTCCTTCTGACACCCCTGACCTCTTCTCCAACCCCCCCAGGTGGGCGACCCTATTCCACTCAGGCCGTCCACTGGTGTGTTTGGTGAGTGTGGTGCAGGGTGTATCTAGGATTTGATTAGCTGATGTAAGCAACACCATGTGGTTAGGGACCCAAAACCAAGGAGGAGGTGGATATTGCACGGGAGGGCAGATTGTACAATACCCTGTGACGACCCAATAGTCCAGGGGCATCCCATTCCCCCTTGGTTAAACCTAGCTTGTCCTCGAGCTACAGGACTTCAGAGGTTTATTATTTTTTTTTTTCAAAACTGCAAAATAGAAAAGAATAACATTTTTAGATACAAGGTTCATCCCACATTAGGGAGGTTTGGCACTTAAACATTACAGTATTGGAGTTCATCAAATCAACAGTGTAATGCCACCGGTTATATTACTAGCGGAGGCTCAACCTGCTCTGTTGCAGCCTCTTTCTGCGACAGTCCAGTCCCAAAGTCCCGGATTCCATTAACCTACCACCCAAACAACCTGACCCGCTGCATACCTATTCGGGGGTCCGTGACCAGGTTAAGGTCCTGGGTGTTGCAAAAGACGACTCTGGTAGAAGTCCTGAGCAACCTGGTAGCCGTTGCTCATTGCACCAACCCCCACCGGGGCCTTTTGATGCTGTCTACCAGCACTGTGCCGTCCAAGGTCCTGATGGCCTTTTCCCTGGAATAAAGGGCGGAAAAAGGTTCAACAAGGAGGGTGGAGTCTAATTATAGCAGAACTTTCCTGTCACCTTCCATCAGGAACCCTTCAGCGGGTCCCTGACAGCCTCCTCCACCGAACACTGGAGAATGTTCAACAAAGGTGACAGACCACACAAACTTTAAAACTTGCAGGTTCTGGTCCCTTTAACGTCGGGCACCTCCTGGACACACTCTTGCAACGTGCCCTGGTAAACCACAGCGACAACTTATGGGTACCACCACATTCATGGTATCGACTGAGATCTCTTCATTCGAAGTGGACTCTGCTTCCACCTCCATTATCTCCAACGCCTGTAGTGCTTGTGATGACAGAGACATCCGACAGCCTTTTCTTCCAAAACGTGGCACCCGTGCAGATTCTGAGGTACTGGAATCAGAATCGCCTTCCTCCATCTCTTCCGGTTCTGAGTCCACGGTAACTGGGTTAATCTGATCAGAGGCCGCGGACTGGTCATCTCCATTTGGGGTCGAGGGATCCGCTGCCGGTGTTGCGGGCAGCGCCTCAGGGTCAGCCATGGCAGAGGGAGGAGGCGACGGCGGCAGGGTGCTTGCCATGAGCGGGGGTGGCTTGGATCCCACAGCCTCATCGGCCAGATTAGTGAAATCAACTGAGTAACCGCTTACTCGCTCCTCTCATGGGACTCCAATCTCACGGGTTTGCACCGACGCGGCCGTCCTCTGCATCTCGATCCATGTAGCCGCTCCGTGAGCTGTATCTTCTGCTGAGCAGCCGCGCTCCTCTGCCATCTTGACTCTGCACCGTTCAGGAACGTTATAGCAGAGTCCTTGTGTCCCTACTTCTCTTCCGCTGCTACATGCAGTCACACCCCCTCGGTTTTCGCTCACCACTCACTTTGGTGCTGTGGCCCTCTGGGAACTTCCGGTTCCGGGCTGACTCTCAGGATGAAGGGCGGGGCTTCTGATTTTTCTGGACCATTTTGAGTGGAAAGTCCTATCCCCCTCGTTGCGCTAGTTCCCCGATTTTGGAGTGCGTGGGAATGGCTCTTGAAGACTCTGTTTGCCTCAGGTAAATTGTCAGGTTGCATCCAGCATTATAGAATACTTCTGGCCACAGGGAATGATGGGAGGAAGTCACATGTCTTTCCACAGGTCCTGTAAGCTAGCATTGCGGCAGGTCCTTGCATTCCACTGCACAGCCTCTCAGGATTCTGCCATCCAGAAGAGATCGGTGTCGCTGGATGTGGTGTGTGTGATGCGATGTGTATGTGATCCGATGTTTGTGTGTGCGATCTGATTCTGTGTGTGTGTGTGTGTGAGATCTGATTGTGTGTGCAATCTGATTGTATAGGTGTGTGAGATCGGATGTGTGTGTGTGAGATCGGATGTGTGTGTGTGAGATTGGATGTGTGTGTTTGAGATCAGATGTGTGTGTTTGAGATCGGATGTGTGTGTTTGAGATCGGATGTGTGTGTGTGAGATCGGATGTGTGTGTGTGTGAGATCGGATGTGTGTGTGTGAGATCGGATGTGTGTGTGTGTGAGATCGGATGTGTGTGTGTGAGATCGGATGTGTGTGTGTGAGATCGGATGTGTGTGTGTGTGTGTGAGATCGGATGTGTGTGTGTGAGATCAGATGTGTGTGTGTGAGATCGGATGTGTGTGTGAGATCGGATTGTGTCTGTGTGAGATCAGATTGTGTGTGTGAGATTGGATTGTGTGTGTGTGAGAGCGGATATGTGTGTGTGAGAGATCTGATTGTGTGTGCGTGAGATTTGATTGTGTGTGTGAGATCGGATGTGTGTGTGAGATCGGATGTGTGTGGGTGTGAGATTACTGAAAGTCCTCTGCCCTTGCAACTGGTGATTGTGATTGCAGGTGACCGCTTTCTATAATTAAGTGTCTTGCAGTATCTGTAACTTTTTTAGCTGCATGGACACTTCATTATTGAACGGCGACTAGGGCTTATTTTCGGGAGAGGGCTTATATTTAAGCCTTGCTCCGAAAATGCTGAACATCCCCGCTAGGGCTTATTTCTGGGGGAGGTCTTAATTTTGGAAAAACACTGTAACTGTTGTTTTGATTTTATTTCATAAATCAATACATTTGAAAATAAGCAATTATGTATTTCATCTTTATCAGAGAAATGTGCTTCTTTCACCTGGATTCATCTTTCCCTCTCAATTCATTACAGTGCAAACAGATTTTCTTATTACTGAAATAGATATACAGTATATTGGTGCTTTTAACCCCTTAAGGACAATGCCAGTTTTGTACTTAATGCCCAGACCATTTTTTGCAATTCTGACCAGTATCACTTTATGAGGTTATAACTCTGGAGCGCTTCAACTGTAGCTGACATTTTGGAGATTTTACAACGTTGGGGTGCACTATTTACTTTTTTCTGACCACCGTTTTAAGATGGCGAAATGGCATAAGTACCCTTTTCTACCGCTGTTTTAATCCGTACAGCGGTCGTAAAGGGGCTAAAATGCTTTGGAGAATGGAGGTGAGAGGAGCAAAAGGCTCCTGTCACCACAGTTAAATTTCACCATAGAACTTTATGAGCTCAATGGGAGAATTTGTATTCACTGAAGGCAGATTTTACCTGTAAATTGAGAATTTTGAGAATGAAACATCAGTTCAGGAGAAAAAAAAGCAGATTTCTCTGATAATATACTACTATGTATTGTACTGTATAATATTGCTTATTTTTTACATTAGATTAAATGTAATTGTTTCATGATGTAACTAGTAATATTTATTTTTGACTATATTTTCTTTCTTAGAAAGTATTTATGTTATGTTCTTTATTGAGAAAGTCCAAATCCATATCCTGGTTTTTACATGAAATATGCTAATTTAGTTGTACATTTCCTTTGTTCCAGGTCTCTGTGCGTACATTGTAGGACAATATAAATGAAGAAAGCAGCTACACCTATCTGCAATGCCCAGACAGCTACACTTGAGAAGTCCAGAACAGCAACTCTGCCTTGATTATTTTGTCAACTGGCCAAATTTTTTACTTGGTTTGCTGTTTCAAAATAATGGTTCAAAAGGGAAAATAATGTATCGCTATGCTGCACGGTATATGTGCCAAGGAAAATGTGTTTTGCCTTGAAATGCATTCAGAGATTGCCAATAAAATATTCTTGTTGGCAAGATAAATCTTAGAAATTAAACAATACACCTTTTTCTGAAAGCCACACTGGTAAAATGATTTTTATTTTTACCATGATTGGAACTGTCTTCATGCTGCCAGCTAACTCGAGAAGGAATAAGAAACAATCTGAAAATATTCAACCCTGTGTTTTATTATGAGATTTTATGTCTTACTAAGATGGAACATCGAGGTGTACAGTACCTAACATACAAAGTGTTAAACTGCCAATTTCACTAATTACTTTGTTTTAAAGGCTGAATTCATAATCAAACAGAATACTAAATTCACTAACCTAAATCTGACAATACAACTATCTGTATAGAGCTCACGATGCCTTGTAAATAATGTATTTCTTGCTGCATATCATTCTTGGAGTCCATTCACACTGTGAGATACACAGCATTAAGCAATGACCAACTATTAACTTATGTGGCAGCCGGTAGTAGTTTATAGCCTTTTTACAAGGCTTGTTCTGTGCACACAGGTGGCCATTATTCTCAGCAGCGTATTACTGTTTACACAGGAGGATGTGCTGCCGAGATGATGATCTTTTGTACAAACCAACAATCTTTTCACCCGATAAACTTGCATTTTATTCATTCATAGGGTGATCGACAGCCCGTTATCATGGCACAATTATCAAGAACGAGCATTCCAAGGAAACCTTCATGATAATTGTCCAGTCTAAATTCATCTTTAGCTATCAGCCACCCTATATTACTATTGAGTCTGCAGGTTTACTTGCATCTTATACATGATTATTAGTTACATTTCATCTAGATATTAAAAGAATACATCTAAGGGTATGTGCGCACGTTGCTTTTTACCTGCTTTTTACCTGCTTTTTTGCTGCTTTTTCTTCTGCGCTGTTTAATGCCAAAATGGATGTGTTCTTCTATTCAAGCAAAGTCTATGGGAATTTGGGTTTCTTGTTCACACTATGTTGTTCAAAATGCTGCCTTTTTGTGGCAGAACTTTGGTCAAAAACTCAGCTTTGCAGTGCAAAACCCAAATGGCAAAAACAATTGACATGTTGCTTCTTTGAAAAGCTGAGTTTTTGACCAAAGTTCTGCCACAAAAAGGCAGCATTTTGAACAACATAGTGTGAACAAGAAACCCAAATTCCCATAGACTTTGCTTGAATAGAAGAACACATCCATTTTGGCATTAAACAGCGCAGAAGAAAAAGCAGCAAAAAAGCAGGTAAAAAGCAGGTAAAAAGCAACGTGCGCACATACCCTAATAATAAAAAATAATTGGGAAACTGACAAAGTTTTAAGAAACTGTCATCAAAAATGGATTTCCACTCTTACATTTTCAGTCATCTCCTTATCATCACAGGTAGGATAAAAATGACAAATAACTCCTATTTAAATCACACAGTATAGCACCATTCAATGAAACCAGTCACCACTGTTTTACATATTGAATTGTGTTATGGCTGTTTAGGCTTTTGTCCCCCAGTAAAAGCGTTACCTTTCTGGTAGAAATTGGATGTGTCAGTTATGAGAATTTTAACCTAGAAGCAAAATGCAAATCAGACTGGAATTTCATGGGGGCCATCAATGGAAGTCGTAGGCTATGTGCCCTGACTCAACCCCAGCGTACTTCCAGCCTATCAGTAGTTTTTTTTTTTTATTGGAGCACAACCTGCTATACAGCCATACCACTAATTACATATGTAAAAATGTACTGACAGGTTCCTTTCAACAGTACATAATGGTCGCAACTCACCTCCTCCACCTTCCTGTGCCATGACCTCTGCACAGATCATACAGCATGTCTAGAAAATCCTACAGATGTGAATTAATATATCAAGACTGTTATTGGTTATGGTCCGTGTTCCTTGTATACAGCTAAATATTGCTAACAGCTGCCTTGGCAATATGGTGGCCCCCACAAACATGTAGATAAATCAGAATAAAATACTCAACAATAAAAAAAGAAAAGATTAGAAGAACAAAAGAGTTTAGATAGAAATCACTTAACTGACATTTTATCACCATTATGAGCACTGCTGTAAAGTGATACAGTTGTGCATAGTAATGGTAAGCTTAAAGAATACCCATAGGTTTTATTTTTCCCAATATCAATATCACACATGGAAAGAAGCAACTTTGTTATAGAGCTTACCTGAGAAATTTGATTATTTTGCCCCCTGGATTGATCATGCTTTCTCATTTTATGGGTTGAATCTGTGTTTAGTGAAGACACATTTTCCATTACTGAGCAGAGAGATGATAGTTGGTGCTCTGAAAAGTCTATGACAGGGAGGAGGTGCTAGAGACAGACAGAGATTCTGCTGCAAGTTCTCCTGAGAGGACAGGTATAGTTAACAGAGAACTTTATGGTGACCACCTGTCATCTCCTATCTCAGTAATGGTTAAGGCTATATACACTGAAGACAAATTGAGAATATCAAGAATGAATGATCAGTCCAGGAAGAGCAAGATGCAGATTTCACTAATAAGATATATTACAAATATCTTATTTTCATATGGACTTTTGATTTATGGGGAAAAAATATCAAACAATAGTTACTCTTTAGGTTCCCTTCAACATTACATTAAAAGTAGGGAAAAACTTTTCATTTTGCCTAGGGTGGGGCAATAAAAAAAAACCCAATCCCATACTCTCGTCCCCAGCCTGTCTCAGGGTCTCAACATCTGTAACTGCTGCAGTCAATCGACTTCTTCCAGTCAGACAGGCAAACTGCTGTATTCTGTATGGTGAGGCCCCTCAGACTGGGGGTGGACACAGTAGCGATTGTGGAGGAGGTTTGGGATGTGAATATAGGATATTTTACAATAATTTTTACATTGTGGATAACCCCATTAATAAGATTAATTTAGCTTTATCACCATGGAAAGATGCAGACAGAACCAGCAATGCCAACCCGTACTTTAGTGACAAACTTACATGTGCAGCCTGGCAATACACACAAAGAGGCAACAGAATATTACTTCATTGATATTCCCTAAACTATGGAAGGAGAAGATTTTTAAAAAAAAAAAAAAAAAAAAAAAACTACATTGTCCTTTTTAAAAATTGTATTTGATGATAATCAAAAAGATAACCTTACAATGGGCACTACGGGCTATAAAATGCGATATACATCAGTTGAGCCTGCTGATTTCAGTGGGCCAGGGCCACCATTTTATGTGTATGGAGGCCTCCTTACATCAAGGGAGATAAGGATTCTGCATGTGTATGGGTAAGATGGCTGTCGGATGACCTCTAGTGTGTATGGCCTTAGTCAAGAAATCCTACCTCAGATCTTGAAAGCCGAAAACAAACCTTAGAGACCATCAGAGCCATCTCATGCTTTCATTATCCCCTAAAAAATTACTCTGTGAATACTATAACACAACCCATGAATTAGGATTTTTACATTTTTGTCTCTTGGTGACAAAACTACAATTTGTGATTTTGTTTTGCAGTGGTGAGGAAACCTATGAATGGTTTAAAACTATCAGACTAAATATTATTGCTAATTTCTGGCAAGCTTCAAAATTGGATGTGGAAGAGGGAAAACGTCCTTTTTTAGTTTGCAGAATTTGTTCTTCATGGTATTTTGTATTAGTGAAAATGAAGGTCAAATGGAATGACTGTCAACTTTCTATTTCCAGTTAAGAATCGTTTTTCTATTCATCTTTTTGTTCTTGGTTTTGTGAAATGTTGTTTTACCATAGAGAGAATTATCTGCAAGAATATGACTTTTTTGAAGGTTAACAGTAAAATAATTTCTTGCAGAAGAACTAGCCATTTGGTAAAACTTTGTTGATTGAACTAAGATAAATAAATGGTCCCATAAACCACACATTGTATTACATTCAGATAATAGGAATCAAATATCTTTTTGAGATCAATACAGATAAATTATATTACTACAACCTCGTAAGTGTAGTAACATTTTGGGTGTATAAAATATTGTGCAATCACTTGTAAATATTCACTAGACCTTGAATTGTCTTGCTGTTTTTTTTTTTAATAGCTAAAAGATACAACATTAAAATAATAAAATATAGTAATGCTTCTATATCAGGTAATTCTGGGATGATTTTTCCCTCAGAGCCTACTTACATTACACCTGTTTTTTAATCCATTCATGGCTTGTCCTTTTGTCTCTTATTGTAAACGTTACTATTTATTTTAGATCTGACCCCATAGCCTCAAATTTAAGGCTTGACCTGTTTTAGTTACTTTTCTTCTGGATGGCAAAGCAACTAGATTTTCTGTAATGAAGTACTCCTAAGCAGGACAGTGTTGTTAAACCATTGATTCTCATCACGAGGGGTTTGTACTGTATGTAGGTTATCTATGATCTTTAAACATTCCAACATGCACCCTTTCCTAGTTCTGCCTCCTCCGTTCTGGGTGTATGGCTTTTCCTGCAACGGGGCAGTAGTGCAGATGAAAGACAGCAAGTACAAGACATCTTAATGGAGTTTTCCACTACTAATGTTACTCTCTTTTATTTTTCCTAATTATTCCTAACTAACATTTTCCAAATATACTTCTACCTACCCTGCTCATGTAAGCTAATCGCTGTGAGGTGTGTATATTCTTATGTGGATGTTCTGGCTTTGATCCTTCAGGTCTGGAGACTGAATCGGACAAAAAGGAGCAGGGGATGTCACTGGTGGGGGTGTGGCTGCCTCTCTGAGTGACAGCAGTCTTGGAGCGCATGCTTAGATCACATTTCACTCTCCTTTCAGCCTGGTTTACAGTGCAGTGCTTTCTTGTGACATGCGCCGCAATGTACCTATAACCCTGTAATATACTATCTAATGATCGGCACATTGCAGTGCTTGTCAAATGATAGTACCACACTGTAAAGCAGGCTGAGAGGAGAGTGAAGTCTGATCTAGGCATGCGTGTTCAGGCTGCTGTCACTCACAGAGAGGCAGCCCTGCCCTCCCCCACCAGTGGAAGGATCAAAGCTAGAACATAAATAAACAGAGAGATCAGCTTACAGGAGAAGGGTAGGTAGCAGAAGTATATTGTGATAGTGTTAGGTAAGAATAGTTAGGACAAATGAAAGGAGATCACATTATTATTGGAAAAAACCTCTTTAAGACCTCTCAGCTCATGCATTTGTGGATGCTTTTATGTTGTAATCACCTCCTGCACAAGAACTCTACAACCTACCTTCCTTTATCAGGACTACTGATACCCTGCACACTTTGTGCAGATGTGACCATATTACACATGTACATTCCATTCCAATTCCTGCCCATATGGCAACAATATTTTTGAAACTAGAGGACTCCTTAAAATAAGTCCACAAAGAAGTGCAGTTATCTGATTTATATATCAATCACCCGAATTATCCTAGTATTATAAAAGACACATGCCTAAAGACACATATGATTTATGTGATATATATTTGTACATGTTGAGCATAATGGTGAAGGAAAATGAAGTATCTCATATCTTGTGATATGACTTGCTGACTCCTGGTTTGTTCTTTATTCTTAAAGTCTTTAGTCAAATAGCAATCCTCAATTTAGAGGGGAGCCACATATATATATATATATATATATATTACAATAGCAAATATTAAGAGGCTAAAATGTAACTTTTATTACTAATGTTCATAAAAACGTAGGTTAGGTATATGAGTAACTAAAAGCTCCTTGGTTCACTGTAGCTAGTTCGGGCAATGACCATGTGATATTAGTTATGTTAGCCAAGAAAGCCTATAATATATAACAAAATTATCAAAAAAAACAACTAAACAAACAAAAATATTGAGTATGACTATTTGACCTAGATAATGGACAGTGGTCTAATAGGTGAACAAAAAAATAATCAAAACAACTCAATATAAACAACCTAAATACTATATCATGGTCCTAAGCAAAAGATCACACAGTAGTCACAGATAATATAGATGAGAAAACAGGAACAATCTCAACCATTTTTTGGAAGCTTGAGGTACATCAAAGTCTCCTATGTACAGGTCTTTCCGTTTTCAGACCATCATTGACCCTATATATCCCTAGGAGAACTAGCTTCATCTGTCACCCCAATAGCTTACACCCTAACAAGGGCAGACCACATCTAACCCTCTCTTGGAACCCCTATAACATTCCTAGCCTATTCCCGACGCATTTCATCACCCTTGAATCATCAGGGGACGCCGGTGTTTCAATAGAGGTAAGAGGTCCTGTGCCCAAGCTCCCAGAAAGAACTGTGGAGTCTGCCCTTGTTAGGACGGAAGCTATTGGGGTGACAGATGAAGCTAGTTCTCCTAGGGATATATAGGGTCAGTGATGGTTTGAAAACGGAAAGACCCATACAGAGGAGACTTTGATGTGCCCCAAGCTTCAAAGAATGGGTCAGATTGTTCCTGTTTTCTCATCTATATTATCTGTGAATACTGTGGGTTCTTTTGCTTAGGACCATGATATAGTATTTTGGTTGTTTATATTGAGTTTTTTTGATTATTTTTTTGTTCACCTGTTGGACCACTGTCCATTATCTAGGTCAAATAGTCATGCTCAATATTTTTGCTTGTTTTGTTGTGTTTTTTTGATAATTTTGTTATATATTATAGGCTTGCTCGGCTAACATAATTAATATCACATGGTCATTGCTCGAACTAGCTTCGGGGAACCAAGGAGCTTTTGGTTACTCATCTACCTAATCTAGGTTTTTATGAACATTAGTAATAAAAGTTACATTTTACCCTCTTAATATTTGTTTTTGTATTTATTCTTAAAGTCTTTGTAGTAAATGATAAGGGAATCTAATATATCCAGACTGAATTATTTTATAAGTTAAAACTGCACCAATGTAGTAATGCTGAGTTTGTCAATCGGCAAACAACATCATGATATCACGTGGTTTTATATAGGGCTGCAGGAAAACCTACTTACTTTCCTTAAGCCAGTAAGTTTTAAAGAAGCACTCCCATCAGTTATTTTATTTTCTTAAACTGTGTATGTATTAGTGCAGTGTTAATGTGTTATTATACTTACTGATCGCTGTCTTCTCCGGTATCCAGGGGTGTTCCTCTTCTAAGTCACATGACAGTGATTCAGACAACTCACCGGATCACGCTGTGCTCTATGTGACCCAATGGAAACATATGGAGTCTCATTTTGGCACTGTATAGACTTAGGCCCTGTGTGCACGCTGCGTTTTTTGCCGTGGATTTGGCCCGTATTTGCTGCATGAATTGCTGCAGAAAATGTTCACAACCTTTCTTCAGTCATTCCCCAGCAAAACATATGGTAAAAAAAATGCTGTGCGCACACTGTGTTTTTTTTCCCCTGCAGGTTTTGCTGCAGCATTTCTCGAGAAAAAAAATGAGCATGTCACTTCTTTTCTGCAGGTACCTGCGGTTTTTGCCATAGATAATGGTAAAAAAACGCAGGTACCAACCCGCGGAAAAAAACGTGGCAAACCGCAGCAAAAACGCGTGTGCGGTTTTACCGCGTTTTTTGCCGCAGATGCGGTATTCTGCCAGAGGGTGCGGATTTTTCTTAAGAAAAGTCCATTTTCTAGTGCGCACAGAGCCTTTAAAAGTCACTTCTGGGTCACACAGAGCGTGGCGTGATCCAGTGAGTCTGAATCACTCTCATGTGACTTAGACGAGGAACAGCCCTGGTGCTGAAGACAGTGATTGGTGACTATATTTGCACCTCACACTACACTAACATTTACACAAGTTTAGGGAATAAAATAAAAAGAGAGATGACTTCTTTAAAGGCTTCCAAGAGTTTAGTGAGGAACTTGGCAATGCTGTATCTGAGTAATAAGTAATGTGTGTTACTTAAAACGGTTTGTTGATGACTATGTAATAGCCAGTGTTATAGATGCAGTAAGACAATGGTATTAGGTATACTATCTATAGGATGCACAGTCTACTTTTATAAGTGCACAGTACTTAGTGGCATGTCCTCCTCAGAGAGCTTTCATATAGCTCAGGCTGTCTTCTCAGAAATTCTGAGCAATTTGAAGGAGCGTGCACTAGAATTCATCACCGCTGTAGTAAGGTGTTGAAGTAGTGTTTTCTCCCGTTATATATTGGAACATTTTAATGCTGAACTGACAGTAAAAAATTGCCAGCAGCACAATACAGACAAGACATAGAGATGAGGGTGACAAATTTGTTTTATGAAATAATAACTAAGACTAGAATTCTCTGCTAGCAAAAAATGTACTCCCAGTATTTAAAGAAGCAAGCACTCCCATTACAATGTATGTTAGCTAAACCTAGATGAATGTATATGTATTGTAGGTGTCTTCTCTGATTTCCAACCCAGCTTCAGTCCTCTTCTGTGTCACAACTAGTCCAACTTGCCGACTCATACTGTGGGTTATGTCGTTATTACAGTGTAGGAATATGTGTGATGCAGAGAGTTGGATATAGTCATGTGACTCAAAAGAGGACCGTAGAGGACTGTACACCGGAGAAGACAGCACTTAGTGAGTATACTAATACACCTACACTACACTACGTATGCATTCACACTTTTGTACCCATGAAAATGTAATGGTACAGCTTCTTTAAATGAGCCAACAACTATCAGAGAATCACTGCTTCCTTCAGAGTGACGGACATACAATTCTGAAGCCTCGGCAATACTAAATCATTCTATGAGTATTAATGTTGCTGCAGAGCAGGTCAATCACTCTAGGGAGCAGATTTCATCACCTGCCTATGTAGGGCCTCTGCGGCTCTGTACAAAGAGCTATAAGGCAATCTATGTCCTCTGTACACATTGTATTATAAGGTTTTCTCCTCAAGAAGCAATGCTTTTATTGAAGCAAACCTCTGTATTATGTCACATTGCATCATTTTTTCTTGTTGAATTATAACAGCGCTCCTCCGCCCCCTAAAACAATACCTCTATATGAAATGTTACATATAGGAAGATAAAATACGCCTCATAGCAATCTATAGGTGGTGTATTACAGTTCCATAAATACAGATGTGATTTTCCTTATTTTGTCTCTAAACCAACATGTCCTGAAATGATCAATGCCTTTATGGATGTAGCTTCTCAGCCATACTTTTTTTTTCTGGATTAATATGTGACAGATTCAATAAAAAAAAAAATTATTGGAATGGGCAAGATTGTATTGATATGGTATTATGGCAAATTGTATAACAAAGAGTAACTGTACAGTCATTTTTTTTTTGCACTATTGTGTTCTGCATGGAAAATTATGAAACATTATAATTCACTTTATTAGACAATTTGACCAAAGGTGAATCCAAAAACATAGATTTCCACAAGCTTTTCTCATTGATGTGCAACATATGGGCTCCGTGTCTATGTACTTGGCATACAGATAGATATTCTGTTTGGGAATGGAGGTGACACCTCAGGAGCATCCTTGCTCCTGGGGGAGGTAATGCCCCTGCGTACAGACCCCGCTTAGCTCTATGTCTCCTGTTCTTTGTATATGGCACCACGTGTGAAAGATGTCGACACAGCAGCAAGAGAGGAGTACTGGATATATGAAAGACGTGCTCCTCTTCTGTTATACCAGGATAATAGTAATAATGAACATGAAAGAAGCCAAATCACCCAATGAATTGAATTACATTTCATGAATTTTCATGCTGGAAATAATAATGAAAAACTAAGAGTTCAGTTACTTTTTAATTCAATTAAGTCATCTGTAGCTCCAATTTACTTGTATGCATGAGTCTTCAACACAATTAGACATATTTCCTGTTGGGGCCTTTATTATACCTGGTTCTTATGATTTTAAGGTTAATGGCCTTATCAAGCAATGGTTAAGGCGCTCCAGACGGGGAATGGTGTCAAGAGAAGATGAATAGTGCCAGCTGATGGGGAAGCGCCAGCAAACCTTGTAGTGTTCTCTATTGTACACTAAACTATCCTCATAAAAGCGCTGTGATCCAATAAATCAAAAGCGATTGAAAAATACAATTTCTAATGAATTACATATGTCAAAATGCATTTGACCGTGCTGCTCCATAATAAACATTGTATAGCCCAATATACCAAGTATGATGTGCTGCTTAAAAAAGTAATAACCCATGGCAAAGTAGACATTACAAGAAGTGCTCCTGACCTAAGGATGTGTTCATGCAGTCTATTTAACTGTACATCTGTTTAATCACTGCTAATATAGACTGTATGTTACACTAGGAATTGGTTAACAGTATTTGCTGTCGTTAGCTGTATTAATCCACTGACCGAGATGTGTATATTTAAATGCATAATTAAAATTATAACTTAAATGTTAATATGACTTATTTTTGTTAAACTAAGAAACTAGAAATTTAGATCTGAAAATATCTATAAACATATATTATATATATTTTTATGCAATTATTTCTTAAAGATTATTTTTAGATCTAATATCTGTACTGGAAAAGTTGTAAACTGGAAAAAGAATGTATGAGCCAAATATAGGAAATAAATGTCTTCTGAATTGTGCCACAAATAAAGGAATCAGAAACAAATCAGTGATTTGTTTTTATTTTTTACTATAATAAGGTATAATAGAATTTTGTGCATTAATAGAACAAAGAATATTACAGTACTGGACTAAAATGCTGCATGGTGGAAGGACAGCTGCCAAGTACATTATCTTCTCTGCAAAGACAAACCTGCGTTGGAGCAGCTAGACATGTCATTTATTGGAAAGCTCTGTATTAACAGGTAATGCTGGTATATTGCACACATATCCGGCATGGATGGCTGCCAAGTTGGCTGTTATCCACAGCATTTTAGATTAACGTTAGGCATGTTATTCTACAATTAATATTATTAAATGCACACAAGATTATAAGATTCTAGTCAACTTCAAAGACAACAATAAACATGTGCATCTCAATAAGTTAGAATATCCTCAAAAAATAATTTATTTAAGTAATTCAATACAAATAGGGAAACACATATATTATATAGAGTCATTACACACACAGTGATCTATTTCAAGTGTTTATTTCTGTTAATGTTGAGGATTATGGCTTACAGCCGATGAAAACCGAAAAGTCATTATCTCAGAAAATTAGAATAATTCCCACAAAACACCTATAAAGGTGTTATAAAGTCAGTCATTAACATACTCCACAAGGATGGTAAATCACAAAGAGTCATTGTTAAAGAAGCTGGCTGCTCACAGAGTGCTGTATCCAAGCATATTAATGGAATGTTGAGTGGAAGAAAAAAGTGTGGTAGAAAAAGGTGGACATGCAACTGGGATAACCGCAGCCTTGATAGGATTGTTAAGAAAAGGCCATTAACAAATTTGAGGGAGATTCACAAGGGGGTGGACTGCTGCTGGAGTCAGTGCTTCAAGAGGCACCACACACAGACGTATCCAGGACATGTGCTACAACTGTCATATTCCTTGTGTCAAGCCACTCATGACTAATAGACAGCACCAGAAGCGTCTTACCTGGGCCAAGGAAAAAAAGAACTGGACTGTTGCTCCGTGGTCCAAGGTGGAAATTTTACAGCACTTCATGCTTCCAGCAAGACTTGGTGTAGTGGCCCGGTCCAGATTGTGTCTGTTTCTTTAAGTACATTTACTTATATGTAATATTATGTTATATGTTATAAGTAAAGCATTTTTCATTTGCTGTGTTCTAGCACCATCTACTGGCGAAAACTGTAAGAATCTGAAGTGTGCATTGGGTGTTTTCCTCTTGGCCAGTTCTTGGTCACATGGCTCAATAGGTGGAGCTATTCCCCAGCCTCTGTCTGGAAAGAACTGGAATGTTCTGCTTCTGGCTGAGTCTCCTCTGAGGGAAGACATTATGTAGAGTTTCTCTTCACCACAAGACTCCTGCTAGGCCCGAGACCTAGAATTTCACCATTTACTGATTTTTACAGCCAATATACTGAAGGCTTCCTATCCTGAATCCTCACTGGCCAGATATACATCTCTTCAGACAGTAGGGCATACTGAGTATATACCAGACCCTACTGCACGCAGATTGGGGAAGTTTGATGGTCTCCCACCCCACTGCAATATTAGTGTCTTGCATGCAATTGTCCACGCACCAGCCGTCCGGTCCCCGAAGCGCGCTGGGAAACTTTCTACATTTGCTTACAAGTACTGCATGTGTCTTAACTAGCAGTGAATTCAACCCCAGGACTCCAGGTCTGTACAATCTTATTACTGTATCATATCTACCCTCTAAGCTCAAGAGACTCTGAACCTGCTAAAAGCATACCAGAATTAAATCTGAAACAAATCATGCTCTTAAAAGTTCCAGAACCCTAATTGCACTTCAGCATTCAACTCCAAGCTGTATTTGCCATGGCCTACCCACAAAAGACTGAAACATACAGTATATTCTGTGTTGTTTTCCTTTGTTCCCGCTGTATTAAAGCAACTGTTATCCCCAAGACCGTGTCTGTGAACTGTCCATCAGCTGTGGATACTGTGTGGGGGTGGATAGCAGGGAACATCAGGGCCTGGTAGACCACCCAGGGAACACGGCCCCTGCAACCTCGTGCCAGAACAGCAACTGTATAAAAATTAAACAAGGGAGCGCATGTGAAGGTTCTGGGAGATAGCGGTGAGGAGGAGAAAAGGAATCTGCTCACCTGATGTGGTTGTACAGCCCTCGCACAACCACGGTATAAGGCGGGAGTGTGGTGTCAGAGCTCTTTTAACCTGTTAGCCTACGATGTCCATCCAGGGAAGCAAATTCCTGAAGAGCTGGTCACATGACAGATCACTGGGCGTCTCTGGTAATCTGACCTCCGTATCAAGCAGCTCTTGCCATGAACCCACAGGGGGGGAAGATCAGCAGTAAAGTATAGAAACACGGTCTGATAGAGCGCTAAGGAGGCCACAGTATTAGAAAACAATAAATTCTAAAAAAAATAATCTATCAGCCACAACGCGTTTAGATATACACAATATCTTCATCAGGTGGATATATCCACCTGATGAAGATATTGTGTATATCGAAACGCGTTGTGGCTGATAGAAAACAATAAATTCTAAAAAAATTAATCTAATACTGTGGCCTCCTTAGCGCTCTATCAGACCGTGTTTCTTTACTTTAGAACAGCAACTGTGACATATAGAACATTTGAGGTCCTCTGTCCCTGGTCCCTTACATTGGCACCTGCCGACACTGTCAAAAGTACCAATGCCTGGTTTAATAACTACAGTATCACTGTGCTTGATTGGCCAGTAAACTCGCCTGACCTAAACATCATAGAGAATCTATGGGGTATTGTCAAGAGGAAGACGGGAGACACCAGACCCAACAATGCAGACAAGCTCAAGACTGCTAGCAAAGCAACCTGGGCTTCAATAACACCTCAGCAGTGCCACAAGCTGATAGCCTCCATGCCACACCGCATTGATGCAGCAATGCAAAGAGAGCCCGGACCAAGTATTGAGGCATTTACTGTACAGACTTTTCAGTAGGCACCAACATTTCTGAGTTTAAAATCATTTTTTCAGTTATGATATTCTAATTTTCTAAGATAATGAGTTTTGGGTTTTCATTGGCTGTAAGTCATAATCATCAACACTAACAGAAATAAAGACTTGAAATAGATTACTCTGTGTGTAATGACTCTATATGCGTTTTCCTTTTTGTATTGAATCACTGAAATAAATTAACTTTTTGCGAATATTCTAATTTATTGAGATACACTTGCATGTATTTATATTATTATTATTGTATATATTATGTATGTATGTGTATGCACTTGTATTTGCCAATTTGTGATGTTTATTATTTAAAAAAAAGCAAAAAAAGCGCATTCAAAATGCTTCATTGTTTTGTAGTAATTTTATAAGATTACTACTATTTACAATCTACTTCTATGTATCAGTATTATTTGTTTGTGGACTCAAAAGTCTGTGATGCAACTTCCAGTATACCAAAGTCTCAAACTGATATCAGCAGAGTCTGTGGCTCATAGTTTTAGCTGTTGTCTGCAGTGATGTAGGTTGTGGGTTTGATCCCGTGGAGACCAGAGCTCAAGGAGTAATTGTTTTTTGTAGTTTCATAGGGACAAAAAAAATCTTACTTTTTCTTCACATCTAGAATATAGGGAGATATAAATACACTGCTATGTACAGATCTATCTCTGTGTACTAGTATAATCTGCCTGTAGACTCACTGTCTCCAATGCAGCTAAAGTATACCAAATTCTCTAATGCAGATCAATGTAGGCTGTGGCTCATGGCTTTAGTAAGAGCCTGCTATGATAAAGGTTGTGAGTTGGATTCCTGGGGAAACTGTATAAGAAGTGAAATGTTTATATCATTAACTGTAAATCTGTTCAGAGTAGAAATGGTGACATCACCCCTTAAAGAGGAGGAGCCACTGAGCTATGGGGAGAAGAAAGTGAAAGAAAATCAGCTGGACAAATTCTGGAATATAGGGACACTGGTGAACCTTCAAATGAGAACGGTCCTGCTGAATCCAGAACGGAGAGCTACAAAATGAAACAAAAGTGAGTACACCCCCCTCACATTTGTAAATATTTTATTGTATCTTTCCATTGGACAGCACTGAAGATCTGACCCTGTGATACAATGTAGGGTACTCAGTGTACAGCTTGTATAACAGTGTAAATTTGGTGCTGTCTGAATATCTCAACATATAGCCATTAATGTCTAAACCAACTCACTTTTGTTGCCAGCGGTTTAGACATTAATGGCTGTGTGTTGAGATATTTTGAGGGCACCAAATTTGCACTGTTACACAAGCTGTTCACTGACTACTCTACATTGTATCAAATTGTCAGACCGTCAGTGCTGTGCAATGAAAAGATATAAAAAATGTACAAAAATGTGAGGGGTGTACTCAATTTTGTACCATACTGTATGTAACAGCCCCAACTGAGCTATAACAAATAACAGTAGTTACTAATGATGAGCAAGCATGCTTGTCACTGCTCGATACTCAATTGAGCATCAGGGTGCTAGGGTACTCGGCTTCTGGTGCCTGGAAGTGTCATTTGTAAACAATTTGACACAAAGAGACAGCTCCCTTCAGTGAATGATGGCTTCTTACAGTCTTTGAATGGCTCTCACTGCGAGTAAAAAGTAATGTGTTCAGATGCTGTGTGCAATTAAAAAAAAAAAAAAACCACCCACACTACCCTAGAAATGCTCTCTTTATAGCTGGCTGTATGTGGGCAAAGAGCCAAACTGACCAATAGTTGATTTCCATTTTACGCGTTACTTGACCTGAGCCTGTCAGAGCGTCCACCCTGCTTGACTTGAGTAAAGAGCACTCCAGCACTTTTAGGCTCGGTCATCATTAATCGTTACACTTTAACCCCTTCAGCCCCGAGGCACTTTCCGTTTTTGTGTTTTTGTTTTTTGCTCCCCTTCTTCCGAGAGCCGTAACTTTTTTATTTTTCCATCAATCTTGCCATATGAGGGCTTGTTTTTTGCGGGACAAGTTGTACTTTAAAATGAACCCATAAGTTTTACCACATGGTGTACTGGAAAACAGCAAAAAAATTCCAAGTGTGGGAAAAACTGCAAAAAAAGTGTGATGGCACAATAGTTTTTGGAATGTTTTATTCACAGTGTTCACTATATGGTAAAACTGATGTGTGGGTATGATGCCTGTGGTCGGTGCGAGTTTGTAGACACCAAACATGTATAGGTTTACTTGTATCTAAGGGGTTAAAAAAATTCACAAGCTTGTCCAATAAAAGTGGCGCACGTTTTGCGCCATTTTCCGAAACACGTAGCATTCTCATTTTTTGGGATCTATGGCTCGTTTCTAATGGTACCATTTTTGCGCAGATGCTACGTTTTGATCGCCTGTTATTGCATTTTGCGTAAAACTTGCGGCAACCAAAAAACTTAATTTTGGCGTTTGGAATTTTTTTGCCACAACTCCGTTTACCAATCAGATTAATTGATTTTATATTTTGATAGATCGGCATTTCTGAACGTGGCGATACCAAATATGTGTATATTTATTTATTTTTTAACCCTTTAATTTTCAATGGGGGGAAAGGGGGATGATTTGAACTTTTAGGTTTTTGTTTTTTTTTTATTTTTTAAAACTTTTTTTTTACTTTTTTTTTTTTATTTTACTAGTCCCCCTAGGGGGCTATAGCGATCAGCAATCCGATCGCTCTTATCTATCTGCTGATCACAGCTCTACAGCTGTAAGCAGCAGATTCAGTCACTTTCTGTTTCTCTCTGCTCTCGGCCGAGGGAAAACGAAAGTGAAACTTCATAGCTGCAGGCGTCATCACATGACCCTGTGCTACGATGGCAACCACCGAAAGTCACGTGATCACGCACATGACTTCCGGTGGGGGCGGCGGTAAGTTAAAAACATGGCCGCGTGCATATAGATCTTGCTGCCAGACTTTGGCAGCGAGATTTAAGGGGTTAAATGTTGCGAGTGGAAGCGATTCCACTCGCAACATGCAGGCACACATGTCAGCTGTTGAAAACAGTTGATATGTGTGCCGACCGCCGTCGCCTGCCCGCGACAGGGGGCGGGGCATAACGGGACACGCTCCATGATGGATATATCTGTCCATGGTCGTGAAGGGGTTAAATCAAAAAGTGCTAAAAAATCTTGCTCCATTTCTTAATAACAACTCCAATAGAGCATAAATATTCAAGGTGCTCATGATGTTAACTGGAGTCATTGCTGTTAAAGGGAATCTGTCAGCAGGTTTTTACTACTTCATCTGAGAGCAGCATCTTCAAAATATAACGGACATGAGTCAGTATCAAATTATGCATATTTTTATTTTTTTATTCAACAACAAAATATTTCTTTTCCAAAAAATATATATTATAAAATATTGTGCTCAATATTATAGTAGATTGATCCCAGTAAAAAACAGTAAACACAGAACTAAAGCTAGTCCATGGGGTCCATTTTATAACACTGTTCAAACCATAACCACATATAAGTGAACACAGGGGATATCACTTATGGAGCTCCCAGCACTTCCTGAATCAAACAATGGTAGCAGTGAAAGAAACACCTTAGATTAAATCTCCAAGTGTTATTTTTATATATAAAGTTATCTAATTGCCCACATAAATGGTATTTAAACATTCACAGCGCCAGTGGATGAACAGGAGTGTTTCAGATTATAGCCCTAATCCCCTGCTGTTCATTTTATATCCCGAACAATGGCCTGCGCGCTGCGCATATGTCACCTCAATCCCAGATGGAAAAGGGAGTGGAATCAAAGGAAACCCTCTGTCTCCAGGGTGTCAGGTGCACAGCACACACAGCCCAAGCCAGGTCATTAATACGATCAGTACATAATAACACTCATATGCAGAAACCGATCAAGCAGTTTGACAGATTAAATTCAATAAGTTTGTTTAGTTACCCATAGTGGGAGTGGACCACCTGGACAGCTCCCCGACACGTGTTTCGCAGTCCGCTTTCTCAAGGGGGCGTGGTATTTGGGCGCTCCCTCCCTGTCTTAAATGCGGTGCCACATAACACCATGTGATATCACCCAGCCAATCCATCACGCTGTATCTCCGGCGTACAAGCGTCAATACAAATCATGCCGTATGTAAGTAATCCATTGGGTGGGGGAGGTCACATGGTGGTGATGAAGGTAACGTCATCACTCGTGCATGCTGGGTAGAGCAATGCGCGCCACATCCGCCAACCACGCCAGCCGGGGCATGCGCAGGAGAGAGTCCTACCTCCCATCCCTTCCATGGTCCGGAGGCGCGGCTTCCAGAAAGTAATCGCAGAAGTGCGCGTAATTAAACTCTGCACACTCCATAGAGATCCAATCCAGACGCCACAACAACCGAATATCGGGCCCATGGGGTATAGGCAGCAGGCGCCTTGCTGTCCCACCACATGTCCCAAACAATCGGCTGCAGGGCACCCAGGTTGATCATCCAAGGTAACATGTGCAGAGAAAAATATGCACATTTACACCAGGCAAAACCGCATCCAAGCCTTATCAAATCACTTATAAAGTCTGAATTATTGTGAATTTTTATATATATATATATTTTTTTATTTTATTATAAATGCTAATTTCTACATAATTTTATGCTAATTTTCTAAAAGAAAAATGGAAAAAGGCAAATAGGAAAAATGAAAAAGAGGGAAAAGAAATGAAAGGGAACCAAACGGAATAAAAAGAATAAAAAGAAGAAGCAGGAAAAAGACCCTATAAGAATAACGAGGCAGTAGTCATCAGACTTAACAAAGATTAAATTCCATGTATGAAGAGGGAGTAACTAGAAATTTTTATGCCAGATAAATTCTTATACTGTACCGCCTCTTCAATTTATAATTATATTATGCCGTAAATATAACAATAATAATAAAAATAATATTAATAATAAGGAAAAAGGGGGGGGGGAGGGGGGAGGGGGGGAAGGGGAGGGAGGAGAGGAGAGGAATGAGAAGGGGGGGGGGAGGGGAGGGGGGGGAGGGAGAATAGTTATCCCTTTGAAATTCAATATTTCACTACATATCAAATATATATAGATATGCAAAGTTTACCAAAATGGTCTCACTATATCTAGTCGGTCTCAAGATGTAAAACTTATCACCATGACGGGGTGACAGGCACCATGCCAACCCCCACACGGACAATTACGACAATTTTTGCGTAGTGAAGAGGAGGGGGGGGGGGAGGGGAAGAGGGGAATGAAGGGGGGGGGGGGAGAGGGGAATGGGAGGGAGAGGGAGGGGAACAGGGTGGGGAAATTTTGGATATAATCAAAGTCCATGGTCTTTCATCGTCAGAGGTCTTCCTCCTCATTGCCTTCCTCCACTATTCATAACGTAATTTCATTATTTTTTCTGATGTTCCTCTTTAATCCAATTTCTTTCCTATTTTCGGTATATCACGCAACACTCAGAACAAGCGATTCGAAAGAGGAAACGTCACTATAACAATAAGGGAAAGGTATACTATATTAAAACCACAATAATTAAAAACAAATTAAAAACACTGCCACTGGAGGGAGATGCAAGAGAAGAATGGTATCACACATGGTATATCACAGGTATGAAGCAAAACCCAAAGACTCATTCAAACCCTGGGGCTTCATAGTCCCCAGGGTTGAAATCCATCTACATTCTCTTTGTGCTAATATTTTCATAATGTTGCCACCGCGGTTACCCAAAGTTACATGATCAATACCTCGTACTGAAAAGGTTGTAGGGTCCGAGTTGTGTTTTTGTCTAAAATGACGGGGAATTGTTTTCAATTGTGTGACATCTATCGCCGTTTTTCCATTTATTATGTCACGAACGTGTTCACGTACCCTAATTCTTAATTGTCGTGACGTTAACCCTACATAAATTTTTGGGCAGCCACACGTGGCATAGTATATAACTTGGGTTGTGCTACATGAAATATGGTGGTTAATTCTATAATTATCTTTGCCATTTTGGCATGGTGCCTGTCACCCCGTCATGGTGATAAGTTTTACATCTTGAGACCGACTAGATATAGTGAGACCATTTTGGTAAACTTTGCATATCTATATATATTTGATATGTAGTGAAATATTGAATTTCAAAGGGATAACTATTCTCCCTCCCCCCCTCCCCTCCCCCCCCCCTTCTCATTCCTCTCCTCTCCTCCCTCCCCTTCCCCCCCCTCCCCCCTCCCCCCCCCCCTTTTTCCTTATTATTAATATTATTTTTATTATTATTGTTATATTTACGGCATAATATAATTATAAATTGAAGAGGCGGTACAGTATAAGAATTTATCTGGCATAAAAATTTCTAGTTACTCCCTCTTCATACATGGAATTTAATCTTTGTTAAGTCTGATGACTACTGCCTCGTTATTCTTATAGGGTCTTTTTCCTGCTTCTTCTTTTTATTCTTTTTATTCCGTTTGGTTCCCTTTCATTTCTTTTCCCTCTTTTTCATTTTTCCTATTTGCCTTTTTCCATTTTTCTTTTAGAAAATTAGCATAAAATTATGTAGAAATTAGCATTTATAATAAAATAAAAATAAAAAAAAATATATATATATAAAAATTCACAATAATTCAGACTTTATAAGTGATTTGATAAGGCTTGGATGCGGTTTTGCCTGGTGTAAATGTGCATATTTTTCTCTGCACATGTTACCTTGGATGATCAACCTGGGTGCCCTGCAGCCGATTGTTTGGGACATGTGGTGGGACAGCAAGGCGCCTGCTGCCTATACCCCATGGGCCCGATATTCGGTTGTTGTGGCGTCTGGATTGGATCTCTATGGAGTGTGCAGAGTTTAATTACGCGCACTTCTGCGATTACTTTCTGGAAGCCGCGCCTCCGGACCATGGAAGGGATGGGAGGTAGGACTCTCTCCTGCGCATGCCCCGGCTGGCGTGGTTGGCGGATGTGGCACGCATTGCTCTACCCAGCATGCACGAGTGATGACGTTACCTTCATCACCACCATGTGACCTCCCCCACCCAATGGATTACTTACATACGGCATGATTTGTATTGACGCTTGTACGCCGGAGATACAGCGTGATGGATTGGCTGGGTGATATCACATGGTGTTATGTGGCACCGCATTTAAGACAGGGAGGGAGCGCCCAAATACCACGCCCCCTTGAGAAAGCGGACTGCGAAACACGTGTCGGGGAGCTGTCCAGGTGGTCCACTCCCACTATGGGTAACTAAACAAACTTATTGAATTTAATCTTTCAAACTGCTTGATCGGTTTCTGCATATGAGTGTTATTATGTACTGATCGTATTAATGACCTGGCTTGGGCTGTGTGTGCTGTGCACCTGACACCCTGGAGACAGAGGGTTTCCTTTGATTCCACTCCCTTTTCCATCTGGGATTGAGGTGACATATGCGCAGTGCGCAGGCCATTGTTCGGGATATAAAATGAACAGCAGGGGATTAGGGCTATAATCTGAAACACTCCTGTTCATCCACTGGCGCTGTGAATGTTTAAATACCATTTATGTGGGCAATTAGATAACTTTATATATAAAAATAACACTTGGAGATTTAATCTAAGGTGTTTCATTCACTGCTACCATTGTTTGATTCAGGAAGTGCTGGGAGCTCCATAAGTGATATCCCCTGTGTTCACTTATATGTGGTTATGGTTTGAACAGTGTTATAAAATGGACCCCATGGACTAGCTTTAGTTCTGTGTTTACTGTTTTTTACTGGGATCAATCTACTATAATATTGAGCACAATATTTTATAATATATATTTTTTGGAAAAGAAATATTTTGTTGTTGAATAAAAAAATAAAAATATGCATAATTTGATACTGACTCATGTCCGTTATATTTTGAAGCTGTTGTTGGAGTCTTAAAGGTATCTCAAAAGATGGGTTTATTGAACTTTTGTATTGTATTCATCTGAGAGCAGCATGTTGTAGGCAAACAGATTCTGAAACTAACAATGTATAACAGATTACTCTGTGCAACCATTCTGACATTATCTAAGAATCGAGTGTAGAGATGTGGGTAGCTGTCTTCGCCCACCCCAGGCACTGCTGGTTGGTGTCAATCACAGCAGGAGGCATGCCAGACAACAAGGCAGGACACTTCCTAGTCCTTTAATGCTAACCACAGGGTAATAAAGCTTTTATTTTAAGTATGCAATAGATGAACACATATAAGAGAAGCACAGTTATTTTTCTTTTTGAACTCTTGCAGCATGCTGTCCTCAGCTTAAAATGCAAAATACTCCTAACAAATTACCTTTTTGAGTTACAACCTTGTTGAGTGTATGCAGCAGCAGTGGAAAAAAATGAAATAAAATCTTGATTAGGATTTCTGAGATTTTCCTTTGGTAGAACTGTATTCAGTAACAAAGTGCCCAATATGAGTCACGCATTTCCAGGGCAGAACAGGCAGCATAAACAATGAAACGTTGTGGAATTTTGAGATGCAGTAGACATGTTAATGATATGCAAATTGAAATAAAACTTTCAAAATTTCTCCATTTACTCAGTATCAAGTATGAACACCATGGACTGAAATACTTTGCATGCTATCAATGAGGGTATTACTGGTTGTCTTAAGAATGTTCTGCCATGTGAATGCACTTAATCATGTCAATCATCAAGTATCCTCTACTGACAGCTCCCTATGCAATTGCTGACCATTGAAGTTACAGATGTGCTCTATGGGAGACACGTCTGGAGGTGCTGCAGACCATGGTAGTGCATTTAGGGTATGCAGACTGTTCATAGTAGCATGAGTAACATAAATAAGTTCGCATAAAAAAAAACCTCACCAGAAATAAAGCCACCAGCCAAAACAAAATGGTCAAATAATGGCAAAAGCACATGCAAGATGCCTACGGCCCCCCATGATAAAGGTTGGAATTTCACAGCTGCAGAATGCCTATAATACAACCACCCACAGCCTAATATGTCAGGAGGGGGCGGTTGCCAGCGTAACACTGCACACTAATAGGATCTAGTATAGGGCGTCAGTCACACAGATACGTGCAATGCACAGTGTCCAGGCAAAGCCTATTGATCACGCCCTTCTATTAGATCAGGCGGGATGCCCAGCACCTAAAAGGTGCACTGGCACTGTGGACAGACATCCCAGGGGACCGGCTGCATCCTGCAGAATTGTGCAATAATAAAATGATAAAAATGATAATAAAAGTATGACAAAATATGACCAATACCTCACTTTTATTATCATTTTTATCATTTTATTATCGCACAATTCTGCAGGATGCAGCCGGTCCCCTGGGATGTCTGTCCACAGTGCCAGTGCACCTTTTAGGTGCTGGGCATCCCGCCTGATCTAATAGAAGGGCGTGATCAATAGGCTTTGCCTGGACACTGTGCATTGCACGTATCTGTGTGACTGACGCCCTATACTAGATCATATTAGTGTGCAGTGTTATGCCGGCAACCGCCCCCTCCTGACATATTAGGCTGGGGTGGTTGTATTATAGGCAACAGATAACCATTAATAGCATCACTAACAGGGTGGCATGGTGGCTCAGTGATTAGCACTGCAGTCTTGCACTGCTGGGGTCCTGGGTTCAAATCCCACCAAGGACACCATCTGCAAGGAGTTTGTATGTTCTCCCCGTGTTTGCGTGGGTTTCATCCGGGTTCTCCTGTTTCCTCCCACATTCTAAAGACATACAGATAGGGACTCTAGATTGTGAGCCCCAATAGGGACAGTGTTGCCAATGTATGTAAAGTGCAATGGAATTAATAGCACTATATAAATGAATAAAATTATTATTATTAACAGGCGTGCAAGTGCGCGAATTTCTGTGCTTGGGATTCATACCTGGTATTGAAAAAAACACAATGTTTTGAAAATGTTGTTTCCATTGTTTTAGCATTTCCATATCATTGACATGTCTATTGCTCTTTTAATTTTCATAATACAATGACTTTTCCTTTTAGATATTGCAATTTCGATGTTGAGATTTTTCCTATTCAAAAAAGTAGACCTGTAACACTTGCAGGCATGTAAAGTAACAAGGCCAAATGGTACTCACCTTCCAGCGTTGACTCTTTCGCAACCCCAGTCTCTGAGGTTTGGATGCGGCGGTGACATCATGTCAACATCACTAAACTCTTCTGCAGCCAATCCCTGCGTTCAGTGTGTCTACCGATGAGGTACTGAGTCAGAGATTAACTGTAGCAGTGGGGCTGGTAGTGTGGATAAGGGCCATCTGGTTTGTTATTTTAGATGCTTACAAGTGTTTGGGGTCCATTCTGGAGAAAGTGAAAAACCTCACTAATAGAAAAGTTAGAAATAAGCTAAACGCAGCTTACACCTTATAATAATATCTAAAAATCCTCTCATTTTGGGGGGAAGCAACTAAATGTGTATGAGACTCTCAAAAAGGATCAGGCTCGGATCTCAAAGTGTCTTACTTTTGTTCTCAAATGAGATAATCTCCGTATGGCGTGGTTGGGTATATGTCCATTAAAGTGAATAGAGTTGCAAAGCCATATACAGTACAACCTGTGAGCACATGTGGAGCTGTCCTGTGATAAAACAGCTGTTTCTTAATTTCTGTGCAGCTCCTTCAATTAATGTCTAATAACTACTATTAGTATTGCCTACTGCGCCAGAGATGATGCTCTGGGAAGAAGGAAGGGGCCAAAGCCTCTACAAGATGTGTCTTGCAGGCGATTACCCATTCCTTCCTAAAGAAGACCTTTGAGTGCTCCAATGCATAGAGTCAGGAGAGATTGGAGTCGTCCCCTGGTTATGTACAGTGTATTTAGCCTGCAAAGCCAAAAGTGTCACCAATACACATATAATATCCAGTGTAAAAACTAAAGCAGTATTTTTTTAGAGAGGATATACAACATGTTGATATTTGTTTTTAAAGCAATATGTTGCATGAAAAAAATGGTTAGAGAATAATTTCTATATCTGGGGGCAAATTTAACATGCAGTGCAATTGAGTATTAGAAAAAAATGTATATATTGTAGATTGTATAAATTCCCTGGCTTAATTTATACACTTTTAATCAATCAAAGTTCTTGCTAGTAGTAAAGGAGCAAATGGTTGTTTTAGTGAATAGCTTTATTCTACATTAAACTTCGATCCATTTCTTCTTTTGGCATTTTGTTCCTTGGTGACCTGCTTTAACCATTGGCGGCTTTAGGATTTTCTTGTTAGAAATTTTCTAATACTAGAGTCCTATGTAATACAATCTTGCTAAAATAGTCAACATTTTGATTAAAAATTCAATATATAGATACAGTATACGATTTTACATTGTTGAAAGCTAGGAAATTTGGAATGTCTCCTTGCACCAGGACTAAAATCCAGTTTGCACTTAACTTTGGCGTGCTGTTTTGTAGCCTAAAGAGTGATTTTCTATAGAAATTGGTATTAGAATATTTACTTATGGCTTAAAAAACACCTTAAAAATAAAACACTGAACTATAGCTCGCTGATTAGTGCATGACTTGTAGCTTCACTTTAGTTTGTTGGTCGAATATGCATATTACCAGCATGAGAAACTATGAGAGAGTGATGAAACAGTAAAGGATAGGAGGGGCTAATGTGAGGAAGCACAATATAAATATACTTACTCTGAAGCGACAATCACACAAGTGATGATCCGTCAAAGAGAATTGGATCGATTATGGTAACGACACTTGTCTCAAATTGTGATCAGAGTTTGAGCCGAGTGTCAGTTTACTGTGATCTGATTCTGTATCCAGGGAGATAAAAAAAAAAACTATTGCATTAGCCATGCCCTCATAAACTGTAAAGATAACATCCATAGTATTGTTCCCCATTCTCACAGTACCTGCAGTTCAGTGTAACACTGGGGCTGCTTCTTAGTGCTCCCCCTCTCTTCTGGGATGTTATATCTCATTTCAGGGGATGTGGCCTGCTCCCTGCTAGTTGTTGAAAGCCCCCTGATATTATCTGCTTCCCTACAGTCCTAGATTAGGGAGTATTTCACGCTCCTGTTATGGCCCCTGATCTTGGATTGAATGGAAGCATGATATCAGAAGACTGCCTACTACTATCAGGGAGCAGGCCACATCCCCTGATATGTGATGTAACGTCCCAGAAGGGAGGGGTAGCACTAAGAAGAAGCTCCAGAATTACACTGAATTGCAGGTACTGTGAGAATGGGGAAAAACACTATGTATGTTATCTTTATAGTTTATGAGGGCATGGCCATTAGAGTAATTTTTCATCTCCTCGGAGTATTCCTTTAAGCAACCAAGGGAGTAGAAAAACAGCCTAGTTTAGATATTATGTAAAAGAAAAAATATAAGATATGCTTGCCATATGGTGCTCTCTCACCTTACCTGTCCCACAAATAGCCCCTCATATATATAACCATAACCAATTATAACTCTTAATATATTTTTTTTATTCTTTAGGGATAATTCAATGAGTGATTTTTTTTATTACCCTACAACCTTTTTCAAGCTTCATTTTTTTGTTTAACTTCTTTATGACGGAATTTTTTTTTTGTTTTTCCGCTTTAGTTTTTTTTCTTACTCTTTTTCCAAAAGCTATAACACTTTTTTTATTTCTTCATTAACATAACTGTATGAGAGCTTTGGTTTTTTTTTGCAGGACTAATTGTAGTTTTATATAACACCATTCACATAAATATTGAGGAATAAACCCCCAAACTGCCTGCTTGGACAATATCAAGGTCTCAGAATGCTAAATAGAACTGTGCAGTGCATCTCAATATCTCCCACAATTAAAGTGCGGCGCTGCCTAGTGACAGGAGCAGAAGGAATGAGTACATGTATTTATATTACAGTACACCCAGATTGTGAGAGGCCTATGGACACATATGACCAGGTGTGTCAGAAATTGACGGATGGTACCATCTAATCAGGTTGTCGTCATTGATGTTATTAGAGAAAACCCAAGAGTATTCCTCTGGACCATAATCTTTCCAATGTACAAGATATTAAAGGGACCCTCGAACTACCAAGGATTTTTTGAGCTTCATATTGCAGCCTACCAAACCTTGTGCCCAGCACTAAAGCTTGACCTATCTGTTCCATTCTTATTAGCAGAGGAGGCCTGTCTACATTGTGCTCTTCATAGATTTTCTCTTAGCTCAGACCAAATGAACTTTAACCTATCTACGGTTTTAGCAGCCTCTGGAGCATCCATCTTGGAGGCAGAAAAAGAACCAAAGTGAGGATGATATTGAAGATTATCGATGAGCTGAAAATTCTAATGGACTCTTGGTGTTTATTTATTTATTTTTTTACTTATAGAAAACTCAGTGAAAGTAAGATGTTCTACTGATGATCAGACATAACACCAAAGATATGGCTCGAGTGCCTGATTAATACTTTTAATTTGTCTCTTGTGCTCAGTGTAGTAGGTAGATGAGGATGAAAATGACAATACAATATTCATCTTATTACAGAATTCCCTACAGAATTTGGAAACAAACTGAGTTTCTTGGAAGGACCGAATATTATCTGGAATATCATGTAGAGGTACAAGGTGTTTGATGAAGCTGCATTTCCACTGAAAGATTACAAATGTTTTTTGCCTTATCCATGGATCCAGGAACCAGACTGTAGTTTCGAGCACCGCAGTTGCATGATAGTGTATGGCCCAATTTCCTCCATTCCTTCCTTATTCTTTTACATCCCTCTCCTCCCCCTTTACTTATCTATATAAATAAACACACTACACCATCTTTTAGATAAATTTGGCCACAGCGGCCATTTTATTAACATAAATAACAATAAGAAAATAAATAACTGACAATTAAGGGGAGGTCCTTGAAGCTACCAGATCTGGCACATACCACCACATTACAAGGTATCTCTATTTTACCCTCAGCCGTCAACTCCCAGGTCAAGGGCACTATGCCACAATAAGTGGCCCAAAATGTGTAATTACCAGCTCCCAAGGCACATCCCCGTCCAGAGCCCCATTAACTGCCAAATCAGCAAATACCTCAATTCCATCTGGGAGGGAATTATCCATATAACTCCACCCCTAACTTTACAAACTCCAAGGACCCCACCCTACCACCAATGCACACGCGCCCTGAAACCTGAGGTGCGTGCGCCCCCAACTATCTCCAGGGCTCACTCGATCCTATCCTGGATTGCGAGAGCCCATAAATCAATTCCAATGGCATTCAGATGCACGCCATCATCCAGCCAAAAATTTCCCTCACCTGACTCCAAGTCATGGTGTCGTACACCAACACCCCCATTACGGGCTACAAAACACGCTACCACCCTATTTAACTTCACCCTGTCCCTATTGATAACCCTCTCTGATCTTGCCGCCCTCCACTTTTTCCTAGGCACAATGTCCGACCACACAATCACCACCTTTGGGAATGTTGACCACAGCCTCAATAAATCAAAACGAATGTCCCTAATTAACTCCCACACTCATCTGGAACTTAGATCGTTAACACCCACATGTAAAACTAGGATGTCAGGCATCCTGTCTTACCAAGCCACATTATGAACCTCTGGTAACACGGCTCCACACCATCCCCCTTACACCCAGCCATCTAATCTTCAGTACCTCTCCACTCTGGTATCTGGAGAGGAATGACCGTCCTTATGAGAAAGCAGCGGGCCTCCTCCCCCTGCCCCAACCGATGATACTCTGAAACAACTTACCGGACACATCGTTGAACCATCCACTGCTCTCAACATCACCCTTTTACACCTCCCCTCCTGATCCGTCTTGGACCTCCTAATCCAGAATTCCAGCACCCGCTCTGAACAAAAAACATTAGTCCACAACAAGCCTCCCCTTCTTTGCTTGGTGATACCAGCTCCCCCACCCTTAAGGCCCCGAAAAAGGCCAGTGAAAAGGCCAACCGGAACAAAACACTCTCCCACTCAGAGCTGCAAACCCCCACCAGCCGCTCCCCGAGCTTCTCTAACATATCAAACGACTCTGGCCTCGGCATGTCTACCCTAACGTGCCCCCTCCGATAACCCTTCAGCACCTGCCTAACAAGAAAACCCTTAGTTATGTCCGTGTGCCCTCTAGGTTTAAATCCAAAAGCCAACCCCGTCACAAAGCCATTCATCTTTGCCACGGACCAGCCCAATTCTGACGCTCAACCAAAAACAAACAATACCGCTAGCATCCTATCCCTTTCTGAAAAAACATCTCCCCAAAACCGCAACCAGCTACACCATATTTGCCACGCTGACTCATTCGCCTCCCATGTCCTCTCCGTGACCTAGCCCCGTATCAACCGACTCACTCCCCGACAACCAGCCGCCACAGCTTTGATGGGCACTCCACTCCTGAAGACCGAGCCTCTGAGGCTAAGGCACGAAAATGATTGCACTGAAACCGAGAGAGAGCATCAGCAATTGAATTCTCTATCCCAGGCACATGAACCGCCACAATACAAGCATTCAGCCGTAAGCATCGCAAAACTAGTTCCCTCAACACTCTTTTCACCGGAGGGGATGAAGCCGAGAGATTATTAATAACAGCTACCACCCCCATGTTATCACAGTGAAACCTGAGCTTGCGATCTCTAAACTCCTCACCCCAAATAGACACCGCCAACAAAATGGGGAATAACTCCAACAATGTCAAGTTCTTCAAAAAACCCCGTTGCTTCCAGTCCTCTGGCCAACTGCCAGCACACCATTGGCTTCTACAATAAGCCCCAAAACCAGCCCCTCCCTCTGCATCCGTGAAAATCTCCCTATCAAATTTAGTCTGTGCCTCACTCTAAATAAGAGACCTCCCATTGTAATCCTGCAAAAAAAGTCCCCCAGACCACCAAGTCATCCCTATGCTCCTTTTTCAATCGCACGTAATGCAGTCACCGCAGTTAATCTCCTACAAAATACCCTGCCCATCGGCATGATTCTGCAAGTCAAGTTCAACTTGCCCAGCAACAACTGCAACTCTTTTAATGTCAACTTCCAAGACCGTCGGGCCCTCTCCACTTCCTGTCGTAAGGACACCAATTTGTCTCCGACAACCGACACTCGAATACTACAGAATCAATTAAAATTTCCAAATATTGAACTCCGTACAAGGACCTTCCGTCTTTTCTAGAGCTAAAGGAACCCCAAAACGCCGCGCAACCCAAACCACAGCTGCCAGCAAATTCTGACAAACCGTCGAGTTAGGCATGCCCATAGCAAGAAAATCGTCTAAATAATGAATAAATGACTGAATGGTAGAAACATCTTGCACCACCCATTCCAAGAATGAACTGAATGCCTCGAAAAATGAACAAGAAATTGCAGAACCCATCGGCAAACACCGATCCAAATAAAAACCTCCCTCCCAATGGCAGCCCAGCAACCGTATGCTATCCGGATGCACAGGTAGCAGCCTAAAGGCCACCTCAATATCTGTTTTTGCAAGCAATGCCCCACCGAGCACAATTCCGGATCTATGCCATCATTAACCAAAAAACCCTTTCGGATACGATAGATCAGAGGTCTCAAACACGTGGCCCCTAAGTCTGCTTCGTGCAGCCCCCAGGCCCGTGCCCCTGTTGACTATCGCGGTCGGTGTAGGGGCCGCCTGCAGCCACTGTCTGCGCTTTATGTCAGATGAATGTTTTGCCGGCGCTGCACTCTGAGTCAAGTGCTCTGTGCAAAACTATTCCTCCAATGGAGATTGCCTAACCTCAGCTGCTTACCTCTGATTGGCGAACGGCCACTGCTGCATTGGAAACATTGTGCACAGAGAGCTTGACTCTGCGCGCGCAGCGCCGGCAAAACAATTATCTGACATAAAGCGCTGACAGTGGCTACTGCCCCTGCACCGGCCACGATAGTCAATGGGGACACGGGCCGGCAGACAGCAAGAAGCAGAGATGAGGCAGCCGAGGCACACGTGAAAAGAATGATTTTTTGTTTTTTTCAGTTTTTTTTTATGTGTGTGTGTGTGTGCGTGTGTGTGTGTGTGCAGAATGGTACATTAAGGGACGAGTATGGGACATAACTACAAATTGAGGACCAGGAAAGGGCACATTACTACAAGAAGAGGACCTGCATTGGCAGATTAGTAAAAGGGGACAGTGATGGGACACATTACTATAGGATGGGGACAATGTGGTCACATTTATATAGGATGGGGACAAGGCTGGGGACATTAATATGGGATGGGGACAATACTATAGGATAAGGATAAGGACAAGGTGGACACATTACTATACAATGGGGACAAGGCTGGGGACATTACTATACGATGGCGACAAGGTGGGCACATTACTATAGGATGGCGACAAGGTGGGCACATTATTATAGGATGGGGACTTTACTATAGGATGGGCTCTTTACTATAAAATGGGGACATTACTATAGGATGGAGACATTACTACTGGATGGGGACAAGGTGGGCACATTACTATAGGATGGGGTCATTACTATAGGATGGGAACAGTACTACAGTATAGGGACATTGCTACAAGGGGACAAGGATGGGGAACATTACTATTAGGGATGATCGAATACCTCAAATATTCGGCTTCGCGAATATCCGACGAATAGGTCGCCGCTATGCGAATATTCGATGCGCAATGTAAGTCTATGGGAACCTGAATAGTTCCGAATAGTTGTTATTTGGGTTTCCCATAGACTTACATTTCGCATTGAATATTCGCGAATAGTTGAATAGCGGCGACCTATTCGGCAAATATTCACGAAGCCGAATATTTGAGGTATTCGATCATCCCTAATTACTATAAGATGGGGACAAGGATGGAAACATTATTACAGGATGGGCACATTACTATAGGACAAGGACAAGGATTGACACATTACTATAGGATGGAGAGATTACTATAGGATGGGGACATTACTGTAGGATGGGGACAAGGATGGACACATTAATATAGGATGGGGACAAGGCTGGGGACATTACTATAGGATGGGGACAAGGCTGGGGCATTACTATAGGATGTGGACAAGGCTGGGGACATTACTATAGGATGGGGACATTACTATAGGATGGGCACAGTACTACAGGATAGGGACATTACTACAAGGGGACAAGGATGGGGAACATTACCATAAGATGGGGACAAGGCTGGGGACATTACTACAGGATGGGGATAAGGCTGGGGACATCACTATAGGATGGGGACAAGGATTATACATTATTATAGGAAAGGGACATTACTATAGGATGGGGACATTACTATAGGATGGGGACAAGGATGAGGCACTTTACTAAAAGATGGGGACAAATATGGGGAACATTACTATAGGAAGGGGACAAGGATGAGGCACATTACTACAGGATGGGGACAAGATTGGGCACATTACTACAAGATGGGGACAAGGATGGGCACATTACTGTAGGATGGGGAGTAGGATGGGCCACAGTACTACAAGGGGACAAGTATGGGCACATTACAACAAGTTGGGGAACATTACTAAAAGATGTTTGCCAAAATTACTATATGGTGCTAATTGTAACACTATTAGTTTCAAGAAAGGGATAAAATGTTAAAAAAATAAAAAAAATCAAAATAAGGCATGTAAACCATGAATGTGTGAACATGGACCTGCATTACTGCTAAGGAAAATCCAAGAAAAAGGAGATATTTAGCATATATAAATGGCCATTTGTATATCTGTCCAGTTGCTACTTCACGGCATATCTCGTAACTGGGTACCTACACTATGCTAACGCCTCTCTCTTGTTTAAAAACCTCCTGTGTATTGGCAAGTAGGAACCTGCTATGTAAGATAAGCCCATACACAGGAGGTTTTTAACCCAGAGAGAGGTGTTAGCATAGTGTAGGTACCCAGTTACAAGATATGACGTGAAGTTGCATCTGGTCAGATATACAAATGGCCATTTATATATGCTAAATATCTAATTTTTCTTGGATTTTCCTTAGCAGTAATGCAGGGGTATGTTCAAACATTCATGGTTTCCATACTTTAGCATTATCAGAGTGCAAACTGTCTTTTTTTGTATTTTATGTCCCGTTCAGTTATGCACCTGTTCACACCTCAATTTGTTGAGTGCAGTCAGTCTTTTTGTCTATAGTAAGAGGGTCATACCTTCTGACCGTGCACCCCTCCCCCAGTTGCCACAGGTAATCTTATCCTGTATAGCAGGTTCCTACTTGCCTATACACAGGAGGTTTTTAACCCAGAGAGAGGCATTAGCATAGTGTAGGTACCCAGGTACGAGATATGCCGTGAAGTGGCAACTGGGCAGATATACAAATGGCCATTTATATATGCTAAATATCTCATTTTTCTTATATTTTCCTTAGCAGTAATGCAGGTTCATGTTCTCACATTTATGGTTTCCATACTTTAGCATTATCAAAGTACAAACGGTCTTTTTATTAATTTTATGTCACGTTCAGTTATGCACCTGTTCACACCTCAGTTTGATGAGTGCAGTCAGTCTTTTTGTCCAAAATAAGGCATGACATTTTTTTTTACCATCAAAAATGTTTTTTTTTTGTTTTTATATTTAAACAAAGAACGTGCACGATTGTTATAATAAACAAGTGAAAAATGTTCAAAACCAGTGATCCAAAGGTTTATAAAAAAAAAAAATATATATGGTACCAATAAAAATGTCACTCTGTCCTGCAAAGTATGCGGCCCCCCCACATTATTTTTTTTCCTCTGTGCGACCCATACACCCAGCCGAGTTTGAGACCCCTGCAATAGATGGTGAATAAGTTAGAATTTGTTAGGCTCTTTTTTTGGCACCACGCCCAAGGAAGAAACCACCAAACCCTCAACCAGACGAAATTGAAACGGGCCAGCCATCGGGCCAAGTCCCACCTCCTTCTGAATTATGTCTCTCACCACCTCTGGGTACCACAATGCTGACACCAAATGTTTTAAAGAAAAGGGGAACTGATGCAACAGCGGGGGAATCTTGAAACCATCTGGAAAACCCTGAAACAGAAGAACCACCCTATCCCTATCCAGGAATCTATTTAGAAAGGGGGCCAACGCGTGAAGCCGCACTGGTGTCTCCCCATTGGCTATTGCCAGCGCCGGGCTTCCCTTTTCCTTTCTTAAAACATTTTGTCGCACCATTTGAGGACCCACTACAGTGTGAGCAGATATGTTTGAACTTACAACTGGTCCCATAGATACATTGCCCCTCATTAAATTTACAGCATGCCCCAGACTTGTCACCCTGGCCACCGCTACCACCGCTTCCTGCCTGAGACCCTCTGCCTGCGCCCCCAAGAAAGGGCTGCCCATATCGCGATGGGGCCATGACCTTCAACCAAAGCCCAATATCCTTTTGATCCCACCTAATACTGAGACGTACTGCCTTTCTTTGGCGGAATTGCTCATCGTAATGAAGCCATGCCTGGCCTCCATATTTCCTGTGTGCCTCCCCAATGAAAACTTGATAACAGAACAATGGCGAACAATTATCCGGCTCCTTCTCACCCACCATACTTGCCAGTATAGCAAAAGCCTGTAACCAGTTCACAAATGTCTGCGGTATCAGGCATCACCTCCTTCTTTCCTCTTCTTCCTTTTTACTATCATCCTTTTTTCCCTTATCCAGATTAAACTTCTCCAATGGAAGCAGAGAAAAAATCTCCACGTATTCGTCCTTCCAGATTTTTTCTTTTGTCTCCTTTTTCAAATGAGACCCCAATGGCCCCTCAAAACACACATACACCTCACCCTTTGCTCTATCATATAACTTTATTACATCCGCCCTATCCTTCTCTATCTGAACAGAAACCGAAACCCCACTGGTAACTGTCTCACTGCCTTGACACACACTCCCTAGACTACCGCCTAACACTGCTGCACTATCCTGGGTACCCACCTAGGCTGCCATCTGAGACACCACGCCCCTTCCCCCATAACCTCGCTCCAGACACAACAAAATCTCCCAAACACTACCTAAAAGCTCCCTGACCCCACTACCTTCAGCTTCCGGATCCCCCCCCCCAACAGGGGCCATACCCGGGAATGCCAACTGCTCCCCCAATCCTAATCCTAACACACTTGAGTTCTGGGATGTACACAACACAAAGCCATAGTCACCAGGCTGTACGGTTGCTGTGATACGGCCAGCCGCCATTCCTTAATCCTGCCATCCGCTCAGTGCCAATCCCAACCTGGGGGGCTCCATCTGCCCCACCGCTGTCACCCCTCACCTCTAAGACGGCTGGGGGTGTCAAAAGTCCAGTTACAGTCCCCTCACCTCTAAGAAGGCTGGGGGTGGCAAAAGTCCAGTTACAGCCAAGGTGTCAGGTTGAACAAATGATCGCCCGCTCTGTATTCTAAGGCTCTGGCTCCTGCTACTTGGTTGCTGTCTCCGCCTATATTCATCCTCCTCGTTGCAGGGGTTGTCCTCAGCTGCAGCCACCTGGCAAAGCACCTCAGCTGAAGGACCCACAGAAGGCCCCAGCCTGCCACTGTGCATACCCTGCCTCCTCTGCACTGACTCCTGGCCTCTCCAGCTTGCAGGCCCCGAACTCCTTGCTTCCTCGTCTTGTCGCCCAGCAGACCCTGCAACCGGAGCATCGCCGCCATGGCCTGCCGCAGTCCTCATCTTTCCACGCTGGAGGTAAAGGCCCCGCGCTGACCACGCTTTGCAGTCTGCCACCTCCCGCAGCCCCAGGCTCGCTGGCCGGATTCCTCTTCGACTGCAAGCGTCGACCTGATGGAGCGTTCCAGCGCTCCGTAGCTGATGCCTGGAGAAAGGGGTAGTCTCTAAGCTCAGTCTCTCCGACGGCCTCCATTGCTGCCATCCGGACCCCTCGGTGCTGCGCTGCAGCTCCGCATCTCCCAGCAGGCTGGACAACTGCTACTGCAGCCAGGCTTCACCCCGTATGCCTGCAGCCACCCTCAGCTGCCCAAACAGAGCCTCCGTGTTTGCCATAAGATAAGGTGACTGTGGGAGGTGGTACACTCCAGTCTTTGAGGCACACCAAAATGGCTTCTCTTCCCGCACTTTCCTATATATACCTCCCGTGTCACACGCCCCTCCCCGATCCCCTTCCCTTAAAGCTCCCCCTCCATTCCCTCATGGACCAACCCCTGTCATGTGGGTGTACCGCCCCGCACTCAGCTGCAGCCGAGCCGCTCGGATCCGGGCTCGTTGGTGGGTGGCTCGAGCGCCTCCGGACCTGGAGTCACTTCGCTCTGAAAGGGGATGCTGGCGCTTTTGGTGGGGGTTAGGTAGGTGTACGGCCGGAGCCGCGCTTCAATTCCTGATGCCACCCACGGGATGTGGTGAAGGTAGACACCACCGCTGTAGTTACGGGGCACCCGGGGGAGATTTTTACGCAGCAAGTTGTTAACCCCTCCATGGGCAGGGATGGTGGCCCCGCAACCTGTTGGGGGTAGCTGGGCGGTGCAGGGCGGTGCGCGGCCGGATGCACTGTTGTACTTCCTGTTATTGACACATACAAATCTCTGGTAAACCAAGTTGATGGTGGTCGGTGCCCGCAGCCGGCTGCGTCTGGTCCCCCCTCCCGGTTCAGTGGACTTGGCATTTCTCCTGCACCATGTTGTGTATTTGGGCTGCCTGCACTTTAGCGACGGGAGTCCACTCCCTGGCTTTGTGGATGTCGGGAGAGCCCTTTTGCCCGCAGATGCTGGCCCATTGGGCTGCTGTCTTCAATCGGGACTTGGGGGGAAAAGGACCTATAGTCCAGACCGCAATCAGTTAATTAACTCAGTCCAGTGGATTCTGAACCTCGTTTCAGGGTCTGAGTACCCCCCGTGTGCTCCGGTTTCCGAGTTGGTTCCCCGGGTCGGTACCGGCGGGCCACTACCCTGTCCCGGTCCACCATGGTTCCACCGAGCCATCTTCCCGGCTCCTGCAGGCTGAGGCCACCATTTGCCTCCTAGCCAAAGGTGCCCGGGCTCCAACCTCGGCACCTGTCAGACTATCACAGGCCTGTCCCACAGGCCTGACCTCCTCCACTGCTCAACACTAAAACTAATCTGCCTGTGTTTCCTGCCTCAGGCCCTCTGAACTCCTCGGTGGGCGTGACCAACTGCCTGGCTCCGCCCCCTGGTGTGTTCATCAAGCACTGAGGGAGGTGACTAGCTTTTAATGGTTGGCTGATGACACCTTTTTGGGGGACAGGTGTAGTGTGGGGGTCTATCTGTGACTACCTGGCTAGTCCGGGGCGTCACATGGGCCTCTGCTCAGTTCTCCTCTCCGGCCCATTCTTTATACTGATCAATTGTTTGGAGCTGTCTGAACTTCACTTGTTCTAAATTTCTTGACCTAGAGCCATAGCCAATGTGATTAAAGCGGGCTTTACACGCTACGATATATCTAACGAGATGTCGGCGGGGTCACGTCGTAAGTGACGCACATCCGGCATCGTTAGCGATATCGTAGCGTGTGAAAGCTATGAACCAGCAGAAATACTCACCTTCTCGTTCATCGCTGACACGTCACTCATTTTCTAAAAATCGCTCGTCCTGTTGTTCATCGTACTCGAGGCAGCACATATCGCTCCGTGTGACACCCCGGGAACGATGAACTGCAGCTTACCTGCGTCCCGCCGGCAATGCTGAAGGAAGGAGGTGGGTGGGATGTTACGTCCCGCTCATCTTCGCCCCTCCGCTTCTATTGGCCGGCCGCTGTGTGACGTCGCTGTGACGCCGAACGTCCCTCTCCCTTCAGGAAGTGGATGTTTGACGCCCACAGCGAGGTCGTTTGGAAGGTAAGTACGTGTGACGGGGGGTTATAGCATTGTGCGACATGGACAACAAATTGCCCGTGCCGCACAAATGATGGGGGTGGGTGCGATCGCAAATGCAAGGTGTAAAGCAGCCTTAAGAATCTAGGCAAGACAAGGAATAAACAGAGCAACAAAGCGTGCGAGGTGCTGAAGTAAAGTGTGGGGATTGAAGATAACTGCATAGTTTAAACACAATTTCATAGTGGTGATAACTGTAATTGTTTAGTTTCATTAGGGAATTGTGTGTCTGTCTGTGATTCTGTGAAAAAGAAAAAAAAAAAAAACAGTTTGTCTTGTGATTTAATTAGTAGTATTAGCCACACCTGTTTCTAGAAGCTTCTAGCAGCTTCTGGTAGTCCTTGTAGAACTATATAAACCAGCCAGAGCAAGCGAGGTGCTGAAGTAAAGTGCGGGGATTGAAGTCCATAGTTTAAACACAATTTCATAGTTTGACACAAGAACATAGTTTGAATTTATCCTTATACGTTTCCCATTGTTTTGTTGTTTTTTTTTTCCTTTGTTTTTCTACTTTACTGTTTATCCCCATTTAATAGGTGTGTGACGCCCTGGGCAAGCCAGGGGTCACAGGTCATCACACCACCACACCCTACATCCCAGTTAGGAACACCAAAGCTACTAAAATCCTTGTTGCCTTCCTCCAGGGGCTGATGTTCACACCAGGGGGTGGGCCAGGCGGTTGGCTCCGCCCACCGAGGAGTACACAGCCCTGGAGGCGGGAAGAACCAGGCAGATAGAAGTGGAAGTTCAAAGTAGAAGGAAGTGGTAGAGGAGCTAAGTGAAAGTGAAGTAGTAGTGGAGCAAAGAAGAAAGGAGCAAAAGTGAGCGTAGAAAGACCTGAAGTTAGTCCAGCTAAGTGCAGGACAGAGTCAGCAAGGTCAGCAACAGCGGTGATCGTCTGGAGGGGGACTGCTCGGAGGTTGCTGGAAGGACCGCGGACGGGTAGTGGCCCGGCGGTCTGGAGCAGTATACGAAGGACAGTCAGCACCAGGGCAGGGGCCTCTCGGACCCCGGCAAGGCTAGGAGTCGCCATAATTTGCCGAATCCGTCAGTGAAGGGGACGTCGATCCCCCAACAACCAAGTCCCGACTGAAGACAAAAGTCCAACCATTAAGGAGGAACACCGCCACCGCCAGGGCACCAGTTCCTCAGGGCCAGCGTCTGCTGGCAAAAGAGGGCTCCTCCGGCCCATATCCAAGCCGGGGAACGGGTTACCGGTGGGAACCCATCGCTACCAACAGAGAAACACTAGGTGCAGGTCAAAGGGACATCACCGTTACCTACTGGGAGAGCAAGTGCAGCCGTCCGTGGGAACCGTCTTTCCAGCCGTGTGGTTTACCGTAAAACTGTGTCAACGTCTCAGGCTGAGTGAGTACCACAGTGCCGCAAGGCACAGCGCTGCCCCCACGTCCCTGTGCCCACCAGGCCCTGCAGCTTCCACACCATCACTGGGCCCCGGGATCACCAACCCCTACCCACGGAGGGGCAACACAACACCTGGCTGCTCCACATCACCACTCCCGGGATCCCCATATTGAGCAGCAAATCTGCTACAAATCACCACAACCGTGGGTGGCGTCACGGACAATAAACAATCCCCCCACCCAACAACCCCCTTTCACTCACGGGCGAGGAGCGCCGCTAGAGTCCCCGGGATCCGGCCCACCGCTCGAGCCACCGAGCAGCAGCAGGCCGCAGCAGCCGCGGCAGCAGGACCCGAGCAGCAGTGGGAGAGCGTGGCATCCCCTCCTCCGCCCGCGACAACTTGGCGTCACGAACAGGATCTTACCGCTATGCCGTTGGGTAGAGGTGCGCCTTGTGACCGCCGGAGGTATCCGGCTGAAAATTTCCAGAAGTCGCCATCTTTGGCGCGAAAAGTTCCCGCTCGAGCGTCTTCTCGAGTAGCAGAGGCGCGAAGGCCAAAACTCCGCCCCAATAGGGGAGTGGCCAGAAAGAAGCTAAGGGGGACGCGATGGCGGCTGGCGGCATGTAACCGCAGCTATAAAAGCAGGGACGCCAGGACTCTGCAGCAGTACTGAGTTCCTGGAAGGCACGATTGCCGAGATGTACCACCCAACTCCCAACGAGGAAGCACCCGCGCCCGGCACAGCGACGTGGTTGAGGGACCGGACCATCCCACTGAGTAATCGTCTGCAGGCCCATATGCAACTCCTCCTGGAGTGGGAGACCGACATGGCGGACGTGGTGGCTGCTATGTGGAGACGCAAGGCTGAAGAGGAGTTGGAGGAGCGGGTAAGCGACCCACGCCCCTGTATTCCTAAGGGATCGGCCGTTGGAGCTGAGGGGCCCGGCCGGCTTCCACTCACCCTGCCTCTCTCCCCGCTACCCGCGATAGCTCCTGCCGCCCCGCCATTAGGCCCGCTACCTGCCCAACCGGTAGCGATACCCTGCCCATCCGCTCCGGCGGACCAGCCGGCTGCAAACGTCGACGGCCCTGAAGTGCACCAGGGGGAACCGCGAGGACCGCAGCCCCTTAACAACATGGTGCCAGAAGTCCCAGTAGAGACTGTGCCAGACCCTGAGCCCGAGACCATGGCCTGGATGAAGGCCCGGGTGATGCAATTCCACCAGCGTCAGCAGGATCAGATCTTCCGGATGATGGAGCAGTGGACCAACGAGGTGGAGGAGCTGCTTACAACTGCCCCGATGTACGGAGGGGAAATGGATGTAGCAGAACCGACTGGTGACCCACGTCCCTATGTCCTACCAGGACCGGCCGCTGCGGCTGAGGGGCCCGGCCTAGTCTCGGCCTATGCATCACCCTTGCCGTTACTTATGTGGCGCCTCAGTGTAAGCTCGCCTGATTTGCTGCTCCGTGCTACCGCGGAAGGGGCTGAAGTGCTGGATGCTGGAGGCCAAGAGGCTGCGACAGCTGGCGGTAACCCGCCCGATGCAGAAACAAGAGATGACGACTCCGGCCCTAGTCCCGGGTCCGCTGCTGAGTTTGAAGAGGCAAGTGAGCGTTCCCGCTATGTAGGAGACCCCGTGGTTGTCCATACCCCGCGTACCAGTGGAAATGGGTACCGGGTGCCCCTGTCACCGCAGGCATGTCAGTGCATGTTTGATGTGCTGGTGGAAGAGGAAGGGCCAGCCGCAGCCGAAGAATCTGAGTAGGGCAGCGGAGCACTGTTGTCCAGTCCCCGTTGGGACCACCTTTGTGTTTGTTGAAAATGATAAGCAAAATAATAACCGAAGTTTAACCAGATTCACAGTGATTGAACCGGCTGGAGCCGGCACCGTTGTCCCCGTGGGGACAGTTTAAAAAGTTAGCATGGGAACTATCCATGGACAAACCCGTGAACTTGCAGGGCAACCACAAACGTTAAGTGGCTTGTAAATATGTTGTTTTACTGTACCGTTTTCCGCAGTTGCCGCCTCCGGAGAGGCAGGTTGGAGGGAGGGCCCTCAGCAGAGCAGGCTGGGGCCCAGCCACCAAAGGAACCGGTGGCTACCCTCTGGAGGGAAAGGACAGATCCCGCTCGGGTAACTTGTGCTGGACTGTGGGTCAAGGGGTGCTGCCTGGGCTTTAGGGGCAGCATCAGGGCCAGGTTGCTTGGGTGGGGGAGAGCGGAAACCGTACCCGTAAAACCGTTTAGTAACGTTTAAGAAATGTGCCTTCCGTTGTGGGATGATGTTATGCTTTACATGTTATCTTTTTACATTTACAGAAAATAAAACCGGTGTTGGACGGGCAGCCCGGGGACGGTCTGCATTTTGCTAAGGGGGAATGTGATGCCCTGGGCAAGCCAGGGGTCACAGGTCATCACACCACCACACCCTACATCCCAGTTAGGAACACCAAAGCTACTAAAATCCTTGTTGCCTTCCTCCAGGGGCTGATGTTCACACCAGGGGGTGGGCCAGGCGGTTGGCTCCGCCCACCGAGGAGTACACAGCTCTGGAGGCAGGAAGAACCAGGCAGATAGAAGTGATAGTTCAAAGTAGAAGGAAGTGGTAGAGGAGCTAAGTGAAAGTGAAGTAGTAGTGGAGCAAAGAAGAAAGGAGCAAAAGTGAGCGTAGAAAGACCTGAAGTTAGTCCAGCTAAGTGCAGGACAGAGTCAGCAAGGTCAGAAACAGCGGTGATCGTCTGGAGGGGGACTGCTCGGAGATTGCTGGAAGGACCGCGGACGGGTAGTGGCCCGGCGGTCTGGAGCAGTATACGAAGGACAGTCAGCACCAGGGCAGGGGCCTCTCGGACCCCGGCAAGGCTAGGAGTCGCCATAATTTGCCGAATCCGTCGGTGAAGGGGACGTCGATCCCCCAACAACCAAGTCCCGACTGAAGGCAAAAGTCCAACCATTAAGGAGGAACACCGCCACCGCCAGGGCACCAGTTCCTCAGGGCCAGCGTCTGCGGGCAAAAGAGGGCTCCTCCGGCCCATATCCAAGCCGGGGAGCGGGTTACCGGTGGGAACCCATCGCTACCAACAGAGAAACACTAGGTGCAGGTCAAAGGGACATCACCATTACCTACTGGGAGAGCAAGTGCAGCCGTCCGTGGGAACCGTCTTTCCAGCCGTGTGGTTTACCGTAAAACTGTGTCAACGTCTCAGGCTGAGTACCACAGTGCCGCAAGGCACAGCGCTGCCCCCGCGTCTCTGCGCCCACCAGGCCCTGCACCTTCCACACCATCACTGGGCCCCGGGATCACCAACCCCTACCCACGGAGGGGCAACACAACACCTGGCTGCTCCGCATCACCACTCCCGGGATCCCCATATTGAGCAGCGGTGGTGCTACAAATCACCACAATCGTGGGTGGCGTCACGGACAATAAACAATCCCCACACCCAACAACCCCCTTTCACTCACGGGCGAGGAGCGCCGCTAGAGTCCCCGGGATCCGGCCCACCGCTCGAGCCACCGAGCAGCAGCAGGCCGCAGCAGCCGCGGCAGCCGGACCCGAGCAGCAGTGGGAGAGCGCGGCGTCCCCTCCTCCGCCCGCGACAGGTGCTCCATGGACATTGCTACCAGGTGTGTATCTTGTCAGATGTATGCATGCCTTGAGCAACCGTTCGAGGGTGAATATGTCTGCACTCGATGCAAGCATGTTGCGTATTTGGAAGCCAAGGTAACAGATCTAAATAAGCAGCTTGCAACACTCAGGGGCATTGCAAACCTGGAGAGGAGTTTAGAGCTTACTGAGCTTTCTCTGGCTGGGGCCAGTGATATGGAGGAGGGTGAAGGTGGGGAAGATCAGGACCCAGAGGTAGGTAGCTGGGTAACAGTTAGAAGAATAGGTAGGGGGAAAAGTGTAAGGGAGCCTAGTCCTGACCTGGCACAACCTAGTAAATATGCCTGTTTGGCTGATATTAGGAATGAAGGGCCAGGACTAGGGTCACTACAGCAGGATGTTGCTCCTAGCAACCAGGAAAACAACTTTTGTAGGAAGGAGGGAAATAGGAGTGCAGCAAAGCCCAGACAGATGTTGGTGGTAGGGGACTCTATAATTAGGCGGACAGACAGGGTCATCTGTCGCCGAGACCGTGAATGCCAAACAGTGTGTTATCTGCCGGGTGCTCGGGTTCGGCATATTGCGGATCGGATCGACAGATTGCTGGGTGGGGCTGGGGAAAACCCAGAGGTCATGGTGCACATTGGTACTAATGACAAAGTTAGAGGCAGGTGGAAGGTCCTTAAAAATGATTACAGGGAACTAGGAGAGAAGCTGAAGTCCAGGACCGCCAAGGTGGTGTTTTCAGAAATACTACCGGTGCCACGAGCGTCACTAGAAAGACAGGAGAGCTTAGGGAGATAAATATGTGGCTTAGAAATTGGTGCAGGAAGGAAGGGTTCGGGTTCATGGAGAACTGGGCCGACTTCTCAGTCGGCTACAGGCTCTACGGTAGGGACGTAGAGAAAGAAGATTTTTCAGCTCACCTGCTGTCTGAGTGTTGAAGTCCACAAATGCACGGCATCCACCGGGAGGTTCCAGCCGGTAATACAAGGGTAAGGAGTAATGGAAGAAAGGATCCGGCACGATTATATTATAAAAACATCAAAAATCTTTATTTCCATGGTTAAAAAAGTACCTGTGGAGACCAAGCGGTGTACCTCACAAGAGACTTAACGCGTTTCGGACTGCGGTAAAAACAGGAGAGTCCTTAATCATAAGCATTTTCTCTGTGACACAAGACTACTGAAATAGGTTACTCCATTAGATGAACAAAGGGGGGAGAGGAGGAGCAAGGATTCCTTGATTAAATGAGAAACCAGGTGGGTAAAAGGGATCACATAGAAACATATGAGATCAAATAATCATATAATGTGAATGATATCGAATACTTATTGCAGAAATGTCACCATAAATGCCACAATAAAAATATATATAAAATACCACATGTGAACAGTGTTATTGGTAATAATTTACATAAATGACATCAGAAATATATATAAATAAAAAAAATAAATATACCCCTCTGCTACCATGTGCACCTTGGTTGCGTTTTTTTAGGATGGATTTATTTTTAGTAGCCGTGTGCCAGGTATAGATTTGTTTGGACTCATACCCTGCAGTCTTTGTTGTCACGTGGTTTTGAATGAGGAATATTCAGTAAGAAAATTCAAGAATATCTTTTTGTCAACACCCCTGTATGCCCTATTTTTCAGGGCTTGCCCAAAATTCACAAGGGAGTTTTCCCTCCCCCGTTGAGACCTAAAGTTGCCAGTACGGGTTCCCTGACAAGCAATTTGAGTGATTGGCTGGACCACCATATCCAGCCACTCATGAAACGCTCTACTGGGTATATTAAAGATACAAAAAGCCTATTGCAGAACCTTGATAAAATGACCTGGACAGAGGATTCTTTTTGGATGACAAGTGATGGTGTATCACTATATTCTTGCATACCACATAGAGAAGTGTTACAGGCACTTAATTACCATTTGGAAAAATATAATTCATCTAGTAAGGTGTTTAAAGAATTCATTCTCATGGCAACAGGCTTCCTATTGACACACAACTTTTTTCAATTTAATGGGATTTTTTATCTCCAGACAACCGGGTGCCCAATGGGCGCGAGTTTCTCGTGCGCTCTTGCCAACGTCTACATGGCCTATTGGAAGGAGCGATGTATCTATGCGGATAATAATCCATTTTTAGATTCCATCATAATTTACGCAAGATACATAGATGATCAGCTTTTGATCTGTAATTTAAAAAACTTTGATACCCCCCAACAGGCCGTAGAGGCTATTGGCACATTATTCAATGATAATTCTTTAAATTTAAAATTCATAGTTAATTATCATGAGGAATCTGCGCCTTTTTTGGACATTCGTTTGTCTGGCGACCCCCTAACTGGATCTATAAGTTCCACCCTGTATAGAAAGCCTATTAGTGGGAATACTTCCCTTCATGCAGGCAGTTGCCATATGCCCCACACTTTGCACAACTTGCCAGTGGGCGAGTTTCTGCGGGCCAAAAGATTATGTTCATCTGAGAAATCTTATCAGACTGAGGCCAATCTCATCAGGAACAGACTAAACAAGAGGGGATATTCGGATCATATTTTGAATCGAGCTTCCTCTATTACCGCTAGTAGAAGCCGGAAGAGCCTATTGGAAGACCGCACTAAAACTTCCACTTCCACAAAAAAGGTTACTTTTTCCACTCCATTCAGTACAGATTTCTTCCAAATTAAACATATTATCCAACGCTTTATTCCCCTCTTAAAACAGGATACTGTTCTTGATTCCATCCTCCGGTCAGGGGTTAATATAGTTGCTAGAAGAGCCTGTACTGTTGGCAACTTAATTGCCCCCAGTATGTACACCACTAAAAAACATAGTAAATCCTGGCTCAGCGTTTCTGGTTCTTATAGATGTGGGTCTAGCCGATGTGGTCTTTGTAAATTCATGCATAATACCAAGTCAATTGTGAGGAATCATGGAAAGAATTTTTCTATTAACTCCTTTATTAACTGCTCCTCAACGCATATTATCTATGTAGCCACATGTACGGCATGCTACGAGGACTACGTCGGCTGCACTTCCAGAGCCCTTAGAACCAGAATCTCAGAGCACACCCGAATACCATCAACCGCTTCAGATCCTACTACTGTGAATTATGCCATATTGGTTAGGAAACGCTCCTTATCTGGCCTGACCAGACATTTTATCGAGCACCATTTGGCAGATTTTTCAACATTGGTTGTTACCGGGATTGAATATGTACCCAGACCCCCCCGAGGGGGGGACTGGTTTCAGGCTCTTCTTCTTGCAGAAGCAAAATGGATTTTAAAACTTAATTCCAGGTACCCCGATGGTCTGAACTATCGCTCAGACTTACGCTACATTTTCTGAGTAATCGAATTCCCTGTTTACACTAAAGGAGAAAAAAAAAAATATATATCATCCCGTTTATTTATGCTGTTTTTTTTTTTGTTTTTTTTATTGGAAATTAAAAAATTCACGATAATGTAAAATAAATAATAAAAAAATTGAAAAGATCCCCTTAAATAACATTCATTATGACATTTTTATATATAGATTATTACTCTAACATATTATCTTCTTTTTTGTTAAAATTTTTTATTTTTTTTATATTTCTGATGTCATTTCTGTAAATTATTACCAATAACACTGTTCACATGTGGTATTTTATATATATTTTTATTGTGGCATTTATGGTGACATTTCTGAAACGCGTTAAGTCTCTTGTGAGGTACACCGCTTGGTCTCCACAGGTCAAAAATCTTTATTTCCATGGTTAAAAAAGTACCTGTGGAGACCAAGCGGTGTACCTCACAAGAGACTTAACGCGTTTCGGACTGCGGTAAAAACAGGAGAGTCCTTAATCATAAGCATTTTCTCTGTGACACAAGACTACTGAAATAGGTTACTCCATTAGATGAACAAAGGGGGGAGAGGAGGAGCAAGGATTCCTTGATTAAATGAGAAACCAGGTGGGTAAAAGGGATCACATAGAAACATATGAGATCAAATAATCATATAATGTGAATGATATCGAATACTTATTGCAGAAATGTCACCATAAATGCCACAATAAAAATATATATAAAATACCACATGTGAACAGTGTTATTGGTAATAATTTACATAAATGACATCAGAAATATATATAAATAAAAAAAATAAATATACCCCTCTGCTACCATGTGCACCTTGGTTGCGTTTTTTTAGGATGGATTTATTTTTAGTAGCCGTGTGCCAGGTATAGATTTGTTTGGACTCATACCCTGCAGTCTTTGTTGTCACGTGGTTTTGAATGAGGAATATTCAGTAAGAAAATTCAAGAATATCTTTTTGTCAACACCCCTGTATGCCCTATTTTTCAGGGCTTGCCCAAAATTCACAAGGGAGTTTTCCCTCCCCCGTTGAGACCTAAAGTTGCCAGTACGGGTTCCCTGACAAGCAATTTGAGTGATTGGCTGGACCACCATATCCAGCCACTCATGAAACGCTCTACTGGGTATATTAAAGATACAAAAAGCCTATTGCAGAACCTTGATAAAATGACCTGGACAGAGGATTCTTTTTGGATGACAAGTGATGGTGTATCACTATATTCTTGCATACCACATAGAGAAGTGTTACAGGCACTTAATTACCATTTGGAAAAATATAATTCATCTAGTAAGGTGTTTAAAGAATTCATTCTCATGGCAACAGGCTTCCTATTGACACACAACTTTTTTCAATTTAATGGGATTTTTTATCTCCAGACAACCGGGTGCCCAATGGGCGCGAGTTTCTCGTGCGCTCTTGCCAACGTCTACATGGCCTATTGGAAGGAGCGATGTATCTATGCGGATAATAATCCATTTTTAGATTCCATCATAATTTACGCAAGATACATAGATGATCAGCTTTTGATCTGTAATTTAAAAAACTTTGATACCCCCCAACAGGCCGTAGAGGCTATTGGCACATTATTCAATGATAATTCTTTAAATTTAAAATTCATAGTTAATTATCATGAGGAATCTGCGCCTTTTTTGGACATTCGTTTGTCTGGCGACCCCCTAACTGGATCTATAAGTTCCACCCTGTATAGAAAGCCTATTAGTGGGAATACTTCCCTTCATGCAGGCAGTTGCCATATGCCCCACACTTTGCACAACTTGCCAGTGGGCGAGTTTCTGCGGGCCAAAAGATTATGTTCATCTGAGAAATCTTATCAGACTGAGGCCAATCTCATCAGGAACAGACTAAACAAGAGGGGATATTCGGATCATATTTTGAATCGAGCTTCCTCTATTACCGCTAGTAGAAGCCGGAAGAGCCTATTGGAAGACCGCACTAAAACTTCCACTTCCACAAAAAAGGTTACTTTTTCCACTCCATTCAGTACAGATTTCTTCCAAATTAAACATATTATCCAACGCTTTATTCCCCTCTTAAAACAGGATACTGTTCTTGATTCCATCCTCCGGTCAGGGGTTAATATAGTTGCTAGAAGAGCCTGTACTGTTGGCAACTTAATTGCCCCCAGTATGTACACCACTAAAAAACATAGTAAATCCTGGCTCAGCGTTTCTGGTTCTTATAGATGTGGGTCTAGCCGATGTGGTCTTTGTAAATTCATGCATAATACCAAGTCAATTGTGAGGAATCATGGAAAGAATTTTTCTATTAACTCCTTTATTAACTGCTCCTCAACGCATATTATCTATGTAGCCACATGTACGGCATGCTACGAGGACTACGTCGGCTGCACTTCCAGAGCCCTTAGAACCAGAATCTCAGAGCACACCCGAATACCATCAACCGCTTCAGATCCTACTACTGTGAATTATGCCATATTGGTTAGGAAACGCTCCTTATCTGGCCTGACCAGACATTTTATCGAGCACCATTTGGCAGATTTTTCAACATTGGTTGTTACCGGGATTGAATATGTACCCAGACCCCCCCGAGGGGGGGACTGGTTTCAGGCTCTTCTTCTTGCAGAAGCAAAATGGATTTTAAAACTTAATTCCAGGTACCCCGATGGTCTGAACTATCGCTCAGACTTACGCTACATTTTCTGAGTAATCGAATTCCCTGTTTACACTAAAGGAGAAAAAAAAAAAATATATCATCCCGTTTATTTATGCTGTTTTTTTTTTTGTTTTTTTTATTGGAAATTAAAAAATTCACGATAATGTAAAATAAATAATAAAAAAATTGAAAAGATCCCCTTAAATAACATTCATTATGACATTTTTATATATAGATTATTACTCTAACATATTATCTTCTTTTTTGTTAAAATTTTTTATTTTTTTTATATTTCTGATGTCATTTCTGTAAATTATTACCAATAACACTGTTCACATGTGGTATTTTATATATATTTTTATTGTGGCATTTATGGTGACATTTCTGAAACGCGTTAAGTCTCTTGTGAGGTACACCGCTTGGTCTCCACAGGTCAAAAATCTTTATTTCCATGGTTAAAAAAGTACCTGTGGAGACCAAGCGGTGTACCTCACAAGAGACTTAACGCGTTTCGGACTGCGGTAAAAACAGGAGAGTCCTTAATCATAAGCATTTTCTCTGTGACACAAGACTACTGAAATAGGTTACTCCATTAGATGAACAAAGGGGGGAGAGGAGGAGCAAGGATTCCTTGATTAAATGAGAAACCAGGTGGGTAAAAGGGATCACATAGAAACATATGAGATCAAATAATCATATAATGTGAATGATATCGAATACTTATTGCAGAAATGTCACCATAAATGCCACAATAAAAATATATATAAAATACCACATGTGAACAGTGTTATTGGTAATAATTTACATAAATGACATCAGAAATATATATAAATAAAAAAAATAAATATACCCCTCTGCTACCATGTGCACCTTGGTTGCGTTTTTTTAGGATGGATTTATTTTTAGTAGCCGTGTGCCAGGTATAGATTTGTTTGGACTCATACCCTGCAGTCTTTGTTGTCACGTGGTTTTGAATGAGGAATATTCAGTAAGAAAATTCAAGAATATCTTTTTGTCAACACCCCTGTATGCCCTATTTTTCAGGGCTTGCCCAAAATTCACAAGGGAGTTTTCCCTCCCCCGTTGAGACCTAAAGTTGCCAGTACGGGTTCCCTGACAAGCAATTTGAGTGATTGGCTGGACCACCATATCCAGCCACTCATGAAACGCTCTACTGGGTATATTAAAGATACAAAAAGCCTATTGCAGAACCTTGATAAAATGACCTGGACAGAGGATTCTTTTTGGATGACAAGTGATGGTGTATCACTATATTCTTGCATACCACATAGAGAAGTGTTACAGGCACTTAATTACCATTTGGAAAAATATAATTCATCTAGTAAGGTGTTTAAAGAATTCATTCTCATGGCAACAGGCTTCCTATTGACACACAACTTTTTTCAATTTAATGGGATTTTTTATCTCCAGACAACCGGGTGCCCAATGGGCGCGAGTTTCTCGTGCGCTCTTGCCAACGTCTACATGGCCTATTGGAAGGAGCGATGTATCTATGCGGATAATAATCCATTTTTAGATTCCATCATAATTTACGCAAGATACATAGATGATCAGCTTTTGATCTGTAATTTAAAAAACTTTGATACCCCCCAACAGGCCGTAGAGGCTATTGGCACATTATTCAATGATAATTCTTTAAATTTAAAATTCATAGTTAATTATCATGAGGAATCTGCGCCTTTTTTGGACATTCGTTTGTCTGGCGACCCCCTAACTGGATCTATAAGTTCCACCCTGTATAGAAAGCCTATTAGTGGGAATACTTCCCTTCATGCAGGCAGTTGCCATATGCCCCACACTTTGCACAACTTGCCAGTGGGCGAGTTTCTGCGGGCCAAAAGATTATGTTCATCTGAGAAATCTTATCAGACTGAGGCCAATCTCATCAGGAACAGACTAAACAAGAGGGGATATTCGGATCATATTTTGAATCGAGCTTCCTCTATTACCGCTAGTAGAAGCCGGAAGAGCCTATTGGAAGACCGCACTAAAACTTCCACTTCCACAAAAAAGGTTACTTTTTCCACTCCATTCAGTACAGATTTCTTCCAAATTAAACATATTATCCAACGCTTTATTCCCCTCTTAAAACAGGATACTGTTCTTGATTCCATCCTCCGGTCAGGGGTTAATATAGTTGCTAGAAGAGCCTGTACTGTTGGCAACTTAATTGCCCCCAGTATGTACACCACTAAAAAACATAGTAAATCCTGGCTCAGCGTTTCTGGTTCTTATAGATGTGGGTCTAGCCGATGTGGTCTTTGTAAATTCATGCATAATACCAAGTCAATTGTGAGGAATCATGGAAAGAATTTTTCTATTAACTCCTTTATTAACTGCTCCTCAACGCATATTATCTATGTAGCCACATGTACGGCATGCTACGAGGACTACGTCGGCTGCACTTCCAGAGCCCTTAGAACCAGAATCTCAGAGCACACCCGAATACCATCAACCGCTTCAGATCCTACTACTGTGAATTATGCCATATTGGTTAGGAAACGCTCCTTATCTGGCCTGACCAGACATTTTATCGAGCACCATTTGGCAGATTTTTCAACATTGGTTGTTACCGGGATTGAATATGTACCCAGACCCCCCCGAGGGGGGGACTGGTTTCAGGCTCTTCTTCTTGCAGAAGCAAAATGGATTTTAAAACTTAATTCCAGGTACCCCGATGGTCTGAACTATCGCTCAGACTTACGCTACATTTTCTGAGTAATCGAATTCCCTGTTTACACTAAAGGAGAAAAAAAAAAAAATATATCATCCCGTTTATTTATGCTGTTTTTTTTTTTGTTTTTTTTATTGGAAATTAAAAAATTCACGATAATGTAAAATAAATAATAAAAAAATTGAAAAGATCCCCTTAAATAACATTCATTATGACATTTTTATATATAGATTATTACTCTAACATATTATCTTCTTTTTTGTTAAAATTTTTTATTTTTTTTATATTTCTGATGTCATTTCTGTAAATTATTACCAATAACACTGTTCACATGTGGTATTTTATATATATTTTTATTGTGGCATTTATGGTGACATTTCTGAAACGCGTTAAGTCTCTTGTGAGGTACACCGCTTGGTCTCCACAGGTCAAAAATCTTTATTTCCATGGTTAAAAAAGTACCTGTGGAGACCAAGCGGTGTACCTCACAAGAGACTTAACGCGTTTCGGACTGCGGTAAAAACAGGAGAGTCCTTAATCATAAGCATTTTCTCTGTGACACAAGACTACTGAAATAGGTTACTCCATTAGATGAACAAAGGGGGGAGAGGAGGAGCAAGGATTCCTTGATTAAATGAGAAACCAGGTGGGTAAAAGGGATCACATAGAAACATATGAGATCAAATAATCATATAATGTGAATGATATCGAATACTTATTGCAGAAATGTCACCATAAATGCCACAATAAAAATATATATAAAATACCACATGTGAACAGTGTTATTGGTAATAATTTACATAAATGACATCAGAAATATATATAAATAAAAAAAATAAATATACCCCTCTGCTACCATGTGCACCTTGGTTGCGTTTTTTTAGGATGGATTTATTTTTAGTAGCCGTGTGCCAGGTATAGATTTGTTTGGACTCATACCCTGCAGTCTTTGTTGTCACGTGGTTTTGAATGAGGAATATTCAGTAAGAAAATTCAAGAATATCTTTTTGTCAACACCCCTGTATGCCCTATTTTTCAGGGCTTGCCCAAAATTCACAAGGGAGTTTTCCCTCCCCCGTTGAGACCTAAAGTTGCCAGTACGGGTTCCCTGACAAGCAATTTGAGTGATTGGCTGGACCACCATATCCAGCCACTCATGAAACGCTCTACTGGGTATATTAAAGATACAAAAAGCCTATTGCAGAACCTTGATAAAATGACCTGGACAGAGGATTCTTTTTGGATGACAAGTGATGGTGTATCACTATATTCTTGCATACCACATAGAGAAGTGTTACAGGCACTTAATTACCATTTGGAAAAATATAATTCATCTAGTAAGGTGTTTAAAGAATTCATTCTCATGGCAACAGGCTTCCTATTGACACACAACTTTTTTCAATTTAATGGGATTTTTTATCTCCAGACAACCGGGTGCCCAATGGGCGCGAGTTTCTCGTGCGCTCTTGCCAACGTCTACATGGCCTATTGGAAGGAGCGATGTATCTATGCGGATAATAATCCATTTTTAGATTCCATCATAATTTACGCAAGATACATAGATGATCAGCTTTTGATCTGTAATTTAAAAAACTTTGATACCCCCCAACGGGCCGTAGAGGCTATTGGCACATTATTCAATGATAATTCTTTAAATTTAAAATTCATAGTTAATTATCATGAGGAATCTGCGCCTTTTTTGGACATTCGTTTGTCTGGCGACCCCCTAACTGGATCTATAAGTTCCACCCTGTATAGAAAGCCTATTAGTGGGAATACTTCCCTTCATGCAGGCAGTTGCCATATGCCCCACACTTTGCACAACTTGCCAGTGGGCGAGTTTCTGCGGGCCAAAAGATTATGTTCATCTGAGAAATCTTATCAGACTGAGGCCAATCTCATCAGGAACAGACTAAACAAGAGGGGATATTCGGATCATATTTTGAATCGAGCTTCCTCTATTACCGCTAGTAGAAGCCGGAAGAGCCTATTGGAAGACCGCACTAAAACTTCCACTTCCACAAAAAAGGTTACTTTTTCCACTCCATTCAGTACAGATTTCTTCCAAATTAAACATATTATCCAACGCTTTATTCCCCTCTTAAAACAGGATACTGTTCTTGATTCCATCCTCCGGTCAGGGGTTAATATAGTTGCTAGAAGAGCCTGTACTGTTGGCAACTTAATTGCCCCCAGTATGTACACCACTAAAAAACATAGTAAATCCTGGCTCAGCGTTTCTGGTTCTTATAGATGTGGGTCTAGCCGATGTGGTCTTTGTAAATTCATGCATAATACCAAGTCAATTGTGAGGAATCATGGAAAGAATTTTTCTATTAACTCCTTTATTAACTGCTCCTCAACGCATATTATCTATGTAGCCACATGTACGGCATGCTACGAGGACTACGTCGGCTGCACTTCCAGAGCCCTTAGAACCAGAATCTCAGAGCACACCCGAATACCATCAACCGCTTCAGATCCTACTACTGTGAATTATGCCATATTGGTTAGGAAACGCTCCTTATCTGGCCTGACCAGACATTTTATCGAGCACCATTTGGCAGATTTTTCAACATTGGTTGTTACCGGGATTGAATATGTACCCAGACCCCCCCGAGGGGGGGACTGGTTTCAGGCTCTTCTTCTTGCAGAAGCAAAATGGATTTTAAAACTTAATTCCAGGTACCCCGATGGTCTGAACTATCGCTCAGACTTACGCTACATTTTCTGAGTAATCGAATTCCCTGTTTACACTAAAGGAGAAAAAAAAAAAAATATATCATCCCGTTTATTTATGCTGTTTTTTTTTTTGTTTTTTTTATTGGAAATTAAAAAATTCACGATAATGTAAAATAAATAATAAAAAAATTGAAAAGATCCCCTTAAATAACATTCATTATGACATTTTTATATATAGATTATTACTCTAACATATTATCTTCTTTTTTGTTAAAATTTTTTATTTTTTTTATATTTCTGATGTCATTTCTGTAAATTATTACCAATAACACTGTTCACATGTGGTATTTTATATATATTTTTATTGTGGCATTTATGGTGACATTTCTGAAACGCGTTAAGTCTCTTGTGAGGTACACCGCTTGGTCTCCACAGGTCAAAAATCTTTATTTCCATGGTTAAAAAAGTACCTGTGGAGACCAAGCGGTGTACCTCACAAGAGACTTAACGCGTTTCGGACTGCGGTAAAAACAGGAGAGTCCTTAATCATAAGCATTTTCTCTGTGACACAAGACTACTGAAATAGGTTACTCCATTAGATGAACAAAGGGGGGAGAGGAGGAGCAAGGATTCCTTGATTAAATGAGAAACCAGGTGGGTAAAAGGGATCACATAGAAACATATGAGATCAAATAATCATATAATGTGAATGATATCGAATACTTATTGCAGAAATGTCACCATAAATGCCACAATAAAAATATATATAAAATACCACATGTGAACAGTGTTATTGGTAATAATTTACATAAATGACATCAGAAATATATATAAATAAAAAAAATAAATATACCCCTCTGCTACCATGTGCACCTTGGTTGCGTTTTTTTAGGATGGATTTATTTTTAGTAGCCGTGTGCCAGGTATAGATTTGTTTGGACTCATACCCTGCAGTCTTTGTTGTCACGTGGTTTTGAATGAGGAATATTCAGTAAGAAAATTCAAGAATATCTTTTTGTCAACACCCCTGTATGCCCTATTTTTCAGGGCTTGCCCAAAATTCACAAGGGAGTTTTCCCTCCCCCGTTGAGACCTAAAGTTGCCAGTACGGGTTCCCTGACAAGCAATTTGAGTGATTGGCTGGACCACCATATCCAGCCACTCATGAAACGCTCTACTGGGTATATTAAAGATACAAAAAGCCTATTGCAGAACCTTGATAAAATGACCTGGACAGAGGATTCTTTTTGGATGACAAGTGATGGTGTATCACTATATTCTTGCATACCACATAGAGAAGTGTTACAGGCACTTAATTACCATTTGGAAAAATATAATTCATCTAGTAAGGTGTTTAAAGAATTCATTCTCATGGCAACAGGCTTCCTATTGACACACAACTTTTTTCAATTTAATGGGATTTTTTATCTCCAGACAACCGGGTGCCCAATGGGCGCGAGTTTCTCGTGCGCTCTTGCCAACGTCTACATGGCCTATTGGAAGGAGCGATGTATCTATGCGGATAATAATCCATTTTTAGATTCCATCATAATTTACGCAAGATACATAGATGATCAGCTTTTGATCTGTAATTTAAAAAACTTTGATACCCCCCAACGGGCCGTAGAGGCTATTGGCACATTATTCAATGATAATTCTTTAAATTTAAAATTCATAGTTAATTATCATGAGGAATCTGCGCCTTTTTTGGACATTCGTTTGTCTGGCGACCCCCTAACTGGATCTATAAGTTCCACCCTGTATAGAAAGCCTATTAGTGGGAATACTTCCCTTCATGCAGGCAGTTGCCATATGCCCCACACTTTGCACAACTTGCCAGTGGGCGAGTTTCTGCGGGCCAAAAGATTATGTTCATCTGAGAAATCTTATCAGACTGAGGCCAATCTCATCAGGAACAGACTAAACAAGAGGGGATATTCGGATCATATTTTGAATCGAGCTTCCTCTATTACCGCTAGTAGAAGCCGGAAGAGCCTATTGGAAGACCGCACTAAAACTTCCACTTCCACAAAAAAGGTTACTTTTTCCACTCCATTCAGTACAGATTTCTTCCAAATTAAACATATTATCCAACGCTTTATTCCCCTCTTAAAACAGGATACTGTTCTTGATTCCATCCTCCGGTCAGGGGTTAATATAGTTGCTAGAAGAGCCTGTACTGTTGGCAACTTAATTGCCCCCAGTATGTACACCACTAAAAAACATAGTAAATCCTGGCTCAGCGTTTCTGGTTCTTATAGATGTGGGTCTAGCCGATGTGGTCTTTGTAAATTCATGCATAATACCAAGTCAATTGTGAGGAATCATGGAAAGAATTTTTCTATTAACTCCTTTATTAACTGCTCCTCAACGCATATTATCTATGTAGCCACATGTACGGCATGCCACGAGGACTACGTCGGCTGCACTTCCAGAGCCCTTAGAACCAGAATCTCAGAGCACACCCGAATACCATCAACCGCTTCAGATCCTACTACTGTGAATTATGCCATATTGGTTAGGAAACGCTCCTTATCTGGCCTGACCAGACATTTTATCGAGCACCATTTGGCAGATTTTTCAACATTGGTTGTTACCGGGATTGAATATGTACCCAGACCCCCCCGAGGGGGGGACTGGTTTCAGGCTCTTCTTCTTGCAGAAGCAAAATGGATTTTAAAACTTAATTCCAGGTACCCCGATGGTCTGAACTATCGCTCAGACTTACGCTACATTTTCTGAGTAATCGAATTCCCTGTTTACACTAAAGGAGAAAAAAAAAAAAATATATCATCCCGTTTATTTATGCTGTTTTTTTTTTTGTTTTTTTTATTGGAAATTAAAAAATTCACGATAATGTAAAATAAATAATAAAAAAATTGAAAAGATCCCCTTAAATAACATTCATTATGACATTTTTATATATAGATTATTACTCTAACATATTATCTTCTTTTTTGTTAAAATTTTTTATTTTTTTTATATTTCTGATGTCATTTCTGTAAATTATTACCAATAACACTGTTCACATGTGGTATTTTATATATATTTTTATTGTGGCATTTATGGTGACATTTCTGAAACGCGTTAAGTCTCTTGTGAGGTACACCGCTTGGTCTCCACAGGTCAAAAATCTTTATTTCCATGGTTAAAAAAGTACCTGTGGAGACCAAGCGGTGTACCTCACAAGAGACTTAACGCGTTTCGGACTGCGGTAAAAACAGGAGAGTCCTTAATCATAAGCATTTTCTCTGTGACACAAGACTACTGAAATAGGTTACTCCATTAGATGAACAAAGGGGGGAGAGGAGGAGCAAGGATTCCTTGATTAAATGAGAAACCAGGTGGGTAAAAGGGATCACATAGAAACATATGAGATCAAATAATCATATAATGTGAATGATATCGAATACTTATTGCAGAAATGTCACCATAAATGCCACAATAAAAATATATATAAAATACCACATGTGAACAGTGTTATTGGTAATAATTTACATAAATGACATCAGAAATATATATAAATAAAAAAAATAAATATACCCCTCTGCTACCATGTGCACCTTGGTTGCGTTTTTTTAGGATGGATTTATTTTTAGTAGCCGTGTGCCAGGTATAGATTTGTTTGGACTCATACCCTGCAGTCTTTGTTGTCACGTGGTTTTGAATGAGGAATATTCAGTAAGAAAATTCAAGAATATCTTTTTGTCAACACCCCTGTATGCCCTATTTTTCAGGGCTTGCCCAAAATTCACAAGGGAGTTTTCCCTCCCCCGTTGAGACCTACAGTTGCCAGTACGGGTTCCCTGACAAGCAATTTGAGTGATTGGCTGGACCACCATATCCAGCCACTCATGAAACGCTCTACTGGGTATATTAAAGATACAAAAAGCCTATTGCAGAACCTTGATAAAATGACCTGGACAGAGGATTCTTTTTGGATGACAAGTGATGGTGTATCACTATATTCTTGCATACCACATAGAGAAGTGTTACAGGCACTTAATTACCATTTGGAAAAATATAATTCATCTAGTAAGGTGTTTAAAGAATTCATTCTCATGGCAACAGGCTTCCTATTGACACACAACTTTTTTCAATTTAATGGGATTTTTTATCTCCAGACAACCGGGTGCCCAATGGGCGCGAGTTTCTCGTGCGCTCTTGCCAACGTCTACATGGCCTATTGGAAGGAGCGATGTATCTATGCGGATAATAATCCATTTTTAGATTCCATCATAATTTACGCAAGATACATAGATGATCAGCTTTTGATCTGTAATTTAAAAAACTTTGATACCCCCCAACGGGCCGTAGAGGCTATTGGCACATTATTCAATGATAATTCTTTAAATTTAAAATTCATAGTTAATTATCATGAGGAATCTGCGCCTTTTTTGGACATTTGTTTGTCTGGCGACCCCCTAACTGGATCTATAAGTTCCACCCTGTATAGAAAGCCTATTAGTGGGAATACTTCCCTTCATGCAGGCAGTTGCCATATGCCCCACACTTTGCACAACTTGCCAGTGGGCGAGTTTCTGCGGGCCAAAAGATTATGTTCATCTGAGAAATCTTATCAGACTGAGGCCAATCTCATCAGGAACAGACTAAACAAGAGGGGATATTCGGATCATATTTTGAATCGAGCTTCCTCTATTACCGCTAGTAGAAGCCGGAAGAGCCTATTGGAAGACCGCACTAAAACTTCCACTTCCACAAAAAAGGTTACTTTTTCCACTCCATTCAGTACAGATTTCTTCCAAATTAAACATATTATCCAACGCTTTATTCCCCTCTTAAAACAGGATACTGTTCTTGATTCCATCCTCCGGTCAGGGGTTAATATAGTTGCTAGAAGAGCCTGTACTGTTGGCAACTTAATTGCCCCCAGTATGTACACCACTAAAAAACATAGTAAATCCTGGCTCAGCGTTTCTGGTTCTTATAGATGTGGGTCTAGCCGATGTGGTCTTTGTAAATTCATGCATAATACCAAGTCAATTGTGAGGAATCATGGAAAGAATTTTTCTATTAACTCCTTTATTAACTGCTCCTCAACGCATATTATCTATGTAGCCACATGTACGGCATGCCACGAGGACTACGTCGGCTGCACTTCCAGAGCCCTTAGAACCAGAATCTCAGAGCACACCCGAATACCATCAACCGCTTCAGATCCTACTACTGTGAATTATGCCATATTGGTTAGGAAACGCTCCTTATCTGGCCTGACCAGACATTTTATCGAGCACCATTTGGCAGATTTTTCAACATTGGTTGTTACCGGGATTGAATATGTACCCAGACCCCCCCGAGGGGGGGACTGGTTTCAGGCTCTTCTTCTTGCAGAAGCAAAATGGATTTTAAAACTTAATTCCAGGTACCCCGATGGTCTGAACTATCGCTCAGACTTACGCTACATTTTCTGAGTAATCGAATTCCCTGTTTACACTAAAGGAGAAAAAAAAAAAAATATATCATCCCGTTTATTTATGCTGTTTTTTTTTTTGTTTTTTTTATTGGAAATTAAAAAATTCACGATAATGTAAAATAAATAATAAAAAAATTGAAAAGATCCCCTTAAATAACATTCATTATGACATTTTTATATATAGATTATTACTCTAACATATTATCTTCTTTTTTGTTAAAATTTTTTATTTTTTTTATATTTCTGATGTCATTTCTGTAAATTATTACCAATAACACTGTTCACATGTGGTATTTTATATATATTTTTATTGTGGCATTTATGGTGACATTTCTGAAACGCGTTAAGTCTCTTGTGAGGTACACCGCTTGGTCTCCACAGGTCAAAAATCTTTATTTCCATGGTTAAAAAAGTACCTGTGGAGACCAAGCGGTGTACCTCACAAGAGACTTAACGCGTTTCGGACTGCGGTAAAAACAGGAGAGTCCTTAATCATAAGCATTTTCTCTGTGACACAAGACTACTGAAATAGGTTACTCCATTAGATGAACAAAGGGGGGAGAGGAGGAGCAAGGATTCCTTGATTAAATGAGAAACCAGGTGGGTAAAAGGGATCACATAGAAACATATGAGATCAAATAATCATATAATGTGAATGATATCGAATACTTATTGCAGAAATGTCACCATAAATGCCACAATAAAAATATATATAAAATACCACATGTGAACAGTGTTATTGGTAATAATTTACATAAATGACATCAGAAATATATATAAATAAAAAAAATAAATATACCCCTCTGCTACCATGTGCACCTTGGTTGCGTTTTTTTAGGATGGATTTATTTTTAGTAGCCGTGTGCCAGGTATAGATTTGTTTGGACTCATACCCTGCAGTCTTTGTTGTCACGTGGTTTTGAATGAGGAATATTCAGTAAGAAAATTCAAGAATATCTTTTTGTCAACACCCCTGTATGCCCTATTTTTCAGGGCTTGCCCAAAATTCACAAGGGAGTTTTCCCTCCCCCGTTGAGACCTAAAGTTGCCAGTACGGGTTCCCTGACAAGCAATTTGAGTGATTGGCTGGACCACCATATCCAGCCACTCATGAAACGCTCTACTGGGTATATTAAAGATACAAAAAGCCTATTGCAGAACCTTGATAAAATGACCTGGACAGAGGATTCTTTTTGGATGACAAGTGATGGTGTATCACTATATTCTTGCATACCACATAGAGAAGTGTTACAGGCACTTAATTACCATTTGGAAAAATATAATTCATCTAGTAAGGTGTTTAAAGAATTCATTCTCATGGCAACAGGCTTCCTATTGACACACAACTTTTTTCAATTTAATGGGATTTTTTATCTCCAGACAACCGGGTGCCCAATGGGCGCGAGTTTCTCGTGCGCTCTTGCCAACGTCTACATGGCCTATTGGAAGGAGCGATGTATCTATGCGGACAATAATCCATTTTTAGATTCCATCATAATTTACGCAAGATACATAGATGATCAGCTTTTGATCTGTAATTTAAAAAAACTTTGATACCCCCCAATGGGCCGTAGAGGCTATTGGCACATTATTCGATGACAATTCTTTAAATTTAAAATTCATAGTTAATTATCATGAGGAATCTGCGCCTTTTTTGGACATTCGTTTGTCTGGCGACCCCCTAACTGGATCTATAAGTTCCACCCTGTATAGAAAGCCTATTAGTGGGAATACTTCCCTTCATGCAGGCAGTTGCCATATGCCCCACACTTTGCACAACTTGCCAGTGGGCGAGTTTCTGCGGGCCAAAAGATTATGTTCATCTGAGAAATCTTATCAGACTGAGGCCAATCTCATCAGGAACAGACTAAACAAGAGGGGATATTCGGATCATATTTTGAATCGAGCTTCCTCTATTACCGCTAGTAGAAGCCGGAAGAGCCTATTGGAAGACCGCACTAAAACTTCCACTTCCACAAAAAAGGTTACTTTTTCCACTCCATTCAGTACAGATTTCTTCCAAATTAAACATATTATCCAACGCTTTATTCCCCTCTTAAAACAGGATACTGTTCTTGATTCCATCCTCCGGTCAGGGGTTAATATAGTTGCTAGAAGAGCCTGTACTGTTGGCAACTTAATTGCCCCCAGTATGTACACCACTAAAAAACATAGTAAATCCTGGCTCAGCGTTTCTGGTTCTTATAGATGTGGGTCTAGCCGATGTGGTCTTTGTAAATTCATGCATAATACCAAGTCAATTGTGAGGAATCATGGGAAGAATTTTTCTATTAACTCCTTTATTAACTGCTCCTCAACGCATATTATCTATGTAGCCACATGTACGGCATGCCACGAGGACTACATCGGCTGCACTTCCAGAGCCCTTAGAACCAGAATCTCAGAGCACACCCGAATACCATCAACCGCTTCAGATCCTACTACTGTGAATTATGCCATATTGGTTAGGAAACGCTCCTTATCTGGCCTGACCAGACATTTTATCGAGCACCATTTGGCAGATTTTTCAACATTGGTTGTTACCGGGATTGAATATGTACCCAGACCCCCCCGAGGGGGGGACTGGTTTCAGGCTCTTCTTCTTGCAGAAGCAAAATGGATTTTAAAACTTAATTCCAGGTACCCCGATGGTCTGAACTATCGCTCAGACTTACGCTACATTTTCTGAGTAATCGAATTCCCTGTTTACACTAAAGGAGGAAAAAAAAAAAAATATCATCCCGTTTATTTATGCTGTTTTTTTTTTTTTTTTTTTTTAGTGGAAATTAAAAAATTCACGATAATATAAAATAAATAATAAAAAAATTGAAAAGATTCCCTTAAATAACATTCATTATGACATTTTTATATATAGATTATTACTCTAACATATTATCTTCTTTTTTGTTAAAATTAATTAAATGAAAAAAGTTGTGTGTCAATAGGAAGCCTGTTGCCATGAGAATGAATTCTTTAAACACCTTACTAGATGAATTATATTTTTCCAAATGGTAATTAAGTGCCTGTAACACTTCTCTATGTGGTATGCAAGAATATAGTGATACCACATCACTTGTCATCCAAAAAGAATCCTCTGTCCAGGTCATTTTATCAAGGTTCTGCAATAGGCTTTTTGTATCTTTAATATACCCAGTAGAGCGTTTCATGAGTGGCTGGATATGGTGGTCCAGCCAATCACTCAAATTGCTTGTCAGGGAACCCGTACTGGCAACTTTAGGTCTCAACGGGGGAGGGAAAACTCCCTTGTGAATTTTGGGCAAGCCCTGAAAAATAGGGCATACAGGGGTGTCGACAAAAAGATATTCTTGAATTTTCTTACTGAATATTCCTCATTCAAAACCACGTGACAACAAAGACTGCAGGGTATGAGTCCAAACAAATCTATACCTGGCACACGGCTACTAAAAATAAATCCATCCTAAAAAATCGCAACCAAGGTGCACATGGAAGCAGAGCGGTATATTTATTTTTTTTATATATATATATTTCTGATGTCATTTCTGTAAATTATTACCAATAACACTGTTCACATGTGGTATTTTATATATATTTTTATTGTGGCATTTATGGTGACATTTCTGCAATAAGTATTCGATATCATTCACATTATATGATTATTTGATCTCATATGTTTCTATGTGATCCCTTTTACCCACCTGGTTTCTCATTTAATCAAGGAATCCTTGCTCCTCCTCTCCCCCCTTTGTTCATCTAATGGAGTAACCTATTTCAGTAGTCTTGTGTCACAGAGAAAATGCTTATGATTAAGGACTCTCCTGTTTTTACCGCAGTCCGAAACGCGTTAAGTCTCTTGTGAGGTACACCGCTTGGTCTCCACAGGTACTTTTTTAACCATGGAAATAAAGATTTTTGATGTTTTTATAATATAATCGTGCCGGATCCTTTCTTCCATTTCTCCTTACCCCTCTACGGTAGGGACGGGCTGCACCTCAATGGGGAGGGTGCAGCTGTGCTGGGGGAGAAAATGGTCAGACGGATGGAGGAGCTTTTAAACTAGGATCTGGGGGGAGGGAGCGTAGTGGAGCAAATAAGGGGATAGATAGAGCAGATAGAGACAGTGAGACGGTAGGGGTCAATGAAGGATTAGGGGGATGGGACATGCAAGGAACGTAGGGAGGCTAGGAGTAATAAAGGTGTTAATAGTATTAAATGTCTACTGGCAAATGTAAGAAGTCTTGCAAACAAAATGAATGAATTGGAGACTCTTATGTCAACCATGGATTATGATGTGGTGGGCATTACGGAAACCTGGCTGGGTGAAAACCATGACTGGGTGACAAACATACAGGATTATAGTACATTTAGGAAGGACAGGAAAGGCCAAAAAGGTGGTGGGGTGTGTATATTTATCAAATCTAACCTAAAACCTGTGTTGTATGATGACATTGGGGGGAACTGCAACAATGTAGAGTCAGTATGGGTAAATGTACATGGGGAGGGGATTAATGGACAAATGCTGATTGGTGTTTGCTATAAGCCTCCTAACATACCTGAACAAATAGAGGGTAAAATGCTGGAACAAATTGAAAAGGCAGCTAATAATAATATTCGGGTTCTTATTATGGGGGATTTCAACTATCCAGACATACAGTGGGACATAGAATCTTATGGTTCTGCTAAAAGCTGTAAGTTCTTATCTACTATTCAAGACAATTTCCTCTCTCAGATGGTAGATGAACCGACAAGGGGAGATAATTTGCTAGATCTGGTCCTGTCAAATAGACCGGATACAATTTCAGATCTACAGGTCCGGGAGCACTTGAGCACCAGCGATCATAATATAGTAAGCTTCAACGTAATATTCAATAGAACATTTCAAAGGGGAAATGCTAAAACCTGGAATTTTAGGAAAGCTGATTTCAACAAATTAAGGGAAGTGCTTAAAGGTGTAGATTGGGACAAAGTCATGATAACTGGGGATACCGAACATAAATGGGGTAAGTTTAAGGATATACTACTAGAGTCCTGTAAAAAACTTATACCCTCTGGTAATAAAATGTCCAGGAATAAAAAGAAACCGCTATGGATAAATAAGACTGTACAAAGTATAATAAAACAAAAACAAAGGGCGTTTAAAATCTTAAAGGCTGAGAATGCAGAAATAGCATTTCAGAAGTATAAAGATATCAATAGGAAATGTAAAAAAGAAATCAAACAAGCAAAACGAGCTACTGAAACAAAAATCACCAATGACATTAATATAAATCCCAAAATCTTTTATAAATACATTAATGCCAAAAGGAAAACAAAGGATAGTATTGGCCCCTTAAAATATAACAACATATTAGTTATAGAGGACAAACAAAAGACTGAGATATTAAATAGGCATTTCTCATCTGTGTTCACCAAGGAACTGACTGTACTAGGCATCCTTCAACAAGTGAAAAATCAAAGTTCACCACCAGCTATAATTAATTTAACACAAGATGAAGTACGCCTACGTCTGAGTAAATTAAACATTGACAAATCCCCAGGGCCAGATGGCAATCATCCACGAATATTGAGGGAATTGAGCTAATCGGCAGACCACTGTATCTCATCTTTTTAGACTCGCTTGTAACAGGGTTGGTGCCTCAGGATTGGAAGATTGCTGATGTGGTACCGATATTTAAGAAAGGTAAGAGGGTAGATCCAGGCAACTACCGTCCAGTAAGCCTGACATCAGTTGTATGCAAAGTTTTTGAGGGCATTTTAAGGGATGACATGCAAAAATATATTGCAGAAAATAATATGATAACTGACAAACAGCATGGATTCATGAAAGATAAGTCGTGTCTAACCAATCTGTTGGGGTTCTATGAGGGGGTAAGTGCAAACCTGGATATTGGTAATGCAGCTGATGTGATTTATTTGGACTTTGCAAAGGCAATTGATACTGTACTACATAATAGCCTTATACTAAAGCTCCAGAAGCAAGGACTAGGGGAACCTATATGCAACTGGGTAAGGAATTGGCTAAAAAATAGGAAACAAAGAGTAGTCATAAATGGTTCATTCTCTAAATGGGCTATAGTCAGCAGTGGGGTGTCGCAGGGATCTGTGCTAGGATCGATTCTTTTTAATCTCTTTATTAATGACCTTGTGGATGGGATTGATAGTAAAGTGTCAGTCTTTGCTGATGACACCAAACTATGTAGGATATTAAAAACTGACCTTGATAGTACAATATTACAAAAAGATCTGGATAAGATGTCAGAATGGGCAGATACTTGGCAAATGAGATTTAATGTTGATAAATGTAAAGTAATGCACTTAGGACGGAGTAATCCTATAGCTGCGTATACATTAAATGGAAGTAAACTCAGGACTGACTACAGAACAGGAGAAGGACTTGGGTATTCTCATTACAAATAAGCTGAGCAGCAGCACTCAATGTCAAACAGCAGCTTCTAAAGCAAACAAGATTTTAGGGTGTATAAAAAGAGAGCTTAGATCCCGTGATCCCAACGTATTGTTACCCCTCTATAAATCACTTGTAAGGTCACATCTGGAATATGGAATCCAGTTTTGGGCTCTACATTTTAAAAAGGACATTCAGAAGTTAGAGTCAGTTCAAAGGCGGGCGACTAGACTACTACAAGGAATGGAAGGCGTCCCATATGATGACAGGTTGAAAAAGTTAGATATGTTTAGCTTAGAAAAAAGACGTCTCAGAGGAGATCTCATTTATATGTATAAATACATGTGTGGTCAATATAAAGGACTGGCGCATGACTTATTTCTTCCAAAGACAGTACTAAGGACCAGGAGGCATACACTGCGAGTGGAAGAAAAGCGATTCAGACAGCTAAATAGGAAAGGGTTCTTTACAGTTAGAGCAGTCAGACTGTGGAATGCCCTACCACAAGAGGTAGTAATGGCCAATACTATAACAGCTTTTAAAAAAGGGCTGGATGATTTCCTCAGTACACAAAACATTGTTGGTTATAAATGACTTGGTGACCAAATGTAGAACTGGTGGAGGAAGGTTGAACTAGATGGACCTAGGTCTTTTTTCAACCTAAGTAACTATGCAACTATGCAACTATGTAAGGCAACACTCCTAAAACCAGTAAAAATATGAACATAGACAAAATGATACTGAACCCACCATATCACACCATCACAATCTGCCTGTGAAAGCAGGCTATTAAAGGACTGAAGGTCAGTAAATGTTTTACGATCGGTGCTCATTTAGTGCTGCCGGTTGCAATATCTAAACAGACTCTTAAGGGTGCTCTACGCGATGTCGCGAACGATAGCACCCGCCCCCGTCGTTCGTGCAACATGTGGTGATCGTTGCTGTAGCGAACAATATCACTACGGCAGCATCACACGCACATACCTGTTCAGCGACGACGTTGTTGCTGCCGAATAATCCCTCCTTCAAAAGGGAGGTACGTTCGGCGTCACAGCGGCGTCACAAAATGGCCGCCCAATACAAGAGGAGGGGAGGAGATGAGCGGCCGGCACATGCCGCCCACCTCCTTCCTTCCTCCTTTCCGATGGACGCAGGTAGGATGATGTTCGTCGTTCCTGCGGTGTCACACACAGCGATGTGCCACAGGCACGATGAACAACATGCGGAATGAAACACCAACGACATTATGATTTGGAGCGACGTGTCAACGATCAACGATTTTTGCCATTTTTTGGGATCGTTGATCGTCGCTCCTAGCTGTCACACGCTGCGATGTTGCTAACGATGCCGGATGTGCGTCACAAACACCGTGACCCCGACAATATATCATTAGCGATGTCACAGCGTGTAAAGCACCCTTTAGCCCTCCTTTACGCATCACTATTTTCCATGTATGAGAAAAACAAATAAAGTTTTGGGTTCAGAGTTTGATAATATTGTTGTTCGAGTATCATCAGTTTATCTCGTACATGGAGAAAATAAAGTTTCTCCACCTGCTTCTGTGTGACAGTTGTGACATTTGCATGTCATCTGAGAGCAGTCTGATTTTTTTTCATGAACCCACTGACTTGATTTGCTGATTTTGATTCAATGCTCAGATCAAAATCAGATATGTATCCTCAATTTTCCAAAAATCTTGAACATATGACTGTCCCCATAGACTATCACAGGTACAAGTGCTATCCATGAAAACCATCAGATGTCAGAAGGAGCCCTTGGATGTAGGGACAAAATGATACTATTCGCTGAATTTTTAAAACAGCACTCAGACAACAGTTTTACCCTCAGAGGATGGCAAGTCAGTAATACACCCATGGAGAGGTTAGGCAAAGTACTAGGAATAGGCCGGGGCCACACTGGGGACTACTGCGATCCTTGCATGACACTCGGCTCATGTTGGCAGCACAGCAGGAGCAGAGTGTCATGCGAGTGTCACTGCGACTGAGGTCCGATCATGCGATCGGACCACAGCTGTGGGGGGCGGGCTGGCACTGAGGAGGGGAGGACTGGCGCTGAGGAGGAGAGGGAGGGATTTATCTCCCTCTCTCCTCCATTGCCGGCTAATGTCGTTCTCGCTCTGCATTCGCAGTACACCGGTGTACTGTGAGTGCAGTGCGATTATTCTTTCGCCCCATAGACTTGAATAGGTGCGAGGAAGATAAGGATCGCTTTAGACTCGCAGCATGCTGCAACTATTTTCTTGGTTCGATTAGGGCTGAGAAAATAATCACTCATGGGAGCTGGCACATAGGCTAATATTTGTCCGACTGGAATGCGATGTTTTATCGCATTCCACACGCTCCAATTTTCATGCCGTGTGTCTTAGGCCATAGGAAACAACTGGAGAAGTCCGGCTGGATGAGTTCAGGGTGCTGTGGATTGGAATCAGATTCCACAAACAATAACATTCCCTAAAATCCAAAACCATGGTTGGCCACCAAAGATGCCTGGTTAGCAGTCAGATAGCAAAATTAATCTCAGGTTGATCAGTGAATCATGAGATCCCTAGGGAAGTTGCAGAAAAAAATTGGGGGAGAACAAATAATTACTGGGAAGCTGTAGTGTCAGTGGCTAACTTTTGACATCTACAGATTCGCTAAACAAGTTCTAGAGATACAGAGGACACAATTATACCCTCAGCTGAAATGGGAAATTGCTGAGTCCTAAAAAGTGTCAGCATTCCATGATGGTCCACTTAATTGGCAACAATTCACAATTACTGATATCACAATTACTCTTGACAGATTAAATGTTTTGTCAAAAGAAGTCGCACATGTAGAGGTGAGTGAAAGACAGTGTGCCTTGTGATTACACCACTTCGATTCCAACATATATTTGATATTGCTGCATTCAGAAATGCCCAATCTATCAAAATGTAAAATAAATTAATCTGACCAGTAAAGGGCGCAATGAGAAAAAAAAATCAAAATGCCAGGATTACAATTTTTTGATTGTGGCAACATTGGAATAAAATGGAATTAAAACATTTCATTTACTCCAAATGGTGTAATTAAAAACAGCAGCTCAGGACGCAAAAAATTATCCATTACACAACTAAAGATCCTGAAAAATGAGAAGTTTAGAGGTCTTGGAAAATTATATTTTTTTTAACACTTTCTGAATTTTTTTTCACCAATTAAATAATAAAAAAAAACTATACATGTTTGGTATTTAGGAACTTGCACTGGGGAATCATATTGCCTGGTCAGTTTTACCATATGGTGAACCCGTTTTGCAGTACAATATTTGCCAGAATGAATGGTGTCATTCAAAAGTACAACTCGTGGCACAAGAACAAGACCCCATATTGGCTACATTGATGAAAAAAATGAAAAAGTTATTACTCTTGAAAGAAAGTGAGAAAAAACAAAAATGAAAAATTGCCGGGTGGTGAAGGGGTCATGGGTGCAGTCACACTGCCGTATAGTACAGACAATGATCACATCACAATGCATGGCCTGCACAGAAATACACGCTGCCATGCTTGGGGCAGGAGAGCCACCAGCCAGGCCATGCATTGCGATGTGATCATTGTCCTTGTTATAGGACCGTGTGACTACACCCTAACTCAATTAAGGTACAGACTGCTTCAGGATCCAGTTAGGGGTGCTTCACACATAGTGAGATCGCTACCGAAATCGCTGCTACGGCACGGTTTTGGTGACGCAACAGTGACCTCATTAGCGATCTCGCTGTGTGTGACACTGAGCAGTGATCTGGCCCCTGCTGCGAGATCGCTGGTCGTTACACACAGCCCTGGTTCGTTTTCTTCAAAGGCGCTCTCCCGCTGTGACACACAGATCGCTGTGTGTGACAGCGAGAGAGCAACGAAATGAAGCGAGCGGGGAGCAGGAGCTGGAATCTGGCAGCTGCGGTAAGCTGTAACCAGGGTAAACATCGGGTAACGAAGGTGGTTACCCGATATTTACCTTAGTTACCAGCCTCCGCAGCTCTCACGCTGCCTGTGCTGCCGGCTCCGGCTCTCTGCACATGTAGCTGCAGTACACATCGGGTTAATTAACCCGATGTGTACTGTAGCTAGGAGAGCAAGGAGCCAGCGCTAAGCAGTGTGCGTGGCTCCCTGCTCTCGTGGTTATGATCGCTGCTGCGTCGCTGTGTTTGACAGCTAAGCAGCGATCATAACAGCGACTTACAAGGTCGCTGTTACGTCACAGAAAATGGTGACGTAACAGCGACCTCGTTGTCGCTGTCGCTTAGTGTGAACCAGCCCTTAGTCTCAACAACACAACAGCTCCTTTCTTTGTTTAATCAGTCTATTGTTTGTAAATGCTGGAACAATTTTTTTTTTTTATAAATTTACAATAGTGATTAGCAATCCCAAGACAATGCTGCAAAGTGCTGTAAATCTCTCAGAGACCCCTTGTTGATAAGTCTGAGTCACTCCAATCTTCTTGGGCTCCTCAATAACTATAGCAGATTCCTAAATCTAAAGAAGGGGCCGGAGCGGAAAATGAGCAGAGGCCCACATGACAGGGGTTGGTCCATGAGGGAATGGAGGGGTAGCTTTAAGGGAAGGAGATGGGGAGGGGCATGTGACATGGGGTGGGGGTAATACATAGAAAAAGTGCGGGAAGAGGAGCCATTTTAGGGTGCCTCAAAGACTGGAGTGTACCCACTTCCACAGTCACCTACCTTATGGCAAACATGGAGGCTCTGTTGGGCCAGCTGAAGGCGGCTGCAGGCATTTGTGGTGAAGATTGGCTGCAGGAGCAGGTGTCCAGCCTGCTGGGTAATGTGGAGCCGCAGCGCAGCACTGAGGGGTCCTGACGGCGGCAACGGAGGACCAGGCCTCCAGAGAGACTGAGCCCAGAGATAACCCCTCGCTCCAGGAGTCGGCTACGAAGCCCCTCTGGGGACCCTCCCACTAGCGGGTGCCGGATCGCTCCATTAGGTCGGCGCTCGCGGTCGGGAAGGAATCCGGTCAGCCAGCCTGGGGCTGCGGGAGGTGGCAGGCTGCAAAGCGTGATCGGCGTGAGGCCTGCACCTCCTCAACAGCGTGGACAAATTAATACTGCGGCAGGCCCTGGTGGCGATGCTCCGTTCGCAGGGTCTGGTGGGCAGCGTGCTGAAGAAGCAAGGAGTTCGGGTCCTGCAAACTGGAGAGGCCGGGAGTCAGAGCAGAGGAGGTGGGGCCTGCACAGTGGCAGGCTGGGGCCTTCTGTGCGTCCTTCGGCTGAGGTGCCTTTTCAGGTGCCTGCAGCTGGGTCACCTGAGGACAACCCCTGCACTGAGGAGGATGAATGCAGGAGGAGACAGCAATCAGGGAGCAGGTGCCACAGCATCAGAAGACAGAGCGGGATGTATCTGGACTTTTGCCACCCCCAGCCTTCTTAGAGGTGAGGGGAGACAGCGGTGGGGCAGATGGAAGCGGTTGGGATCGGCGCTGAGCATACGGCAGGATTCAGGAATGGCGGCTGGCGGTGTCACAGCAACCGTGCAGCCTGGTGAGTATGGCTCTGTGTTGTGTACGTCCCAGAACTTAAATGTGTTAGGATTAGGCTTGGGGGAGCAGTTGGCGTTCCTGGGTGCGGCCCCTGTTGGGGGGGACCGGCAGCAGAAGGTAGCGGGGTCAGGGAGCTAGCGTCCGGGAGATTTTGTTTCGTCTGGAGCGTGGTTACGGGGGGAGGGGCGCAGCGTCTCCGACGGCAGCCTGGGTGGAGATTTTTTCTCTGCTTCTATTGGAAAAATGTAATCTGGATAAAGGAAAAAAGGATTATAGTAAAAAAAAAAGAAGAGGAAAAAAGAAGGTGGCGCCTGATACCGCAGACTTTTGTGAACTGGTTACAGGCTTTTGCTATTCAGGCAAGTGTGGTGGGTGAGTAGGCGCCAGAGAATTGTTCACCATTGTTTTGTTGTTTAGATTCCATAGGAGAGGCACATAGGACATATGGAAGCCAGGCATGGCTTCATTACGATGAGCAATTCCGCCAAAGAAAGGCAGTTCGTCCCAGTATTAGGTGGGATCAAAAGGATATTGGGCTTTGGTTGAAAGTCATGGCCCCATCGCGTTATGGTCAGTCCTTTCTTGGGGGTGCAGGCGGAGGGTCTCAGGCAGGAAGCGGTGGCAGCGGTGGCCAGGGCGACAAGTCTGGGGCATGCTGGAAATTTAATGATGGGCAATGTACCTATGGGACCAGTTGTAAGTTCAAACATATCTGCTCGCACTGTAGAGGGTCCTCACATGGGGAAGCAAAATGTTTTAAGAAATAGAAAGGGAAGCCCGGCGCTGGTAATAGCCAACCAGTTCGGCTTCACGCAATGGCCCCCTTTCTAAATAGATTTCCGGACAGGGATAAGGCAGTTCTTTTGTTTCAAGGTTTTCCAGATGGTTTCAGGATTCCTCATCAGGTCCCTTTCTCTTTAAAAAAATTTGCAGTCAGCATTGTTGTACCAAGAGGTGGTGAGAGAAAAAAATTCAAAAGGAGGTGGGGCTTGACCGGATGGCTGGCCCATTTCAGTTTCCTCCGGTTGAGGGCTTGGTAGTTTCTCCCTTGGGTGTGGTGATTAATAAGGGCCTAACAAATTCCGTCTTATTCACCACTTATCCGAAGGGTTTGTCGGTTAATGACAGCATAGATTCCGAATTGTGCTCGGTGGTGTACACGTCGTTTGATGAGGCGTTGCGGTGGGTACGACGGTATGGTCAGGGGGCATTGCTTGCAAAGACGGATATTGAGGCGGCCTTTAGGCTGCTACCTGTGCATCCGGATAGCATACGGTTGCTGGGCTGCCATTGGGAGGGAGGTTTTTATTTGGATTGTTGTTTGCCGATGGGTTGTGCAATTTCTTGTTCGTTTTTTGAGGCATTCCATTCATTCTTGGAATGGGTGGTGCGAGATGTTTCTACCATTCAGTCAGTTATTCATTATTTAGACGATTTTCTGGTTATGGGCCCGCCTGACTCGGCGGTCTGTCAAAATTTGCTGGCAACGGTGGTTTGGGTTTTGCTGCGATTTGGGATTCCTTTAGCACCGGAAAAGACGGAGGGTCCTTGTACACAGTTGAGTTTTTTGGGCATTTTAATTGATTCTGTGGCAATGGAATGTCGGTTGCCAAAGGACAATTTGGTGTCCTTGCGACAGGAGGTGGAGAGGGCCCGACAGTCTCGGAAGTTGACTTTGAAAGAGTTGCAATCATTGCTGGGCAAGTTTAACTTCGCTTGCAGAATCATGCCAATGAGCAGGGTATTTTGCAGGAGATTGGCTGCGGCGACGGCAGGAGTTGGGGCACCGCATCATTTCATGCAATTAAAGAAGGAGCATAGGAACGACTTGGTTGTTTGGGGGACTTTTTTGCGGGAGTACAATGGTAGGTCTCTTATTCAGAGTGAGGCACTGTTGTGAATGTCAGTTATGCTTTGGCTGCTGTTAGGCTCCCTCTTGTGGCCAGGAATGGTTTGGACAGAGACCAGGTGTGTTGAGCAATGGGCGTTTCCATTGCTAACTCTCTGCTTATGTAAACCCTGGTCTGATAGCAGGCTATGCCGGATGTCATTTGTTCTTTGTTCACCAGCCTGCTTCATCCTGCTCCAGACCACATCTACCCCAGATAAGTGCTTGGCTCTTTATTTTTGTTTGGTTCTTTTTGTTCTTATCTGAGTTTGTCATTTGCTGTGGTTGTTTTCAGTTTATTTGCATGCAGGGATCTTCCCTCTCAGTTGCTTAGCTGGAAAGCTCCCTGCAGCTATGTTTGGAGTATTGCTCCTATAAGTCCATGTGTTTTGCTTCTTGAATTTGTAATGGTTCCTGCTTTCTGTTCATTGGTATGACAAGAGCGCCTAGTATAGGACGGAGTTCAGATCTCAGGTTGTTGGATTTTTGCAGGGTTTTTCTCTGGCCACCATCAGTCCCTTTCCTGTTCTGTCCTATTTAGTCAGTAGGGCCTCACCTTTTGCTAATCCTATCATCTATCTGTGTATTTTGTTTTCCTATATCACCGCAGTCTTTGAATGTGGGGGGATTGCTATTCTTTATCTATTTTCTGAGGCAGAGAGTTATTCATATTTCCTTCCTTTTAGGATAGCTAGTTCTCCGGCTGGGTTCACGGTGCACAGGATGTTAGTTCACCCCTCGGCTACTTCTAGTTGTGATGGTTAGTAAGGGGGTGGCAGCCAGATTAGTTGCCAATGCTCTTGTCACCCTTTACCAATGATTTATGGTTGTCTTCCATGGTTCCGGATCATAACAGGCACAGACTAATTTTGACAGGGAGATTTACATGGATGCGGCGAGTGGGGGGGGCTGGTTTTGGGGCTTATTGTAGAAGCCAACGGTGTGCTGGCAGTTGGCCAGAGGACTGGAAGCAGCGGGGTTTTTTGAGGAACTTGACGTTGTTGGAATTATTCCCCATTTTGGTGGCGGTGTCTATTTAGGGTGAGGAGTTTAGAGATCGCAAGCATAGGTTTCACTTTGATAACATGGGGGTGGTAGCTGTTATTAATAACCTCTCGGCTTCATCCCCTCTGGTGAAAAGAGTGTTGAGGGAATTGGTTTTGCAATGCTTACGGCTGAATGCTTGTATTGTGGCGGTTCATGTGCCTGGGGCAGAGAATTCCATTGCTGATGCTTTGTCTCGGTTTCAGTGGGATCGTTTTTATGCCCTAGCCCCGGAGGCTCAGTCTTCAGGAGTGATGTGCCCATCGGAGCTGTTGCGGCTGGTTGTCGGTGAGTGAGTCGTTTAATACGGGGCTCGGTCACGGAGAGGACGTGGGAGGCGTATGAATCGGCTTGGCAAGTATGGTGCAGCTGGTTGCGGTTTTGGGGAGATGTTTTTTCAGAAAGGGATAGGATGCCAGCGGTATTGTTTTTTATTGGTCGAGCATCAGAATTGGGCTGGTCTGTGGCAAAGATGAATGGCTTTGTGGCGGGGTTAGCTTTTGGATTTAAACTTAGAGGGCAGACGGACGTAACAAAGGTTTTTCTTGTTGGGCAGGCACTGAAGGGTTATCGGAGGGGGCATGTTAGGGTGGATAGGCAGAGGCCAGTATCGTTTGTTATGTTAGAGAAGATTGGGGAGTGTCTGGGGGGTGGTCTGCAGCTCTGAGTGAGAGCGTTTTGTTCCGGTTGGCCTTTTCTCTGGTCTTTTTTGGGGCGTTAAGGGTGGGGGAGTTGGTCTCACAAAGCAAAGTAAGGAGGGGAGGCTTGTTGTGGACCTATGTTTTTTGTTCAGAGCGGGTGCTGGAATTTTGGATTAGGAGATTCAAGACGGATCAGGAGGGGAGGGGAAAAAGGGTGACGTTGAGAGCAGAGGATGGTTCAACGATGTGTCCGGTACGTTGTTTTAGCGAGTTTCAGGGATTGGGGGCAGGGGGTGGTGGCCCGCTGCTTTGTCATATTGACGGTTCATTCCTCTCCAGATACCAGTTCACTGGTGTGATCCGGAAGTGTTTAGCAGGGATGGGTTTGGAAACTTTGTGTTTTGCTGCTCACTCATTCCGGATAGGGGCAGCAACGGAGGTGGCGTCTAGGGGATTAGGTGCAGAAGATATACGAAAAATTGGTAGGTGGAGCTCGTTGCGTTATAAATCATACATTCGTCAATGAGTTAATTTGTTCAGGTTTTGGTGAGGTGGACGGGGGGTTTTGTTTCCTGTCAATTAGTTGGTACTTAGATGTGTTTTGTTTTTTTTCTCTCTTTATTATAGATGGTGGTCCGTACCTGGCGTAGATATTTGGGCATTCGTATTATGTACTGGAGAGCGAGATGTGCGGATGTCCGGCCAGATGGATGGCAGTTAGGTTTTCGTGGAGAGGTACTGAAGATTAGATGGCTAGGTTTAAGGGGGATGGTGTGGGGTCGAGTGTTACCAGAGGTTCATAAGGCGGCTCGGTTATACAGGATGCCTGACATCCTAGTTTTGCATGTGGAGGGTAACGATCTTGGTTCTAGATCGGTGCGTGAGTTAATTAGGGACATTAGTTTTGACTTATTGAGGTTGTGGTCAACATTCCCGAAGGTTGTGATTATGTGGTCAGACATCGTGCCCAGGAAGAAGTGGCGGGTTGCAAGAACGAAGAGGGGTATCAATAGGGCCAGGGTGAAGGTGAATAAGGTGGTAGCGCGTTTTGTAGCCCTTAATGGGGGTGTTGGAGTACAACATCACGACTTGGAGTCAGGTGAGGGAAATTTTTGGCTGGATGATGGCATGCATCTGAATGCCATTGGAATTGCTTTATGGGCTCTTGCAATCCAGGATGGGATCGAGCGAGCCCTGGAGTTGGTTGGGGGCGCACGCACCTAAGGTTTCAGTCCGCGTGTGCGGTGGGGTGGGGTCCTTGGAGTTGGTAAAGTTGGGGGCGGAGTTATATGGATAATTCCCTCCCGGATGGAATTGGGGTATTTGATGATTTGCCACTTAATGGGGCTCTGGAAGGGGATGTGCCCTGGGAGCCGGTATTTACACATTTTGGGCCACTTATTGTGGCATGGTGCTCTTGAGCTGGGGGTTCATGGCTGAGGGTAAAATAGAGATACCTTGAAATGTGGTGGTATGTGCCAGATCTGGTAGCTTGAAGGACCACCCCCCCCCAATTGTCAGTTATTTAATTGGTTAGGCTGCTTTCACACTACGTTTTTTTAACATGCGTCATGAACGTTTTTTTTGCTGTAAAAGTGGATCCTGTCTTTACAAAGAAAAACGCATGCAAACGCATGTGTTATTTTGCAGGATCCTGCCACTTGAAGTTTATGGGCGGACATTGGAGTCATGTGATTGGGAGTGAGGGGAACTGAACGTGATAGACTGGGAGATGGCATCTGACAGCTGCAGATGCTGGTAACCAAGGTAAACATCGGGTAACTAAGCGAAGTGCTTTGCTTGGATACCCGATATTTACCTTGGTTAGGAGCGTCCGTAGCTGCTAGGAGCTGAGCTGCCTGCTCCCTGCACACGTAACAAAGGTAACCATCGGGTAACTAAGCAAAGCGCTTTGCTTGGTTACCCGATATTTACCTTAGTTACGAGCGTCCGCCGCTCTCAGGCGGGGAGGAGAGAGAGGGAAGAGAGAGAGGGAGAGAGAGAGAGGGAGGGGGAGAGAGGAAGGAGAAGAGAGGAACTGATCACGCCAGGCTGGTTTCTGGGCATGCTCAGTAGAGCAAGCAGGATCCTGACTATCAGCATGCCAGCGTTCACATGAGTTTGCGTGCAGTATAGTCAGGATCCAGTGAAAAACAGTTTTTGGACGCAGCTCAAAAACGCTACAAGTAGCGTTTTTGAAAAAAGTTAAAAAACTGCAAGTCGCTGGATCCTCACTATAACGCACGCAAACGCATGTGAACGCATGTTGACGTGAGTCCATTGCAAATGCATTGAAATTAAAACGCATATGCACTGGATCCATTTTTGCGTTAAAAAAACGTTCATGATGCATGTTAAAAACGTAGTGTGAAAGCAGCCTTATTGTTATTTATGTTAATAAAATGGCCGCTGTGGCCAAATTTATCCAAAAGAAGGTGTGGTGTGTTTATTTATATAGATAAGTAAAAGGGGAGAAAAGGAAAGGAATAAGGAAGGAATGGAGGAATTGGGCCATACACTGTCATGTTTAAGTGCAGATCCAGCTGTATATTCTTATCAAAACAGATTGTCAAGGACATGGCAGAGTCAAAAGAAACAGGAAGAGGAAACTATACTAATGTCCTAAGATTGCTGTGATAGGCTAATGTGCAGAGTAAGTACAGGATTCCTTCGCAGTATGTTGCTTTTAGAGAAAGGATATTAGTTTTCTAATGTCTAATGCTAATGCTACATATTCAGGGTTACCATAAAGGAGCTGAAGGTCCTAAAAGACAGTCTTGTATGGAGAGTTCTAAAACATCAGGGAAAAGGCCAAAGCAAGGGTCATGCTGCATGGATAAATTGAAACAGACACATTGGCTCTCAGGACAAGATGACTGCGGGCAGAGCCAGAAGTACAGGCACCCCCTATCACTAAAGGGGAAATACTTTTAACAGTCACTTGAAAAACAGTCTGGTAAATTAACGTTGAGTTTAGAAATGGTCAGCAGAGGTCCAGCAGTGGTTTGTGCTTCAGGTGCCTCACGATGTTGAATCTGCTCTACAAAGTCCTGAATGAACTCAGTCAGGTTAGGCTTTGCATTTGATCAGTCTCACTTTGAGATCAATCCGTATTTTTGTGGTCCAGTTATACTGTATTCAGCACTGTCAGTGACAGACTAGTAACGTCTAATAGGCTTCCTTGGACAGTGTTTATGCAAGCCACTCTGTCTAGTAGGTTCCATTGCAACCTTGGTCTTTAACCTTAAACCACTGTAGATGTGCCGCCCCCACGTCAGCAGCCGGGCTGCTCGGATCCGGAGTGGCTCGAGGGGAGTCCGGACACAGGGGTCGTGCGGCCACTCAAATTAAGGGGGTATTTACAGGGGATGGTGTATCTAAAGTTCGTGACGCCACCCATGGTGTGTGGTAAGGGGGAGTACCACCGCTGCAGCTGGGGGTACCCGGTGGCGCTGGAGTAGGCAGCCAGGTGTTTAACCCCTTCACGGGTAGGGGGGATGCCCCAGGACTCAGTGATGGGGACATGGAGATAAGTTTGGGAAATAAGGGTCACTTGTATATTCACTCAGTCCATAAAGCTGACACCGACAACTTAGTAAACCAAAGTTCTGGACACTGCTGCCGCTGAGGGGGGAGCACGTTTGGGTCCCGTTTCTGCTGGTGTTACCTGATGATCTGTTACCTTTCCCTTGGCACCTTGTTCTCTTCTTAGTTGGTCCCTATAGCTTGAAACTAATCGTGTCCCGCTCCCCAGTGTGGCTAACTGAGGGAGGTTGCTCTCAGGGTTCACGCTTGGAATTTCCTGGACCATTTTAGTGGAAACTCCTATCCCCCTCATTGCACCAGTACCCCAATTTTGGAGTGGGTGGAGAGCGGATCTTGAAGGCTTCGTTCTCGTCGGGTAAATTGTCAGGTTGCCTGAAGCTACTCCCTGACCTAGGGTCCACGAACCCCGCCGTGTCCTGGTCCCAGCACGGTGATGGTACAAGGTCGCCGGCTGTCCTCCACGACAATACCATGCCCCTTGTCACAATCCCCTGCAAAACCAGCTAATCCAGATCCTAGGAACACTCTGCACCACACTCACCAGACACACCAGTGGACGGCCTGAGTTTAATAGGGTCGCCCACTTGGGGGGTTGGTAAGGGGAGGTCAGGAGTGTCAGGAGTAGGCCAGTGTAGGATTGGAAGTGAAGGAGAGAGGTGGTCAGGAGCTGGGCTCCTTGGAAGTACTAGGTAAATCAAAAAGGTCCGTGCAGCCTCTGTTAGGAGTTTCAACACAGAAACCAGCCAGATATCCCTCCGGGAAGGGCCCAGCCAAGGGGTGACTCTTTTTAGGAGACCACCATAACCACCATATTAAGTGGCCCTTATAGTCAATATCCAACTTTTTGACAAGTTTAAAGATATGACAAGGGAAATACCAAGGCCAGGTATCCATCCACAGACAGCAGTTTCGGGGTATTGCCCCTCATCAGTGTGGAGTAAGATTCTGGCTAGGTGGGAGCAATGCCTAGTAGACCAACAAAACAAAACAATCACCGATCTCGGGGAAACCAGCCAGAGAAAACACTGCCAGCAGCCAGCGAGGGCGCTCAAGACAGTGAAATCCTAGGTACATTGCCCCCTGGGAAATATGCAAATCAAAAAGGTCCGTGGAGCCTCTGTTAGGAGTCTCAACACAGAAACCAGCCAGATATCCCTCTGGGAAGGGCCCAGCCAAGGGGTGACTCTTTTTAGGAGACCACCTGGCCTTGGTATTTCCCTTGACATATCTTTAAACTTCATAAGCAAGGATGATTGACCTTAGGGAGATCAACATCCAGCACCACGGAGACACCATCACGTGTTTCTCAACGCAGTGATTCTAGAACAAGGCCCCCTGGGAAAATATGCAAAACAGGACTGCCGCGGAAACACCATCACATGTCTCAACCCTGGCAGGAAACTAGCCAGGTCTTTCACCGGGAAGGAACAACCACGGGAAGGGCAGTCTCCAGTCAAGGAAACCGCCTATGCCAAAACATGGTATCCATCCACAGACAGCTGTTTCGGGGTATTTGCCCCTCATCAGTGTGGAGCAGGAAACTGGCTAGTGGGAGCAATGCCTAGTAAAAGACTACATAAGCAAGGATGATTGACCTTAGGGAGATCAACATCCAGCACCACGGAGACACCATCACGTGTTTCTCAACGCAGTGATTCTAGAACAAGGCCCCCTGGGAAAATATGCAAAACAGGACTGCCGCGGAAACACCATCGAATGTCTCAACGCTGGCAGGAAACTAGCCAGGTCTTTCACCGGGAAGGAACAACCACGGGAAGGGCAGTCTCCAGTCAAGGAAACCGCCTATGCCAAAACATGGTATCCATCCACAGACAGCTGTTTCGGGGTATTTGCCCCTCATCAGTGTGGAGTAGGAAACTGGCTAGTGGGAGCAATGCCTAGTAAAAGACTACATAAGCAAGGATGATTGACCTTAGGGAGATCAACATCCAGCACCACAGAGACACCATAACGTGTTTCTCAACGCAGTGATTCTATTTTGCATATTTTCCCAGGGGGCCTTGTTCTAGAATCACTGCGTTGAGAAACATGTGATGGTGTCTCCGTGGTGCTGGATGTTGATCTCCCTAAGGTCAATCATCCTTGTTTATGTACTATTTTATTAGGCATTGCTCCCACTAGCCAGTTTCCTACTCCACACTGATGAGGGGCAAATACCTCAAAACAGCTGTCTGTGGATGGATACCATGTTTTGGCATAGGCGGTTTCCTTGACTGGAGACTGCCCTTCCCGTGGTTGTTCCTTCCCGGTGAAAGACCTGGCTAGTTTCCTGCCAGCGTTGAGACATGTGATGGTGTTTCCGCCGCAGTCCTGTTTTGCATATCTTTAAACTTGTCAAAAAGTTGGATATTGACTATAAGGGCCACTTAATATGGTGGTTATGGTGGTCTCCCAAAAAGAGTCACCCCTTGGCTGGGCCCTTCCTGGAGGGATATCTGGCTGCTTTCTGTGTTGAGACTCCTAACAGAGGCTCCACGGACCTTTTTGATTTACCTAGTACTTCCAAGGAGCCCAGCTCCTGACCTCCTCTCTCCTTCACTTCCAACACTACACTGGCCTACTCCTGACACTCCTGACCTCCCCTTACCAACCCCCCAAGTGGGCGACCCTATTACACTCAGGCCGTCCACTGGTGTGTCTGGTGAGTGTTGTGCAGAGTGTTCCTAGGATCTGGATTAGCTGGTTTTGGCAACACCATTGGTTAGAGACCCGTAACTAAGGAGGAGAATGATATTGCACAGAAGGGCAGATTGCACAATACCCTGAGATGACCTGCTAGGCCAGGGCGTCACATTCCCCCTTGGTTAACCGTAGCTCGACCCCAAGCTACAGGACATCAGAGGTTTATTTTTTTTTTCAAACTGTGAAGTAGAAAAAGAAACATTTTTATTTATACCATATGTCCCTCGTAGGGAGGCTGGTTACTTACAGTGCTGGACAAAAGTATTGGCACCCCTGCAATTCTGTCACATAATACTCAGTTTTTTCTTGAAAATGATTGCAATCACAAATTCTTTGGTATTATTATCTTCATTTATTTTGCTTGCAATGAAAAAACACAAAAGAGAATGAAACAAAAATAAAATCATTGATCATTTCACACAAAACTCCAAAGATGGGCCAGACAAAAGTATTGGCATCCTTAGCCTAATACTTGGTTGCACAACCTTTAGCCAAAATAACTGCGAACACCTGCTTCCGGTAACCATCAATGAGTTTCTTACAATGCTCTCCTGGAATTTTAGACCATTCTTCTTTGGCAAAATGCTCCAGGTCCCTGAGATTTGAAAGATGCCTTCTCCAAACTGCCATTTTGAGATCTCTCCACAGGTGTTCTATGGGATTCAGGTCTGGACTCATTGCTGTCCACCTTAGTAGTCTCCAGTGCTTTCTCTCAAGCCATATTCTAGTGCTTTTTGAAATGTGTTTTGGGTCATTGTCCTGCTGGAAGACCCATGACCTCTGAGGGAGACCCAGCTTTCTCACACTGGGCCCTACATTATGCTGCAAAATTTGTTGGTAGTCTTCAGACTTCATAATGTCATGCACACGGTCAAGCAGTCCAGTGCCAGAGGCAGCAAAGCAACTCCAAAACATCAGGGAACCTGCGCCATATTTGACTGTAGGGACCATGTTCTTTTCTTTGAATGCCTCTTTTTTTTTCCTGTAAACTCTATGTTGATGGCTTTTCCCAAAAAGTCTACTTTCGTCTCATCTGACCAGAGACCATTCTTCCAAAACGTTTTAGGCTTTCTCTGGTAAGTTTTGGCAAACTCCAGCCTGGCTTTTTTTATGTCTCGAGGTAAAAAGTGGGGTATTCCTGGGTATCCTACCATAAAGTCCTTTTTCATTCAGACACCGACGGATAGTACGAGTTGACACTGTTGTACCCTCGGACTGCAGGGCAGCTTGAACTTGTTTGGATGTTAGTTGAGGTTCTTTATCCACCATCCGCACAATCTTGCGTTGAAATCTCTCGTCAATTTTTCTTTTCCTTCCACATCTAGGGAGGTTAGCCACAGTGCCATGGGCTTTAAACTTCTTGATGACACTGCGCACCGTAGACACAGGAACTTTCAGGTCTTTGGAGATGGACTTGTAGCCTTGAGATTGCTCATGCTTCCTCACAATATGGATTCTCAAGTCCTCAGACAGTTCTTTGGTCTTCTTTCTTTTCTCCATGCTCAATGTGGTACACATAAGGACACAGGACAGAGGTTGAGTCAACTTTAATCCATGTCAACTGGCTGAAAGTGTGATTTAGTTATTGCCAACACCTGTTAGGTGCCACAGGTAAGTTACAGGTGCTGTTAATTACACAAATTTGAAAAATCATGTGATGCTTCTCTAACAGTGCCAATACTTTTGTCCACCCCCTTTTTTATGTTTGGTGTGGAATTATATCCAATTTGGCTTTTTGACAATATTTTTTATTTTTTTTTTCATTGAAGACAAATTAAATGAAGATAATAATACCAAAGAATTTGTGATTGCAATCATTTTCAAGAAGAAACTGAGTATTATCTGACAGAATTGCAGGGGTGCCAATACTTTTGGCCAGCACTGTAAATGTTACGGGAAACTTTGTGAGTTCATCTTTCCAACGGTGTAACGCTACCGGTTTCAGTAGTATCGGAGGCTCAACCTACTCCGTTGCAGCCTCTTCCTGCAACAGTCCAGTCCCAATGTCCCGGATCCCATTAACCCGCCACCCAAACAACCTGACCCCCTGCAAACCTATTGTGGGTCCCTGACCGGGTTAAGGTCCCGGGCGTTGTGATAGATGACTCTGGTGGGCACAAGAGGTGCAACTATCTACAAAAACACAAGTTCGTGTTGGTCACAACCAGTCATGTGACCGTGGTCCATTTTTACTATACAGTGCCTACAAGTAGTATTCAACCCCATGCAGATTTAGCAGGTTTACACATTCGGAATTAACTTGGCATTGTGACATTTGGACTGTAGATCAGCCTGGAAGTGTGAAATGCACTGCAGCAAAAAAGAATGTTCTTTCTTTTTTTTTTTTTTTTTTTTAAATTGTGAAAAGTTTATTCAGAGGGTCATTTATTATTCAACCCCTAAAACCACCAGAATTCTGTTTGGTTCCCCTAAAGTATTAAGAAGTATTTCAGGCACAAAGAACAATGAGTTTCACATGTTTGGATTAATTATCTCTTTTTCCAGCCTTTTCTGACTAATTAGGACCCTCCCCAAACTTGTGAACAGCACTCATACTTGGTCAACATGGAAAAGACAAAGGAGCATTCCAAGGCCATCAGAGACAAGATCGGGGAGGGTCAAAAGTCTGGTAAGGGGTACAAAACCCTTTCCAAGGAGTTGGGCCTACCTGTCTCCACTGTTGGGAGCATCATCCGGAAGTGGAAGGCTTATGGAACTACTGTTAGCCTTCCACGGCCTGGACAGCCTTTGAAAGTTTCCACCCGTGCCCAGGCCAGGCTTGTCTGAAGAGTCAAGGCTAACCCAAGGACAACAAGGAAGGAGCTCCGGGAAGATCTCATGGCAGTGGGGACATTGGTTTCAGTCAATACCATAAGTAACGTACTCCACCGCAATGGTCTCCGTTCCAGACGAGCCCGTAAGGTACCTTTACTTTCAAAGCGTCATGTCAAGGTTCGTCTACAGTTTGCTCATGATCACTTGGAGGACTCTGAGACAGACTGGTTCAAGGTTCTCTGGTCTGATGAGACCAAGATCAAGATCTTTGGTGCTAACCACACACGTGACGTTTGGAGACTGGATGGCACTGCATACGACCCCAAGAATACCATCCCTACAGTCAAGCATGGTGGTGGCAGCATCATGCTGTGGGGCTGTTTCTCAGCCAAGGGGCCTGGCCATCTGGTCCGCATCCATGGGAAGATGAATAGCACGGCCTACCTGGAGATTTTGGCCAAGAACCTGCGCTCCTCCATCAAGGATCTTAAGATGGGTCGTCATTTCATCTTCCAACAAGACAACGACCCAAAGCACACAGCCAAGAAAACCAAGGCCTGGTTCAAGAGGGAAAAAATCAAGGTGTTGCAGTGGCCTAGTCAGTCTCCTGACCTTAACCCAATTGAAAACTTGTGGAAGGAGCTCAAGATTAAAGTCCACATGAGACACCCAAAGAACCTAGATAACTTGGAGAAGATCTGCATGGAGGAGTGGGCCAAGATAACTCCAGAGACCTGTGCCGGCCTGATCAGGTCTTATAAAAGACGATTATTAGCTGTAATTGCAAACAAGGGTTATTCCACAAAATATTAAACCTAGGGGTTGAATAATAATTGACCCACACTTTTATGTTGAAAATTTATTAAAATTTAACTGAGCAACATAACTTGTTGGTTTGTAAGATTTATGCATCTGTTAATAAATCCTGCTCTTGTTTGAAGTTTGCAGGCTTTAACTTATTTGCATCTTATCAAACCTGCTAAATCTGCAGGGGGTTGAAGACTACTTGTTGGCACTGTATATAATTAACGAAGTCCATGTACCAGTTGTACACATTATAGCCAATCTTCTCGCAAATCAGGTAACTTTCACTCTTTTCATTTAGACCCTGTTGATTAGACACTCAGTTTCTAACAATCTCTACATGAAAAATACCAAACTTTGGAAAATAACAAACAAAACACTGATACCTAGCAATTACTGTTACAACATTAAACATTACTGGTACCTCTAGCATTCTTCCCGATACCTCCGCGGGGCTGACCAAAGTTAGCCTGGGTTGACCTCCTCAACTCTAGACCCTCATCCCCCTCTGGTGGCATAGCAATACTCTCTACAGGTTCCTCGCCCTCAGTGTTGGGTATAGCTGGTAGGACCCTACGTGTCCGTGGCAAGGGTACAGGCACTACTCTAGGTGCTGGAGTGGGTGCAGTGTCAGTAAGCCTTTCCAGTTCTAGTTCTTCCACGGGTTGTGGGAATGTTAACACAGGGACTATTACTGCTCCATTCTACATAGGCCAATCTTCCGGAAAGTCACCTAGGATTGTACGGATCATCCTCTTCTTTCCTTCCACCACTTGAGGCTGAGGCTGAAGTTCATCTGCCACCCTTAAGGGTTCTGAACACTTCTTCAGATGGTCTCGGGATACTGTAGCCGTGGTCCTTCCTTGATCCTTGCTGATTAGGCAGGTCTTCTGGTTATCAAATTTGGATGGCTGTTCCACATATGGCTCCTTTTCCCACTGATCATCTAGTTTGTGTAGCTTTCTCTTCCTTTTTAGTACAATCTCGCCAGGGATGAAGGGGGCTGCTTTTGCTTGCTTGTTAAAGTTTCTTTCTTGCCGTTCCCGGGTTTGATTCAAACTCTCTTCAACGCACTTCTGAATCTGTTTGTACTGGATCTGACGACGTGAGTCCCAATTTGCTCTGGGCACGTAGGTTTCAGGCAATTCAACCTCCATCTCCAAGTCCACGGGAAGTCTTCCAGGTCTTGCTCTCATCAGATAAGCTGGGGTACACTTGGTGGATTCCACCGGGATGTTGTTATTGATGTCCACAAGGTCTGGTAGTTTTTCAGGCCACTGGTTCCGCTCCTCAAGAGGAAGGGTTTTCAACATATTGATCACTAGGTGGTTCATCTTCTCACACATCCCATTCGTCTGCATATGATAGGGTGTGGTGCGTATCTTTTTGCACCTGTACAGACTGCAGAACTCCTGGAAGATTTCAGCCTCGAATGCAGGGCCTTGATCCATAAGGACTCGATCGGGGTACCCATGCGGCCTACAGAAGTGTGCCTGGAACGCCTTTGCCGCGGTGCTGGCAGTCAGATCTTTAACGGGTAACACCACCAAGAACCGTGAGAAATGGTCGACCATCGTGAGTGCATATGTATACCCACTCCTGCCGGGGGTCAATTTGACATGGTCCAGAGCCACAATCTCCAGGGGCTGCTTGGTGACAATCGGCTGAAGTAATGCTCGCTGACTGGTGCCATCCTGTCTTTTCAAGGCTCAAGGGCCGCAATTCCTACACCAGGCTTCTATGGAATCCCTCATTCCTATCCAGTTGAAGCGACTTCTCAGCAACATCTCCAGCTTCTTCCATCCAAAGTGCCCAGCTCCATCATGGTATGCCTCCTGCACCACCGGGACATACGCCCCAGGTATCACGATCTGGCAGATCCTCTCATGGGTCTTGGGTTGGTCAAGCTCCTGCATAACTTGCCTTGGTGAAAATAAAGCCGACTTTGGTCTTGCCACAATTTTCTGGCTTCATGTGGGGCGCCTGGTTCAAGACGGGCGTCAGCTCTGGCCAGCAATGCCTTGACTAATTTAATTGCAGGGTCCCTATCCTGGGCTTCCTGCCAACCATGGTGAGGCAATGGGTCACAGGTCATTTCTTGTTGATGGGCACATGGTCGAGGCCGCTCCACAGAAGTGGGTTGATGGAACGCAGGCAATTCAATCTCTTCCAGGTCATCTTCATCCCGCTCATCATCGAACAGATGGGGCATCCTGGACAGTGCATCAGCGTTGGTGTTCTTGCGACCAACCCTGTACTTTATAACAAAATCATAATTTGCCAACCTTGCGACCCAGCGCTGTTCCAAGGCTCCCAGCTTTGCTGTATCCAGATGAGTCAACGGATTATTGTCCATGTATACAGTGAACTTGGCAGCAGCAAGTGCTTAAACCTTTCTATCACGGCCCATACGAGTGCCAGGAAATCCAGCTTGAAAGAGCTGTAATTCTCCGGGTTCCTCTCCGTGGACCTCAGCTTCCGTCTAGCGTAGGCTATCACCTTCTCATTGCCCTTCTGCACCTGGGACAGGACAGCTCCGAGCCCCACGTTAATGGCATCTGTATACAGTATAAACGGGAGACCGTATTCGGGATATGCTAGGATTTCGTCCCCGGTTAGGACAGACTTCATCCGCTCAAAGGAATCTTCTTGTTCCTTACCCCACTGGAACGGAGGTCCTGAGGACTTGCCATGCACAGGTTGACCCACCAGAAGATCCTGCAAGGGGGCCGCCATCTGTGTGTACCTCTTGACGAACCTACGGTAGTATCCCATCAGGCCCAGGAACTGCCGCACTTCCCTGATGGTGGTGGGCCTTGGCCAGTTCTGTATAGCTGTGATTTTCTCGGGGTCCAGTGTCACACCTTCGGCACTAACCACATGCCCCAAGTACTGTACCTTAGGCTTCAGGTGGCACTTGGATGACTTGAGCTTCATCCCGTATTTGGACAGGGCGTCAAACACCTCTGCCAGGTGTTCCAGATGTGCCTCATATGCCTTGTAGTAGACAATGACGTCGTCAAGATACAGCAAGACCGTTTCGAAGTTGCAGTGACCCACGCAGCACTCCATCAGCCTCTGGAACGTCCCCGATGCGTTGCACAGCCCAAATGGCATACTGTTGAATTAACACAGTCCCATCGGGGTAGCGAACGCGGTTTTCTCCCGGTCTTTCTCGGCAACAGCTACCTGTCAATACCCCCTGGTGAGGTCAAGAGTAGAAAAGTAAGTAGCAGACTTCAGGGCAGCCAACGATTCCTCAATACGGGGCAAGGGTTAGGTGTCCTTGTGTGTGATCTTACTAATTTGTCGGTAGTCTACACACATTCTCATAGTATCCATCCTTTTTCCTCACAAGTACCAGTGGGGCGGCAAAGGGGCTGCAACTGTCGCAGATTACTCCTGCTTCCTTCATGCTTCTGAGCATATCTTTGGCACATTGGTAATGGGCAGGTGGTATCGGCCTATACCTCTCCTTGATAGGTGGGTGAGTGCCTGTGGGTATGTGATGTTGTACACCTTTTATCCGCCCAAAATCCAATGGCTGTTTACTAAAGACCTGCACATACTTCTGGACAACCCTGTAGACCCCTTGTTTATGATGAGCAGGTGTAGAGTCGGTGCCCACGAGTAATTCCTGACACCACTTCTCTACCTGTCCCTGGGGGCTGTCACCAGGGAACTGACTAGGCTTATTTGAGGAACCCGCTGCATGGATGTCATCTGCATTGACTACAAACAGCTTGGCTATGGTGGCAAATCTGGGTAGTGTGACCTCCTCTTCCCCACAATTCAACCCTCGCACGGGCACTCTCCCCTTCCGAACGTCGACTACCCCCCTGGCCGTAAACAAGGTGGGCCAATGCTCTGAGGGCAGGGGCTCTACCACTGCCTGGTAATCCTGTCCACGGGAGCCTACAGCTGCCCTGCACCATATCATCATTTCACTTCGTGGGGGCACTATAAGAGGGGCCCCATCCATCACCAGTACACCACCTATCTCACCTCCAGAGAGATTTACCTTTTGCCGCTGCAGGAGGGCTCGGATCTCACGTTGCAGGACTCTGTCGCCCTACTCCTGCAGTCTCAGACAGCTGTTGAAGCAAAAACAATACTTCCTCCACACAATTTTCAAGGACATTTGTGCCTAAAATGATCTTGGGGTTCCGATCACTAGGGTCATTCTTTACCACTATGAGGCCTTGCCTCGTCAATTCTACCTGGCCCACCTTAATGGTCACCTCCTTGAACCCAATTTGAATCACTGGTAGCCCGTTGGTGGCGTAGATGGTAATGCTGTCATCTGGTGGGGTAAGTTCATCGTCAAGCCACAACTCCTTATACAGTACATAGGGAATAGTTGTTACCTGGGAAGCAATATCAAGGAGTGCAGAGGTTGGGATCCCATCCAGGGTGATGGAAACAATGGGTCATCCCCCTACATACCGCTCTCGCCAGTCTGCTGGGCCTTGGGAGTTTATTCCTGGGGATTGGCCCTTGGCCCCAGGGGTTGCCCGTTTAAAGGACAGCTCCGTGCGTAGTGGCCAGTCTTGTTACACTTATAACAAACAGGTGATCCATACCAGTCACTGTTCCGTCCTTTATACGCCGGGGTCCTCTTCCTCATCCAGGGGACGTCTTCCGGGCAGTCGGCCAGCTGGATTTCCCTCGACGGAGTGGTCTTTGACTTGAGCTGCATCGCCTCCAGAATCCTTGCGATTTCGTTACTCAGTTGCTGTACTTGCGCAGACAAATCACTTATTCCGCTCCCGGGTGTCATTAGAGGAGCCAGCTCTGGCAGTGCCAAGGCAGGGGGCTTCACTGGTAACGGGGATGTACCAGCTTGCTAAGATTGGAGTGGAGAGTCAGGAGCCTCCGTGGGCTGCAGGGCTTTGATTGCCTGCTCTTTCAGGGTAGCAAAGTCCAAAGCAGGATGTTCCAGGGCCCACAGCTGGAGCTGCTTGCGGCGCTCCACTGACCCTAAGCCTTGCAGGAACTGCTCCACCAGCATCTTATTCCCCTCCGACTCTCCAATATCGGTTGTCAAACTCAGGGTCCGCATTGCCACTTGTAACTTTAAGGCGTAATCCCTAATGCTGTCTTGGGACCGTTGTTTGCAGCTATAGAACCTCATCCTCAGCTTAGCCTCAGTGCGGGTCTCAAATGCAGCTCCCAATCTTTTAAAGATGGTGGGTACCAAGACCCCATTCTCCTCTGTCCATGTCTCCACTTCCAGTTCGTCAGCGCAGGTCAGCTGCCCCAGTACCACGGACTCCCGCTGTCTTCCGGTCAGGGCATACATATCAGAACGTTACATATCTTCCTCCTGAATCCCTACAGCGCATCTCGTCAGCCATCATACTGTAGGAGCCAGGCGGCGCCCGGCACGTAGGGCAAGGTTATCGGCATTATTGGCACAACCTCCTCGGGTCCCGGTGCCACCGCTCCTGCAGCCGGAGGGGCGTCCGCCGCACCAGCGTTACCCTGGTTGGGTGGAGGCAGCACCACCACGCTTCCTTCGTCTGGCGCCGACATTCTTGCGCACCCCCTCGGTTTTCACTCAGCACACTTCTCGATGCTTTGGCCCTCTGGGAACTTCCGGTTCCAGCCTCACACTCAGGATGAAAAGCGGGGCTTATGCTTCGCACGCTTTCGCAGGGAAGATGGCGTTTTGGCATGAAAAGATGGTGGAAGATGGCGGAATTGGCGGGAAACGGGATCCTGACTCGCGGATTTCGGTCTTCAAGGCGCACGTCACCCAGGTAAGTGGGTCCTGCTCGTATCCTGTTCATGACGCCAGGAATTTTGAGGTGTGCCGCCCCCACGTCAGCAGCCAGGCTGCTCGGATCCTGATCCGCGGTGGCTCGAGGGGAGTCCGGACCCGGGGGTCATGCGGCCACTCAAATTAAGGGGGTATTTACAGGGGATGGTGTATCTAAAGTTCGTGACGTCACCCGTGGTGTGTGGTAAGGTGGATTACCACCGCTGCACCTGGGAATACCCAGTGGCGATGGAGTGGGCAGCCAGGTGTTTAACCCCTCCACGGGTAGTGGGTATGCCCCGGGACTCGGTGATGGCGACGGGGACGTGCTGTTGGGGAGGTAAGGGTCACTTGCGTACTCACTCAGTCCGTAGAGCTTGCTCTAAGGGTTCACGCTTGGGATTTCCTGGACTGTTTTAGTGGAAAGTCCTATCCCCCTCGCTGCACTAGTACAATGATTTTGGAGCGGGTGGAGAGCGGATCTTGAAGGCTCCAATCTCGTCGGGTAAATTGTCTGGTTGCCTGAAGCTACTCCCTGACCTAGGGTCCACGTACCCCGCCGTGTCCTGGTCCCAGCCCGGTGATTGTACAAGGCCGCCGGCTGTCCTCCACGACAATACCGCGCCCCTTGTCACGATCCCCTGTGTCCGGGGGTCCAGCTCCTACCAGGCGCAGACCACCATCTGCTACCTAGTACTTCCAAGGAGCCCAGCTCTTGACCTCCTCTCTCCTTTACTTCCAACACTACACTGGCCTACTCCTGACACTCCTGACCTCCCCTTACCAACCCCCAAGTAGGCGACCCTATTACACTCAGGCCGTCCACTGGTGTGTCTCATGGGTGTGGTGCAGAGTGTTCCTAGGATTTTGATTAGCTCGTTTTGGCCACACCATTGGTTAGGGAGCCGTAACCAAGGAGTATTGCACAGAAGGGCAGATTGCACAATACCCTGTGATGACCTGATAGGCCAGGGTGTCACATAGAGGGATCTGGCGCTACGCAGGGCTCACTGGGTTATGTCTACAGGGTGGCTAGTGGCCAATGGAGTGGGCTGGCAAAGCAAAGACATAAAGCCAGGTCAGTACCAAAAGGTCAGAATCAGGTACAAAATCATAAGGCAATAAACAAAAGCTATGAGGTCAAGGATGAGAATACCAAAATAAGTCAGAGCTTTGCAAAAAAGTGAGCCAAAGTCAACCTCAGAGTAGACAACTAGGGACTTAAAGAGACAACATTGTTAAGGAATTAACCCACAAGGTCCCTGCCTTCATGATACCACGAGCCCCAGAATGTTAAATAAAACCTCTCCAGTGACGCCTTGTATTGCCCATAATGAAGATGTGGCTCCATCTAGTAAAGAAGCAGAAGTTATAAGAATGAGTACAGATATGGATATTACAAGTACTTAACAGACATTTTAGGCAGGTATGTATATAATGCTGTAAAATGTGAATGCTTTTAATAATAGAAGTGCTAATAGTTTAATTTTATTAATTTACAATATGAAAAAAATGAATGAACAAAGGAAAAATATAAACTAAATCAAAATTTGGTTTATAACCAAACTAACATCTGCGACCCAATGAGGGCAAGCACAATGAGTTCAGCACGGTTTACCACCTTTTGCTTTTAAAACAACATCATTTTCTTCTACAGTATGTACACCTGAACAAAGCACGTAGTAGTAGGCTACAAAGGTGAGATTGTGGAAGACAGTTTCATGTCACACACCACAGTCATACTCTGTGGGAACACAGGACAGCTTGCAGATATGAGGTAGTTATACTTCATCAGCAATGTCTTCTTCAGGTGTAGATTTCAAAGCAGATTGTGATTTAAACATAGTGTATGCTATTCACGCTCAAGAAGCACCAAGAAATGGGCAATACTGTATTTTGCACTTTATAAAACACACCTTTTTATAAGTCGCACCTAGGTTTTAGAGAGGGGGAATAGGCCAAAAATGTTGTAAAAGGAAAAAATGTAGTAAAATATTTAGATTTAAGTGGTTGATCTTTTGCCTTTGAGGAGAACTATAACTCCCAGCATGTCCTGCAGACTCTATGGCATGCTGGCAGTTGTAGCTCACTAAAGAAGTGGCACAGACCTTTTATGGTATTCTTTTTTAAATTTTATTAAAACTTAATGCTTGCCTCATAACAACTGTGCTTCTCTTTGCGTTCACGTTGATGATTTCTCCCTGACCTTGCTAGACAGGAGGAAGAGGTCTCCCATCCAGATCACGAGATACAGTGACGAATTAAAGAAATGTGTTGCCCCTGAGGCTTCAATCGCCACAGAGGTACTGCACCTCAACCAGAGCTGTGGTATCCCATCCTGAGTATGGAAGAAGTCATCCACCAGTATGCATACCAAAACACTTAGTTAACAGCTCACCACCGGGTCAGAGTTTAGGTTTGGTGCCATTAATGCTATGTATAGCCACCACTGGTGATGGTACCTCCTTCCCTCTAACCCGGCACCTGGGGGGTGGAGTCTAGTTAGTAGGAGCAGTCTGTGAGAGAAAGTTAGGGAGTCATGAAGTAGCAGTGGAGGAGCGAAGACCTGTGGTCTGGAGCTGGTGCAGCTCGACCCAGGCACAAGACAGAAAGGTACGCCATACTCCCATATCCTCGTTCCACATACAGCATTGGAGTGGAAGGACTTGGCCGCAGAACGGGGACTGGTCCCTACACTAAAGGAGAAAAACCAATGTGCTCCGCTAGTAAAACCAGAGGCTAAGGACACATCTTGTACCGAAGCCAACTCCGCACATGAATCCGCTGGAAGGTGACCACATAGGGACAAGGAATAGAGTTTCAAACCACCTGACAGGGCCCGCGGACAGCGGCTCAAGGCACTGTGTGCGTAGGTGCGGGACAGGCGAGAGAGAAGTTAGCGCAGGAAGATGACCAAGGAAGGAACATAAGAAAGGTGTTGTTTCATTATTCGCCTGCACCACCGGCCCTGCACCCCCGCTATCACCTACTACTAATCCCATCCACCCTGGGGCCCAGCTCTGCTTGTGGAGAGCTATACCAACCAAGCTGTGTCACCATCTGCCCCAGAGGCCCCATCCCACAGTGGCGGTACCTAACTTGCCGCATACCACAGGTGGCATCACGAACTATTATCTCCCTTTTTAACTGACACCGCTGGAGTCACACAACCGGGCCTTGCTGCCACCGCAGCGTCCCAGAAACGGATCCACGGCCCAGTAACAAGTAACCCCCACGGCCCCAGTGCTGGTGCCGCACCCGCGGGGTCTTAGGAATTACTCGTCGCCGGGCCAGTTTTGGGGGTTTGGGTTGTCACAAGGGCCTTGCGCGGCTCCGTGATCCTGCGGTGTCAACCAAAATGATGAGGGGGGGGTGATACTGATGATGGAAATAGTTGTCTTTCGTAACGCCACCTGTGGTATGCAGCCAGGAGGGAAGCCGCCACTGCACAAGGTCTCTCTCTGCTGTGGTGGATGGTAACGCAGCTCAGATGTTGCAGCTCTCCACAGGCAAAGCTAGGCCCTAGGGAGGATGTTTAAAGTAGTTGTTCACCCCAGTATGGGAAGCGCAGGGCGCGGGAAGGATCAGACAACACAGCGATTGCAGTTTAAGGTGTTTACTCACTGAGTTGCTCCTGCCATTGGACTGCCAGTCTCCGCTGTGATGGGCTACAGACGATCCTGGATAGTTCGGGGGCTGGTACCAGAGGGATACTTCATGAGTCCTTCATCCATGTGCTGTGTTGTGTGAGTCCTTGCGACTTGTAGCTTCACAGGGACCCGAGTCCTTGAGGTGGTTATGTTCCCCATCCTGTCTAGCAGGCAGTGAGAGTCCGTTGATGGGCCGCCCTATGGTCACGGCTCCTGGCTCTATATGCTGCTTTGCCCCAGGCGCTATTGTGGGCCAAATGACTTGAAATTCTCTGCCTGTCGGATTCTACTGGCAGGCCATGAAATACCCACTAGCCTAAGGCTCCGGACCCTGAGATGTGCGCCGGTCCTGAGGGGGCTATTAGCTCCCACCTCAGCAACCGTATTCTCTTGCGTCTCACTTGGTCCCCGGTGGTGTCGAATTTCCCTAGTATGCGTGTGGCTCCTCTCTCCCCAGGTCAGTCGCCCTGCCCACTCAAGCCCCAGAGTTAGTGGGTGGGAGGCCTCAGACGATATGGTGACCATCCTAAATGACCCTACCCTAACCCCATCCCGGTGAGAGGGCAACTGACTTATGTGTGGCTGTGGATGTTGTGAACCAGCACTGACCTCCTCCTTACCCAGGATGAGTACCGCCCCTCTGGTGAGATGCAGTAACCTGTGGCGACTGAAGCCTCATGGGCGCCACACGGGCATTTCAGAAGCAGAGTCAGGAGGACTGCCCACCGTTCTGTTCTGTGCTGCTTCAGCCCTGCCTCTTCTTTACGTCACTGCAGCTCGTGATCTGGCCAGGAGACCGCGGACTTCCTACTATCCAGCACGGCGGCAGTGATTTCAGCAGAGCCAAGCACAAAGTGTCAGCGTTAGTGCAAAGCTGATCCTGCTTTGTGTGCTGAAAACAAATGCAGCGTCGACAAACCACAGCCGCCACCACCCTGCTCCTGCCTCCTGTTAATCCAATTCATGAATATTCACTGTTTACACATGAAACACTGGAGCAGCCGGCAGATTACAAGCTGCCTAAGACCGATGGGAGCAGCACTGATAAAATGTGTAAATGTGACACCCTGGCCTATCAGGTCATCACAAGGGTGCCGTGCAATCTGCCCTTCTGCATGGTACCCGCTCCTCCTTGGTTACGGGTCCTGTCCATTTGGTGTTGCTACCAACAGGTGTACATAAATCCTGAGGAACACTCTGCACCACACCCACCAACCACCCATTGGGCAGCCTGAGGGGAATAGGGCCACCCAGATGGGGGGATGGAAGAGGGAGGGCAGAGATGTCAGTAGTTGAGTAGAGTTGAGCAGTGAGACAGCGGTGACAGTGCAGGTCACGCTGTGGAGTTGGGCTCCTGTATCCGTCCCAGGTTCTAGACATTAGCCTGGCCAGAAGGAGCTGGAACCCCGGTCGCAGGGGGTAGTGACAGGGGGTACGGTGCTGCTACAGAGAGCAGGCCGGCTCCCTTGTGCTACAACCAGGCAGGGGCCCGGGCACGACTGGGTACGCAGATTCTAGGCTGGGAAGTAGCTTCATGCAGCCCAGTAATTCACCTGATGGGAACGGAGTCTTCAGGAACCATTCCCCACCCGCTACAGAATCAGGGTACTAGCGCAACGAGGGGGATAGGACTTCCAAAAATCGTCCAGAAAATCCCAAGCGTGAACCCTGAGAGCAGGCTCACCTTGCTAGCCACACAGGTGAGCGGGACCTGAGTAGTCTTAGGTGAAAGGGATCCACCAAGTTACATACAGTGCCAAGGGATAAGGCTTCAGACCAACCAGCAACACCAAAGGGGCACGGACCCAGCGTGCTCAACCAAGAGAAACAGAGCATTCAAGAGTTTGGTTTACCTGGTGTCAGCGTCAGTGACTTTGAACTATGTGAGTACCCGATATCCCTTCACCCCCGACGGGTTCCCCACTCCATCCCATCACCGGGCCCTGGGACACCAGGCCCCTACCCATGGAGGGGTTAAACATCCTGCTGCTTCAACATCGTCACCGGGCTCCCCAACAGCAGCTGTGGTCTCTCACATTACCACACACCGTGGGTGGCATCACGAACATTATCCCATTCACCACCCAAAACACAAGCACCCCTTTTTCTTTCCGAGGTAGCCGCGCGACCCCGCCTCGGACCTAGAGACCCCTCGAGCCACTGCGGATCCGGGTCCGAGCAGCCCGTCGGCTGTCGCGGGGGTGGCACATAAACACGGGAGGATGCCTATAAGATCAGGGCAGGGACCTTAGATTAATAGCAGCACTCTAGTGGCGAAACAAACAACAACGCTGGAGTTGTGCTTTAAGTAGTGTTAATTGGGAATATCAGGGGCAGACATATCATTGGTTCAACCTTTAGAGCTGCACAAGGGCCCAAGAGGTCAGGGGGCCTATTTCAATATCTGAAACAGGTGGAATTGTGCATTTTTGATTAATTATTGGACTGAAAAGAGTCCATATAGTATTTTTCCACAGAGGCCCTTTTATGACTGTGTCCATCAGTGGAAAATATAGTATGGCAAGAGATTATTTTTAAAGCGACGCTCCACCCTGGATTCTGAGCATATAGTTATCAAGTATATACCAGAGCTGTAGCAAACAGAAATGGTCCGCATATCCAAAAATGTATTTGTGCCGCCCCGGTGTTAGTCGGGCTGCTCAGATCCAGGATCGTGGCTCAAGGGGGTCGTCCGGACCCAGCTTGGTGGACCACTTTGATCCGTTTAAAGGGGGTATTTACAGGGGATAAGTTTGTGACGCCACCTGTGGGTTGCGGTAATGGGAGTGCCGCCTCTGCTGTAAGGAGTACCGGGGCAGATGGAGTTAAGCAGCCAGATGTTAGTCCCTCCACAGATAGGGAAAGCCCCGGGCTCAGGGTGTTGGCAGTTATTTGGGAGAGCAGGGTGCAGGGGACTAGGGTACTCACTGTGGGTAGTCATGGTGCTGGATGAGATTCATAAAGGAAACACACACTCTGTAGGTAAACCAAATTCTCTGTGTGCCGCTGCTGCTGCGGGGAGCCCGTCCAAGTACTCGGTCCCACTGGTGTCACATAGTAATCCGGAGCCTGCCTCCACGCACAGTTTTGTGTCTGTGCGGGTCCCTAAGGCTTGAAGCTGTAGGGTACCGTTCTTCAGTTTTTACGTGAAGACTTGCTCCCAAGGGCTGGCACTTTGGACTTTAATGGGTTGCTTTCTCTGGAAAACCCTGTCCCCCATGGTGTGCTGATGCCCTTGTGACGCCCTGGGCAAGCCAGGGGTCACAGGTCATAACACCACCACACCCTACACCCCAGTTAGGAACACCAAGGCTAACCTAAAATCCTTGTTGCCTTCCTCCAGGGGCTGATGTCCACACCATGGGGTGGGCCAGGCGGTTGGCTCCGCCCACAGAGGAGTTCACAGCCCTGGAGGCGGGAGAACCAGGCAGTGCAGTTTAGGAGGAGGAAGTAGAAGGAAGTGGTAGAGGAGCAAAGGAGAGGAGTGAGAGAAAAGGAACAGTTAAGAAAGCCTGAAGCTGGTCCGGGTGTGTGCCCCGGACTGAGACAGCAAAGTCAGCAGACGGCGGTGACTGTCTGCAGGAGAGACTGCTTGGAGGTTGCTGGAAGGACCGCGGATGGGTGGTGGCCCGGCGGTACCGGAGCGGTATACGAAGAGCAGTCAGCACCAGTGGCAGGGGCCTTTCGGATCCCGGCAAGGCTAGGAGTCGCCGTGAATTTGCCAAATCCGTTAGTGAAGGGGACCTCTGGGTCTCCCAACAAGCAAGTCCCGATTGAAGGCAACAGTCCAACCGTTACAGAGAGACACCGCCACTGCCAGGGCACCAGTTTCTCAGGGCCAGCACCTGCGGGCAAAGTAGGGCTCCTCTGGCCCACATACAAGCCGGGGAGCGGGTTACCGGTGGGAACCCATCGAAACCATCATCATCTTAGGTGCAGGAAAAAGGGACCATCACCGTCAACTACTGGGGAAAGCAAGTGCAGCCGTCCGTGGGAACCGTCTTTCCAGCCGTGTGTTTTACCGAGAACTGTGTCATCGTCTCAGGCTGAGTGAGTACCACAGTGCCGCAAGGCACAGAGCTGCCCCCGCATCCCTGCACCCCACCAAGCCCTGCATCACCCACCTCATCACTGGGCCCCGGGACAACCAACCCCCTACCCACGGAGGGGAGGACTAACATCTAGCTGCTCCATACCATCACTCCCGGGATCCCCATACAGAGCAGCGGTGGTGTCAACAAATCACCACAACCGTGGGTGGCGTCACGGACAATAAACTATCCCAAAACCCAATCCCCTCTCACTCACGGGCGAGGAGCGCCGCTCGAGTCCCCGGGATCCGGCCCATCGCTCGAGCCACCGAGCAGCAGCAGCAGGCCGCAGCAGCCGCAGCGGCAGCCGGACCCGAGCAGTGGGAGAGCGCGGCGTCCCCTCCTCCGCCCGTGACACCCTCAGTCTCTGAGCTCTCTGGGAAGGTCCCTGAAGGTCCCCTTCCTCTGCAGGTCAATTGTCAGGATGTTGAATCGGCTCCTGACCTAGGGTCCTGTAACCCGTCGTGCTTGGTATCAGTCAGTACTTTTGGGCTTTCTGGTGCCGACAGCCCTCCAAGACTATGTCCATTGCACCCTTATCCAATGTCACTGCTGCCGGTCTCCGACTCCTCTGGTCCCTGACCACTGTCTGCGACCCAACCTCGGTCCTTCTAGCTCCTCGGGAGCTCACACTCCCCAGCTCCTCTCACTAGACTCTCTTCCTCCTACCAGTTTGCCTGACTCCTAGGTGGGTGGCCCTTTTCCAGCTAGACCAACCCACTGGTGTGTCGTCTGAGACGTCATGATGTGAGGTGTTGCTTGGGATTTGTGGTGCTGATGGAGGTAACACCAATTTCTGGGAACTTAGAACCATGGGGGGGGTAGGTCCTGCACCCTGGGAAAAGGATGCAGTTCCCTGTAGCACCCTGATGTATTCAGGGGCGCTACATATTAGTACTGTGTGGCAGTCATTGTTGCTGTGCCTGTGGAGTGGTGTGGCCGGGAGTGTCTCACAGCATTGGTTATATGAAGCACCAGGTTCCTTGAACTGCTGGTGCACTATTTTCTGGTGCACATTGAAGGCTAAAAAAAGTAAGGGCGGCTTTGCACGTTGCGACATCGCACGTGCGATGTCGGTGGGGTAAAATCGAAAGTGACGCACATCCGGCGTCACTTTCGACATCGTACTGTGTAAATGCTAGATGATACGATGAACGAGCGCAAAAACGTCGTTATCGTATCATCGTTGCATTCACCGACATTTCCATAATGCCGGTGCCGCGACAGGTACGATGTTGTTCCTCGTTCCTGCGGCAGCACACATCACTGTGTATGAAGCCGCAGGAGTGAGGAACATCTCCTTACCTGCCGCCGGCGGCTATGCGGAAGGACGGAGGTGGGCGGGATGTTTACATCCTGCTCATCTCTGCCCCTCCGCCGCTATTGGCCGCCTGCCGTGTGACGTCGCTATGACGCCGCACGACCCGCCCCCTTAGGAAGGAGGCGGGTCACCGGCCAGAGCGACGGTCGCAGGGCAGGTGAGTGCATGTGAAGCTGGCGTAGCGATAATTTTCGCTACGCCAGCTATCACACGATATCGTACCTGCGACGGGGGCGGGGACTATCGCGTGCGACATCGCAGCATCGGCTTGCGATGTCGCAACGTGCAAAGCCCGCCTAAGAGTCACAGGAGTTGTACTCTCGCGATTGCCGCTGGGAGCTCAGCTTACATGACAGCCATAATCCCAGGAGACTGGGAGATGGAGCACTTGTGACATAATTACAAGGCCATGCTCTTTGCCATAGCAACCCAAGGTCATTATGACAACCTTCAGGTCAGCTAGCTATGGCAAGCCCCTTAGATCATACCAGTAGCATCTAAACGACTTCTGTCAGTGTCTCATTGACAGATATAATGTATTGCACTGCAGCATTCCGAAAAGTTAATGTTCCTTCTAAGGGCTAAGTGAACAAAGTAAAACTAAAGTTGAAAAATTGTAAAAATATTTTTTAAAAATCAAAAACTAAAAGAATATTATACCAATAAATACGAATATTTCTGTAAATAAAAAACTATATTAAAAAGTACATTGGTATTGCCGCATCTGGAACAACTCGATCTATAAAACTGTCACACTATTTAACCCCTTTAGTAAACACCGTAAACAAAAGTATCAAAAACTGTCTTTTCATCATACAGCTTGACAAAAAAGTGAAATAAAACGCAATCAAAAAGTTATATGTAAATAAAAAATGGTATAGCTGAAAATGTCATCTTGTCCCACAAAAAACAAGCCATCATACAGCTCCATCAGTGAAAAAATAAAAAAGCTAATGCAAAAACAAATTTTTATTCTATAAAATTATTTTTATGGTGTAAAAGCCGCTAAATATAAAAAAAGACAATATAAATGTGGTATCGCTGTAATATTACTGGCCCGAAGAACAAAGCTGTCATCACTTTTATCATACGGTGACCGACAAAAAAATAAATTCTGAATTGCTGTTTCTTCTTGACTCTGCCTCACAAAAAGCAGAATAAAGAGCGATAAAAAAATATTGTGACCCAAAATGGTACCAATAAAAAAAACTCCAACTCATCCAGCAAAAAACAGGCCCCACGGTAGAAAAATAAAAAACACTATAGCATGCGCTGAGGTATACAGATGTAGCCCGGGGAGGGGGGGGTTGTAGACACAAACGGTCACTAAGGACAATCAACCAGGGCCCTGGACAATAATAGCCTTAAGGATACCCTGTAGTTGATTGCTATCTGTCATCGGAGGGTATGATATCCTAATGTGACTTTTCGCCCCCATTCCATAGCCAACCCTAGTATTGCCCTATAGTGTTAGTGTGCCATAAATTTTGCACTAATATACAAATGAGTCTGATATATGAACACTGCTTGGGGAATTATAATCTGCAGAAAAAAATTGAGGTAGTAAAGATAAATTATAAGACACATAGTAGTATTGTTAAATAGTAATAATTGAACTACAGCCAATGATAGCACCAAAGTATCCCATACGGAGTCTGGACTCTGGAGTAACTCTGCTGCCTCATTATAGTGAATTAATCCATCAGGGATTTCACGAGAATTACCTACAGTATAATCGCACAAGTAAGTACACCCTTCACATTTTTGTAAATATTTCATTATTTTCATGCGCCAACACTGAAGATCTGAAGATCTGGCAATTTGATACAATGTACATTAGTCAATGTACAGATTGTGTAACAGTGTGTATATGGTGCCCTCTAAATAACACACAGCTATATATGTCTAAAACACTGGCAACAAAAATAATTACACCTCTAAGTGAAAATGGCCAAATTGTGCTCAATCAGCCACTTTTGCCCACCGGTGTCATGTGACTCATTAGTGTTACAAGGTCTCAGGTGTGACTGGGGAGCAAGTGAGTTACATTTGGTGTTATTTCTCTCTCTCACACACACACACACACACACACACACACACACTTTCATACTAGTCACTGGACGTTCAACATCGCAGCTCATAGCAAAGAATCCTCTGAGGATCTGAAAAAAGGAGTATTGCTCTACATAAGGATGGCTTGGGCTATAATAAGACTGCCAACACCCTGAAATTGAGCTGCACTCACAACAGGCCTTGCCATTGTTGACAAAAAATTTGAGTGCACATACTCAACGTCATATCCAGAAGTTGTATTTTCAAAATAGAAGTATGAGTGCTGCCAGCATTGCTGCAGAGGTTAAAGGGAAGGGGGCTCAGCCTGTCAGTGCTCAGACCATATGCCGAATACTGCATCAAATTAGAAATGGACCTTGACCCGAACTTGAGCCCGCACCACAAACCCCATATTAGTCTATGGAAACTCAAACTTTAGGGCTATAAAATGGTGGTAATAAGAACTAGGGGGCTGCAAAAGCAAGCTAAACAATTAGTAATATGCGGTCGTCTCTCAAAGACCCTTACTTATTTCTAATCCAGGACTTCGTGGCAGCTGTGATTTTTTTGACAAATCACAGCTATTATTAACCCCTTATATTACATTGATGGCCAGCACTCCAGGGCTATCGGAATCAGCCTGGAAAGCACCAGGATTGGCACTTCTAATGGATGCGCAAATTCTGGGGTGGCTGTGGGCTACTATTTTAATCATGTGCATCCCCAGTCTGAGAATACCAGCCCCCAGGTGTCTGCTTTATCTTGGCTGGGTATCAAAATTGGGGAGACCCCATGCCGTTTGTTTAAATTATTTAAAAAAAGCTGCTTGGAGTCCCTTGTATTTTGATACACTTCAATCAAAGCTAAAGCTGACATGTGAATGCTGCAGCCTCCAGCTGTCTGCTTTATCTGTACTGGGTATAAACAGACGGGGGACCCTACACCATTTTTTCTAAATTTGCATTTATTTTTACGCTCCACTTTGGGGACCCAGACAGCTAGTATGAGGGAAACCAATCACAGATGCCAACACAAAGAGGGTGGTAAGGCAACCAATCACAGATGCTGTCACAGAAGGTGGGCAGTGGAAATAGTCAATATTCATAACTTTTAATGAACAGACTCAGAAGCAGTTTGATAGCTGCATGGAAACTCGGTAAGGATAATTGCCCTGATTTAATCCCCATTTTGCTTACTTTTTCCTATTATTTTTATTTATTTTTAGCCATTAGGCCAAACCTTAACAGTAACACAAACATTTCTGAGAATACCTTGTTCAGGAGCCGTGCATGGACACAAGTATCCGGTACGGACCCCAAACTTTACAGCTTGGGTTCACCCACAACTAGTCTGCATGGCAGTCGTCTCAGAAGGAATCCTTTTCTAAAGATAATGCACAAAAAAAGCCTTCAGTTTGCTGAAGACTAGCAGACAAAGGACATGGATTACTGGAACCCTGTCCTGTGGTATAATGAGACCAAAATAAACTTCTTTGGGTTCAGATGGTAGCAGCAACCAGGTGAAGAGTACAAATACAACTGTGTCCTGCCTACAGTCAAGCATGATGGTGGGAGTGTCATGAGTGCTGCTGGGTATGGGAAGCTACAGTTCATTGAGGAAACCATGTATGCCCACATGTACTGTGACATACTGAAGCAGAGCATGATCGCTTCCCTTGTTAAGCTGTATTCCAACATGGTAATGACCCTGAACACACCTCAAAAATGACCACTGCCTTACTAAAGGAACTGAGGGTAAACTGGGTAAACTTGCTGTACTAGCCAAGCTTGTCTCCAAATCTAAACCCTATTGAGCATCTCTGGAGAATCCTCAAACGGAAAGTGGAGGAGCGCAAGGTCTCTAACATCCACCAGCTCCGTGATGTCATCACGGAGGAGTGGAAGAGTATCCAATGGCTCCTGTGAAGCTATACTGAACTGCAGGCTCTACTGTGTTAAGGCAGTGCTTGAAAATATTAGTGACCACACAAAATATTGACACATTGACACTTTGGGCACAATTTAGCCATTTTCCCTTAGGGGTGTTCTCCCTTTTGTTGCAATTGATTTTGACATTAAAGGGAACCAATCATCAGGATTTTCGTGTATAAGGAGGAAGGGAACAGGCGGCGCGGGGGGGCGGGGAACACGTGCATAACCCGCCCGGACATCAGGAGAGAGGGAGGAACAGGCTGGTGGGGGGGCGGGGAACTCCTGCATAACCCGCCCGGACATTATCTGCAGAGGTGCACACGTCAATCAAAAAGTGCACGAAATTTCAAACTTTATAAAGATGAATTTCACTGCCTAAACACCCGAGCTGCACCCCAATGGTATGTACACACTGTGCCTGATAGTGCCAGTACTGCACTGGCTGAAGCTTATACACGAAAATCCTGATGATTGGTTCCCTTTAATGGCTGTGTATTCAGTTATGTACAGGGCATGAAATTTACACTGTTATACAAACTGTACACTGACTTCCTTACCTCGTATCAAAGGGTCAGATCTTTAGTGTTGTCCCGTGAAAAGATCTAAAAAAATATTTACAAAAATGTGAGGTGTATAATCACTTTTGGGACATACTGCATTTCAGAGATGTAGATGGATACCCAGAGGTAAGTGCTCAGAGCACAAGATAAAAGGGAACTGATCCAAATAGTTCTGTACCCAAATTGCCACAAAATAGCATTCAACCTAGCCCCCGGTGAGGTCCGTCATCTGTTAACATAAATATGGGGGGCTTCCATATTATTAGTAGCAAAAGGCTCTGGAAAAGCCCTATGGCTCCCCCAAAAGAGAAATCCAGCAAAATGTGCACTCCCAAATCCAAATGCCCCCTCCTACAGTTAATGTCCACATGTTTGGCATTGTTGTAATAAGAAAAGCTCACTTTATGTCTGGCATGTGTGTTTCCAAAAGCACGGGCACTAAAATGTACTCGGCACTAAAAGGGCAATTTTTAATTCTGCAAAATTCACTGCAGTTGACTCAATGGGTGTTTTCCAGAGACAAAATGATTGTAACACCCGTAGATGAATTCCCAGAAAGGAATAATCTCCAAAATGTCGTCCCTTGAGGGGATTTCTGCTGCTTTGGCACTTAAGCCCGCTACACACGCTTCAATATATCTCACAATCCGTCGTTGGGGTCAAGTTGTAAGTGACGCACATCCGGCATCGTTTGTGAGGTATCTGCGTGTGACATCTACGTGCGATCAGGATTGAACGCAAAACCGTTGATCGCAAACACATCGTATCTTTGTCTAGAATTGAGCGTTTTGTTGCACGAACCTAGTGAATTGTAACGTGTGACATCCCTCATACAATTTTGGTGTCTGATGCTATGTGCGCAGGTGTGCGCTCTGCACCGCAGCTTAAAAAAGGTCCGCTTCCGAGTGCAGCTGAAAAGCTGCGTTCTGAAGCGCCTCACAATGTCTGTCATTCACTAATCTCTGTCAGTCGGTCACTATCTCTGTCCCTCACTCTCTGTCCATGTCAGTCTATCCCCCTCTCTCATATACTCACCGATCCCCGATCCCCGGCGCTGCACGGCGTTCACACTGCTCCGGCGGCTTTTACTGTTTTGAAAAGCCGGCCGCCCATTAAACAATCTCGTATTCCCTGCTTTCCCCGCCCACCGGCGCCTATGATTGGTTACAGTGAGACACGCCCCCATGCTGAGTGACAGGTGTTACACTGCACCCAATCACAGCAGCCGGTGGGCGTGTCTATACTGTGTAGTGAAATAAATAATTAAATAATAAAAAAAAACGGCGTGCGGTCCCCCCCAATTTTAAAACCAGCCAGATAAAGCCATACGGCTGAAGGCTGGTATTCTCAGGATGGAGAGCTCCACGTTATGGGGAGCCCCCCAGCCTAACAATATCAGCCAACAGCCACCCAGAATTGCCGCATACATTATATGCGACAGTTCTGGGACTGTACCCGGCTCTTCCCGATTTGCCCTGGTGCGTTGGCAAATCGGAGTAATAAGGAGTTATTGGCAGCCCATAGCTGCCAATAAGTCCTAGATTAATCATGTCAGGCATCTATGAGACACCCTCCATGATTAATCTGTAAATTACAGTAAATAAACACACACACACGAAAAAATCCTTTATTAGAAATAAAAAACACAAACATATACCCTGGTTAACCACTTTAATCAGCCCCAAAAAGCCCTCCATGTCCGGCGTAATCCAGGATGCTCCAGCGTCGCTTCCAGCGCTGCTGCATGGAGGTGACCGGAGCTGCAGCAGACACCGCCGCTCCTGTCACCTCCACACAGCAACTGAAGACAGCCGCGCGATCAGCTGAGCTGTCACTGAGGTTACCCTGCTGTCACTGGATCCAGCGGTGGCCGCGGGTAACCTCAGTGACTGCTCAGCTGATCGCGCTACTCACCTCAGTTGCTGCGTGGAGGTGAGAGGAGCGGCGGTGAGTAGCGCGATCAGCTGAGCTGTCACTGAGGTTACCCGCGGCCACCGCTGTATCCAGTGACAGCGGGTAACCTCAGTGACAGCTCAGCTGATCGCGCGGCTGTCTTCATTTGCTGTGTGGAGGTGACAGGAGCGGCGGTGTCTGCTGCAGCTCTGGTCACCTCCATGCAGCAGCGCTGGAAGCGACGCAGGAGCATCCTGGATTCCGCCGGACATGGAGGGCTTTTTTGGGCTGATTAAAGTGGTTAACCAGGGTATATGTTTGTGTTTTTTATTTCTAATAAAGGATTTTTTCGGGTGTGTGTGTTTATTTACTGTAATTTACTGATTAATCATGGAGGGTGTCTCATAGACGCCTGACATGATTAATCTAGGACTTATTGGCAGCTATGGGCTGCCAATAACTCCTTATTACCCTGATTTGCCAACGCACCAGGGCAAATCGGGAAGAGCCGGGTACAGTCCCAGAACTGTCGCATATAATGTATGCGGCAATTCTGGGCAGCTGTTGGCTGATATTGTTAGGCTGGGGGGCTCCCCATAACGTGGAGCTCCCCATCCTGAGAATACCAGTCTTCAGCCGTATGGCTTTATCTGGCTGGTTTTAAAATTGGGTGGGACCGCACGCCGTTTTTTTTAATTATTTAATTATTTATTTCACTACACAGTATAGACACGCCCACCGGCTGCTGTGATTGGGTGCAGTGTGACACCTGTCACTCAGCGTGGGGGCGTGTCTCACTGTAACCAATCATACGTGCCGGTGGGCGGGGAATGCAGGGAATACGAGATTGTTTAATGGGCGGCCGGCATTTTCAAAATAGTAAAAGCCGCCGGAGCAGTGTGAACGCCGTGCAGCGCCACGCCGGAGATCGGGGATCGGTGAGTATATGAGAGAGGGCTGCTAACTTCAGTCACTCCGGGGATTAGCGGTCACCGGTGAGTCCTTCACTGGTGACCGCTAATCAGGATGCGACAGACAGAGCCGCAGCATGACAATGAAGTCGGGGGAAGTTCACTCGAGTTCATTCTGACAGTGCGGCTCTGTCTGTGTCTGCTGTCATCTGCCATTCAGCTCTGCTACATGGCTGTCTGTGTCTGCTATTAGCGGCCATGTAGCAGAGCTGAATGGCAGATGACATAGTAAAAACGCATCCCTACACATTACACACGCTTGTCAAGTCAATAAATAAAATAAAGGGTGCCCAATGCATACGTCACAGAACACATGATCTAAAGGATCGCACATAAAATTGATCAATTTAACATAGACTACTAACGCTTGTGTGACAGCAAATGAACGACCTACGTGCAATCTCATAAGATCCCGTATGCAACCTGGGCGTGTCACATCGCAAATGCGATTGTACAACTAATTGCAACGTGTAAAGCAGGCTTTAGGGGCTATTTTTGGGGTTAACCCTATTGGTATTAAAGCAACATTTCTGTGGTATAAATGTATTTTTTCATGTTCATGGCTACAAGTAGTAACATTCTGTGAAGTACCTGTGGGTTTAATGTGTTCACCACACCTCCAGATAAATTTCTTCACGGGTGTAGTTTCCAAAATTGGGTCACTTGTGGGAGGGGATTTGACTATTTAGGTACATCTGGAGCTCTGCAAACATAACATGGCATCCGCTATCTATTCCTGCCAGTTTTGTGTTTTAAAAGTCAAATAGCCCTCCTTCCCTTCTGATCTTTGCCGTGCACTGGAATAGTAGTTCATTAGCACATATAGGGTATTGCTATACTCTGGAGAAATTGCACAAGAAATTAAATGGTGCAGTTTGCCCTTTACTCTTATGAAAATGCAAAATTTGGGGCAAAAGTAATATTTTAGTCGGAAAAAAAGTAAAATTTAAATTTTCTATTTCCACATCACTTTAGTTCCTGTGAAGCACCTGAAGGATTAAAAGGAACCTGTCAGGTCCCTTATGCGTTCTAACCTACAAGCAGGGTGATGTGTGGCCTAGAAACCCTTTCTTACCCATCCCTATGTTGTAATATTGTGTCACATGAATGTATAAACATTTATTTATAACTTACGTGTTCCCTATGTAAATAATCAGAGGGTCTAGTCCCCTGGACGTCGCTTCGCCCCGTGGGCGTTTGCATGCTTTCCATGGTATAATGCCCCTGTGGGTGTGATACCATGGATTTACATGAGCGACGTCACCGTCAGCTCCTGTAGATCTTGCGCGTGCGCACTTCTCGTTCGCGCAGCCTTCTTATCCGGATGTTTACTTGCCAGCTTTAGATGCGCTCTGCGCATGGTCGGAACCGCAGGAGTCTTCTGAGCATGCACAGTGCGTCTGTGAAACCAACAAGCGTACACCCAGATATGAAGGCTGCGCGAATGGCAAGCGCGCACACGCGGGATCTCCAGGAGCTGACAATGACGTCGCTCATGGAAATCATGCAAACAACACCCATGGGGCAAAGCAATACCCAGGGAACTAGCCCCTCTGCTTATTTACATAGGGAACACATAAGTAATAAACCTTTTTTTATAAATTCATATTACACAATATTACAACACAGGGATGAGCAGGAAGGAGTTTCTAGGCCACACATCACCCTGCTTGTAGGTCAGAATGCATATGGGACCTGACAGGTTACCTTTAATAAACTTCTTGGATGTAGTTTTGAACACTTTCTGGGGTGCAGTTTTAAAACTATTCCAGTTTTAGATATTTTCTGTAACATAGGCCTTTCAAAGTCACTTCCAATGTGACGTGGTCCCTAACAAAAATAGTTTAGTAAACTTTGTTGGAAAAGTGTGAAACATTTAACTAGAGCTGGGCAGACTTAAAGATAACCAGGACCAATTAATCCCTGCTAAATTAAAAAAAATAAGTCTATGGGGACCAGAATCTGGAGATTAAACATGTTGGTAGAAGGGATAGGGGGGTAGGAGCGTGTGCGATGTACTTACCAAAGATCTGTCATGGCGGCAAGGTGCTTCCAGGTCACACATTCACTTCAGGAGCTGACAATTAACCCTCATTGAATATTCACTGCTTTCCCCGCACACTGGCGCATGTAATTGGTTGCAGTTAGATGTGCCCCCACCCTAAGTGGCATTGTGTCAGCTGACTGAAACCAATCACAGGCACCAGGATGGCTGGTGAGCGGGGAAAGCAGTGCAAGTGTCAGCTGGTCAGTATGGTGGTATAAAAAGAAATCAATAAATAAAACAATCATCGCAGGCTCCTTGTATTCTGATTTCAGCACAGATAAAGCTCACGGTTACAGGCTGCAGCCACTAGCTGTTGGGCTTTATCATGGTTGTATCAAAATAAGGCCGGAGTCATACTTGCGATAGACTTGTGCGAGTCTCGCATTGCATCACCCGGCACGGCCTGAGGCTCTCCGGACACGAACGTGCAGCTACATAGAAATACATGGAGATGACCGGCTCCCATTAGTAAAGTGTGCGGCCGTGCCAGGTGATGCGATTTGACACTTGTGAGAGTCCATCACAACTGGGATTCTAAGAGCAACCACCCGATTGCGGCTTTTCTTTTCAAATTATTTGAATAAATGATTAAAATAAACGACGTGTGGTTCCCCCCAATTTTGATCTTTTCTTTCTTTCTTTTTTATTTTTATATAGCGCTAACATATTCCACAGCGCTTTACATACATCAGGAACACTGTCCCCATTGGGGCTCACAATCTAAAGTCCCTATCTGTATGTCTTTGAGGAGTGGGAGGAAACCGGAGAACCCGGAGGAAACCCACGCAATCATGGGGAGAACATACAAACTCCTTGCAGATGGTGTCTTTGGTGGGATTTGAAACCAGGACCCCAGCACTGCAAGACTGCAGTGCTAACCACTGAGCCACCGTGCTGCCCAGGCAAGATAAAGCCCGACAGCTGGGGCTGGTATTCTGAGGCTGGGGAGGTCCATCATAAAATTATCAGCCTCCAGCCGCCTGGAATTGTCGCATGCATTAAATGCAACAATCCCGGTGCTTTCTCCACTCCTCCCGATAGCCCTGGTGCAATGGCAATACTGATATTAAGGAGTTAATGGCAGCCCACAACAGCCAGTAAGTCCTGGATTAGTGATAAAAAGCTGGAGGGAAAGGAGCACAATAGGATCTTACCCAGTAACAAGGAATAAAAATAAATAAGGCAATAAAGGGTGCTTTACACGCTGCGACATCGCTAGCGATAGCTAGCAATATTGTGCGTGATAGCACCCGCCCTCGTCGTTCGTGCGACATTTGGTGATCGCTGCCATAGCGAACATTATCGCTACGGCAGCGTCACACGCATGAAACACCCCTTTAATTTGCCGCTGAGGCAGAGTGTTCAGTAGTTCTCACCTGATATGACGCAGTGCCTCCACCCGAATCTCGCTAGGAGCTCTAGGGGAATGCAGAAGGTTCTTTGTCTTCTGCTAGGGGTCGACTCGGGAAACCCCTGCCCTCGCTCTGTACACACTCACAATAACTGAGGTTAGAAATCTTAACAGGTTTATTTGCAGGAGGATGAAAAATGGCAATTGCAGAGTAAAAGCAAATAACAGTGAACAACAAGATATGTTATGCAATATTCTACAAAAATGCAGGAGGGGCTCTATGTAATAGACCTGAAGGTTAGGGGTAATGCTTCCTCTTTAACCTACACCACACACTGTGCTGACTAATTACTATCTACCAACTAGCAGCTGCAGCCTCACAAATGACACAGTCCCAAATTGGGGCCCCAGTTGCTGTGGATGTTGGCGCACTTGCTGTACGTTGGTGCACTTAAAGTAATGAAGGCAGTATTTCCCCAGGGCTGATCCTATACAAACTCCCAGTTAGTGCAATTAAAAGTCCTCTTTAGCAAGACCTTGTAATTTGCGCCAGCACACTTCTCAAACTGTAGAACTACAAGTCACAGCAATGTCCTCACTTCTGTCTGCAGCAGGTCTGTTCTCTCAGACTATTCCACACTGGGGCGTCTGGATTCAATGTCTTGCAGAGAGTAGTGGGTACAGCAGGCAAAATCCTTCTTCGGCGTGGTAAACATGGAGAACAGCAGCTCCTACTAATGGTGCATCCTGTAGCTTCAGAACTCAGTCTCTCATCACACAGAGTTGCAGCTTCACCCCTCCAAGATGGCTCAACTTCCTTCCACCCCTCCCTCCTTTGTTCTCCTGCCCCAGATTTGCAATGCACCTTGGGAATTGTAGTATTCTCCAGTTCAACCAAAGAAGCAACATCTGTACAGGTGAATGTGGGTGGAACTCTATAGATTGCTTCCAAAGCAGGTGTCACACTCTCCCCCTGGTGAGTCGCTGTAGGCTCCTAAGCACAAAATGAAGACTCACCTCCTGGAAGGAAATTTTGTGATAAAGCATCCTGACTAACACCACAACCAGTTACACCCAAATCACTAACAGGCCACATAGCTGTAGGGGGGAAATAGGGCCACGCATAGTTGGAATGGGGGTGTACTACTCTAGGAACCTCAGTAACTTGCCCCATCTGGTCATATGTCAGCATCATGGGGGGGTCTAATGTCCCGTTTTGGACGAGTGTGCACGGCAGGGACAGGGACCCCCTCATCGACCCCTAGCTCTTGACTTTCAGGCTCTATGACAGCAACCTCTTCACTTGGTAGCTCTGCATTTTCTAAACTCTCCCCCGACTGATAGCAACATGGGCTTGGTGCCGGACCACACTCGCCTTGAAACAGTTCTTCAGCTGGTTGGTCTGTATGATCGGGAATTACAGAGCCTGGGTCACTTGTCGATCTGAAGCATGGTCCATATTCATCACTGGAATCACTCTCACTACCTTCAGGAGGGACCACAGAATGGGTCGCTTGCGGCGACCCAAGACTCTTTCGGTGAGGTCAGGTGGTTGGATGGGCTTCAGTGTGCTGTGGCGACTAGAATCGGACATTCTGTCCTATAGGTTGCAAATGCTGACGATGATAGGTCTTAAACCCCCCCCCCCGCCTTTCTCAGACTTCACTCTGTAGACTGGGATGCCATACAGTTTCTCTAACACCACATAAGGTTCTGAACGCCATCGATCAGCAAGCTTGTGTTTTCCATGGAGTCCCAACTGACGTAAGAGGTCCCTATCTCCAGGTTGCAGGACATGGTCCCAGACTCTGCGGTTGTAGTATGTTTTGTTTCGCCTCCCCGATCGACCAGAGGCCTCATCAGCCAACTTGTAGGCCTCCTTTAATTGTTCCTTCAACTGTGACACATAATTCAGGTAGTTCTTCCCAGATGAATGGCCAGGGGACACTCCAAAACCAATATCCACAGGTAGTCTGGCTTCCCTTCCAATCATGAGGAAGTAGGGCGAGTACCCTGTTGACTCATTTTTGGTGCAGTTGTAGGCGTGAACTAATTGACTTATGTGTCGACTGCACCTTCCTTTCTGTTTTGAATCCAAAGTGCCCAGCATGTTAAGAAGGGTATGGTTGAATCTTTCACGCTGGGGGTCTCCTTGCGGATGAAATGGTGTGGTCCTGGACTTCTTGATCCCGCAAACCTCACACAACTCCTTAATTAGCCGACTCTCAAAATCTCTCCCTTGGTCAGAATGGATGCGTGCTGGCAGCCCATAATGCACAAAGAATTTCTCCGACAAGGTTTTAGCCACAGTGGTTGCCTTCTGATTTCTGGTGGTGTAAGCTTGAGCATATCTTGTGAAATGATCAGTAACCACTAGAACGTTGCTGACGTTTCCTTCATCAGGCTCAATGGAAAGGAAGTCGATACACACTAAATCAAGGGGGCCATCACTGGTGATGTTGACAATGGGGGCGGACCGAGAAGGTAAGGTTTTCCTTAGGATACACCGCTTACAAGATTTACAGTATTGTTCAATGTCAACTTCCATCTTTGGCCAATAGAACCGATCTGCTATGAGGCTGGTGGTCTTTTTCACCCCAAGGTGCCCATGATCGTCATGCAGCGCGCTTATGACCATCTCACGGAACTGAGCAGGAAGCACCAACTGGACACGAACTTCTCGATTTTGGCGTTTGACCTTGCGGTGCAGAAATCCATTTCTCACCACCAGAAAGTCTAACTGTCGGGTCAAGAGAACGGACTCTTGTGTCTTCAGAGCATTCCTCTCAGGCCTTTGGCCCCTTTTCACCCACCATCGAACAACTCCCACAGAAGGATCTTCCTGTTGAGCCGTTTCAATCTGGTTTTGAGTCAGTTGAGGAAGGGAGCCGGCATCAACGTTGGTCAATTGACAGAACAATAGTGGAAGAGCTTCCTCTGGAGCCCCTAAGAAGGTAGCACAGCCCCCTGATTGAGCGATCCTGCCTTGATGTCGATGACACATAGCTTTCACCTCTGGGGCTAGAACCTCAATCCAGGCTTCTTCTTCATTCACCATCTGCCTGGGCAGGCGGGACAGAGCATCTGCATCGATGTTTGTGGCACCAGGTCGGTACTTCAGGCTGAAATCAAATATAGCTAGCGTAGCGAGCCATCTATGGCCAGTAGCATCCAGCTTTGCTGTAGTCCTCACATAGGTTAGTGGATTGTTGTCAGTATCAACGTGGAAATGCACTCCATAGAGGTGGTCATGCAGCTTGTCCACCACAGCCCATTTCAAGGCCAAGAACTCCTCTTTATGTGCTGGGTAATTGCGCTCACTCGGAGACAATCCACGACTGATGTGGTAGACTGGCACCATGGTGCTCCTGGTATAAGACTGCTCCAAGTCCATCAAAAGAAGCATCCACATGAAGTACATATGGCTGGTTGGGGTCTGCATAGGCCAGTACAGGTGCCTGGGTCAAGCAGGACTTGAGTTTCTCAAAGGCTTCATCACACTCTGATGTCCATCTCTCTCCGAAAAGCTCATTCACCTTGAAGTAGGGTTTTGTTGCAGGCTTCTTGGAGCGAGCTGTCTCTCGAGGTGGGGGATACCCTTGAGTGAGGGCTATCAATGGCTTTGCGATCTTGGAATATTGTGGCACAAATCTTCTATAATACCCACTGAAACCTAGAAAAGATCTAAGCCCCCCTTAATTTGGTGGGTTTGGGCCACTCCATCACAGCTTCTATTTTTGCTGGATCCGTGGAGATTCCTTCTCGACTGACAATATGTCCTACATACTTCACAGACTTCTGGCAGAACATGCATTTGTCGAGGGATAGTTTTAGCCCAGCTTCCTCTAGCCTGTCCAACACCTTAAATAACATCAGGTTGTGCTCTTCCAAGGTGTGGCCAAATACAATCAGATCATCCAGGTAAACCAGGACCTCATGAAAGTTCATGTCTCCCATCACCTTGTCCATACATCTCTGGAAAGTAGCAGGGGCACCGGTCACTCCTTGCGGCATCCGTTGAAACTCATAGAAACCGATAGGTCAAATGAAAGCAGTCTTCTCTTGATCCTCCTTGGTCATGGGTATCTGGTAATATCCACTTCGAAGATCTAACACAGAAAACCACTGGCTTCCCTGCAGACAATCTAAAGCTTCGTCAATCTTGGGCACAGTATATTGATCAGGCACAGTGCGTTTGTTTAGGGTGCGATAATCCACACACATCCTAATAGCTCCATTCTTCTTCCGAGCGATCACTATCGGAGATGCGTATGGGCTGTTGGATTCTATGATGACTCCAGTGTCCAGTAAACCCCGTAAATGCTTTCGAACATCCTCTACATCGACGGGAGCCAATCGGCGGGATCTTTCTCGAAATGGCTTCTGATCAGTCAGCCGGATGTGATGCGCCACTCCTCTTGCAAGGCCCCGGTCCCAATCGCCCAATGAGAAGGTTCCAGCACTCTTCATCATACCACTTATCACTGACTGCTTTTCCTCTTTCTTCAGATCACTACCTTCAAAACAGAGGTCAAAATGATCAGGACGTAGTTCCTTCCTTTCCTCTTCCTCTTTCTTCTCATAAGCAGCCAGACAGACAGGATGGATTGTGAGGGCCTGCGAGTATCTATTCCCTCCAATTTGGTGACACTACTGAGCCAGAGTACGGAATAGGTTGGCATTTGTCCCTACTATGGCAGGCACTGTTTCTCGGTCTTCATCAGTGTCTGGACATACTAATGCAATGATGGGTACCTCTCTTGCAACCCCAGCTATAGTCTCCGGGAATCGTAGTGTGACAGACACGTATCCTTTGTAGGGGTAACTGTTTTCACTCAAACCCCAGACTACAAGTCCAGATAGGGGTTGCAAGGGCACGTCTGACAAGAATTTTCTGTACCACTTCTCAAAAATGATGGACACTTTTGAACCACTATCCAGTAATACAGTGCATGGCTGCCCATTGATACAGGCCGGTACATGTGGTGCTGGTCCTACGAGACCTTTAGGAAATTGCTCTGACTGGACAGGGTTAGATGGAGCATTAGAATATACCTCTAATTTTGAAGGGGGGGCCAGTGTAGGACTCTACTGGCCCCCTAACCCATTTCCCGTCTGCCCCTTCTTGTTAGGTGGGGGATCCCGAGATCTCTTCAGATTCCACCTCTTCGGACACTGGCGAGCCATATGATGGGTGCTCCCACAGACAAAACATTCTTCTGGCTTTGTATCTTCTACCAGACGGTGGTCATCACTTGCTACTTGCAAAGGCGGTCTTTGACTCTTGAAAGCTAGTCAACCTTCAGAGCCTGGGTAGCTAGAAGTTGGGCAATCTGTTCCCCTTGTCTCTCAATGACTTTCAAGAACTTTCCCTCTCGATGGGTGGGTTCAAGATGTACAGGGGCAGCAGACACTCGCTGGGTCACTTGTTCTCTGGCGGCCAGGAGCGCTTCCTTTTGTCTGACTTCTTTAAGCAACTGATGGAAAGAATGGGGAATCTGCTCTTTATCACAACACCTCAGTCGTTGAGCAATGGGATCGTGAGTCAGAGCTCCTCGGAGCACTTGTTCTAGACGACACTGAACAATTTCTTTGGGCCTAAGTCCCCCCTTGGATACGACCCTATGCACCAATTTGTCCAATCGATAAAGATAATCTGACATCTTCTCACCAGAGTTCTGATAGGTGGTGCGGAGTCGATAAAGGAGATCTGTGGCATCCTCTGGGGACCCAAAAGCATCTTCAAGGGCAGTCATGTAATCTTTAGAAGTTGTCTCTGACTGACTTCTCCAAGCAGCCTGCATCACTTCTATAGCGGGCCCCTTCAGACTCTCCACAATTCTCTGCTTCTTCACCGTATCAGTACACTGCCATTCTTCTAGATATTGCAGAGTAACATCCCTCCATGTGTCATACCCGTCTTCAACAGCTGGGACAGGAGTGACACCCGAGAAGGTTCTTAGATGACGGTAGGCCCCTTCAGGTTGCAATTTTGTAAACTGGGTGACTAACTTCTCCATGGCTGCGACTACCACGTCAACCATCGTGATTGTTCCTTTGGATTTGTCCCGACTAGGAGTGGAAGGTAAACATCGACTAGACCTCCTAGGCTGTGAACTTGCACCTGAAGATGATGTCACAGCTTCGGGCCTCATAGGCCAGGTGATCTTCCAATGCGGTCCATGTTTTAATGGCACAGCTATGACAGATAGAAAGTACCCATTATCCAATGTCCCCTCAGTAGTGATTAGAACTGCTGATAATGAACTCCCTTCATCAGTCCTTCTGTCAACGACTCTGGGATGGACAACTCCATGAACTTGGTTCACAATCTGCAGTACTTCTTCATCCGATACCTTGGTGAGTTCCCTGCATACTGCAAAACTGTGTGCTTCAAGTATGCTTCTTTCCCCACACCATGTGGACACTTGTGCTTCAGTTAAAGCCTCCATGTCAGTGATACCTGTCTTGCTCGATCTCAGCAGTGCCTCCACTGTAACACCCCTTTAATTTGCCGCTGGGGCAGGGTGTTCGGTAGTTCTCACCTGATATGATGCAGTGCCTCCACCCAAATCTCGCTAGGAGCTCTAGGGGAATGCAGAAGGTTCTTTGTCTTCTGCTAGGGGTCGACTCGGGAAACCCCTGCCCTCGCTCTGTACACACTCACAATAACTGAGGTTAGAAATCTTAACAGGTTTATTTGCAGGAGGATGAAAAATGGCAATTGCAGAGTAAAAGCAAATAACAGTGAACAACAAGATATGTTATGCAGTATTCTACAAAAATGCAGGAGGTGCTCTTTGTAATAGACCTGAAGGTTAGGGGTAATGCTTCCTCTTTAACCTACACCACACACTGTGCTGACTAATTACTATCTACAGTGAGTCAGAGTTCAAAGGGTTAAAGGATGCATTTAGGATGTACACGGGGCAGGTGGTTAATCAACTCGTTGCCGGGCCGTTTTGGGTCAGATTAGGCGATGTCAAGGGTGGCCTTGCCCGGTTCCGTTGCCCTGAGGCATACAGTAAATGGTGGGGTAAGCGGGGTATTTGGGAAAATTTGTTGTAACGCCACCTGTGGTATGCAGCTGGGAAGTAGCCGCCACTGCAAGATTCCTCGCTGGGGAAGGTGTTATGGCAGCCAGAATGATATTGCTCCCTACAGGCGGAGCGGGCCACGGATAGATGATGAAGGGAGATGGCGGTTGGCACCTAGGCGCTGGGCGGCGATGCCAGTAAGGACAAACCTACACAGTCTTTGGGCATTCAAGGTGTAGTTTACTCCCAGCTTCAGTCGCCAGCCCAGTAGTACTGGTCACTGCCATGATGGGCTCTGGTCAATCCCGGATCTGTGGGACGTCAGAACTGGTGCGGTAGTCTGTGGACCCTTCCTCACTGCGCTTTTTATGCAGGTCCCTGTGGCTTTGAGCACTTAAGAGTCCCTTCCGTACTAGGTAGAGTACTGTTACCTATGCCAGTAACGTGGATCCCCTTGAGTCTAGCCGTGATCTAGGCCCCGGAATCCTAGGTGCCTCTAGGCTCTGGAATCTTGTGTGGTCGGATAAGCATGCAACCTCTCCATTCGGCAGAATTTGGTGATGCAACATGGAATTACACCACTCTAGGATGCTGCACCCTAAACTGTGCTGGCCCTGGGAGAACTGACATGGTATCGCCACAGCGACCGTTAATCTCCTATGTCCCACAGACGCTACCGGGAAAGACGTCTGCTCGCTGACACTCCTGCTGGAGAACTCCTGTAAAACTGCGTGTGTAACTCCTAACTCCTCCCCCTACCCAGGTCTTAAGCTAGTGGATTAGGGCCCCGACCATGATGGCATCCTGTAAATGCCACACAGTTGGCAACCTCTTTGGTACCCGACCCTAGTCCAGTCCCCAGTGGGGAAGGGGAAACCCATGTGTAGATGTGGTTGTGTTTGAATGAACCGGCAGCGACTTCCCCTGGATCCATGACCAGCACTACACCCTAAGTGGAGTGCAGTACCCTGTGGCGACCAGAGCATCAGGGCCGCCACACAAGCTGTAAGGTTCAGCCATCTCATATTATGCTTTACTGATCATTGGTAGGTTTGAGTCCTCCTTGGTGTTTCCAGACGAAATCGCTGCTACGGCACGGTTTTGGTGACGCAACAGTGACCTCATTAGCGATCTCGCTGTGTGTGACACTGAGCAGCGATCTGGCCCCTGCTGCGAGATCGCTGCTCGTTACACACAGCCCTGGTTCGTTTTCTTCAAAGGCGCTCTCCCGCTGTGACACACAGATCGCTGTGTGTGACAGCGAGAGAGCGACGAAATGAAGCGAGCAGGGAGCAGGAGCCGGCGTCTGGCAGCTGCGGTAAGCTGTAACCAGAGTAAACATCGGGTAACCAAGGTGGTTACCCGATATTTACCTTAGTTACCAGCCTCCGCAGCTCTCACGCTGCCTGTGCTGCCGGCTCCGGCTCTCTGCACATGTAGCTGCAGTACACATCAGGTAATTAACCCGATGTGTACTGTAGCTAGGAGAGTAGGGAGCCAGCGCTAAGCAGTGTGCGCGGCTCCTGCTCTCTGCACATGTAGCTGCAGTACACATCGGGTTAATTAACCCGATGTGTACTTTAGCTAGGAGAGCAAGGAGCCAGCGCTAAGCAGTGTGCGCGGCTCCCTGCTCTCGCGGTTATGATCGCTGCTGCGTCGCTGTGTTTGACAGCTAAGCAGCGATCATAACAGCGACTTACAAGGTCGCTGTTACGTCACAGAAAATGGTGACGTAACAGCGACGTCGTTGTCGCTGTCGCTTAGTGTGAACCAGCCCTTAGAATTGGAGAAAATTGGCCTAGTCAGGAAGGTGATAAGATGTGTTGTAGTTATAATGTGTTTCAGCTAGCACCTATTAACACTTGTTAGATGTGCGGGTCAGTCTTTTTGTATATTTGTAGTGAATGTTTCTGATTGAGCACTCCGCCCTATAACCAGACTGTGTTCATTTTCTTTTATAGCAGGAGTCTAGCTGCCCAGACATGGAGGTTTTCACCCCAGATAGTGGCATTACAAGTTAGGTTCCCAGTATAGAGAGATTACCTTGCCGTTGGTTTCCAGGCTCACATGCATTGGCCAATGCATAAACTAAATATCTCCCTTTTTTTCAAATATTCCTATAGTAGTAATGCAATATCAGAGTTCCCTTATACATTATTAGCATTTCAGTGTGCAGCTCTATATGTTTTGTAGTTATAATGTGCCTTCAGCTAGCACGTGTTCACACACGTGTTGGATGTGCGAGTCAGTCTTTTTGTATATTTATAGGAAGGTGAAAAGAGGCCCAGCGCTGAAGGGGTTAAAGGCATTTTCTGTCCCACGTAATTTAGTTATACATTAAATAGATGTCAATTGCTAGATCAGTGTTAGGCCCTTATGGAATTTACCCTGCATCACCAGAATGTGGACCTTGTGCCTTGTTCTCCCCTTGTTCTCTGGTCACAAGACTAGGAATCAGTGGGGTGAATGGAGCCAATGGCCATCCATGTGCTATTTTGCTTTATTTTAAGTCAGTGGTGCTAAAGATACAAAGATGGTCTAGTGCACCATTGCATTCACCATCTTCACAGTTCTTTGCGCTCACTATCTTACTATCTTCATAACTTTGTCTTTCTTCTTCAGGCTTTAAATAGAGCCTGAGAGTGCATTACAACCAGCTGCTCCATTAAACTCCACCTAGTAGTATTCTTGAGGAGATCTTTGATAATCAGTGGGTGTCTAAAGCTATGTGTGCGCGCTGCGTTTTTTTGACGCTGCGTTTTTGTACATTTTTGGCCGCTAAAAATGCCCAAAAATGCACCTGCGTCGAAAAAACGCATCAAAAAACGCATGCGTTTTTACCGCTATATGGTGCGTTTTTGGCTGCGTTTTGCTGCGTTTTTGATCTCTGCGTTTTGCTGCGTTTTTCCAATGCATTGCATGGGCGGAAAACGCAGAAAAACGCAGGAAAGAATTGACATGTCCATTTTTTTTTTCAAGCTCATAAACGCACCTTAAAAAAACAGTTGTGTGCGGACAGCAAAAATGAAAACTCATAGACTTTGCTGGGGAAGCAAAGTCATGCATTTTTGAGGCCAAAAACGCACCCGAAAAACGCACAAAAACGCCGCGAAAAACGCACTGTGCGCACATAGCCTTAGCGGTCGAACCACTTCAGATCTAACAGTTAGCTCCTATCTAGTGGATATGAATATGAAAACCTGAATTCCTTTTTAGAGAGATTTGCTTTTAACTAAAAGTTCTATGCTTACATAGAAGCAGAAAACACTTAACAATATTCTGAAAGGAGCAATTAAGCATTTTATTTTCTCTTCTGTATTTGTCTTACAATTAAACAGAAAGGTGGAAAGAAATGAGAGATTTTGTCTTTTTGTTAGGAAGTATAACCTCTTTGCCTGGTTTGACCCTCTTAAGCTTTGCGTGATTCAGGTCGAATCAGTCCATTATGTCAGCATTAATTGGCAAAGTGCCTAAGTAATCAGAAAACAATAGCTTCAAATGTACTGTACTAAGTGGACATGTTACTATGTCGAGAACCCCTCCTGAAACATACACAGAGCTTTTGCTCACTGGCCAGCCAGTCTGGATAGCTCCTTCACTTAATAAATGGATAAGTAGAAAAGAATTGTGGCATTGAACATAAGACGGTGAATAGAGTTCAATATTTAATTAGAACCCTAAGAAAGTCTTCTTATATTCTCTGTAAAGTTTCTAGGAAAAGGAAAGTAAGGACCTGAATAATCAACTATACAAATTTGAGTAAAGACTGTCTAGCCATTCTTACCAGATCCAACAATGCCAATCTATACGGAAACGAAGCAAGATTGTTAATTAGGGATCATTCTAGATCCTGAAACTGTAAATTGGCCTTCATTCCTAATCACTCTTGAGAATGAAGCACTGATTATATCTCTATTATTAAATATTCTCATTGCATATCCACATTTATACACTGAACATAAATAAAAATCCAACACTTATTTTTTTCCCATTTTTCATGTGATCTCAAAGAGCTAACATATTTTCTATGTACATAAAAGGCTTTTTTCTCACAAATATTGTTCACAATTTTAGCTAACTCTGTGTTAGTAAGCACTTCTTTGCCGAGATAATCCAAGTGTGGTATATCAAGATGCTGATGAGACATCATGATTATTGCACAGGTGTGCCTTTGGCTGGCTACAATAAAAGGCCACTCTAAAATGTGCAGTTGTATCACATGGCACAATGCAATAGATGTCGCAAGAGTACAATAAGATAATTAAGTCATCTACTTTTCTAGGAGGCAATTGTAGCAAAGTATTAACTGTAAAATTATTAGGACTAGAGCTTTTTACCTGAAGGGAAACAATGAATGTCAATGTTATTTTTCCAATTTATATAAATGCAGGTACAATAGCAGAAAAACTTTTGGTGCCTCTTTTGGCACCCATCATTCTGGCAGATACCCTCAATAACACTGGTCAATGCAATTTTTCTGGCAAAAGGTTTTAAAACATAGTTTAAGTCAGTTTTGCCTGCTGATTATGAATATGAACTCCGTTTTTGGCTACCACATCAGGATTTCGAGATATTTTCAATTGTTGATGAAAATTACTCATATCGAATGTTTTATGATAAAAACACAGGATTTTAAGTACTACATTTTGTATATTTTTAATCAAGGAACAACAAAGATTACAAAGTCTATGTACAGCAAATCAAATATACTTAAAGAATTAAACAACAAAATATAAAAACACATATATATGGCACACAGATGAAAGGCAAATGGCAGTTATTTGAACTTTCTTTTCTTGGCTGATCTGTGATGTACAGCTTCTGGGTTTTCTCTGTCATCAAGCTCCAGTAATAGTCAGCCATTATATGTGAGTCTCACCGGCCTTGATACCATTGTTCCATTGTTTTAATGTCCTCATGAAAATACTCCCCTTGTTCCTCGCTCACATCCCCAAGGTTCTCTGGAAAAAAGTCTAAATGTCTGTGTAAATAGTGAATCTTGATATTCATTCTACATCCAAGATTTTGCAGACTCATTAGTAGATCTTCCACAATCTCTTCATAGTTATCTGCTTTCTTATTCCCTAGAAAATCCTGCACCACATTACAAATTGCATTCCAAGTTCTTTCTTCTGTCTCATTCATTGATGTGATAAAATTTGGGTCTCTCATAAGTGTTCTTTTTGAGGTCCATCAAATATTCCAGCCTTTTTTTTCTTTTCACTAAGACCAGGAAAAGTTGAACATATATATTTTTAAAGCATTCTCCACTGTGATTGAGAGCTTTGACGAACTGCTTCATCAATCCAAGTTTTATGTGCAAGGGAGGAAAGACAATGTTCTTTCTATCCACTAGAGGATCATGGATGACATTCTTATTGCCAGATGCCAAACTCTGTCGCTGAGGCCATTCAGTTTTCACCCAATGCTCTGCTATAGCTCTACTGTCCCAGCAGCACAGAAAACAAGGGTGTTTTGTGTACTCTCCTTGCAGACCCAAAAAAAGTTAACCATTTTCAAATCAACACAAATTAACCACCCATGAACATTATATTGTAACCTCTCTAGAACAATCTTGATGTTTTTATATTCTTCTTTAAGTTTTACAGAATGACCTATTGGTACAGAGCCATTCTTATTTCCATTGTGTAACAGAACACATTTTAAACTTCTTTTGGAACTATCAATAAAAAGCCTCCAATCCTTTGTATCATATGCTGGAAGCCCCATAAAGAGAAGTAGCCCTTCAACATCAGTACAGTAGACAAGCTGGCCATCTGAATGGATGTACTTACACAGTTCTGCTTCCCTGTTACGATAAAATGAGACACTTGTTCCGGGTTTCAACATTCGATTCTCTTGTAGTCTTGAAGCCAATACTTTAGCAGACTGTTTTGGTAGATAAAGATCTCTAACCAGATCATTCAAAGCAAACTGAGTAAACAGAATTGGCTTGTCACAATCTTCATCACATGGCTGAAAAATATCTGGACTGTCTTCTTCATCAGTATAACAATGCGAGGAGAGATCTGTGTCAACATTTTCTGGAAGCGCAGTATATTTTGGAACAGGTATGTCTTCACTATGGGCAACTGGTCGAATAGCTAAAGGGATACTCGGGTATTGCAAATATTGCTTATTTTTCTTATTGAAACCTTTTACATCGACAAGGCAGAAATAGTAGTCTTCTAAATGATTGCTTGGTTCTCTCCAAACCATAGGAACTCCAAACTGACGTTTAGCATTCTTTCCTTGAGACCATGATCTCAAGCTCTCAGTACAGGTTTTGCACACTTTGTGAGGAGCCCAATGCTTGTCTTGGTCTCCAAGTTTTAGTTTGAAGTACGCAAAATACACCCTCTTAACAAAGTCAGTAATGTTGCGCCTCTGAGTCTTCACAGTAAAGTTTCCACAGATGTAACAAAAAATATTTGGATCATTTGATCACTGTCTACTGCAAGATGTAGAGGACATTGTTAGATCAGCAAAACATCCTGCAGAGAAATACAAGATAAAAGTTGTTAGCTACCTGAGTTGTTCATTGAATTTAGTCCCCCCCACACCTTAGGTATTGATTCACAAACAAAAAAACAGAAAAACAGCAGGATAAAAACAATAGATATCAAAATTCATTGAAAATTTCAATAGATAAAACAATACCTGCACACGACTGTTGTATATGTTGAAAACTGTTTGTTTACTTATCATAACAAATGGGAATTATGCTTGTTCAAAGAAAACAAAGATATTCTCACATTTATTGGGATACTAAATGAAAACTAAATTTACCTTAGTGAACCGTATAAACCGGCATTTTTGATACACTACTTATATTTACATGGAATTCATGAAAATGGGATATATACCTATAGCGCAAAAACGTGATGTGATAGAGAAATTATAAGATCAGATTTGAATTCAGCACCCTCAAATTAGTCTAAAACTGTTCTTAAAGTCCATGCCAGAATTATATTTTTTTTGTAGACCAGTGTAATCTATCAGCTACAAAGTTACATTGATGAATGAATATTTTTTTTTACAACATAATGAGGCTGTGAACTACAAATAATGCTCTTTGATAGATTGATTAAAGAAGGAAAATTAACATCATAGAGCCAAAAAAGAGTAGTCAGTTATAAGAGACTTCATGGCTCCGATGCACTTGGGCGGGCTATGCATTCTGAATGTAATATTTCATTTAAAAAGCAATCTGTCAGGTCTCCTATGCACTCCAATCCAGCAGCATTCACATGTATATGCAAAAATTCCCAGCGTAACTAGCCATGTACAATGCTATTTACTAAATTCAATGTTTACAAAAAGCATTTATAAAGTTACTATGCCTTTGACTAGTTGAAGGGGCATTGTTTCCCTAGACTAGTTGGCCCTCCTTCCATGTCATCATGCAAGACTCATTTCCGCAATGTCAGAGGGCCTCTGAAGCCAGGTGTATGCTTCCTGAATTCAGAGAGGCGCATTGCGCATTATCTAAAAAAAACAGCCTCTGCATTTCTGATCATGTGCAGTGCACCTCTCTGAATCCAGGATGCATACACCTGGCTTCAGAGGCACACTGACACTGCGGAAATTAGCTGCGTGCAAGATTTCCAGAAGCTGTGATGATGCTGGCTTCTGGAAATCATGTCATCCCATCCATAGGGGCGTGATGACATGAAACAAGGGCCAACTAGTCTGGGGAAACCTTGCCCCTTCAAGTAGTCACATGGCTAATTAGCATAGGAACAGCACACTTTATAAATGCTTTATTAAACATTGATTTTATAAATAACATTATGCAGGGCCGGTTGGGCAGGGAATTGTGGCTTAAGGCCCTGTCACACTAAGCAACATCGCTAGCAACATCGCTGCTAACGAACAACTTTTGTGACGTTGCTAGCGATGTTGCTGTGTGTGACATCCAGCAACAACCTGGCCCCTGCTGTGAGGTCGTTGGTTGTTGCTGAATGTCCTGGGACATTTTTTAGTTGTTGCTGTCCCGCTGTGAAGCACAGATCGCTGTGTGTGACAGCGAGACAGCAACAACTAAATGTGCAGGCAGCAGGAGCCGGCTTCTGCGGAGGCTGGTAACCAATGTAAACATCGGGTAACCAAGAAGCCCTGTCCTTGGTTACCCGATATTTACCTTTGTTACCAGCCTCCGCCGCTCTCACTGTCAGTGCCGGCTCCTGCTCTGTGCACATGTAGCTGCAGGATACATCGGGTTAATTAACCCGATGTGTGCTGTAGCTAGGAAAGCAGGGAGCCAGCGCTAAGCATTGTGCGCTGCTCCCTGCTCTGTGCACATTTAGCTGCAGCACACATCGGGTAATTAACCCGATGTGTGCTGTAACTAGGAGAGCAAGGAGCCAGCGCTAAGCGGTGTGCGCTGCTCCATGCTCTGTGCACATGTAGCTGCAGCACACATCGGGTAATTAACCCGATGTGTGCTGTACTAGGAGAGCAGGGAGCCAGCGCTCAGTGTGCGCTGCTCCCTGCTCTCTGCACGTGTAGCTGCGTGAGCTGGTAACCAAGGTAAATATCGGGTTGGTTACCCGATGTTTACCTTAGTTACCAAGCGCAGCATCTTCCACGCGGCGCTGGGGGCTGGTCACTGGTTGCTGGTGAGCTCACCAGCAACTCGTGTAGCGACGCTCCAGCGATCCCTGCCAGGTCAGGTTGCTGGTGGGATCGCTGGAGCGTCGCAGTGTGACATCTCACCAGCAACCTCCTAGCAACTTACCAGCGATCCCTATCGTTGTTGGGATCGCTGGTAAGTTGCTTAGTGTGACTGGACCTTTAGACATGTGAATGCTGCTGGGTTTGAAGGGCATAGGAGACCTGACAGGTTTCCATTATCTGGCTGCCTATAGTTTCCTCAAGTGAAATGAATTCTTTTTTTGTTTGCCAAAGATCTGAAATCAGCTGATAATGGTGTCTGTTTGCAATGAGACCTTAAGCTTGTAACAAGTAATTTAGACAACCTTGTGTTATTGTTTGATCAGTCAGAATTCTTCTCAATATTAACTTATTATAAAGTATATAAACAATAATAAGGTGTGCTGCAAAACCTTCCATTTCATTGAATTTAACATAGACATTTTATTATTAGTATTACTTCAAATAATGAATGACATTGTGAGTTCTTTCCATGTCACATTTCCAGTCACATTATAAATAATATTTCCATACTAGCATGGCGCTGTTGTTAATTAAGCATTTAATTACCGTACTTACAGAAAGACCGTAAGCCAGGATAATAATCTAATTATCTCTCTGATAGCTTGCGTGTTTATATTTCCTACAGCTTTTCAATAGTTCATTTTGTATCCAAGGAACTTTGCGGTATCAGTTTTCACAGTGCTCTTTACTTTTGCTAATTTGTTGCTTACCTGGAAACTCCCTAATTGCCCTCTTTATAATCTCATTAATTACATTGGTGTACGAATAATAGAACGATAAGGAAACTAATTTTCTATTATCAAACATGTAGATTGCCATCACCTTAGTAATATAGATTTTTGTTGTTGCTAAAGGATATCTGGAGCATGTTAGCTGCTTTCTCATATTCACAGCTCCACGTCTCTAAAGCAAATACTCAAAAGTGGACCTATCACCATTCTAAGACAAGGGTGGGGGGGAGGGAATGGTGGGGAGTTATCATACAAGGATAGGGGTGAGGAAATGGGGGAAGTTATCATACAAGGTTGGGGGTGAACAAATGGGGGGAGTTATTATACAAGCGTGGGGGTGAGGGAATGGGCGGAGTTATCATACAAGGGTGGGGATGAGGAAATGGGGGGAGTTATCATAAAAGGCTGGGAGTTAGGGAATGGGGGGAGTTACTATACAAGGATGGGGGTGAGGAAATGGGGGGTGTTATCATACAAGGGTGGGGGTGAGGAAATGGGTGAGTTATCGTACAAGGGTGGGGGTGAGGGAATGGGGGAGTTATCATATAACGGTGGGGGTGAGGGAATGGGGAGTTATCATACAGTTAGGTCCAGAAATATTTGGACAGTGACACAATTTTCGCGAGTTGGGCTCTGCATGCCACCACATTGGATTTGAAATGAAACCTCTACAACAGAATTCAAGTGCAGATTGTAACGTTTAATTTGAAGGTTTGAACAAAAATATCTGATAGAAATTGTAGGAATTGTACACATTTCTTTACAAACACTTCACATTTTAGGAGGTCAAAAGTAATTGGACAAATAAACCAAACCCAAACAAAATATTTTTATTTTTAATATTTTGTTGCGAATCCTTTGGAGGCAATCACTGCCTTAAGTCTGGAACCCATGGGCATCACCAAACGCTGGGTTTCCTCCTTCTTAATGCTTTGCCAGGCCTTTACAGCCGCAGCCTTCAGGTCTTGCTTGTTTGTGGGTCTTTCTGTCTTAAGTCTGGATTTGAGCAAGTGAAATGCATGCTCAATTGGGTTAAGATCTGGTGATTGACTTGGCCATTGCAGAATGTTCCACTTTTTTGCACTCATGAACTCCTGGGTAGCTTTGGCTGTATGCTTGGGGTCATTGTCCATCTGTACTATGAAGCGCCGTCCGATCAACTTTGCGGCATTTGGCTGAATCTGGGCTGAAAGTATATCCCGGTACACTTCAGAATTCATCCGGCTACTCTTGTCTGCTGTTATGTCATCAATAAACACAAGTGACCCAGTGCCATTGAAAGCCATGCATGCCCATGCCATCACGTTGCCTCCACCATGTTTTACAGAGGATGTGGTGTGCCTTGGATCATGTGCCGTTCCCTTTCTTCTCCAAACTTTTTTCTTCCCATCATTCTGGTACAGGTTGATCTTTGTCTCATCTGTCCATAGAATACTTTTACAGAACTGAGCTGGCTTCATGAGGTGTTTTTCAGCAAATTTAACTCTGGCCTGTCTATTTTTGGAATTGATGAATGGTTTGCATCTAGATGTGAACCCTTTGTATTTACTTTCATGGAGTCTTGTCTTCACTGTTGACTCAGAGACAGATACACCTACTTCACTGAGAGTGTTCTGGACTTCAATTGATGTTGTGAACGGGTTCTTCTTCACCAAAGAAAGTATGCGGCGATCATCTACCACTGTTGTCATCCGTGGACGCCCAGGCCTTTTTGAGTTCCCAAGCTCACCAGTCAATTCCTTTTTTCTCAGAATGTACCCGACTGTTGATTTTGCTACTCCAAGCATGTCTGCTATCTCTCTGATGGATTTTTTTCTTTTTTTTCAGCCTCAGGATCTTCTGCTTCACCTCAATTGAGAGTTCCTTAGACCGCATGTTGTCTGGTCACAGCAACAGCTTCCAAATGCAAAACCACACACCTGTAATCAACCCCAGACCTTTTAACTACTTTATTGATTACAGGTTAATGAGGGAGACGCCTTCAGAGTTAATTACAGCCCTTAGAGTCCCTTGTCCAATTACTTTTGGTCCCTTGAAAAAGAGGAGGCTATGCATTACAGAGCTATGATTCCTAAACCCTTTCTCCGATTTGGATGTGAAAACTCTCATATTGCAGCTGGGAGTGTGCACTTTCAGCCCATATTATATATATAATTGTATTTCTGAACATGTTTTTGTAAACAGCTAAAATAACAAAACTTGTGTCACTGTCCAAATATTTCTGGACCTAACTGTATGTCTTTGATGTATTTTGTGTTTTTCATTTTTAGACACATTTATAAGAATCATGCTGCATTTTTAATGCATTCCCAGTGAACCTACAACATGCAGATTGTCATCTTTAATTCATTCAACAGACAGGTACCTGACATTTTCATAGTTTTAGCCATATTTATGACATGGAACTTATTTAAAATATCGCACAAAATGTTGGAAAATCCCTCCTGTAGAGGAGTTTCGTAAATAATGGAAAACAAGAGACAATTGTAAGATCTAAAGATGCAAGATAGTTATCAAATATTGTGCAGCAATTTGATGAATTTGGTGCAAAAATGACTCAGTATGATTAATTAGATAAAATGTAGAAATATTAGATAAATGTCTAGCATGGGAATACTCCTCTACTGCTTATCTATTCATTTTACTCGCTTATATAGTGCCATTGAGTCCACATTGCTTTCTAGTTTAGTGACATTTTTCAACATGAGCTTGTGTTCTTTGAGTTTATTAAAAAGCATAATTTCTTCATTAATTTGTGTTAGCCAGAATTAGCAAGAGCTAGGTACGTGTCTTCTCAAAAGGAGTTGCCAAGAATTTACACATATTACCTTTCCATAGGACAGGTGATAAATGTCTGATTGTTGGTGGTCCTCCAGCTCAGACCTCACAATCGCAGGAATGACCGTCCCATGCAGAGATGAATCTAGGTTTCCTGTACTGATGCAAAAATTCAGTTTAGTATCGCCTCCAAGGCACAGCTCCTACCATGTGTCCCTGAGAATATATTTTATTTTTTTTTGCCCCAATAAATGAGCTAGGGCATATCTTCAGGGTAGGGCTTATTTTTCAGGAAACACGGATTGGGGTTAAGTTTACCCTCCGCAAAAGGCAGACAGCCCCCTACCTAACTTTCACAGCACTGATCACACCTGCAATGTACTGCAATGATAGCTCTCGACAGCTAGGGGGTTAAGCAGCCAGGGACAGTGCAGTCACCATCCCAGGCTGTGAAAGTCGGGGCTTGGCTGTCGGGAAAGCAAAGTCCCTGGTGGTGATCATGCCAGGCACAGTGCCGAAGTTGCATGATTGGCAGGAAATATACTACAGTTCAAAAGTTTGGGGTCACTTAGATATTTCCTTATATTTGAAAGGAAAGCACATTTTTTTTCATTGAAGCTAACACTAAATTAAACAGAAATACACTATACATTGTTAATGTGGTAATTGGTAAATGACTATTCTAGTTTCAAACATCTGGTTTTTAATGCAATAGGTGTATAGAGGTAGAGGCCCATTTTCAACTACCACCACTCCAGTGTTCTAATGGTACATTCTGTTTGAAGGCTAATGGATGTTTAAAAATCCATTGACATCCCTTGTGCAAGTATGTTAGCACAGCTGAAAACAGTTTTGCTGATTAGAGAAGCTATAAAACTGACCTTCCTTTCAGCTGGTTAAGAATCTGCAGCATTGCATTTGTTGGTTCCATTAAACTCTCAAAATGGCCAGAAAAAGAGAACATTCATGTGAAACTCAACAGTCTATTCTTGCTCTTTGAAATGAAGGATATTCCATGTGAGAATTTGCCAATAAACTGAAGATTTCCTACAACGGTGTGTACTATTCCCTTCAGAGGAAAGCACAAACAGGCTCTAACCAGTGTAGAAAGAGGAGTGGGAGGCCCCGCTGTCCAACTGAGCAACAGACAAGTATATTAGAGGCTTTAGTTTGAGAAATCGATGCCTCATAGGTCCTCAACTGAAAGCTTCATTAAATAGTACCCGCAAAACGCCACTGTCAACGTCTACAGTGAAGAGGCAACTCCGGGATGCTGGTCTTCAGTGCAGAGGGGCAAAGAAAAAGCCATATCTGAGACTGGCTAATAAAAGGAAAACATTAATATGGGCAAAAGAACACAAACATTGGACAGAGGAAGATTGGAAAAAAGTGTTATGTACAGACAAAGTTTGAGGTGTTTGGATTACAAAGAAGAACATTTGTGAGACAGAACAACTGAAAAGATGCTGGAAAAGTGTCTGATGCAATCTGTCAAGCATGGTGGAGGTAATATGATCGTCTGGGGTTGGTAAAGTGGGAGAGTTGTACAAGGTAAAAGGGATTTTGAATAAGGAATGCTATCACTTCATTTTGCAATGCCATGCCATTCCCTGTGAACAGTGTTTGATTGGAGCCAATTTCATCCTACAACAGGACAATGACCCAAAGCACACCTCCAAATTATGTATGAAGTATTTAGGGAAGAAGCAGGCAGCTGGTATTCTATCTGTAATGGAGTGGCCAGCCCAGTCACCAGATCTCAACCCTATTGAGCTGTTGTGGGAGCAGCTTGACCTTATGGTACGCAAAAAGTGCCCATCAAGCCAATCCAACTTGTGGAAGGGGCTTCTGGAAGCAGGGGGTGAAATATCTCCAGATTACCTCAGCAAATTAACAGCTAGAATGCCAAAGGTCTGCAAAGCTGTAATTGCAGCAAAGAGAGCATTCCTTGATGAAAGCAAAGTTTGAAAGAGAAAATCATTATTTCAAGTAAATATCATTATTTATAACCTAGTCAATGTCTGGACTATATTTTCTATTCATTATGCAACTCATTTGATAAATAAAAGTATGATTTTTCATGGAAAAAACAAAATTGTCTAGGTGACCCCAAACTTTTGAACTGTAGTGTGTGTGTGTGCGTGTGTGTGTATATATATATATATATATATATATATATATATATATATATATATATATATACATATACACAGTGTGTATATATACAGTATATACATATATTTTTATTGCAGAAATTGTGCACATTTTCCTTATCCTTATGGATATTGCATTGAAATATTGATATGCTGCTGTCCACCAAAATTTTTGAATAGTCAGGTACAGGAGACTGTTAATATAATACTATATGGGGGTGCTTAATACCATATGGTGGCTGTATAATACTATACAGTGCTGGCCAAAAGTATTGACACCCCTGCAATTCTGTCAGATAATACTCATTTTCTTCTTGAAAATGATTGCAATCACAAATTCTTTGGTATTATTATCTTCATTTATTTTTCTTGCAATGAAAAAACACAAAAGAGAAAGAAACAAAAATCAAATCATTGATCATTTCACACAAAACTCCAAAAATGGGCCAGACAAAAGTATTGGCACCCTTAGCCTAATACTTGGTTGCATAACCTTTAACCAAAATACCTGTGAACAACCGCTTCCGGTAACCATCAATGAGTTTCTTACAATGCTCTGCTGGAATTTTAGACCATTCTTCTTTGGCAAACTACTCCAGGTCCCTAAGATTTGAAGGACGCCTTCTCCAAACTGCCATTTTGAGATCTCTCCACAGGTGTTCTATGGGATTCAGGTCTGGACTCATTGCTGGCCACTTTAGTAATCTCCAGTGCTTTCTATCAAACCATTTTCTAGTGCTTTTTGAAGTGTGTTTTGGTTCATTGTCCTGCTGGAAGACCCATGACCTCTGAGGAAAACCCAACTTTTTCACACTGGGCACTACATTATGCTGCAAAATTTGTTGGTAGTCTTCAGACTTCATAATGCCATGCACACGGTCAAGCATCCAGTGCCAGAAGCAGCAAAGCAACCCGAAAACATCAGGGAACCTCCGCCATGTTTGACTGTAGGGACCATGTTCTTTTCTTTGAATGTCTCTTTTTTTTCCTGTAAACTCTATGTTGATGGCTTTTCCCAAAAAGCTCTACTTTTGTCTCATCTGACCAGAGAACATTCTTCCAAAACGTTTTAGGCTTTCTCAGGTAAGTTTTGGCAAACTCCAGCCTGGCTTTTTTATGTCTCGAGGTAAGAAGTGGGGTCTTCCTGGGTATCCTACCATACAGTCCCTTTTCATTCAGACGCCGACGGATAGTACGGGTTGACACTGTTGCACCCTCGGACTGCAGGGCAGCTTGAACTTGTTTGGATGTTAGTCGAGGTTCTTTTTTCACCATCCGCACAATCTTGCGTTGAAATCTCTCATCAATTTTTCTTTTCCTTCCAGATCTAGGGAGGTTAGCCACACTAGCATGGGCTTTAAACTTCTTGATAACACTGCGCACCGTAGACACAGGAACTTTCAGGTCTTTGGAGATGGACTTGTAGCCTTGAGATTGCTCATGCTTTCTCACAATTTCACAAGTCCTCAGACAGTTCTTTGGTGTTCTTTCTTTTCTCCATGCTCAATGTGGTACACACAAGGACACAGGACAGAGGTTGAGTCAACTTTAATCCAAGTCAACTGGCTGCAAGTGTGATTTAGTTATTGCCAACACCTGTTAGGTTCCACAGGTAAGTTACAGGTGCTGTTAATTACACAAATTAGAGAAGCATCACATGATTTTTCAAACAGTGCCAATACTTTTGTCCACCCCCTTTTTATGTTTGGTGTGGAATTCCATCCAATTTGGCTTTATGACAATTTTTTTTTTCATTGAAGACAAATTAAATGAAGATAATAATACCAAAGAATTTGTGATTGCAATCATTTTCAAGAAGAAACTGAGTATTATCTGACAGAATTGCAGGGGTGCCAATACTTTTGGCCAGCACTGTATCTGGGGCTGCATAATACTGTATGGGGCTGCATAATGCTATATGGAGCTGCATAATGCTATATGGGGCTGCATAATACTATATGTGGGGCTGCATAATACTATATGGGCTGCATACTACTATATGGGGCTTTATAATACCATATGGGGATTGTATAATAGTATATGGTGCTGCATTATACTATATGTGGGGCTGCATAATACTATATATGGGGCTGCATAATACTATATATGGGGCTGCATAATACTGTATGGGACTGCATAATTTTATATGTGGAGCTGAATAATATGATATGGGGTGCATAATATTATAAGGGGTGGATAGTGCTATATGGGGCTGCATAATACTATATGTGGGTGCATTGTATGATACGAGGTGCATAATACAATATGGGGGCTACATAATGCTATATGGGGTGGCATAATACTATATGGAACTGCATAATACTATATGTGGGGCTGCATAATGCTATATTGGGGCTACATAATGCTATAAAGAGCTGCATACTACTATATGGGGCTGCATAATACTCTATGGGGCTGCATAATGCCATATGAGGGCTGCATACTACTATATGGGGCTGCATTATTCTACATAAGGTGCATAATACTATATGGGGGCTGAATAATTTAATATGAGGGCTGCATAAGGATATATGGAACTGCATAATACTATATGGGAGCTGCATAAAGCTATATGGTGGATGCAAACTACTGTATGGAGATGCATAATACTATCTGGGACTGCATAATATTATATGTGGGGCTGCATAATACTATATGGGGCTGCATAATACAATATGGGGTGCATCATACTATATGGGGCTGCATACTACTATATGGGGCTGCATAATACTGTATGGGGGCTGCATAATGCTATATGGGGGCTGCATACTACTATATGGGGCTGCATAATATTATATGTGGTGCTGCATAATACTATGTGGGGGAAAAAGTAATTAGTCAGCCACCAATTGTGCAAGTTCTCCCACTTAAAAAGATGAGAGGCCTGTAATTTACATCATAGGTAGACCACAACTATTAGAGACAAAATGAGGAAACAAATCCAGAAAATCACCTTGTCTGATTTGGGAAGATTTTTTTTTGCAAATTATGGTGAAAAATAACCAAATAACCAAAAAAATCATCTCAATATTTTATATATCCTTTGTTGGCAATGACAAATATCAAATGTTTTCTGTAAATCTTCATAAGGTTGGCACACACTGTGGGTGGTATGTTGGCCCATTCCTCCATGCAGATCTCCTCTAGAGCAGTGATGTTTTAGGCCTGTCGCTGGGCAACATGGACTTTCAACTCCCTCCAAAAGTTTTCAAAGGGGTTGAGATCTGGAGACTGGCTAGGCCACTCCAGGGCCTTCCTATGCTTCTTACGAAGCCACTCCTTCATTGCCCAGCCACGTTTCATCTTCAATGCCCTTGCTGATGGAAGGAGGTTTGCACTCAAAATCTCACGATACATGGCCCCATTCATTCTTTCATGTATACGGATCAGTTGTCCTGGTTCCTTTGCAGAGAAGCAGCCCCAAAGCACGATGTTGGCACCCCCATGCTTCACAGTAGGTATGGTGTTCTTTGGATGCAACTCAGCATTCTGTCTTCTACAAACACGACGACTTATGTTTCTACCAAACAGTTCTACTTTGGTTTCATCAGACCATATGACTTTATCCAAATACTCTTCTGGATAATACAAATGCTCTCTAGCTAACTTCAGATGGGCTCGGACATGTACTGGCTTAAGCAGGGGAACACGTCTGGCATTGGAGAATCTGAGTCTCTGGTGATGTAGTGTGTTACTGATGGTAGCCTTTGTTATGGTGGTCCCATATCTATGCAGGGCATTCACTAGGTCCCTCCGTGTGGTTCTGTGATTTTTTTCTCACTGTTCTTGTGATCATTTTGATCCCACGGGGTGAGATCTTGGGTGGAGCCCCAGATCGAGGGAGATTATCAGTGGACTTGTATGTCTTCCATTTTCTTATTATTCCTCCCACAGTTGATTTAATCACACCAAGCTGCTTGCCTATTGGAGATTCAGTCTTCCCAGCCTGGTGCAGAGCTACAATTTTTTTTCAGGTGTCCTTCGACAGCTCTTTAGTCATCACCATAGTGGAGTTTGGCGTGTGACTGTTTGAAGTTGTGGTGTCTTTTCTACTGATAACAAGATCAAACAGGTGCCATTACTACAGGTAATGAGTGTAGGACAGAGAAGCCTCTTAAAGAAGAAATTACAGGTATGTGAGAACCAGAACTCTTGCATGTTATTAGATGACTAAATACATATTTTCCACCATAATTTGCAAAAAAATCTTGGCAAATCAGACAAGGTGATTTTCTGGATTTCTTTTCTCATTTTGTTTTTCATAGTTGTGGTCAATTACAGGTCTCTCTGATCTTTTTAAGTGGGAGAACTTGCACAATTTGTGGCTGACTAAATACTTTTTCCCCCACTGTATATGGAGCTGCATAATGCTATATAGGAATGCAGAATAGAATATGGAGGTGCATAATACTATATGGGGTGCACAGTACTATATGGGGTGAATAATACTTTATGATGGGCTTCATAATGCTATTTGGGGCTGCATATTACTATAAGGGGTACATAATATTATATGGGGTGCATAATGCTATATGGGACTTCATAATATTATACAGTCCCTGACAGGAGTTCTGCCGCTTATCCATGTTATGTAAATAAAAGCTTATAACCTGACTTTAAATTCATCCATTGGTTTCATAAATTACTCTTTTGAAAGCTGAAACCCTCCCAAATTTGGTTTAGGTTATGAAAATAAAGTTGCTGCAAAGCTGAAATATTGATCATTTAATGAACACAGAAAGGTCAGATTTTGTCGCCCACAGAAAGTAATGTGAAATTCAAACAAATAATTAACTCTAATACAGAGATATGTTGCATAACATTGGGGAATGAAGTTGTGGTGCTATTATAGCCATATTTAACATTTTGTGTGACTTCCATGAGCTTGAAGGACTGCATCCATGCGGTTCAACAATGATTCATACAATTTATTGATTAAGTCATCAGGAATAGCAAAGAATGCAGTCTTACATGCCTCCCACAGTTCATCTAGATTCTTTGGTTTTGTCTTCCAAGCTTCCGCTTTCATCCTACCTCAAACATGCTCGATGATATTCATGTCTGATGACTGGGCTGGCCAGTCCTTGAGCACCTTGATCTTCTTTGCCAGGATGAACTTTGTTGTAGAGATGGATGTATGAGATGGAGCACCATCCTGCTTGAATTTGACCCCTTTTATGATTGGGAATGTAAGAGTTAGCTAATACTTTTTGATCTTTTAGGCTATTGATATTGCCTTCCACCTTTGCAAATGTTTTGCACACCCCCATACTGAATGTAACCCCAGACCATGATCTTTCCACCACCAAACTTAAGTGTTTTCTGGATCCATACGGGCTCCAGTAGATCTCCTGCAGTATTTGTGGTGGCTGTGGTGTAACTTAACTGATGATTCATCAGAGAAATACACATTTTGCCACTTTTCCAGCGTCCATATGTTTAGCAGGCTGTGGGACTTGGCAAATGCCACACCTTTTTTTAATTGCCTTTTGTTTAGTGCTGGCTTTTGGGCACTGATTCGATCATGGAGGCAATTTCGAGACAGGATCCTACAAACTGTTCTAGTTGACAGAGACTTGAGGTGACCAGGACTTATGGAGCTCTGCTGCATTGGAAGAGGGGCTGGCTTTGGATTTTCTAACTAACAAACGTTCCTCCTGAGCAGTTTTCTTGCAGGGTCTGCCGGACCTGGGCTTGTCAAAAACATCTCCAGTCTCTTCAAATCTGTTTTTTTAATTCTTTGTACTTGACGCTGAGACACATTAAAGGTACCAGCCACCTCTGCAGTGGATCTGGTCTTCAGCCTCTTGATAATCATGACTTTGGTCGCAGGGTGGATTTTTGGCATGTTGTCAGAGGTCAAGTTGCAGTTCAAGTGAAGGTCTTGGGTGCTGGGTTTCTTTTTATACACACCCACTAATTAACCAATCATTTAGTGAGCACAGGTGAGGATGTAAGCTACGATTGGGTGCATTATATGACAAGGCGACAAAACTTTTGTCTTGCCAAAATCTGACCTTTCTGAGTTCATTAAATGATCAATATTTCAGCTTTGCAGCAACTTTATTTTCATAACCTAAACCAAATTTGGGAGGGTTTCAGCTTTCAAAAAAGTAATTTATGAAACCAATGGATGAATTTAAAGTCAGGTTATAAGCTTTTATTTACATAACATGGATAAGCGGCAGAACTTCTGTCAGGGAGTGTATGTGGGGATGGATAATACTATATGTGGGACTGCATGATGCTATATGTGAGACTGCATAATATTATATGGGGGCTGCATAATTCTATATGGGGCTGCATAATACTATATGAGGCTACATACTGCTATGTGCGGCTGCATACTGCTATGTGGGACTGCATATTATTATATGGGGCTGCATAATACTATATGGAGGAATAGGGGGAGTGTATTATAATATTTGGAGGAATATACATTACATTATATGATATGAAGGACTATGGATGGTGCATTTTAATATATGGAGGACTATGGGGAATGCATTATAATATATGAAGGGCTATGGGTTACATTATAAGATATGAAGGACTATGTGGTACATTATAGTGTGTAGCAGCTGTTCCTAGTCCCAGGCCCCAGCGGGGACATCCCCCTGCTCACCTGCCTGGTTCCAGCGTAGCTTCCACATGCACCCCTGCTCCGAATCTACGGCAGGGGCTTCCTCCCTCTCAGCTGCCCTGCAGCTCTGCAGCCTCCTCTCCTGCACCGGGGTCTGCCACGGACTTCTCATGCTCCCAGGCCACATGCAGTGCTTCTGTGCCTGCCCATAGGGTGTGAGCGTGGCCATGCCCACTTTCATAAGTGTCTTACTACCCGGAAGCTGTTCTAAAGGTCACCAATTACCTTAGAGGTATTTAAGTCTATCTTCCTTGACAGGAGGCACCTGAGCAACAATATAATGCATTGCTAGTTCTCAGGTCCTTGTGTGCTACTGTGTTGTATCCTTGCACCTGTCGCCTGTTCCTAACCTATGTCTCGTCCTAGTGCCATACCTGTTGTGGATGCCACACCTGGGCCATATCTGCTGTAGATGCCACACCTGTGTCATACTTGCTGTGGATGCCAAACCTGTGCCATACCTGCTGTGGGCGCCACAACTGTGCCATACCTGCCTGAATGCCACACCTGTGCCATACCTGCAGTGGATATCACACCTGTGCCATTCCTGCGATGGATGCCACACCTGCGCCATCCCTACTGTGGATGCCACTTCTGTGCCATGCTTGTTGTGACATCACACCGGTACCATCTCTGCTGAGCCTCATCAAAGAACACAGCCATCAAACGTTTAAGAGACTGCATCTGTCCCTAAGAGTCACAGGTCTGGATCTTACTGTGTTGGGGTTACCATTCATTGCTGGGGTAGTTGAAAAGGGATACAGTAGGGTCATCATACTGTGTGTGTGTGGAGGGTACTGTGGAGGAATTTACTGTGGGGTATCATACAGTGTGTGCGTGGAATACTTGTTGCCACCATACTTTATGGCTGCAATGAAAGGGGAATCCAGGGCTTAAATAGATGCAAAATTACTTTTGTTAGGGCTGCAAAGTTGTGGAATACACTCTTCTATGACCCAGTCAAAAATTATTATTATTATTTTTTTTCTGGGAGGGGCAATTAGAAATTCTGCTATGGGGCCCCATGATTTTCATGTACGCCCCTGGGAGTATGAGTAAGGTCAGGGACCTTGGATGAGAAGCAGCGGTAAAAGAAAAAACTCTCAAGAGGTGCTTTAAGAAGTGTATTACCTTTTATATACCCTGATATTACCACTAGGGATGAGCGAATGTATTCACCACTATTCGATATCCGACGGCTAATGGGGTATTCGAGGTATTCGCTATCCAACAGCTAATATGGTATTCGCTCCGATACTTTTATTTTCATTTCTGGACTTCCTGGCACCTTTTTCCAGCCAATGAACACATCTGACGTTGCTTGCCCTCACAGTAACGCCACAGTCATCTTTGTTGTGGTCTTACTGTGATTGGCTTAACCGCACAACGTCATAGGGGCTATATAAGGCTGCCGCCATTTTGTGAACGTATTCATTCCTGAGCTGGCGATGTAGATACACTGTACTGTGTGCAGGAGAGCGTTTCTACAGCCAACTAATAATAGTCCTTCTAAGGGCTGAAGATTTTTTGCATTATCTGTTAGCGACTGTGTAAATCGTAGAACCAGGTATAGGGACAGTGTAGTGCGTTGTTTGATATAGTGTTCCTGCTGCAAAATCCAAAATAGTCCTTTTAAGGGCTGAAGATTAGGTGCTAGCAGGTGAAGAAATTGCAGAAATAGCTATAGGGTCAGTGGTAGCGCATTGCTTTTTTCGGTGAGATCCGTTCCTGTTTTAAACCGCCAAAAAAAAAACAAAAATCCTCTTATTAGTGCTGCATACGGTCTGTTACTGCAGTGTGTGATATAGGGAAAGCTTTTTCACAGGCAGGGAGAGATTTAAAGCTGTCCTGACATCTGCTACTAATAATCAACAATCCCAGCACTGCTACATGTTGCGGGCGGGGGCCGCTGCCGCTTCTCTGGGCCCGCTCGGATCCGGGTTTGCTGCTGCGGCTTAAGTGGTGACCGGACCCGGGCTCGCATGGCCGTCCGTCCTCACAACCGTCGTAAAGAGGAATATTTACAGGGGGTTTGCTGTGTCGGTGACGCCACCTGTGGCTTGCGGTGAGGGATGGTAACACCACCGCTGCCTTTTGATGGGGTGCCCGGGGCTGGTGTAGCGGGGCAGCAAGATGGGATCCCCTCCACGGGTAGGGGAAGCGTAGTCCCGGAGCCCGTGGTCGGTACACAGGAGTAATGGCTGCTGGAGGTGGCGTGCTGGGTTGGACCGGGGGTCAATGGTGTACTCACAGTTCAGTAATCTCACACAAGTCCAGTGGTAAACCAAGTTGCCAGTGACCGGCTGCCATTGGAGGGTGTATTCGGGTCCCACACCTGGGTTAGTAAACAGGTGTTCCTTCCTCCTGCACTCTGTGTTTGTCTCTTCTGTCAGACGACGTCGCATGGAACGGAGAAGTCCACTCCCGGTACTCTGTATGTTTGGGAGCTGTGGCCCGCGAAATCTGACCCTTGGGATTTCTGTGGGTTCTGACGGACACCCTATCCCCTGCTTTGGGCTTCCGTTTCGCTCTCTGGGCTTCTGGAGAACAAGGCCTGAAACCTCGTTCTCTGCTGGTTGTTTAACAAGGGGCATGCAACCTTCCTCGTCCTAGGGTCTAGGCACCCCATCTGTGCATGGCCTCCGGACCGGATTCCAGCTGTCGGCACTGGCGGACTACGACCCTGCCCTGGTCCACTTTAGGTTTCCGACAACCGTATCTCCGTCGCCTGTGGCCCTGTTCACTGTCTGCCACCTAGCTGGTTAGTCCAAGGGCCCCTACCCCTGACTACTCTACTCTGTAAGCTTCACTACCAAACTCCACACTTGAACTACTGTGTTTGACTGTTGTCAAAACTGTTCTAGACTGAACTGTTGTGTTCCCGCCCCTGACACCTCAGGACCCCTAGGTGGGCGTTCTCATCTGCCTGATCCCGCCCACTGGTGTGCCCTTATTATCATGAGGGGGTGGCTAAGCTTTAATGGCTGTGTGTTGTACCTGGGTGTGGGATTCTGGTGGTAATAAGGAGGGTGGACAACTTTTGTGACTACCTGGTTTTGCCAGGGCTTCACACTACACCCCTTGTGTGTGTTCTACAACTTCCTAAAAAGGTCCCAAAATTGACAAAACAACGGATTCAGGTGTAGTGTAGTGCCTGTCAGCCACCATCTCAATTCATACCAGCATAGTTGCATCCTTGTGTTGGCTTCATAGCGTACATAAACTCCATAGTACCCTACTGCTAAAAAATGTGTAAGTTTAAAAAAAAAAATTGCTGTCACAGCCTTTAGTTCTGCCTGCAGCCAAATACCATAATACAGGGGTGGGGAACCTCCGGGTCGCGGGCAGCATGCGGCCCGCCATGATCTTTTATGTGGCCCCCGGGCAGTTTTCTGGGGGCAGCAGTGCTCGTGCCATCACCGCGGTCTTGCAGGCCGGCGGCCCTTTAAATCTCCACATCGCTGCTTGTGCGCGCCAATGTTTTCTCCCGCCGGCCAGTGCCAACGTGACCAGGACTTACTTTGTGGGCGAGTTTAGTGCTCTGCGCTTCCGTCCCACAGCAGCCTCACAACTTCCAGCGTTGTGTGTCCGCCCCCTGCCCTCCGCAGCTCTGTGCCTGCTTTCTCCTTCCGATGCTGTGTGTCCGGCACCTGCACTCCGGTGCTGTCAGTGCGATGCTGCTGTGAGTCCAGTGCTCACCCTCTGCTGCTGTGTGCTGCGTCTAGTGCTTTGTGCCCCCCCACCCCAGCTCTGTATACCCTCTCCACCAGAGTTGCGTGAAACCGTCAGCACTTTGTGCCTCCCAATGCTGTGTATCACCCCAGGTTTGCGTCGTCATCGCTCCCTCAGTGATGTCAAGGCCCCGCCCAATCCTGTGTGTAGCCGCCCCAGTCCTATGTGCAACCCATCACCCAGTCCTGTGTGCAGCCCCCCCCAGTCCTGTGAGCAGCCCATCCCCCAGTCCTGTTTGCAGCCCATCACCCAGTCCTGTGTGCAGCCCATCACTCAGTCTTGTGTGCAGCCCATCCCCCAGTCCTGTGTGCAGCCCATTACCCAGTCTTGTGTGCAACCCATCCCCCAGTCCTGTGTGCAGCCCATCCCCCAGTCCTGTGTGCAGCTCATCCCCCTGTCCTGTGTGTAGCCCCCCGTGATGTCTGTGCCTCCCCCCAGTGGGATGTCTGCGCACCCCCCAGTGAGATGTCTGCGCACCCCCCAGTCTGATGTCTGCACACCCCCCAGTGTGATGTCTGCGCACCGCCCAGTGATGTCTGTGCCCAAGTCCCTCTTGTAATGTATATGTAATGTGTATGTGCCCCAGCCCCTCTTGCAATGTGTAAGTGCCCCTGCCCCTCTTGTAATGTGTATGTGCCCCAGCTCCACTTGCAATGTATATGTGCCCCAGCCCCTCTTGTGGTGTATGTGCCCTGCCCCGCTTCTGGTGTCTGTGCTCCAGACCCTCTTGTGGTGTCTGTGCCCCAGCCCCTCTTGTGGTGTCAGTGCCCCAGCCCCTCTTGTGTTGTCTGTGCCCCAGCCCCTCTTGTGATGTGCATGCCTCCAATGTCTCCTGTGACTTACACATTACATTGGAGATGCTGGAACATATACAGTACATCACATTTACATGTCCCCAGCCCCTTGTGTGATGTATGTGCCCCCAGTATCACCTGTGATGTATATACAGTAGTCCCAGTGTCTCCTATGTGATGTTTCTACAGCAGTCCCAGCGTCTCCTATGTGATGTATATGCCCCCTAGTGTCCCTTGTGATGTATATACAGTAGTCCCAGTGTCTCCTATGTGATGTATATGTCTCCTATGTGATATATGTACCTCCAGCGTGATGTATATACATCGTCTGTTATGTGATGTAAATGATTTACCAAACTTATTATCACAAAGAGTTGACTGCGCTCCAGACGGAGACAAACCTGAAAAAGCAGCTGTGAGAAGAAACATGATTAGTATCACCAAACATCATAGCCGCACCAAAGACAAGCCACTCCAGCCACCACAGTAGGGGTGAGTTAATTAATTGTTTCACCAAATATAGCAAGATCATTTAAACATTGATAATTTTGTGCACCCCCCCGAAGGTTAGTAGAAATTTGCAAATGGCCCCCGGCAGAAAAAAGGTTCCCCACCCCTGCCATAATATATAGCATCCTGGTGGTGGCTTCATATGTTACAGAACTTAGATAGTGGCCTGCTGCAACTAATACACAGTGTCAGTGTTCCAAAATTTTAATTACGTTAATACTCGGTGTCAGTGGCTTACTTCTGCCTGACGGCCAATACCTTACTAACAGCAACCTAGCATACTGGTGGCGGCTTCATATCTTACAGAACTTACATAGTGTCTTACATAGTGTCCTACTCTTACTAAAACACAGTCTGAGTGCCAAAAATCAATACTAAAATAAAAGTGTTGTCAAACCCTGTTCTCTTTTAGGGCTGAAAGACATTCACAACATCTTTGTCGACTCCTCCAAGTGGTAGTTTGTCCAATAAAGGTACCTTGCGGTTTTTAGACTTACAGAAACAGCTATCGTGGGGAACTATTAACACAAGTTTAACAACCCGGCATCAGTGTTGTTCCACTGCCTGTACAAAAGGTCACGTTACAGTATTCACCTTCAAATAATAAAAAAAATTGGAAAAAGAGGCAGTAAGGGCCGTGGACGAAGTGGTAGTGACAGTGGTGGTCGCCCAAGCAGTAACACCGAGCCAAAGAAAAAGGTTTCTGCTTTATCTACCTCTGCCTTCCTATCCCAATTTTCTTGTCCACGTGGGAAACCACTCTTGCACCTTTAATAGTGCGAATAGGTAAGGAGTTGGCTAGCAGAAAATGCCTCCAGTTACTTGTCGAGTACCAAACCCCAAGGGTCCACACAGACAGACTTCAGTAGCCTAGAGGCTGGCCCATCGAATCCTCAGCCTTCCTCACAACAACAGTATTCTAAGGAAATAAATGACCCCAAAGCAGGTTACTCTGAGGAACTGTTTACGGAAACCTTTGACCTTTCTTGCCTCTCACCGTGCAACACCACCAACGCAGGTGATGCCGTGGTGTGCAGTTGTACCGCCCCGTGCTCGGCAGCCGAGTCGCTCAGATCCGGACCTTCAGTGGGTGGCTCGAGGGTCTCCGGACCCGGGGGTCTCGCGGTCTCTTCGACTGAAAGGGGGGTTGTGGTTTGGGGACGTAAATGTACGGCCGGAGCCGTATTAAGTTCGGAACACCACCCACGGGATGTGGTGAAGGTGGACACCACCGCTGCAGTGACGGGGCACCCGGGGGAGATGTTTGGCAGCAAGTTGTTAACCCCTCCGTGGGCAGGGATGGTGGACCCGTTGGGGGTGTTTGGCGGTGCAGGGAGATGGGCTATCGGAGGGTGCTGTTTTTCTCACTATTAGTAAACACACGAGTCTCTGGTAAACCAAGGTGATGGTGGTCGGTGCCCGCAGCCAGATGCAGTCTGGTCCCCCACCCGGCTGGTGGTCTCTGTCTTTCTCCCGCACCTGTGTTGGATGGTGGACTGCCTGTGCTTGCAACTTCAGGAGTCCGCTCCCGGCTTGTTGTTGCCTAAGGAGCCCTTTGCCTGCAGACGCTGGCCCATGGGATCTCTGTGCCATGGTGGTGGCCGCTTATCCCTCTCATTGGGCTGTTGCCTTCAGCCGGGACTTTGGGTGGGACAGGACCTCTAGTCCTGGCCGCAATCAGTTAATTAGCTAGCCCCCAGTAGCTTCTGGACCTAGCTTCAGGATCTGAGTACCCCCTTTGTGCTCCGGTTTCCGAGTCGGTTCCCCGGGTCGGTACCGGCGGGTTACAACCCTTCCACCGAGCCGTCTTCCCGGCTCCTGCTGACGGAGACCACCGTCTGCCTCCTAGCCAAAGGCACCAGGGCTCCTACGCTATCACCTGCTCAAATTGGTTTTTCTCACACAGCTCCAGCCCACACACCTCTCCAACTTGAACTCTCAACCTTATCTGGCTACTTTCCTGCCCCAGGCTCTCTGAACTCCTCGGTGGGCGTCTTCCAACCACCTGGTTCCGCCCCCTGGTTTGTTCATCAAGCCCTGAGGGGGGTGACTAGGGTGTAAGTGTTTGGCTGTGTGTTACCTATGAGGGACAGGTGTAATGCAGGGCCATATCGGTGACTACCTGGCCCGGCCAGGGCGTCACACAGTGATGCACAGATCTTTGAGCACCCAAGGCTAGAAGTAAGCCATGTTTTTGTCTCTGACATGCTGGGCAATCAGATGGAAGTGTTGGAAGATGATGAGACACAGTTGCCCTCAGGTCAGCCTCAAACCTCCATTACCAAAGATGTTGACCTTCAGGAATTTGAAGACAGGCTGCTCGATGATGAGGTGACTGATCCAACATGGACGGTAGCATGGATTGCGAGAGCAGCAGGGCAGAGGATCATGTGGCCATATTCTGCAAAAATAGTACAATAATAATCTCAGCACTCAAATGGACAAGAGAAGATATGAGAATTTTGAATTTTTTTTTAATTTGATAAACTGCAAAAAGGTGCACAAAAGGTATAGCAAACCCGAAGATAGTGACGCCACTATCTCCATTGCCACCACTGCCTCACCAGGACCTCTTCTCCTCCCCAGGCTCTCACCAGCAGTGGCACTATTTCCCCAAAATTGTATTCCATGATCCCTGGTTGAACCTTTTGTACTGCAAAAATGTGGCACCTCTGAAATTTTGCTTGGCGGTTCGCCTGTGACTCCTGTCTCCTCTTTCTCTCCACGCAAAACCTCGAGAAAAGCTTGTAAAGCTGAAACGTCGGGTTTCCTATACCTTTTGTGCACCTTTTTGCAGTTTATCAAATACATTTTTTTTTTCAAAATTCTCATATTTTCTTTTGTCCATTTGACGGCTGAGGTTATAATTGTACTATATTTGTTTTTTTTTTTAAATTCTTTTATTTATGAATGGAAACCTTTAACCCCTTAGTGACGGAGCTAATTTTCACCTTAATGACCAGACCAAATTTTGCAATTCTGACCAGTGTCACTTCATGAGGTTATAACTCTGGAATGCTTCAACGGATCCCGGTGATTCTGAGATTGTTTTTTCGTGACATATTGAACTTCATGTTAGTATAAAATTTAGGACAATACTTTTTGCGTTTCTTTATTAAAAAAAAATGAATTTTGGCAAAAATTTTGAAAAATTTGCAATTTTTAAATTTTGAATTTTTATACTGTTAAATCAGAGAGTTCTGTGACACAAAATAGTTAATAAATAACATTTCTCACATGTATAGTTTACATAAGCACAATTTTGGAAACAAATTTTTTTTTGTTAGGAAGTTAGAAGAGTTCAAAGTTTATGAGCAATTTCTCATTTTTACATCAAAATTTACAAAACCATTTTTTTAGGGACCACATCACATTTGAAGGGACTTTGAGAGGCCTAGGTGACAGAAAATACCCAAAAGTGACCCCATTCTAAAAACGTCATCCCCCAAAGTACTAAAAAACACATTCGAGAAGTTTATTAACCTTTCAAGTGCATCACAGGAACTAAAGCAATGTGGAATGAAAAAAAGCAAAAAATAAAATTTTACCTAAAAATCTTGCTCTACTCCAAATGTATTCACATTTAGAAGAAATAACACAACAAAATGGACCCCAAAACTTGTTACACACTTTCTTATGAGCGTGTCGATACCCCACATGTGGTCAGAAACCTCTATTTTGACAAATGAGAGGGCTCAGAATAGAAGGAGCAATATTTGAATTTTGGAAAGCAAATTTGGCTGAAATAGATTGCGGGCACCATGTTGCATTTACAGGTCCGCTAAAGCAGAGGTCCCCAACTCCAGTTCTCAAGGCCCACCAACAGTGCAGGTTTTTGGGATTTCCTTAGTATTGCACAGGTGTTAATGTAATTACCTGCCCAGATGCTGGTTCCAACAGCAGTGCAATGCTAAGGAAATCCTGAAAACATGCACTGTTGGTGGGCCTTGAGGACTGGAGTTGGGGAACCCTGCGCTAAAGGTACCTAAACAGCAGAAACCCCTCACAAGCCTCATGCCATTTTGGAAACTGATCCTCTCAAGGCTTCTATCTACGGGTATAGTGAGCATTTTGGACCCACAGGTACTTCACAGATTTTGATAACATTACGTTGTCATATTGAAAATTTTCATTTTATTTCTAAAAAATGTTGTTTTAGCATCAATTTTCTCACTTTTTCAAGAGGTAATTCCAAAAATTGGACCCAACATTTGTTACCCATTTTCTTATGAGCATTGGGATACTTTGCATCTGGACACAAACCTTTGTTTGGGAGGGCTTGGAACGGAAGGAGCAATATTTGAATTTTTGAAAGGAAGTTTGGCTGAAAAAGTGCAGGCACCATGTCGCATTTGTAGGGCCCCTAGGGTGCGTAAATAGCAGAAACTACCACAAGTGACCCCATTTTGGAAACTAGGTCCCTCAAGGAATTTATCTAGATGTTTGGTGAGTACCCTGAACCCCCAAGTGCTTCACAGAATTGTATAACGTTGAGCCATGAAAATAAAAAATAAAATTTTACCACAAAATTGTTACTTCAACCAGGTAGCCTTTTTTCTCCCAAGGGTAAAAGGAAAAAATCACCATGAAATTTATTGTGCAATTTCTCTGAGTTTGGCAATACCTTATATGTGGTGGAAATCAACAGTTTGGGCGCACAGCAGGGCTCGGAAGGGAAGGAGTGCGATTTGATTGCAAAATTGGCTGGAATCAATAGCGGACGCCATGTTGCGTTTAGAGAGCCCCTGAGGTGCCTATACAGTGAAGCTCCCCAACATGTGGCCTTATTTTGAAAAATAGACCCCTCAAGGAATTTATCTAGATGTTTGGTGAGTACCCTGAACCCCTGGGTGCTTCACAGAATTTTATAACATTGAGCCATGAAAATAAAAAAAAAAGTTACCACAAAATTGTTACTTCAACCAGGTAGCTTTTTTTTCACAGAAGTAACAGGAAAAAAATGCACCATAAAATGTATTGTGAAATTTCTTCTGAATACACCGATATATCTCATATGTGGTGGAAATCAACTGTTTGGGTGCACGGCAGGGCTCGGAAGGAAAGAGCGCTATTTGACTTCAAAATTGGCAGGAATCATTAGTGAACGCCATGTTGCGTTTGGAGACCCCATGAGGTACCTAAACAGTGGAGCTCCCCCACAAGTAACCCCATTCTGGAAACTATATCTCTCAAGAATTTAATCTAGAGGTATAGTGTGCATTTTGATCCCACAGGTACTTCATAGAATTTGATAACCTTATGTAGACATATTGAAAATTTAAATTTTTTTCAGAAAAATGTTGCTTTAGCACGAAATGCCTCCTTTTTCAAGAGGAAATACCAAGAAATGGACCACACAGTTTGTTATGCAATTTATTATGAGCGCAGGGATACACCATATTTGGTAAAAAAAAAAACCCTTTGTTTGGACAAATAGTAAAAATCAGAACGAAAGGAGCATGATTTGAATTTTGTAAAAGTTGAAATAAATTGTAGGCACCATGTCGCATTTGCAGAGCCCCTAGGGCACCTATACAGCAGAAACCCCCATAAGTGACCCCATTTTGGAAACTAGACCCTTCAAGCACTTTATTCAGGGGTATAGTGAGAATTTTGAATCTACAGGTACTTCACAAAAATGTTGCTGTAGCGCCAAATTTCTCACTTTTAGGTTACATGCCCACAATCCGGCGACACTGTGTCTAGGATGCAGTGCCAGCCCACCTGCGGAGATGTATGTGCTGTCCACGGGAGAACGCAGCTGCCTGTGCATACAATCCGGGTTCGGGCTGCTGCGGACTTTATTCTCCCTCCGAAGAACACTTTAGTCTCTGCATCATAAATTGACATCCTGCTGCTCACGAAGCCGTACCGCAGGTCAGTTTATGCTGCAGAGAAAAGAAGTGATGTGGGCAGGAGATTTCTGAAAATCCTTCCTCTGTGCTTGTACTGCACAACGCAGCGTTATGGACGCAGTGAAAACACTCTGCCTCCAAAATGCTGCAAATCCTGATTGTGGGCACACAGCCTAAAAAGCTAGGATGGATGGATGGATAGATGTCTAACACATATATAATGTCCCACCCCCTGCATATTCTAAGCTAGTGCCCGTTAGTGACTTTCATTGTATTGTGCCTTGTATTTAGCCCAAATATAAATAATTAAAAAAAAAACAAAACGACCTGGGGTCCCCCCATTTTTTATAGCAAGCTAGGGTAAAGCAGACGGTTGCAGCCTGTAGACCACAGCTGGCAGCTTCACCTTGGCTGGTGATCCAATTTGGAGGTCACCTCAGGCTGTTTTTTATAATTTAGAAATAATAATAAAAAAAGAAATGTGGGGTCCCCCTCAAATTGGATTACCAGCCAAGGTAAAGCAGACAGCTGTGGTCTGATATTATCAAGGTTTGAAGGGCCATGGTTATTTGGCCTTTCCCAGCCTAAAAACAGCAGGCCGCAGCTGCCCCAGAAGTGGCGCATCCATAAGATGTGCCAATCCTGGTGCTTCGCCCCAGCTCATCCCGTGGCCTGGTGCGGTGGCAAATGGGGTAATATACGGGGTTTATACAAGCTGTAATGTCACCTGGCATCAAGTCCTGGGGTTAGTGATGTCACGGCATCTAAACAGATACCTGACATCACCAACCCAGTCAGTAATAGAAAAAAATAAAGACAAAAAAAAATGTATTTGAAAAAACACTTTCCAACACATTCCCTCTTTCACCAATTTATTGAAAATAAACAAATTCCGGTCACTGTAATCCATTTTGAGGTCCCACGACGACTCTGGACATTCTAAAATATGGGGGGCACGTTCAGGGAACGTATCCCCCATTTTCTGGAAGAGCAATCTCTCCATGAGCAGTGTGGGTGCAGTAATCTGAGAATACTGCACTCACACTGCCCTGGTCCAACCTAGGGCAGAGTGACCTGCAGTAACCTCATTCCAGAATATGAGGGGCACGCTCAGAGTACGTACCCCCCATTTTCTAGAACAGCAGGCCCTGCATGTGAGGAGTGTGGCTGCAGATTACTGCACTCACGCTCCCCCGGTCCACAGTACAGCAGCATGAGCAGTAGCGAGGTCAGCGTCCTTGCTTGCAAGCAGCCAGATGACAGCCGCTGTATGCGCCGCCAGCTTTCCAGAGGGAGGCGGAGTGATCGCGGGGACCAGAGCACCCGCCAGGTACCGGGGAAGACCGGGGGGTGATGGCGGGAGACCAGGCAGGACGGGAGGTGACAGCGGGAGACCTGGCAGGACCTGGGAACGACTTTTCTGTCGCATGTGACGTGTCACATGCGACAGAAATGAGAGCAGGATGAATGCGGCCGTGTGCTACTGTGCACGCCGCCATTTTGCATGCTCCGGAGAGGGGAAAGGGGGCGGCTCTGGAGAACCGGAGGGGGCTCCGGGGGACCAGAGAGCTCCGGTGTCCCGGAGGAGGGATCAGGGGGAGGACATTTCCCTCTGATCTGAAATGTTTGATCACTTCAGATCGGAAGGAAATGAATGCAGAGACGGCGGCGGCGGTTTTCGGTGCGCTTCGGCGCCATTTTGAATGTTCCGGATGGGGGTAGGGGTGGGGGGGGGACTCTCCGGTACCGGGGGCCTTGGGGGCACTAGGGGTTTATATTTCTTTCTCATCTGACATGTTTGATCACGTCAGATGAAAAAGAAATCCGTTTTACCAGCAATTTCTTTTTTTTTTATGTGATCGTCGGTATACGGTGTATACCGGCGATCACATTATCGGGGTCCAAAAAAAACACCCCGATTCATAATCTGGGGGGGTCTCAGCTACCCCTGGTAGCTGAAACCCCTGAGATCTTCCGTCGCTGGGGGGCGTTACAGGCTTTTTTCGGACCGACGCTTTAGAGCGGCGGAACAGAATAAGTACCCTGTTTTTCCGCCGCTTTAAGTCGTATGGCCGTCGTTATGAGGTTAAACCTTTAACAGTACACGTTACAATTCTTAGGATCAAATGGACCTTTTTAAGATACATTCCATACACCAAAACTAGGACACAAGGCACAATTTACAGTTTTACATCTTGACAGAAAATGTTCCCGCAATTGCCCCCTTCCAGGTGTATAGACATTCAGGGTTCCATCTTGCTTTTTCAAAGAATACATTCACATTTAGCAGGTAACATAATTAACTCACCAAGAATAGTAAGAAGAAAAAGAGAGAAAGACCAGAGAGAAAGCAAGAGAAATAAAGCATAAGAAATAGAAAAGAATGAGAAACTAGAAAGAAGGAGAGGGTGGGGGGGCTGGGAGTTGGAGAGGCAAGGTGGGGGTAAGGAGGGGTTGGGGTAGGGTGGGTGGGGGGGGACTCACCTATATGTTACCTTTTGTGGTTCCCTCAGCCTCCTCAACACCGCCCACCAGAACACTATAGTCTTCCGAGTGCTGGAAGTCCATCCACTCCCTCCACGTGGCCCAAAATTTCTCATATGAATCGTGTAACGCTGAAGTTAGATCCTCCATGTACATGAGGTCATTGACCTTATTGATCCATTGAACCAGCGCGGGGGTGCCGTGCTCCTCCATCTCTCTGGGATACACACTCTTGCCGCCATGATGAGGAATTTCCTCAAGGATTTTTTGTATATTTTTTCAGAAGTCCCACAGTGATGTAACAGGGCGGCAGCAGGTCCCAATTCCTCCTCCCCACGCATCACCCGTGAAATGATTTCAGACATATTTGTTCAAACTGTGTCTTAGGTCACTGAAAGAGGGACCTGGCTGGGAGGCTACTGAAAAAGTGTGCCAGTTGCAAGCATCTCCAATGACCAAGTGAAATGGGATCCTGTTTAGCTGCCAATCCCTCTACCGACGGCCAGGTATCCCGGATTCCAAAGTCTTCTACCCGATCCACCCCGCCCCGAACCCAAGACTGAAAAACTGAGTCCACTCTACCTGGTTCGAAGGCAGGATGGCTCAGTATCGGCGTCGATTGCCTGGGTAACATTTCTGATTGCACTGTCCTCGTATTACAGTAAGTCACAGTTGACCCGATAGTTGGATGTGTTTTCAAGCTTGCAGGGACCTCCGAGAGCAACCATAGCAATTTGTTGAGAGGAATTGGGGAAAAGGACTGCTCAATTTGTATCCACACCTTTTGAGACCCATTCCTGCACAAATCAATTATTCTAGTTAGATGACCCGCTAAATGATATCTTCTCATGTCCGGCAACCCAATCCCCCCACTACACTTGGTCCTGTGCAAGATAGCTCTTTTTATTCGTACCGATTTACCTGCCCAAATGAAGGAGGACTGAATGGACTCCAGAGATTTGAAAAATCCTGAGGGTATTTTGACTGGGAGCGCCTGCAATAGATATAGAATTCTGGGTAGGACATTCACTTTGCAAATCTGGCTTCTGCCGAACCAAGAGAATAACGATTTCCCCCAACTGTCACAGTCCCGCCTAATGGAAGACCGCAGAGACGGGACGTTTTGAGAGTAGAGCAGACCTAGATCACTAGTCAGCCGTATCCCCAGGTAATTTAGAGATTGGGATGTCCATCGGAAATTAAACGATCCCTTCAACTCTTCCACCTCTTTGGAAGAGAGATTTATGTTAAGAGCCTCAGATTTCGGAAATTTATCTTGAAATTTGATAAACTGGAATATCTCCGGAACTCCCTCATTAAGTTGGGCAGGGAAATCCTGGGGGTTGACACGAAAAACAGGAGATTGTCCGCGTATGCAGCTACTTTTTGCATAACATGGCCCACTCCTATACCCGCGATATCTGGGTTGGCTTGTACGTGTCTGAGGAAGGGTTCTAGCGTCAAGATGAAGATTAAGGGAGACAGCGGACACCCCTGACAGGTGCCATTAGATATTTTAAATGGGTCCGACAGAATCCCATTCACTCGGACTCTTGCCGAGGGTACTGAGTATAAAGACATGATCCAACCGATCATTCGGCTGCCCAACCCCAGACAGCCGAGCATGGCTTCCATAAAAGTCCAGTCCACTCTATCAAAAGCCTTTTCGGCATCGGTTGACAGCAGGATAGAGGGCAGACCCCCAATTTTAGCTTTATGTATCAAATTAATGGCTTTAACTGTGTTATCACGTGCCTCACGACCCGCCATTAACCCTGCCTGGTCTGGGTGGATTATTTGAGAGATCAAGGGTGCCAGCCTGTTTGCTAGGATTTTGGCAAATAATTTTGTATCCACATTCAACAAGGATATCGGGTGATAGCTAGCACATTGTGTTGGATCCTTCCCCATCTTATGTATTACCGTGATGTGTGCTCTCAATGAGTCTGCATTGGGAGTTGAGCCCTCTGAGGCCCTAGAATTAAAAGCTGACAGAAGGTGTGGGGATATCATCTCCTTAATTTTTTTGTAGTATACGAGGGGGAGTCTATCAGGCCCTGGCGCCTTTCCCGATTTGGATGACACTATTGCGTCCACCAGTTCTTGATTTGAAATTGGAGTTTCCAAAGCAGCTATCTCGTAGTCTTCCAACCGCGGCATTTTTGCTTCTTTGATATACTCTGAAATTTTACTTTTGAGAGATGTTTTTGACACAGAGTGGGGTCATGTGTCTCTAAATTATATAAGGATGCACAGAATTTTTGGAACGTCTCTGCAATTTCTACCGAGGAATGTACTATTGAGCCCTGGGGGTGTGTAGGGGAAATTTTTGGTATAAAGGTTGTCGCCTGTTGTTGTCTGAGTGCTCTCGCTAATGTCTTGCTACACTTGTTCCCATATTCATAAAAATGTCTACGGCATCTATTAAGGACCCCTTTTGCCTTGCTGTTAAGTAATTTCCGTAGTTCGTCCTGTACTTTGAATAAGGCCCCCCCCCCCTCCGCCGAGGGCATCCACTTATGTTGTGTCTCCAGATCTCTCAGCTGTGTTAGCAGTCTGTTGACCTCTAGTTCCCTTTCCCTTTCTTCTTGCCCCTTGCTGTATGAAAACCCCTTGAATAACACATTTGTGGGCCTCCCAAACCGTCGTTGGTGCTGTATCCCCACCCGTGTTCAACGTAAAGAATTCTGTCAGAGAGTTCTGTACTGACTGAAGGCTTTCAGGGTCCTCCAGTAGGGAAGTGTTCAGTCTCCAATGCCACTGCTGTGGGAGCGGAGACTGTAACATAATAGACACCGTGCAAAGTGCATGATCAGAGAATGTTATGCTATCTATCTGGGCTTGGAGATCCTTTCGAGGTCTTTGTGTTTTACAAAAAAGTAGTCCAATCTGGAGTATACACCATGTGCATTTGAATAGAAAGAGTAGTCCCTGTCAGACGGGTGCCACAATCTCCATGTGTCCACGAGCTGCTGCTCATGTAGCAAGCACCGCAGCCTACGGAGGGCTGACTTGGGATGTGCAGAGGCCCACGAGGAGGTGTCCTGAGCTGGGTTTAGAGCGATATTGAAGTCCCTCCCCAGGATGTGTCCCTTCCAGGAAATCCTCCATTGCTTCAACAAATCTGGCTAGGGTGCCAATTTGCCCCACTTTGGGGAGGTATATAGAAACTAACATGTAAATGTGTGTGGCGATCCTGCCCTTCACCATCAATAGCCTTCCACTGTCATCACTGCGAGAGTCCATGAATTCCCAAGGGATGGACGCGAGACAAGAATACTAGTACCTCGGGACTTCGGGTCTGGCGAGAAGCTATGATATGCCTCAGGGAACCAGCGTGATGTCAATTTGAACGGTTTATGTTTGCACAGATGCGTTTCTTGCAAGAAAGCAATTGTGGCGCCCTGGACAAGCCAGGACGTCACAGGTACTGCAACAACACACCCCACACCCCGGTTAGGAACATCTAAGTCAGACACAAATCCTTGTTGCCTCCCTCCAGGGGCTGATGTCCACACCAGGTGGGGCAGAGCCAGGTGGTTGGCTCCTCCCACCGAGGAGTTCACAGTCCTGGAGGCGGGAAAAGGAAGGCAATTGAGTGTAGAGCAAGAGTGAGGAAAGTAGTAGTGGAGGAGCTGACTGGCCGTGTCCGGGTACATGGCCCGGGCACAGAAACAGCAAGGTTGGCAGACGGTGGTGACCGTCTGCAGGAGAGGCCAATTGACGCACAACCGTAAGGACCGGGGACGGGCGGTGGCCCGCCGGTACCGGATCGGGGAGCGAAGAGAAGCCAGCACCATCCGGCAGGGCCTACGGACCCCGACCAGGCTAGGAGTCGCCGTTAAACTGGTCAAATGCGTCAGCGACGGGAACCTCCGGGGTTTCCCAGCAGTAAAGACCCGACTGAAAGCAACCGTCCAAACCGTGAGGGAGATAAAGCTACCACCAGAGCTACCCCGCGACCCTGCACCTGGCCAAGCCCTGTAAGCCACCAAACAGACAACAACTCCGGGCCCCGGGACTGCCAAAATCCCCCTACCCACAAAGGGGAGAGAAACATCCCAGCTGCTCCCTGTCATCGCTCCCGGGATCCCCGTACAGAGCAGCGGTGGTGCCCCAACCTCACCACACACCGTGGGTGGAGTCACAAACCGACATCCCAAGCACCAACAAAACTCCCCTTTTACTCATGGGCGAGGAGCGCCGCTCGAGTCCCCGGATCTGGACCACCGCTCGAGCCACCGAGCAGCAGCAGCGCCGGACCCGAGCGTTGTGAGCGCAGCGCCCCGCCGCCCGCGACACAATTTGGACCCCCGTTTTTTTAACGTATTTGCCAGGATAGACCTCTTACCTGGGCTATGTAAACCTTTCACATTTAATGTCCTACATTTCACCTCCGAGTTCCCTGGTTTATGCATGTTGGGTCAGAAACAATGTTGAACCCCCTACAAGAGGCTGACCGGATACGGGAAAGTGGGGTAAGGATCGGGTGGGAAGGGGGGATCAAGAATCAGGTACAGAAAAGAACCAGAAAAAGAGAAGAAAGAGAGCAAAAGAGAAAAGAACGATAAGTATTAGCAGACAGGAAATATGAACAGTACCAGCTGGCCTAAAGGAATGGCCAGCAAGATTCACACAATAAAACTATACAGTCTCAGAAAAATTAGAGACCTGGTGCTCTCCAAACGGGAGAACCACCCTTGGGGTGCGTGGAAGACCAAGGGCAAAAGCTATACAAGCTCAAGGCAGAAATTACAATATTAGGCTATGTGCGCACAGTGCGTTTTTCGCGGCGTTTTTGCGCGTTTTTCGGGTGCGTTTTTGGCCTCAAAACTGCAGGACTTTGCTTCCCCAGCAAAGTCTATGGGTATGGGCACACGTTGCTTTTTACCTGCTTTTTTGCTGCTTTTTCTTCTGCGCTGTTTTAGGGTATGTGCGCACGTTGCTTTTTACCTGCTTTTTATCTGCTTTTTTGCTGCTTTTTCTTCTGCGCTGTTTAATGCCAAAATGGATGTGTTCTTCTATTCAAGCAAAGTCTATGGGAATTTGGGTTTCTTGTTCACACTATGTTGTTCAAAATGCTGCCTTTTTGTGGCAGAACTTTGGTCAAAAACTCAGCTTTTCAAAGAAGCAACATGTCAATTGTTTTTGCCATTTGGATTTTGCACTGCAAAGCTGAGTTTTTGACCAAAGTTCTGCCACAAAAAGGCAGCATTTTGAACAACATAGTGTGAACAAGAAACCCAAATTCCCATAGACTTTGCTTGAATAGAAGAACACATCCATTTTGGCATTAAACAGCGCAGAAGAAAAAGCAGCAAAAAAGCAGGTAAAAAGCAGGTAAAAAGCAACGTGCGCACATACCCTAATGCCAAAATGGATGTGTTCTTCTATTCAAGCAAAGTCTATGGGAATTTGGGTTTCTTGTTCACACTATGTTGTTCAAAATGCTGCCTTTTTGTGGCAGAACTTTGGTCAAAAACTCAGCTTTGCAGTGCAAAACCCAAATGGCAAAAACAATTGACATGTTGCTTCTTTGAAAAGCTGAGTTTTTGACCAAAGTTCTGCCTCAAAAAGGCAGCATTTTGAACAACATAGTGTGAACAAGAAACCCAAATTCCCATAGACTTTGCTTGAATAGAAGAACACATCCATTTTGGCATTAAACAGCGCAGAAGAAAAAGCAGCAAAAAAGCAGGTAAAAAGCAACGTGCGCACATACCCTATGAGTTTTCATTTTTGCTGTCCGCACACATCTGTTTTTTTTACCTGCGTTTTTGAGTTAAAAAAAAAAAAAATGGACACGTCAGTTCTTTCCTGCGTTTTTCTGCGTTTTCCCCCCATGCAATGCATTGGAAAAACGCAGCAAAACGCAGAGATCAAAAACGCAGCAAAACGCAGCCAAAAACGCACCAAATGCGTTTTTTCGACGCAGGTGCGTTTTTGTGCATTTTTTGTGCCAAAAACGCACAAAAACACAGCGTCAAAAAGACGCAGTGTGCAAACCTGGCCTTATAGTAACCTGAAAACCCACGGCTCACACCACCGTTACACGACAGGGCAGTGAGAGGCACACTTCTTAAACGGACAGCACGTTTATCAGACTATCCACCAGCATTATCAATTGAAGGGTCCATGTGAGACCCCCTCAGGGGGGAGAGAGGGAGAGGGGGAAAGTTAGAGAGACAAAGAGAAAGCGAGGGAGTAGGAGAGAAAGAGCGAAAGAGATAAAGAGGGAAAGAAAAAGAGAGAAAAGAGGGAGAAAAAGCGAAAAAGAAAAGAGTGAGGGGAGAAAGAGAGAGAGAAAGGGGCGAGCGAGAAGGTAGGAGCCAAGAGAGAGAGGGGAAAGAGAGGGAAGAGAGGAAGAGAAGAGAGAGAGAGAGAGAAGAAGAGAGAGAGGAGGAAGAAAAAGAGATAAAGGAAAGCAAAAAGGGGGAATAATAATCTCTCCCCCTCTCCCCTCCCCCAAGAAAAGAGAGACATATACATTTCAAGTAAGAATTAACCCAATACTTATGACGATCACATCTGGCCTAAAAGAGGCCATCCTCCCACATCTCCCGCTCCTCCCACCACATAATAGAAAACCACAATCAGACCCAAGTCTTCAATTTGGCTCCTCCTGGGAAGATCCCCCGGCCGCCCTGGAATCCCTGGAACTCTTCTGAGGTCTTGCATACAGGCGTCCACCTCCTCTTCTTCTTTGGGGTAACCCAGTGGGTCTGTCCATAAGTAGCCAGTTAGGGATCTCCACTGCCGATGTATCAAGAAAATGGAAGTGACCCTCTACCTCCTTTGGCCGCTTCAGCAGATATTGGTCTCCATTGTGGAGAACTATCAGGTGAAATGGATGTCCCCATCTGTACGATGCTCCTTTCTCTTTATTTTTTTGTAGAATAGGGAGAAGTCGAAGCCTCATATACAGGGTTCTAGCTGATATGTCAGGGAAAAGCTTGATTTCAGACCCTTCGCAAGAGACGGTTCCATGAACCCATGCCTTCCTCAGTATAGCTTCTTTATCTGTGTAATAATTCAGTCTGCACAGAACATCTCTCGGCTGTGCTGTGTCCCCAGGCCCCTGGCGGAAGACTCTGTGGACTCTGTCAATCACATAAGTGGAGTCCTCTGCAGCTCCCATCAGTATGTTGAAAATTAAAGTTACAGACTTAAGAAGGGCAGCAGCTGCTATCTCTTCTGGGATGCCTTTCAAACGAATATTATTGCGCCTCCCCCTGTTTTCTTGATCATCTAACATTATGGCGACATTTTGCAGGTGTGTGCTGGATTTGGATAGATTTTGCTCCAGTGTGCTAACTTTTTCAAATAATGTAAACACATCATTCTCCACTGCAGTGGTGCGTGTATCCAGAGCATCAATGTCCCCTTTCACAATGGACAGAGCCCTCTCATGTGCCGCCTCCATTTTAGTAACTAGATTGTCAAGGTCATTTTTAGTAGGGAGAGCAGCCAGCAGCTGCAGGATGTGTGGCGCCCTGGACTAGCCAGGTCGTCATAGGTACTGCAACACACACCCCCACCCCGAGACAGGCACCTTAGCCAGACACAAAATCCTTGTTGGCTCCCTCCAGGGGCTGATGTCCACACCAGGTGGGGTAGAGCCAGGCGGTTGGCTCCACCCACTGAGGAGTTCACAGTCCTGGAGGCGGGAAAAGGAAGTCAGTGGAGTTGAGTTAGGGAAGTGCAAGTGAGAAGGAGTAAACTGACCGTGTCCGGGTGCGTGGCCCGGGCACTAAGAGCAAGGTTGGCAGACGGTGGTGGCCGTCTGCAGGAGAGGCAAATCAACACGGAACCGTAGGACAGGGGTCAGGCGGTGGCCCGCCGGTACCGAACCGGGGAGCGAAGTGAAGCCAGCACACACCGGCAGGGCCTGCGGACCCCGACCAGGCTTGGAGTCGCCGTTAAGAGGTCAAATCCGTTAGTGACCGGAACCCCAGGGGTTCCCTAACAGCCAAGACCCGATAGAAGGCAACCGTCCGACCAGTAGAAGGAAATACAGCTACCGCCACAGCTAGAGTTCCAAGGGCCAGAGCCTGCGGGCAAAAGGGCTCCTCCGGCACATATACACGCTGGGGAGCGGGTTACCGTTGGGAAGCCTTTGGGACCGAATATACACAAAGGTGCAGGGAAAGGCAGCCACCACCAACCGTCCGGGAGAAACCACAGCAGCCGTCTGCGGGACCCGTCCATCCAGCCGTTTGGTTTACCAGAGACTTTGCGTACATTTGTGGCTGAGTGAGTACAACTGTGCCATCCGGCACCGTGCTGCGCAGTCCAGTCGACCCTGCACCTTGCCAACCCTGCCTCCCCATCACCTCACCGGGCCCCGGGACCACCAACCCCTACCCATGGAGGGAGAAAACAACATCCCAGCTGCTCCCTACCATCGCTCCCGGGATCCCCATCACCAGTAGCGGTGGTGCCCCACCTCACCACGAGCCGTGGGTGGCGTCACGGACTAAATCCCCCAAACCAACCACCCCTTTCACTCACTGGCGAGGAGCGCCGCTCGAGTCCCCGGATCAGGCCCACCGCTGGAACCACCGAGCAGCCATCGCAGCCGCGCCGGATCCGAGCGTTAGCGAGCGCAGCGCAGTGGCGCCGTCCCCGCCCGCGACAACTTGGCGTCACGAACAGGATCTTACCGTTCTACCGGCTGATAGAAGTGCGCCTTGTGCCCCGCCGGAGGTGTCCGACCGAAAAATTTCAGAATCCGCCATCTTGGGCGCGAAGATTTTCCCGCTTGAGCGTCTTCTCGAAGAGGAGGTGCCGAGAAAAGACCAAGGGGGGGCAGTAACAAGATGTCTGTGCCCGACGGAGCCGCTGGAGGAGCGGCGGTCGCAGCCGCAGCAGCACCCGTGGATGGAAATGGGCCAGCCCGTGCTCCGGTCGCACGAGCAGGGGAGACCGTGGCCCCCGCCGTTGCTCAGGTGATGCTGTTCTCTTTGCCCTACATGCCCGGGGTTACCTGGCTGCCGCAGTACGACGGAAAACCTGATGCTTTACAGGTCTTCCAGAAGAAGCTTAACCCGGTCCTTGAACTGTATCCTCTGACGGATAAGCAACGTGCAGCAGTAGTGCTGGGGCAGCTTACCGGCGCGGCTGAGCAGGAGACGGAGACCTGGACCGAGGGGGACTGGTCCTCAGTGGCCACCATCTTTGAAAAGCTTCAGATTGCCTTCGAGACCCGCACCGAAGCTGAGCTGCGGATGCAGTTTTATCAATGTTGACAGCGGCCTGCAGATAGTATCAGAGACTATGCCATGCGCCTGCAAACTTCCCTCCATACGCTGAAGCGGGTGGATACCATTAAGGATGCGGACAGCAACAAAATGCTAGTCAGTTCGTACAGGGTCTGGGATCCCCGGAGGACCGCAAGCAGCTCCGGCTGTGGGCCCTAGAACACCCTAACGTGGACTTTGCCGTGCTGAAAGAACGGGCCATCAAAGCTCTGCAGCCCCCAGCATCAGACGTCCCTGAAGCGGCCCCATGGCTAGCGGAGACGGCTACCATCTTGGTAGCCCCTCCTCTCCCAGCTCCTTCGGCCCCTGCAGCCCCTGGCAGGATGATGGAGGAGCTGGCTGCCCAGGTCCGCCGCATGGATGGAGACCTCGCCAAGATCCTCGCCGCACTCCAGCCGCCGCCGAGATCCAAGTCCCCGGGGAGGATGCCCAGAGGACGTCCCCTGGATGCAGCGGAGAAGGGCCAATGACTCACGGTATGGACCTCCAATTTGTTACAGGTGCAGCAAGCCCGGCCACTACTCCCGACGGTGTCCGTTAAACGAGCAACCCCTGGGGCCAAGGGCCAATCCTCAGGAGTAGAACCCAGTGGCCCCCCAGACTGGCGGGAGCAGTACATCGGAGCCTGGCCCATCATCCCTCTGGCAGTAGACGGCATTTCGCTGATGGCACTCGTGGACACTGGATCCCAGGTAACCACGATACCATACACACTGTATCAGCGGTATTGGGGGAATGATGAACTTGCCCCTCCAGACGGTAGCATGACACTGATCGCAGCTGATGGACTCCCCTTGACACAAGTGGGGTACAAACAAGTGGCCATGACCGTGGGACGGGCTGAACTGCAGCACCAGGGAATGATTGTGATAATGAATGAACCCAGCGACCATAACCCGAAGGTAGTGCTAGGGACTAATGTGATGGAGCACTGCATGAGTGAGGTGCTGACCCTACTCCAGCAGCTGGCCGCCACCACAGCAGGAGGCCGACAGAGGGCTGTGCAGCGTGAGATCCGGGCCTTGATGTATCGGCAGCAAGTGAACTCAACAAGAGGGGAGATTGGGGGAGTGAGAGTGATGGATGCGGCCCCTTTGATTGTGCCTCCCAGGAGTGACATGATGATTTGGTGCAGGGCAGCGGTAGGTCCCCAGGGGCGTGATTACCCAGCCATAGTAGAGCCCATGCCCTCCGAACACTGGTCCACAGTAATGGCCGCCCGAGGGGTAGTAGACGTTAAGAAGGGGAGAGTGCCCGTAAGGGTGTTGAACTGTGGGGAGGAGGAGGTCAGGCTCCCCCGGTACGCTACCCTTGCCAAGCTGCTTACCCTAGATCCCCACACCATCCAGGAGGCCGTTCCCCCTCACCCCCTTCTGCCAGTCACTACACATACCCTGAGCGGTTAGATGAGTGGTGTCAAGAGTTACATGTAGGCACTGATGTTACCCCCACACACCACAAAGAAGGGGTATACCGGGTGGTACAGGAGTACGAGCAGGTTTTCAGCAAACATTCACTAGATTTTGGGTGGATTAAAGGGGTCCAACACCACATCCCCACCGGCGAGCATCCCCCCATTAAAGAGAGATACAGACCTATCCCACCCGCACACTACCAATGCACCAAGGACATGTTGAGGAACATGAAGGAGGCGGGGGTTATTCGGGATAGCTGCAGTCCCTGGTCCGCCCCGCTGGTGCTGGTAAAGAAAAAGGATGGCACCATGAGGATGTGTGTGGATTACCGGAAGATTAACCAGATAACGCATAAAGACGCCTATCCTCTTCCCCGTATTGAAGAGTCACTGGGCGCGCTGAGAAACGCTAACTACTTCTCTACCCTGGACCTCACCAGTGGGTACTGGCAGGTGGCCGTGGCGCCTGAAGACCGTGAGAAGACTGCCTTTGCTACACCCATGGGACTCTGTGAGTTCAACAGCATGCCGTTCGGGCTGTACAACGTCCCTGGAACCTTCCAACGGCTGATGGAATGCTGTCTGGGACATCTGAATTTTGAGACCGTCTTGCTGTACCTGGATGATGTAATTGTATACTCACAGACGTATGAAGCCCACCTGGAGCACCTAGCTGAGGTGTTCGCGTCCCTTGCCAAGTATGGGATGATATTGAAGCCCTCCAAGTGCCATCTATTGAACCCCAGGGTGCAGTACCTCGGACATGTGGTGGGTGCGGAGGGCGTCGCCCCTGACCCCGAAAAGATCATTGCCATTCAGGACTGGCCCCAGCCAACCACGGTGAGAGAAGTGAGACAGTTCCTGGGTCTGGTATGCTACTACCGCCGCTTTATTAAGGGATACATGAAGATAGCCGCCCCTATGCAAGATCTCCTCGTGGGACAGACCAAAAGCAGCAGAGCTCCAGGGTCCCCGTTGGTGTGGGAAGAGAAACACGAAGAATCCTTCCGCCGGTTGAAGACGGCCTTGACTGGGGACGAGATCCTAGCATACCTGGACTACAGCCTCCCGTTCATCCTCTACACTGATGCCAGTAATGTGGGCTTGGGAGCCATGTTGTCCCAGGTCCAAGATGGAAGGGAGAAGGTGATCGCCTATGCTAGCCGTAAACTCCGACCTACGGAAAGGAACCCTGAGAACTACAGCTCTTTCAAGCTTGAGCTCTTAGCACTGGTGTGGGCCATCACCGAGCGATTCCGCCATTACCAGGCAGCAGCCAAGTTCACCTCTTATACAGACAATAACCCGTTAACCCATCTGGATACAGCTAAGCTGGGTGCCTTGGAGCAGCGGTGGGTGGCCAGGTTGGCTAACTATGACTTCACCATCAAGTACCGAGCCGGCCGTAAAAATGCTAACGCAGACGCACTCTCCCGGATGCCCCACCTGTTGGGAGAGGGACCGGACAATGATGACCTTGAGGAAATCGAGTTGCCTGCATTCCACCGGCCGCCAGCCGAGAAGCTGCATGTCCAGCAACAACAAGTGAACTTAGACCCGCTGCCCAGCCAAGGGTGGCAAGAAGCTCAGGACCAGGCACCTGCTGTCCGCTTGGTCAAGACCCTGGTGGAACAAGGCTCTGCCAGAATAGACCGTGCCGCTCCCGCCGAGGCCCAACGACTGTGGAAGGAACGAGCCCGGCTGTACCTGCACCAGGGGAAGCTGTATCGGGAATTAATTAACCCGAAGACCCATGAGAAGGTTCGCCAGCTGGTGGTTCCCCAGACTAACGTGTCCACTGTTCTGCAAGCATACCATGACGGTGCCGGGCACTTTGGGTGGAAGAAGCTGGAGATGCTGTTGAGGGAGCGGTTTTATTGGAGTGGGATGCGGGAGTCGGTAGAGGCCTGGTGCCGGGAGTGTGGTCCCTGCACGCTGAGAAGAAGGGATGAGGCCAGCCAGAAGGCCCCCCTACGCCCAATAATTACCCATCAGCCGTTGGAGCTGGTCGCCCTAGACCACGTTAAGCTCACCCCTAGCCGAAGTGGGTACACTTATGCCTTGACCATCGTGGATCACTATTCAAGATTCATGGTGGTTGTCCCAGTTAAAGATCAGACTGGGCGCACTGGAGCTAGAGCCTTCCAGGCCCTACTTCTGCCAACCACATGGGTACCCGGAGAGAGTAGCTTTTGAAGCAGAAGTGTTTCAGGAATTCTGCCAGTTGTACGGCTGTAAAAAGATTCAGACCACCCCGTACCACGCCCAGACTAATGGCATGTGTGAAAAGATGAACCACCTGGTCTTGGACCTCCTTAAGACCCTGCCGTTGGAAGAGCGGAACTTATGGCTGGAAAAGCTGCCCGATCTGGTAGACATGTACAATAACATTCCTAGCAGCTCCACCAAGTGTACGCCCACGTACCTAATGAGAGCCCAACCAGGCCGGTTGCCGGTGGACCTAGAAATGGATTTGGAGGCTCCAGAGGCCCTTCCTTCCACTGCTGACTGGGACGCCCGGCAGAGGGCGCAGTACCGACAGGTCCAAGAATACATAGAAAAGAACTTGTGCCGGAGTCGGGGACAGCAAGAACAGTGCTTCAACAGGAAGGCCCCTGCAGGTCCCTTTCAGCCTGGGGATGTAGTACTGAAGCGAAAAAGAAGAACCCATAAGCTGGATGACCAATCGGAGAAGACCCTATATGTTATACAACCCACTGAATGGGAGAATGGGAAGGCCTACCAGATTAGTCGTGACCAGGGGAAGACTTCGGCCACGGTTTCCAGGGACCACCTGAAGAGGTGCCCACCACCGTTGAGGGTGGCAACTGAAGTTCCGGCCCCCAGACCGGCTGGGAAGAAAGAAAAAGAGGTAATCCACACCATGATGGGCGATTTCCCGGCAGATTGGCCTATGCAGAACAGCGCAGTGATTCTTCCCGTGTTACTGTTCCCACAACCCGTGGAGGAAAAAGAGATGGAAGTAGCCGCCAATGAACCAGTGCCCAGGGATGCACCTGTACCCAGCCCCCCTGTGTCTCTGCCTGCCCCACACGATAGACGGGAAGGGGAACCAGCTGTTTCCTCCGCCCCACTGTCTGTCACCACTAACATTGGGCCCCGAAGGTCCACACGCCCCAACCTAGGCCGACCCCCGCTTAGGTACAGGGAAACTACCATTTAGGGGTGTTATACATTGAGTGTGTAAATAAGTGAATGAAAATGAAACAGACCGAGTAAATAACCTGATTGACACCGTGATTGACCCGGCCGTTGCCGGCAAGTTGTCTCCGCAGGGACCATTTGTTACTGTTGGCATGAGGAACTCTTCATGGACATGCCTGAGAACTTGCAGGGCACCCACGAACTGGTGGGATTGTAAATAAGTTGGGGGCATGTTTTCCGTTGCCACCTCCGGAGAGGCAGATTTGGAGGATGGGCCGGGAGGAAAGTGATGGCCCAGGCCCGCCACTACCGCAACTGGTGGTGATCCTCCGGGGGTCAGGGGTCCCCCATGGATGTGGGGTCCCCTGAAGTGACAGCCGGGTGCGAGGCACCGTACCCATTCCAGCTCGGGTAGCCTGTATCAGGACTGGGGTCAAGGGGTGCTGCCCACTTCTTAGGGGCAGCATCAGGGCTAGGTTGCTTGGGTGGGAGAGCGGAAGCCGTCCGTCCGTTATTATTAAAAATGTATATATATATGTGTTTTACAACAATTAAGTGACATGCCTCCCGTAAGGGAAGATTTGAAATCCATACTGTGTTGTTGTTTTTATATCTTTACAGTTGAAAAGAAAAATAAAACCGGTGATGAACGGGCAGCCTGCGGACGGTCTGCATTTAACCAAGGGGGAATGTGGTGCCCTGGACTAGCCAGGTCGTCACAGGGACTGCAACACACACCCCCACCCTGAGACAGGCACATCAGCCAGACACAAAATCCTTGTTGCCTCCCTCCAGGGGCTGATGTCCACACCAGGTGGGGTGGAGCCAGGCGGTTGGCCCCACCCACTGAGGAGTTCACAGTCCTGGAGGCGGGAAAAGGAAGTCAGTGGAGTTGAGTTAGGGAAGTGCAAGTGAGAAGGAGTAAACTGACCGTGTCCGGGTGCGTGGCCCGGGCACTAAGAGCAAGGTTGGCAGACGGTGGTGGCCGTCTGCAGGAGAGGTGAATCAACGCGGAACCGTAGGACAGGGGTCGGGCGGTGGCCCGCCGGTACCGAACCGGGGAGCGAAGTGAAGCCAGCACACACCGGCAGGGCCTGCAGACCCCGACCAGGCTTGGAGTCGCCGTTAAGAGGTCAAATCCGTTAGTGACCGGAACCCCAGGGGTTCCCTAACAGCCAAGACCCGATAGAAGGCAACCGTCCGACCAGTAGAAGGAAATACAGCTACCGCCACAGCTAGAGTTCCAAGGGCCAGAGCCTGCAGGCAAAAGGGCTCCTCCGGCACATATATACGCTGGGGAGTGGGTTACCGTTGGGAAGCCATCGGGACCGAATATACACAAAGGTGCAGGGAAAGGCAGCCACCACCAACCCTCTGGGAGAAACCACAGCAGCCGGCTGCGGGTCCCGTCCATCCAGCCGTTTGGTTTACCAGAGACTTTGCATACATTTGTGGCTGAGTGAGTACAACCGTGCCATCCGGCACCGCGCTGCGCAGTCCAGACGACCCTGCACCTTGCCAACCCTGCCTCCCCGTCACCTCACCGGGTCCCGGGACCACCAACCTTTGGAGGGGGAAAACAACATCCCAGCTGCTCCCTACCATCGCTCCCGGGATCCCCGTCACCAGCAGCGGTGGTGCCCAACCTCACCACGACCCGTGGGTGGCGTCACGGACTAAATCCCCCAAACCAATCACCCCTTTCACTCACGGGTGAGGAGCGCCGCTCGAGTCCCTGGATCCGGCCCACCGCTTGAGCCACTGAGCAGCCATCGCAGCCACGCCGGACCCGAGCGTTAGCGAGCGCAGCGCAGTGGCGCCCTCCCTGCCCGCGACAGATGCGCTCTGTATTTACAGTGGAGCCTCCTGGGTTAACTTCTTGTGTGGTCTGACCTCCATTTTGATTCCCCTGATTGTGTGGGTATTTACGTCCAAGGGAGCCTGATAACCCCTGCCATGCCTGGGAGGCCCTGCATTCCTTGCCCCCCATGAATATCTCCAACAGTGCCCAGATTCACGCTCTCTTCACCTCCCTGGCTCATCAAGCTCTGCTGTGGGGCCTGAACTCCACCGTCCCCCTCCTCCTGAGTATTCCGTGCAGCAGCCTCACCTCCTGCATACTCCTGCACCGCTGGTCTCTGTGATGCGAGCGGAGATCCCGGTCCCAGCTGATCTCTGAGGCTATGTGCGCACGTTGCGTACTGGCCCTGCAGAAATTTCTGCAGCGATTTAAAGAGCACACGTGCGCTTCAAATCGCTGCAGAAACAAAAACCGATTTCATGCGCTCTGTATGTAGCCCTTCCCAGCCCCTCTCATAGACAGAGCAGGGACTTCATGCAGAGCGCACTAAAGAAGTGACGTCACTTCTTAGAACGCGTGCTTCTGGCAGCAGCCGAAGCGCTGCACTCTAATACGCCACGTGCGCACGGCTCCTGCACAATCTCCATAGATTATCCAGGGGACGCAGGATGCATGCAGTTACGCTGCGGTGCAGATCGCAGCGTAACTTCATGCAATTACGCAATGTGCACACATAGCCTGACGGTACTGCCCTGTACCTGCACGCTGTGCCTCGCCACCGCCACTTCTGCCCCGCTGCCACTGCTGACGGCTGCAGATGCTGCAGGCGCCTGCCTCATGGACGCAGGCGCCATTACTGGAGCAGGCCTGGGGACCAGAGAGCGCTTCCTCCCCTTGAACAGGTGATCCACTGCTGGGCTGCTGCATCTTAGGGCCGGTGGTCCTGTCTGTGGTGCTGCGCCCCTCTTCCCCGGCATGTTAAAGTGCGCCAGGTGGGTTTTGGTATGTTGTTTGCCACCTCAGCCTGCTAGAGCTTCTACAGAGCACGTCTGCCCACCATCAAGCTCAAGCCACGCCCCCCTACTATATTTGTTTACCTCAATAGCACCTACCTACTGAGTGATAGAGCCTGATTTACCTTATTTGCCATAGTCTGCAAAAAGGCTGTAAGAGATAGGGTTTCAACCACTGCCAGAGGTCAACCAACTGTGCACGACACCACCACCGGCTGTGGCATCTCAGAGTCCAAGGGTCTGTGCACCAGCTGTGCCATCTCAGAGTCCAAGGGTTTGTGCTGCAATTCTGTGGGAATTTTGTTCCAAGAGTCCTTCGGACCAAAAGGTTGCCATTTGTCAAATCTGTCAGACCAACCTTAGCAGAGGCAGAAATACTTCCAGCTTGGGCACCTCCAGCATGAGAAACCATATGTTAGCGAAGCACACCACTAGGTGGTTGAAAGCTCTAGGTGAAAAACAAGATTTCCAGACTCAAAACACTGCCACTTCCCCTGGACTGCCTGCTTCCCAAACTGGTGTGCAAGAAGATGGTGCTGATGCCTCCTTCTCCCAACCTGATGTTGGCCAAACTCAATCATCAACAACCACATCCGATTTGGTGTCCCAGAGTTCCGTTCAGTTTTCCATACCGCAGACCTTCGAAAAGAAGCGAAAATACCCCATTATGCACCCAAGGGCAGAAACCATAACTGCACACATTGCACGACTGATAGCCCTTGAGATGTTGTCATATCGGCTTGTGGGAACAGAGGCTTTCCGCAAATTTTTAGCGCCGTTAGAACATCGGTACATTGTGACTAGCCGTCACTATTTTTCTCATTGTGCCGTCCCACGCTCCACAATCATGTGTCCTTAAACATCAAACGGGCTCTCACCAACGCCATAACAGGGAAGGTCCACTTAACTACAGACACGTGGACAAGCGGAAGTGGACAGGGATGCTACATCTCACTGACAGCACACTGGGTGAACCTGGTGGTGGCTGGTACAGAGTCTGAGCCGGCAACATCCCATATAGTTCCCACACCCAGAATAGCGGGCCCCACTTCAATCACAGTTTCAGTAGCCTCCTACACAGCAACAACTCCCTCCTCCTCCTACTCTTCATCTGGCTCCTGTGTATCCTCCTCAACATCCGCCGGTGTCCAACCGTTGACATCATTGCCCAGCTGGGATCTCAGCAGCACTGCCTCGGCTAAACGGCAACACGCTCTACTGAAGCTCATCTGTATCAGTGACAAATCGCACACGGCACCTAAGCTTTTGAAAGCAATAACTTAGCAGACAGATGAGTGGCTTGCGCCGTTGGACCTCCTTCCAGGGATAGTAGTGTGTGATAATGGTTGTAATCTGGTGGCGGCTTAAAGCTTGGAAAGCTTGTACACGTTACTTGTATGGCCCACGTTGTAAATTTAGTAGTTCATCACTTTCTTAAAAAATACCCTGGGATACCAGACCAACTTACCAAGGTACGACGTATTAGCGCCCATTTCTGCAAGTCATCTCCCTCTTTTGTATGGTGAAGAAGACAAGAAAAGGCGAACAAAGTCCAATTACCATCAAAAAAGTATTTATTATAATAATATTTTATACATCTGAAATAAATTTCAATAGAGCAGTGGGTGGATACACATAATATAGAAAAATTAGCGGTGAATAATAGTCATATCCTGCTGGATATTGCACGTGACTAGTAGTAAAAATGAGGGTACGTAGCTAACATGTAGAAAAAAGGCCAGGGACATAAATACATCCTTAGTCTATAAGAGTACCCGCCACAGTTGTGTCATAATCTTATATACATCTCTCGTACAATGTCCAGATGATGGCCTGAAGTCATACAGGTACACAGGAGAATCCCGCAGCCACCAATATGGGGTATATATATCTCAATTGATATAATCAAATAAATAAATATACATCATACACAAATACCCCTCTTGGTGTAATAGCAAAACACTCCAGTCAGGCACCAAATATAATAATTAGCAATCATCAAACTTTAAATAGAGAGATACATCAATTATAAATGGACAGTCACCCAGAGACTGATCAATGGTAACTGACAGGAAATGTAAATACCACTGCAGCTAAATTGTATAATGGGTAGTCCCCAGCTACAAACAATTTACATACCATGATTAAATAGCCAGCTGAATAGGGTCACCACAATATATTAGGGGACTTCACAATAGTATGGTGATCTCCATACCAAATACATGGAAATACGGTAGGAGGAGGTTAAATTACCAAGTCCCATAAACATTATTGTTATATGATCACACGCAATGTAGCAATCACCATACCAGATAGCTGGTTAAATAAACACGTGCGAACAAACAGCACAAAACAGCCTAAATATGGCAGGGGGAAAATAGATCACCAAATCCCATAAAGACTATTACTACATGATCACACACAATGTGGTAATCACCATAGCAGATAGCTAGCTGAATCAACACGTGCAAACAACCAGCAGGAAGCAACCCTGATACGGCAGGGGGAGACCAGATAACTAAGTCCCATAATTACTATAGTTACATGAACACTTGCAGTGTGGCAATTACCATACCTGATAGCTAGATGAATGAGCACGTGCAAACAAACAGCAGGAGGCGGCCCGACGGCCGTTTCGAATGCCTTCGTCACGGGGCGGTAATGCAGTCAGGTAGTATCGGGTTTATAACCCCTATGGCAGCCAATCGGAAGCGGGCTGCGTGATGACGCTCGCGCTGACAAGACACGGCGGGACGCAAAGCGGCGGCCGCGTCAGAGCCATATGAAGAGCCATATGACTGAGGAACTCCCGGTCAGGTGACCCAGTATGACGCGACAAGCCGGTCAGCGGCCCCCAAGCACGAAAGCGCAAGCGTACAACAGCCGCCACAGATTCGGCGTCATCAAACTGCAATATGACAATCAGATAAGCATCAATTATAGAATAAGGTACATAAAGAGATATATAATCAGAATGTGATATACAAGAAAGTGGTATGTGGAGTTATTGGATTTTTTAGAACAATAACAAATGTACATATCCATAGGACATAACATCATAGTACATGATTATATCTAAAATAGCATATAGATCAATACAAAAGTACCAATAGTATTTTAAATAATATTCAATGCAGAACAAATACACAAAGCATAAATATAGATCTTAATTAGATACTAAAGGCTACTTTACACACTGCGATATCGGTCCCGATATCGCTAGTGTAGGTACCCGCCCCCATCTGTTGCGCGACACGGGCAAATCGCTGCCCGTGCCGCACAACATCGCCCAGACCTGTCACACATACATACCTGTCCGGCGACGTCGCTGTGACGGGCGAACCGCCTCCTTTCTAAGGGGGCGGTCCGTGCGGCGTCACAGCGACGTCACTGAACCGCCGCCCAACAGCAGCGGAGGGGTGGAGCTGAACGGGACATAACATCCCGCCCACCTCCTTCCTTCCTCATAGCGGCCGGGAGGCAGGTAAGGAGAGCTTCCTCGTTCCTGCGGCGTCACACGCAGCGATGTGTGCTGCCGCAGGAGCGACGAACTACATCGTTACTGCTGCAGTAACGAGATTTGAGAATGGACCCCCGTGTCGCCGATTAGCAATTTTGCACGTTTTTGCAACGATGCAAAATCGCTTATCGGTGTTACACGCAACGGCATCGCTAATGCGGCCGGATGTGCGTCACAAATTCCGTGACCCCAACGAGTTCGCATTAGCGATGTCGCAGCGTGTAAAGCCCGCTTTAGACGATCCATATAGAGTTGGAAATCCAAAGTTGAAAGGGATCATAATCATGGATCCAGATGGTAACTTCCACATATCGCAAATAAACCACACGCAGAAAGAAGGACAATGTGAAAAAAATCTAAGAAGAAAAAAACATAAAAAGTTAAAACAATTTCAATACTCCCTAACTAAAAACATCACAGAAAAGAGGAAAAACTATTATTTTCATTGAGGCCAGATGGATATGTCGTGTCCAACGTCCATATCCATCTGGCCTCAAGTTGGGCCAAGCGCACACCAATTGTACCACCTCTGGCATCAACATTAAGCATGTCGATGCCCTTAACTTTCAGTCCCCCAGCATCAGAGTTGTGGCACAACTTGAAATGTCTCGGCAGCGTTTTAAGGGTAGATGCATCCAGAACCGCTGAAGCGGCCAGGATCCCCAACACATGTTCCCTGACTCGAACTTTAAGTTGTCGGGTAGTCATTCCAACATAAATTTTGCCACAAGGGCAAATAGCAAAGTATATAACAGCGCAGCTGGTGCATGTTATACGCTGCTTAATAGAAAAGGTTCTGGAGTTAGAGGAATCACAGAAGGAGTCAGAGCGCAATATGTTGGGGCATGCTACACATCCGCCCCGAATTGGTGGTATCAATTGACCAAACATAGTCTGATCAGTAGGTGGCCAATATTGGGAGCGAACAAGATGGTCATGCAAATTTTTGGATCTCCGAATTCCGAAGCGGGGTCTGTCAGGAAGAATCTTACGGAGTGTAGGGTCTGCTCTAAGGATAGGCCACGATTCAGATAGACAATCCCTCATGGCAGGGAATTGAGCATGATATTGAGTAACAAATCTAGTTACCACATCACCATGAGGTTTGTTTTTGGGATACAGCAATTGATCGCGTGTACTACATTTAGCACGATGGTAGGCATGTTTGATCGATCTATTGCTATATCCTCGTTCTTTGAACATCAGCTTTAACTTCATGGCTTGATTCTCAAAATCACTATCCGTAGAGCAGACCCTACGAATCCTCAGAAACTGTCCCACAGGAATCGCTTTTAGCATATGAGAAGGGTGGGATGATGAGGCATGTAAAAACGAATTGGCGGCTGTTGATTTACGGAACAAGTCCGTTTGTATAAATCCTGAAGCAATATGGTTTATTTTTGGCGAAGACCCTCTCCTACTCATACCAATGCAGTGAGATCATCCTCACTCTCATTGGTCAACTCTATGAGTGACCAATCTGATACATCATCTGTGTCACAGACACGCTCTGGAGCTTTTTTGGAGGTGGTACACGTGGACGTGGAACTGGATATTCCCGATACTATCATGAACCCCCTCGCCCCTCGAAACAATATAAGGGCTCTAATAAGGTGATTAATTTAAGTTCACATATATTGACCTCAGCAGATGAATCCTTATTAGAGAAGGGATTGTCCTTCTCCCCTGTGGCTAAATTTGACCCATTCTTGGCCACTAAAGATCTTCATATCTTTGCCCGCTCCTTGATTTTCAAGAAGTACTTTTATGATGACACTTTGTATTCTATGTTCCCCTCAGCACAGGAACAGGAGGCAATAAAGATCTTGGAGGAGTTATCTGCTGAGAGTACAATTGGTGTAGAAGGTAAGATCCCTTCCTCCATTAAACCACGCTCCAAAAAATTCCCATCTTTTTCATCTTGTCCTAATATAGAGTTGTTTGTCCAGATTGTATCAGAAAAATTCAAGGAAATCGCCACACATATTACCTCTAGGGAGGATAATCTGTCCCGGGAGGAGCGATCTCGCCTATATGAATTGAAACATCTTTCTAATGTAGTGCTGAAGCCGGCCGATAAGGGTGGCAACATCGTCGTCTGGCCATCGGATATGTACGAGAAGGAGGCATTTCGTCAGTTATCTAATGCCTCCTGCTATAAAAAACTCACCTACAATCCTTTATCCAGCTTTTCTGCCCTACTTAAGAATATGTTGAAAAGGGCATTGGACGACGGTGTTATCACCTCTGATCTGGCTTCAGCATTGCTGGTGAATGAACCATCAGTGGCGACAATGTATCTATTACCAAAGATACATAAAAATCGATCTGTTCCTCCCGGCAGACCAATCATTTCTGGTTGTGGCGGTTTCCTTGAAAATGTCAATAAATGGATTGACTCCATCCTCCAGCCCATTGTCCGGACCCTCCCCTCCTTCTTGAAGGATACAGGGGACCTATTGAAACAAGTTGATGAAATGCATCTAGGTGATGATTCATTATTGGTTTGTGCGGATGTTGAGTCATTGTACACTAACATACGACATTCCGATGGATTGGCGGCTGTTCGATACTTTATTAATATGTCTAATCTTACATCAGAGATTGTCAATCTTGTCATGGCCCTTCTTGAATTTTCTTTAACTCATAATTTTTTTCTTTTCAAGGGGTCCTTCTATCTGCAGCTCCAGGGTACAGCGATGGGCGTGGCCTTCGCGCCCTCATATGCCAACCTGTTCCTGGGGCTGTGGGAGAGGGACCTCCTCCTGTCAGATCAACTGTCGTCAGTGGACCGTGTCCCCTTTTGGGCACGGTACATTGATGACATTTTTTTGATCTGGCAGAGGACTTCTATTTCGTTACAAAAGTTTTTTTCTGGTATTAATATTAATGAGCGTAATATTCATTTAACCTATTCATTTTCCCATGACAAGATTGGTTTTCTCGATGTGGTCCTGAAGCGTGTCGCTACAGGATTTATACAAACGGACTTGTTCCGTAAATCAACAGCCAATTCGTTTTTACATGCCTCATCATCCCACCCTTCTCATATGCTAAAAGCGATTCCTGTGGGACAGTTTCTGAGGATTCGTAGGGTCTGCTCTACGGATAGTGATTTTGAGAATCAAGCCATGAAGTTAAAGCTGATGTTCAAAGAATGAGGATATAGCAATAGATCGATCAAACATGCCTACCATCGTGCTAAATATAGTACACGCGATCAATTGCTGTATCCCAAAAACAAACCTCATGGTGATGTGGTGACTAGATTTGTTACTCAATATCATGCTCAATTCCCTGCCATGAGGGATTGTCTATCTGAATCATGGCCTATCCTTAGAGCAGACCCTACACTCCGTAAGATTCTTCCTGACAGACCCCGCTTCGGAATTCGGAGATCCAAAAATTTGCACGACCATCTTGTTCGCTCCCAATATAGGCCACCTACTGATCAGACTATGTTTGGTCAATTGATACCACCAATTCGGGGCGGATGCGCCCCCTGCGGAAGATGTGTAGCATGCCCCAACATATTGCGCTCTGACTCCTTCTGTGATTCCTCTAACTCCAGAACTTTTTCTATTAAGCAGCGTATAACATGCACCAGCTGCGCTGTTATATACTTTGCTACTTGCCCTTGTGGCAAAATTTATGTTGGAATGACTACCCGACAACTTAAAGTTTGAGTCAGGGAACATGTGTTGGGGATCCTGGCCGCTTCAGCGGTTCTGGATGCATCTACCCTTAAAACGCTGCCGAGACATTTAAAGTTGTGCCACAACTCTGATGCTAGGGGACTGAAAGTTAAGGGCATCGACATGCTTAATGTTGATGCCAGAGGTGGTACAATTGGTGTGCGCTTGGCCCAACTTGAGGCCAGATGGATATGGACGTTGGACACGACATATCCATCTGGCCTCAATGAAAATAATAGTTTTTCCTCTTTTCTGTGATGTTTTTAGTTAGGGAGTATTGAAATTGTTTTAACTTTTTATGTTTTTTTCTTCTTAGATTTTTTTCACATTGTCCTTCTTTCTGCGTGTGGTTTATTTGCGATATGTGGAAGTTACCATCTGGATCCATGATTATGATCCCTTTCAACTTTGGATTTCCAACTCTATATGGATCGTCTTAGTATCTAATTAAGATCTATATTTATGCTTTGTGTATTTGTTCTGCATTGAATATTATTAAAAATACTATTGGTACTTTTGTATTGATCTATATGCTATTTTAGATATAATCATGTACTATGATGTTATGTCCTATGGATATGTACATTTGTTATTGTTCTAAAAAATCCAATAACTCCACATACCACTTTCTTGTATATCACATTCTGATTATATATCTCTTTATGTACCTTATTCTATAATTGATGCTTATCTGATTGTCATATTGCAGTTTGATGACGCCGAATCTGTGGCGGCTGTTGTACGCTCGCGCTTTCGTGCTTGGGGGCCGCTGACCGGCTTGTCGCGTCATACTGGGCCACCTGACTGGGAGTTCCTCAGTCATATGGCTCTGACGCAGCCGCCGCTTTGCGTCCCGCCGTGTCTTGTCAGCGCGAGCGTCATCACGCAGCCCGCTTCCGATTGGCTGCCATAGGGGTTATAAACCCGATACTACCTGACTGCATTACTTACCGCCCCGTGACGAAGGCATTCGAAACGGCCGTCGGGCCGCCTCCTGCTGTTTGTTTGCACGTGCTCATTCATCTAGCTATCAGGTATGGTGATTGCCACACTGCGAGTGATCATGTAACTATAGTACTTATGGGACTTAGTTATCTGGTCTCCCCCTGCCGTATCAGGGTTGCTTCCTGCTGGTTGTTTGCACGTGTTGATTCAGCTAGCTATCTGCTGTGGTGATTACCACATTGTGTGTGATCATGTAGTAATAGTCTTTATGGGATTTGGTGATCTATTTTCCCCCTGCCATATTTAGGCTGTTTTGTGCTGTTTGTTCGCAGGTGTTTATTTAACCAGCTATCTGGTATGGTGATTGCTACATTGCGTGTGATCAAATAACAATAATGTTTATGGGACTTGGTAATTTAACCTCCTCCTACCGTATTTCCATGTATTTGGTATGGAGATCACCATACTATTGTGAAGTCCCCCAATATATTGTGGTGACCCTATTCAGCTGGCTATTTAATCATGGTATGTAAATTGTTTGTAGCTGGGGACTACCCATTATACAATTTAGCTGCAGTGGTATTTACATTTCCTGTCAGTTACCATTGATCAGTCTCTGGGTGACTGTCCATTTATAATTGATGTATCTCTCTATTTAAAGTTTGATGATTGCTAATTATTATATTTGGTGACTGACTGGAGTGTTTTGCTATTACACCAAGAGGGGTAGTTGTTTATGATGTAATGATGTATATTTATTTATTTGATTATATCAATTGAGATATATATACCCCATATTGGTGACTTCGGGATTCTCCTGTGTACCTGTATGACTTCAGGCCATCATCTGGACATTGTACGAGAGATGTATATAAGATTATGACACAACTGTGGCGGGTACTCTTATAGACTAAGGATGTATTTATGTCCCTGGCCTTTTTTCTACATGTTAGCTACGTACCCTCATTTTTACTACTAGTCACGTGCAATATCCAGCAGGATATGACTATTATTCACCGCTAATTTTTCTATATTATGTGTATCCACCCACTGCTCTATTGAAATTTATTTCAGATGTATAAAATATTATTATAATAAATACTTTTTTGATGGTAATTGGACGTTGTTCGCCTTTTCTTGTCTTCTTCACTTCTGCTTCAGCAGATTATATATATCCATGAGTATCTTAACAAAGTATAAATTAATATGAATGTTTCACACCTCTCATTGTTGTCCCTCTTTTGTATGTTGGCCAGGATCCATGAGCAGCAGAGGGCAGTATCCCAATTCCAGCTGGAACATGCCCATCAGATGCAGCTTCCAGACATAAGTACTGCAGAGTGGGTGTGGATTGCAGACATTTGTCAGGTCCTAGAGAATTTTGATTACTGTACCAACATTGTGAGCAGTGATGATGCTCTTATCAGCATTACCATTTCACTGATTTGTTTACTGAAACGCTCTGGATGGTCTGACTGACCAAAGTGTTAATGCACCTGAGATGTCTGTGGATCCAGACTTCACAATGGTTGCTAGTAATCCTCAGCCAACAGGCTCAGGCCACCTTTAGTCAGCATCATGAGGATGAGGAGGATGATGAAAAACAGGAATGCTATGAAGTTGGTAACCAAGGGATTGAAAACCCAAGCTTCAGGGCTATCCAGCATGGATGGCCTGAGGAGGAACAGGAGGAGGAGAGACAGACTGAGGAGGAGAGGAGGTTTAGGGAGACAGACGGTATTCTTAGCAGTGACACACAATGTTTTCCAGTTCGGAGTCTGGGACACATGGCACAGTTCATGTCACACTGCCTTTCTCATGACTGTCAGCTAGTCCACATTTTGGCAGACAAAAAATACTGGTTATGTACCTTCCTTGACCCACGCTACAAAGACAAATTTGCTTTGCTGCTTGTCGAGGCAAATAAGAATTGTACTATGGAAACATTCAAGAGGGCTGTAGTGGAGCAGTTGATGAAACGATTACCCTCAGATCATGATGACGTCAGAGGTACCATGTCATCTCATGAAACAGGATTACAAGAGAGGGCTACGCATAGTAGGAGCAACACAGGCGGGAGACTAATGTGCCAAAACTGGTCCATTTTCCACAAACCGTCAACTTCCAATCAGATACTGGTTGGGGGAACTATGACAAGGAGGGAACACTTAAGTAAGATGGTGAGGGACTATGTAGGTGACTGTATCAGCGGGCTTTCAGAGTCTACAGTTCCCTTTAACTATTGGGTTTTCAAGCTCAACACTTGGCCAGACCTCACCTTATATGCTTTGGAAATGCTAGCTTGCCCTGCTGTGAGTGTGTTGTCTGAGCATGTTTTCAGCTCAGCGGGGTCAATAATAACAGATACCCACACACGACTATCCACGGAAAGTGCAAACAGTTTGTCGATGATCAAAATGAACCATAGATGGATTGCCCCAGAGTATCTCAGCCCGCCTGTTAACAAGACCCAATAATAAGTGTAGCCCCAAAATTTGTATTTCTTAAGTTCCATTGTTTCTCATTCAAGACTATTTTGTCTTCTATCATCTAATGAGACCGCATGACTAATCTAACTTGTTATGCTGCTGCGATGTAATTGTTTGGCCCAATCACCCAGGGCAATATTTTTCAAGCCTTTGTACATTATGCACTGGCACAACCACTGTCGAGGCTACACTGTCTATAACAATTGGTCAGGCAGTCTCTATTTGTGTTCTTTATTGATGCTGTGCTCCACGGTGTGTTACACATGGCCCCCTGCGGAATCAGAACTTTTTTTAGCTCCTTGGCATGTTATGCCCTGTTGCTTATCCTACCAATTTTAATAAAAAAGCTCTTGGGAGTACCTTCTGATGCTTTGCTACGTGGTGTCTGAACCATCACTAGGGGAACTGAATGTATTTAACTCCTTGGCATGTTATGCTCTGTTGCAAATCCTACCAATTTTTTAAAAAAAGCTGTTGGGAGTACCTTCTGATGCATCGCTACATGGTGTCTGAACCATTACACCCTAGAGGAACTGAATGTATTAAACTACTTGGCATGTTATGCCCTGTTGCTTATCTTACCAATTTTTTAAAACAAAATCTGTTGGGAGCTGTTGGGAGTACCTTTTGATGCTGTGCTACATGGTGTTTGAACCATTCACCCTGGGGAAACTGATTTTTTTTAAATCCTCGGTGTTAGCTAGTGGAATAAAGCTAGAGTTCCAGAGTGAAACAACTGCCACTTTCACGGTGCTGCATGCTTCACAAACTGTGGTCTAGGAAGCAGGCGATGATGCTTCCTGCTCCCAACCTGCTTTTGGTCAGATGTAATCATCATCAACAACATCAGCTTCAATGTCCCAGTATGGCGTTCATTTGTCCATAAAACATACATTACTGAATCATTTGAATAGAATTTAAATAGAGGGCCACTTTAACCGGTGGTGTTGCTGGAGAAGGAGGAGGGCAAGGCCAACACCCAAATGGTCACATTGGCAATAGCACTGTAAAGTGTTATGGAGTACGTATTCCAACTTTCACACTAATGATATAGGGGACGCAGAAAACTACAAATTACTGCCATCCCTCCCCAATGTATGTTACAGGGCCCACCTGAGAGCCCTAAGAAGTCTGAGATTTGAGGGCGGCCAGTGGCCCTTCCTACATTTCAGTAGAGGGCCACTGGAGCAGGTGGTACTGGTGGAGGAGGAGGAGTAGGGCAAGGTCAACATCCCAACAGGCACATTGTAGCTGACCTTTTAAAGTGCTGTCAAATATGTCCCAAAAAAGGAGGTGTGAGACAGACTCCAATATAATGTATAAGTTACAGCCCTTTCTAAAAAGATTTAAAAATGTAAAAAAACAAAATCTGTGAACATATGCTAAAGTCTTTTTTTTGGAGGTCGGGTCTTGATTTGACGTTTGATTACAGTGATTAGGCACTAGATACTGTTTCTTAAGGCCACGTCACACTAAGCAACATCGCTAGCAACATCGCTGCTAAGGAACAACTTTTGTGACGTAGCAGCGATGTTGCTAGCGATGTTGCTGTGTGTGACATCCAGCAACAACCTGGCCCCTGCTGTGAGGTCGTTGTTTGTTGCTGAATGTCCTGGGCCATTTTTTAGTTGTTGCTGTCCCGCTGTGAAGCACAGATCGCTGTGTGTGACAGCGACAGAGCAACAACTAAATGTGCAGGCAGCAGGAGCCGGCTTCTGCGGACGCTGGTAACCAACGTAAACATCCTGTAACCAAGAAGCCCTTACCTTGGTTACCCGATATTTACCTTCGTTACCAGCATCCGCCGCTCTCACGCTGTCAGTGCCGGCTCCTGCTCTGTGCACACGTAGCCACAGTACACATCGGGTAATTAAGGGAACAGGGAGCCGGCACTGGCAGTGTGAGAGTGGCGGACGCTGGTAATGAAGGTAAATATCGGGTAACCAAGGTAAGGACTTCTTGGTTACCCGATGTTTACCGTGGTTACCAGCATCCGCGGAAGCCGGCTCCTGCTGCCTGCACACGTAGCAGAGTACACATCGGGTAATTAACCCGATGAGTACTGTGGCTAGGTGTGCAGGGAGCCAGCACTAAGCGGTGTGCGCTGGTAACCAAGGTAAATATCGGGTTGGTTACCCGATATTTACCTTAGTTACCAAGTGCAGCATCGCTTCCACGCGGCGCTGCTGGCTGGGGGCTGGACACTGGTTGCTGGTGAGATCAGCCTGTGTGACAGCTCACCAGCAACCCGTGTAGCGACGCTCCAGCGATCCCTGCCAGGTCAGGTTGCTGGTGAGATCGCTGGAGCGTCGCTTAGTGTGACATCTCACCAGCGACCTCCTTGCAACTTACCAGCGATCCCTATCAGGTTGTATCGTTATTGGGATCGCTGGTAAGTTGTTTAGTGTGACTGGGCCTTTGGCAATATCCCCTCTTTTACTTTAAATATGGACCTATGGACAGGATAATAAGATCTGTTATCACTAGGCACTGGCATATCATAAAAAGTGATAAGGATTTACAAACAATTGCAGCAAATAAACCGCAAATCGCAAACAGGAGGAAAAAAAACTTGGAAGAAATGCTAATAAAAAGGAGATTTGTCCCAGAGAAAACCTAGTTAGAAAAAGCGGCCCCCACGGGTAACCATAGATGCGGCAACTGTGCATATTGTAACCAACACATAACGGGGAAAGCCTTAAAAATTGGAGATCGTTGGTATACAGTTAAAGAATTAATCACATGCCGTACTAAATGGGTGGTATATGTTATACTTTGCCCATGTGGGTTTCATTACATAGGGAAAACCATCAGACCCCTGTTCACTAGATTTAGAGAACATCTCCATTCCATTGATTCAGGCATAGGTGCAACGCGCCTTATCACACACATGCAGGAGATCCATAGTGGAAACCAAAGGTTATTGTGGTTTGCGGGCATAGAAAAAATTACCCCATCCCCAACGGGAGGCGACACACATAAACATCTACTTAGGAGAGAGGCACGCTGGAACATGGATACAAAAGCCCTAGGTCCGACTGGTTTTAACGATAAAAATGATCTGGTTATTTTTTTGTGAATTACCACAGTGACTATATCACCGCTGATAATATAATTTTATACATACCCGCAGAGGGTAAATAATGCTATAAATTTTATAAAAAAAAAATGTCAAAATTTTTTTTTCAACAGTTGCTATGTTAAAGTTCAATGGTCTAGGTGGTAATATAAGAAATTACTTAATTACGATAGAGAACTAATGAATAGAGATGAGCGATGTTCGAGTCGAATGGTTCGCCAATTTCATGTTCGAGTGATTTTGGGGGGTGTTCGAGTTGTTCGACGAACTCGAACGATTTGCTAAAAGTTCGGTAGTTTGAGTTACGTTCGAGAACGGGTCGATCACCAAAAAGCCTAGCTAGTTACTAGCTGGCCTTTCACTGTAATAGTGTGAGTCACTGTGAATCATGATATTATCAAAATTCAGCGTATAGTGTGCGTGGGGGACGGGGTTTAGATCAGTGCTGCTGCTGAGTGCTGAAAGAATGGTGATCGCCATTTTTTTTTTTTCCTAACCGCGCATAGAGTGGGGCGGGCCAGGCTGCCAGCAAATGACACACACACACACACAGCAAAGTGGATTTTTGCCAGACAAGCAAGGGCATGTGTCATAGGCTGTGCATGTCACATGTCCTTGCCTTATAAGACACGGCCATTTTCCCCATCGCTGCCATTATCTCTCTGCTGCGGGTTGGTGACAGTCACCGCTCCCGCTCCCGCTGCTGCTGCTGTGTGCACTATAGACAGACAGTGCAATCTACACAGCGCTTTAGGGATTAGGGACTACTTGTAATTTCAGCCCTTTTCAGGGCTGCATTACAGCCGTTCAGAGCCATTGTTGCTAGGTAGGTCCGTGCCAACGCTGTGCAGAGGTTTATATAACAGCGTCTGGCTACATCAGCTCAGGCAATTCCTTGGTGCATTTTTTCAATCGTAGGGATAGAAAGTGATGCTTCCTTTGCCGTCCAGCTACCTACAGCACCTGTGCATTCTACACACCTGCCCATTTTTGCTGTGCAATTTTAATTGCAAACAGTGCTGACACTTTTAGTGGCAAAATTGTAAGCTAGATACTAATATACTACAGACCCATCAGAAGGAATATTAGATAGCAAGAAAAGGGTCCAGGAGAAATGCAAGATACAACATATGGAACAAAAAACTCTCCTAAAACTTAACTTTTAATAGTAAACCACTAAAATTGACTAAGTCACATAAAATCGTGAACATATAAGAACACATGCACTGCTCTCCCACCACAGGGGAAATCTAGTATATGCGTACTACATAAAAGACAGACACATAAACCCCGTGAAATAACTGAATTCACAGTCAAATTGTCTCTCTAGGACTGGAGACAAACTCTAGCGCAGCACCACCTATTGGAAGTAGCGATCCTAAAAGTTAAATGTGGATTTTTAACAACCCTTTACATATAACTTAGGATATATATGCCAGATCAGAATCCCAATTTGCAGACACGGTGTTTCGGAGTGCTTGCCCCTCGTCAGTGCAAAGTATGGGGTGTCTGATCTGGCTCATGAGAAAGCTTTGTGGGGATCACGGGGGAACACTATTTTCCTTATGGAGACTTTGCAAGCCAGCCTGGCTGCTTTCAAGTAAGGGGACTTACAGCTGCCATGCCCATCTGCAAAATATTCAAATTTTGATCTGGCATATATATCCTAAGTTATATGTAAAGGGTTGTTAAAAATCCACACTTAACTTTTAGGATCACTACTTTCAATAGGTGGCGCTGCGCTAGAGTTTGTCTCCAGTCCTGGAGAGACAATTTGAATATTTTGCAGAGGGGCGTGGCAGCTATAAGTCCCCTTACTTGAAAGCAGCCAGACTGGCTTGCAAAGTCTCCATAAGAAGAATAGTGTTCCCCCGTGATCCCCACATAGCTTTCTCATGAGCCAGATCAGACACCCCATACTTTGCACTGACGAGGGGCAAACACCCCGAAACACCGTGTCTGCAAATTGGGATTCTGATCTGGCATATATATCCTAAGTTATATGTAAAGGGTTGTTAAAAATCCACATTTAAGTTTTAGGATCGCTACTTCCAATAGGTGGCGCTGCGCTAGAGTTTGTCTCCAGTCCTGGAGAGACAATTTGAATATTTTGCAGAGGGGCGTGGCAGCTATAAGTCCCCTTACTTGAAAGCAGCCAGACTGGCTTGCAAAGTCTCCATAAGAAGAATAGTGTTCCCCCGTGATCCCCACATAGCTTTCTCATGAGCCAGATCAGACACCCCATACTTTGCACTGACGAGGGGCAAACACCCCGAAACACCGTGTCTGCAAATTGGGATTCTGATCTGGCATATATATCCTAAGTTATATGTAAAGGGTTGTTAAAAATCCACATTTAAGTTTTAGGATCGCTACTTCCAATAGGTGGCGCTGCGCTAGAGTTTGTCTCCAGTCCTGGAGAGACAATTTGAATATTTTGCAGAGGGGCATGGCATCTATAAGTCCCCTTACTTGAAAGCAGCCAGACTGGCTTGCAAAGTCTCCATAAGGAGAATAGTGTTCCCCTGAATTCACAGTGGTATTTAGCTCCCATACTCACCCGTGATAGAGTTCAAACCCCCAAACAAACGGGGAAAACCGGGATTGCTTGCAAACTAAATGAGATCCAAATCACTTTTGACGACAAAAATGTATTTCCAAACTGACACGGGTCATTCATTATATAAATAAGTCTGGAAAGATCTCACCGAATTCGCTCGTCAGATAGTTCCCATCCCTGGATACTCATATATGGCTGACTCTCGCCTTCTTAGTCGTCATCATAATCCTTTTGGATAAGTGGAACGGGTTCTGCGGATCAGGGTATATTTCTTCTTGTTATAGCATCATGTGTGGGTTTATAAGGTCAATCCCGACGCATTTCGTCATCCCTTAACTCATCAGGGGAGACTTTTCCAGTCACCATAACAGTATCTCCCATCACAACAACGTCATGGGTTTTACCACACAAACGGGCTACAAAGAATATATAATATAGTACTCAGTATCAGTGAACTAAGCAACCCAGGGTAAATGTACAAAGTCTCAGAACAGACCAAAAATAACTCCAAACACTCACCGCATTTGTTCCACGTGTGCATGTACAATCATTGCCGCGCATATGGCTATGGGCACCGCCATTTTTAAAGGTCCCGCGCATGCTCACTAATGTGGGGAGGAGGTGCCATGTCCAGGAAGCTTTGACCCGATCATGTGACATTGGCCACGCCCCCTCTGATTCACCGTGCGTCTCCTGAAAGGCACATCCTTCACTGCATAGTCACGTGATTATCGTCATCTGACGACCACACCAGCCCATATTACATCATTAAACAGGGACTGGAGCACAGGCTTGCATTCCACTATAGCTCATACAATCTTGCAGAGCCTACTTATTAATAGAGCGCTATAATCGCCTGCTACCATACAATATGAAATGAACGGAGGTGTATTTCACAAGGTCTCCGCTCAGAGTATCTCATGAGACGGCTGTAAGTGACAAAATGGTTATCCTATCCACTCCTATATTGAATAGACTAGTGTATATACAGAAAGATTCCCAGATTAAACCCTATTATTTTCAACAGAACAGTAAATGCAATAGTACACATCCAAAGATTATATTTAAAGCTATCAAAACTCAATAGATGGTTCGACAGCCTTTTATCCATCATAAAGGGGAACCTTTAGAGGCAAAAGATTGGTGAAGGGACAATACATTAACCAGAATACTGAAATATACCCAAAAGGGAAATCTGGAAAAATGTGGTCCAAGATTGTGGAACCCAGATAGATGGAGAATTTTCTCCCATTAAGCCCATAATCATAGGTATAAAAAAGTACACAAAATATTTTGTATATGGAGCCTACACTCTGCAACAAAATCACACCTTCTAGCAATGAGCTATAGCACAATACATAGAAGGGAGACAGGCATAACATCAGTATGTGATGGAAAAAGAGAAAGGAAAAGTGGTGAGACAGCCACAAAGTCTAGGTGAGCCCTCACATTACACCTACTACTTGAAGCTCACCCTACCTACCTAGCGGAGGTCGGCACCCTAATATACAGCGTAGATGGTGCCCCCGCTCCTCGGTGGCTGTCCCTCCTACACTCAGCCTAACGCTAATGTGCACCTATAAATGGAGCAAAGGATAGACTCTCATTCATTCCTTGCGGTGCCTGGGTGTCCAATCTAAAAATCCAATAGATCTATGCCCATGATGGAGATACATTTGATGTCTCCACCATGCTCAAGATTGACATGCCTTGCTACTGGTGTGTCATCATTGTTAATGATATCTCTTCTGTGCTCACCTATTCTCCTTCTCAGTTCTCTAATGGTTTTTCGATATACAACTTTCCACAAATACATTTTATTCTATAGATCACTCCCTTTGTTTTACACGTGATTAGAGATCTGATGTGGAACCTTCTCTCGGATTTAGAGTCAGTGAACTCTTTACCTTCCTCGACCAGAGAACAGGAGATGCAATCATGACACCTATAACAGCCTTTAATACTCATCTTTGGTCTATTGGGTTCCAAGCCACGGAAATAGCTATGTACCAGTCTGTCCCTCATTGACCTAGATAGCCTGAAGGTAACAGAGGGATTTTGAGGCAAAAATTTGGCCATGTCCGGGTCCATTCTGAGAACCTGCCAATGTTTGGAGAGGATTTCTCTCAAATGATTAGAACCATTGTTAAAAGTAGTGATATACCGCAGAGTGTCAGCCCCATCAGAAATACGGGGCACAGGATTTAACATTCTGGTCCGGTCCATCTTTTTTACTGTATTAAATGCCTTATTCACCAACCGTTTCGGATAACCCCTTTCCTCCAGTCTGGTCTTCAAGTCCTTAGAATGATTGAGGAATTGCCCATATTTTGAACAATTTCTCCTCATCCGTATAAATTGGCACCCTCTCCCACCTAAGTAGAGAATTAGACGACGTCTTCTTGCGATATGTACTTGTAGTCAAACAGCCTTCCAGTCCTCGCTCGACCAGGACTTCCAAAAAGGTAAGTCTATCCTTATTAATTTCATACGTGAAATGGAGGCCTATATCATTCACGTTCAGATCACGCACAAAATTGCTGAAACTACCCTCATCACCTTTCCATACGACAAAAACGTCATTGATGAATCTTACCCAAAGGACAACATTGTCCGTGTCCATGTTGCCTCCAAAGATGGCGGTTTCCTCCCACCAGCCCAGGAGCAGATTTGCGTACAATGGGGCACAACAACTCCCCATCGCAGTGCCCCTGAGCTGGTGGAACTACTTACCGCCAAATGTGAACACGTTTCTGGTAAGGCAAAATTCAAGGGCCTCCATAACAAAATCATTATGTTTCTTGAGTTGGTTCCCCCTTGAATCCAGGTAGTATTTAACTGCATTAAGGCCTTGTTTGTGTGGAATTGATGAATATAGTGCCTCCACGTCTATGCTGCATAACAGGATGCCCTCTTCCAAGAAAACGTCGTCTATTCTCCTAAAAAAATCTGTGGTATCTTTTAAATAAGAATTTAGGGAGGTGACAAAGGGTCTCAGGATCTGATCCAAGTATACACTCAAGTTTTCAGTGAGACTTTTTATTTCTGAAACAATAGGGCGACCCTTCAAGGGATCTAAGCCCTTGTGAATCTTGGGCAAAGTATAGAACGTTGCCAAAACAGGAAATTTGGGTAGAAGGAAATCATACTCACTAGTGTCAATTAAATTATCACATAGTGCTCTATCTAATAGTTTTTTCAGTTCATCTTTAAATTTAGGGATGGGGTTAGTCATCATCCTCTGGTAACAATCACTATCAGTAAGTATATTCATACATAGTTCTCTATAGTCAGTGGAGTCCAGCACAACCACATTACCCCCTTTATCCGAGGGCTTAATGGCTATGCTGGAGTCCTCTTCCAAAGACCTCAGAGCTCGCATTTCCTGTTTAGTAAAATTATGGTTTTTATTTGTATTCCATACACCCTTTTTTATCTCCTCTGTCACCAAATTTATGAACACATCAACCACATCAACATCACATTGAGGTGGGGACATTTTACCACTCTTATTTTTTAGTGAAGGGGCCTATTCCCGTTAGACTCGGAATATTTTCATCCAAACCATATAAAAGCCTCACATCTTGGAGATGATCCTCCGAAATACCTAGTTCAGCACTGTTTTTTTAATCTTTATTTATAAAGTGTTTTTTTTTCCATTTTAGCTTCCTGGCAAACAAAGCTAAATACCACTGTGAATTCAGTTATTTCACAGGGTCTATGTGTCTGTCTTTTATGTAGTACGCATATACTATGTTTCCCCTGTGGTGGGAGAGCAGTGTAAGTGTTCTTTTATGTTCATGATTTTATGTGACTTAGTCACTTTTAGTGGTTCACTATTAAAAGTTAAGTTTTAGGAGAGTTTTTTCTTCCATATGTTGGATCTTGCATTTCTCCTGGGCACTTTTAGTGGCATACTAAAATTGTCTGGGATACTAACTTAGTGTTCCTTTGCTGCCCAGCTACCTAAAGCACCTGTGCATTCTACACATCTGCTCCATTTTTGCTACGCAATTTTAATTGCAAACAGTGCTGAGACTTTTAGTGGCATACTAAAATTGTCTGGGATACTAACTTAGTGTTCCTTTGCTGTCCAGCTACCTAAAACACCTGTGTATTCTACACACCTGCCCATTTTTGCTACGCAATTTTAATTGCAAACAGTGCTGACACTTTTAGTGGCATATTAAAATTGTCTGGGATACTAACTTAGTGTTCCTTTGCTGTCCACCTACCTAAAGCACCTGTGCATTCTACACACCTGCCCATTTTTGCTACGCAATTTTAATTGCAAACAGTGCTGACACTTTTAGTTTTCTACTAAAATTGTCTGGGATACTACATTAGGGTTCCTCTGCTGACAATTTAGCAATACAACCTCTGCATTGTACAGTACCTGTCCATTTGTGCTACGCAATTTTAATTGCCAAAAGTGCTGCCATTTTTAGCAACATAGTTTCATTATCAGCGATAGTCAGTGTTTGTTCTTCAGCTGTCAATAAAGCTAGACCACCTCTGCATTGTACACCACCTCTCCATTTTTGCTACGACATTTTAAGTCTTTAATCTGGTCACAAAATGAGTGTCAAAAGGAAAGATGCTGGTGGAAAGGGGAACAGGCGTGTTGGAAAGGGAAAAAAAGTTTGTGTCCGTGGGGTAGGTGGTAAAGCTACAGTAACATCTGCTGAAGAAAGGCCATCTTCCAGCAAAAGTAAGATGTCTACTACTTTCCGTGGACAATCTGATGTGCTCCTTTTTTTACGGAGCCGAACAACTCTACCAAAGGTAAATGATGCACAAAAAAAGAACATGCTTGAATGGATCTCAAGTGCTCCAACAAGTGGCCTCTCCTCCACCTCAACTTCAACATCCAAAAAACAACAGTCCTCTGAGTTGTCACCCCAATCGCACTTGCTTTCTACCAGCTCTCAAGTCTCCACCCGCCCTGCAGAGTATGTTGTAACAGAGATGGGTGAGTCTGCAGAGCTGTTCAGTCACACTATAGCCTGGGAATCAGATGTCTGCTCCAAAGCTACAGTGAGTACAGACCAGGAAATGATCTGCAGTGATGCCCAGAAGCTTTGTGAGTCAGATTCAGGCCCTGATGACCACATTTCTGAGCATACTGTAGACCCTCATACCAAAACTGTAACACCACTTGATGGAGACAATGAGAAACATACTGATGACGATGAGACTCAGATACCTGATTGGAATGACAACTTAAATATTCAGTCAGGGCAGGAAGAGGTTAGGCATGTCATGCCCTTCTAAAATCATGTAAAACACAGCAAGGGGACTCCAACAAGAGTCTCCATGTTTTCCAAACATTTGGCCCTAGACATCACTTAAGTGACATCAATTGTTCCACAGTTGCAAACTTAAAATGTTGCTTTGCATGAAGCACAATCAAAATTACACAAGCCTTTACTCTCCCCAGGATGACACAGGGGTAGAAAAGTCCTTGCGGATCCCTGATTTGTTCATCTTGATGAACGTTAGTCTGTCCACATTGTCACTGGACAGATGCGTGCGCTTATCTGTCAGCACACACCCAGCAGCACTGAAGACACGTTCCTAGAGAATGCTGGTTGCGGGACACGACAAGATCCCCAAGGCGTAAGTGGCGAGCTCAGGCCATTTTTCCAGATTGGAAGCCCAAAATGAGCAAGGCTCCAGTTGCACAGTCATGGCATCGATGTTCATTTGCAGATACTACTACATCTGTGTCTCCTCCTCCTTTTACTCGTCCAGCTCTTTTGTTTTCACATGAGTATATGTACTTGTCACTTTTCCATGTGTTTGTGGTGTCTTCTGAGTGGTTTGTCACCTTTTGGACACCTTAGAAGGTGTTTTCTATGTGTTTGTATGTGTTTGTGTTTGCCTGCCGTTGTTTTCAATGGGGTTCGACGGTGTTTGTCGAACGTTCATCGAACATTCGACGAACACACCCGCCATTTGACGAACCGAACCGAACTCGAACACTAGGGGGGTGGCTCATCTCTAGTCAAGAAAGGGCTTGCAAGGGTTCAAGTGGTCAAAATATTTATGTGATTGTCTTTTGTATTGCAGGAACATCTTGGGTCATTATGTCTAATATGGGAATCACTGTTCTGTAATAGAGTTTCACGTAATCCTCTACAGAAATTGTTTGATCAGTGATCTGAAATTGTATATAATTTTCAATGTACAGAAGTATGATTTTTTAGAAGTGTTATGGATTGTTTTTTCTCATTGATAAGTAAAGAGACTTTTTTTATATTGTTTTTTTACAAGACTAAATCAGCTGATTCAGGTTCACTTGAGTTTTGTTACAAGGACATATGAGTGAAAACTGTGGAAAAAGAAAGCGCAATAGGGTCTTACCCCAATATATATAGGGTGAAGCAAAGAATAATCCTACTCACCAATTCGGGTTGTGACAGTCACAACACCTATAGCAGCATAAAAAAAGAAAAAAAAAAGAGAAAAAAAGGGAACCAGCACGATCTGAAATTGGCATGCATCATATAAAAAGTGAAAATTCACAAATTTATTCCAACTGTACTATAATAAAAAAATGAGATTTTTAGCAAATAATTGATCAATTTTTTGAGCCACCCCTGCCAACGTCACGGCAAATCTCAATAGGGGGGTCCTACTCTACATTCTGTATTTCATGTGCCATGCGGCCTCCTAGATAAAGTTAAAAGCAGAACCATAATGGAGCACACATACCTGCAACCTGTATATAGCCGCTTCCATGTTGCAAAAAAGGCACTTGTGGATAGAGACCAGCCCAGGTCCCAGCATGTGGAGCAAGCCCTACACATACCAGGACTATATCAGAACTGATCCTCCCAGTGTCAAAAAGCAACCATTGATTAAGGCGGACCAGATCCAAGAATGGTGCTTAATTATCAGTTCTGATATAGTCCTGGTATGGTGCAGAGCTTGCTCCACATGCTGGGACCTGGGCTGGTCTCTATCCACAAGTGCCTTTTTTGCAACATAGAAGCGGTTATATACAGGTTACAGGTATGTGTGCTCTATTATGGTTCTGCTTTTAACTTTATCTAGGAGGCCGCATGGCACATGAAATACAGAATGTAGAGTAGGACCCCCCTATTGAGATTTGCCGTGACGTTGGCAGGGGTGGCTCAAAAAATTGATCAATTATTTGCTAAAAATCTCATTTTTTTTTTTATTGTAGTACAGTTGGAATAAATGTGTGAATTTTCACTTTTTATATTATGCATGCCAATTTCAGATCATGCTGGCTCCCCTCTCTCTCTGTTTGGTCGTAGTTATGCTACAAATTCTGGTGGCCGGTCACCACCATGCCATGCATGCCTGATTTTGGTTTGCTATGTATTCCTCCTGTTGGTAGCTGGTCAGATTCAGTTACCTCACCCCTTTCCACAGGCAATGCTAATTAAGCACCATCTTGGATCTGGTTCGCCTTTATCAATGGTTGCTGTTTGGCACTGGGAGGATCAGTTCTGATATAGTCCTGGTATGGTGCAGAGCTTGCTCCACATGCTGGGACCTGGGCTGGTCTCTATCCACAAGTGCCTTTTTTGCAACATAGAAGCGGTTATATACAGGTTACAGGTATGTGTGCTCTATTATGGTTCTGCTTTTAACTTTATCTAGGAGGCCGCATGGCACATGAAATACAGAATGTAGAGTAGGACCCCCCTATTGAGATTTGCCGTGACGTTGGCAGGGGTGGCTCAAAAAATTGATCAATTATTTGCTAAAAATCTCATTTTTTTTTTTATTGTAGTACAGTTGGAATAAATGTGTGAATTTTCACTTTTTATATTATGCATGCCAATTTCAGATCATGCTGGCTCCCCTCTCTCTCTGTTTGGTCGTAGTTATGCTACAAATTCTGGTGGCCGGTCACCACCATGCCATGCATGCCTGATTTTGGTTTGCTATGTATTCCTCCTGTTGGTAGCTGGTCAGATTCAGTTACCTCACCCCTTTCCACAGGCAATGCTAATTAAGCACCATCTTGGATCTGGTTCGCCTTTATCAATGGTTGCTGTTTGGCACTGGGAGGATCAGTTCTGATATAGTCCTGGTATGGTGCAGAGCTTGCTCCACATGCTGGGACCTGGGCTGGTCTCTATCCACAAGTGCCTTTTTTGCAACATAGAAGCGGTTATATACAGGTTACAGGTATGTGTGCTCTATTATGGTTCTGCTTTTAACTTTATCTAGGAGGCCGCATGGCACATGAAATACAGAATGTAGAGTAGGACCCCCCTATTGAGATTTGCCGTGACGTTGGCAGGGGTGGCTCAAAAAATTGATCAATTATTTGCTAAAAATCTCATTTTTTTTTTTATTGTAGTACAGTTGGAATAAATGTGTGAATTTTCACTTTTTATATTATGCATGCCAATTTCAGATCATGCTGGCTCCCCTCTCTCTCTGTTTGGTCGTAGTTATGCTACAAATTCTGGTGGCCGGTCACCACCATGCCATGCATGCCTGATTTTGGTTTGCTATGTATTCCTCCTGTTGGTAGCTGGTCAGATTCAGTTACCTCACCCCTTTCCACAGGCAATGCTAATTAAGCACCATCTTGGATCTGGTTCGCCTTTATCAATGGTTGCTGTTTGGCACTGGGAGGATCAGTTCTGATATAGTCCTGGTATGGTGCAGAGCTTGCTCCACATGCTGGGACCTGGGCTGGTCTCTATCCACAAGTGCCTTTTTTGCAACATAGAAGCGGTTATATACAGGTTACAGGTATGTGTGCTCTATTATGGTTCTGCTTTTAACTTTATCTAGGAGGCCGCATGGCACATGAAATACAGAATGTAGAGTAGGACCCCCCTATTGAGATTTGCCGTGACGTTGGCAGGGGTGGCTCAAAAAATTGATCAATTATTTGCTAAAAATCTCATTTTTTTTTTTATTGTAGTACAGTTGGAATAAATGTGTGAATTTTCACTTTTTATATTATGCATGCCAATTTCAGATCATGCTGGCTCCCCTCTCTCTCTGTTTGGTCGTAGTTATGCTACAAATTCTGGTGGCCGGTCACCACCATGCCATGCATGCCTGATTTTGGTTTGCTATGTATTCCTCCTGTTGGTAGCTGGTCAGATTCAGTTACCTCACCCCTTTCCACAGGCAATGCTAATTAAGCACCATCTTGGATCTGGTTCGCCTTTATCAATGGTTGCTGTTTGGCACTGGGAGGATCAGTTCTGATATAGTCCTGGTATGGTGCAGAGCTTGCTCCACATGCTGGGACCTGGGCTGGTCTCTATCCACAAGTGCCTTTTTTGCAACATAGAAGCGGTTATATACAGGTTACAGGTATGTGTGCTCTATTATGGTTCTGCTTTTAACTTTATCTAGGAGGCCGCATGGCACATGAAATACAGAATGTAGAGTAGGACCCCCCTATTGAGATTTGCCGTGACGTTGGCAGGGGTGGCTCAAAAAATTGATCAATTATTTGCTAAAAATCTCATTTTTTTTTTTTATTGTAGTACAGTTGGAATAAATGTGTGAATTTTCACTTTTTATATTATGCATGCCAATTTCAGATCATGCTGGCTCCCCTCTCTCTCTGTTTGGTCGTAGTTATGCTACAAATTCTGGTGGCCGGTCACCACCATGCCATGCATGCCTGATTTTGGTTTGCTATGTATTCCTCCTGTTGGTAGCTGGTCAGATTCAGTTACCTCACCCCTTTCCACAGGCAATGCTAATTAAGCACCATCTTGGATCTGGTTCGCCTTTATCAATGGTTGCTGTTTGGCACTGGGAGGATCAGTTCTGATATAGTCCTGGTATGGTGCAGAGCTTGCTCCACATGCTGGGACCTGGGCTGGTCTCTATCCACAAGTGCCTTTTTTGCAACATAGAAGCGGTTATATACAGGTTACAGGTATGTGTGCTCTATTATGGTTCTGCTTTTAACTTTATCTAGGAGGCCGCATGGCACATGAAATACAGAATGTAGAGTAGGACCCCCCTATTGAGATTTGCCGTGACGTTGGCAGGGGTGGCTCAAAAAATTGATCAATTATTTGCTAAAAATCTCATTTTTTTTTTTATTGTAGTACAGTTGGAATAAATGTGTGAATTTTCACTTTTTATATTATGCATGCCAATTTCAGATCATGCTGGCTCCCCTCTCTCTCTGTTTGGTCGTAGTTATGCTACAAATTCTGGTGGCCGGTCACCACCATGCCATGCATGCCTGATTTTGGTTTGCTATGTATTCCTCCTGTTGGTAGCTGGTCAGATTCAGTTACCTCACCCCTTTCCACAGGCAATGCTAATTAAGCACCATCTTGGATCTGGTTCGCCTTTATCAATGGTTGCTGTTTGGCACTGGGAGGATCAGTTCTGATATAGTCCTGGTATGGTGCAGAGCTTGCTCCACATGCTGGGACCTGGGCTGGTCTCTATCCACAAGTGCCTTTTTTGCAACATAGAAGCGGTTATATACAGGTTACAGGTATGTGTGCTCTATTATGGTTCTGCTTTTAACTTTATCTAGGAGGCCGCATGGCACATGAAATACAGAATGTAGAGTAGGACCCCCCTATTGAGATTTGCCGTGACGTTGGCAGGGGTGGCTCAAAAAATTGATCAATTATTTGCTAAAAATCTCATTTTTTTTTTTATTGTAGTACAGTTGGAATAAATGTGTGAATTTTCACTTTTTATATTATGCATGCCAATTTCAGATCATGCTGGCTCCCCTCTCTCTCTGTTTGGTCGTAGTTATGCTACAAATTCTGGTGGCCGGTCACCACCATGCCATGCATGCCTGATTTTGGTTTGCTATGTATTCCTCCTGTTGGTAGCTGGTCAGATTCAGTTACCTCACCCCTTTCCACAGGCAATGCTAATTAAGCACCATCTTGGATCTGGTTCGCCTTTATCAATGGTTGCTGTTTGGCACTGGGAGGATCAGTTCTGATATAGTCCTGGTATGGTGCAGAGCTTGCTCCACATGCTGGGACCTGGGCTGGTCTCTATCCACAAGTGCCTTTTTTGCAACATAGAAGCGGTTATATACAGGTTACAGGTATGTGTGCTCTATTATGGTTCTGCTTTTAACTTTATCTAGGAGGCCGCATGGCACATGAAATACAGAATGTAGAGTAGGACCCCCCTATTGAGATTTGCCGTGACGTTGGCAGGGGTGGCTCAAAAAATTGATCAATTATTTGCTAAAAATCTCATTTTTTTTTTATTGTAGTACAGTTGGAATAAATGTGTGAATTTTCACTTTTTATATTATGCATGCCAATTTCAGATCATGCTGGCTCCCCTCTCTCTCTGTTTGGTCGTAGTTATGCTACAAATTCTGGTGGCCGGTCACCACCATGCCATGCATGCCTGATTTTGGTTTGCTATGTATTCCTCCTGTTGGTAGCTGGTCAGATTCAGTTACCTCACCCCTTTCCACAGGCAATGCTAATTAAGCACCATCTTGGATCTGGTTCGCCTTTATCAATGGTTGCTGTTTGGCACTGGGAGGATCAGTTCTGATATAGTCCTGGTATGGTGCAGAGCTTGCTCCACATGCTGGGACCTGGGCTGGTCTCTATCCACAAGTGCCTTTTTTGCAACATAGAAGCGGTTATATACAGGTTACAGGTATGTGTGCTCTATTATGGTTCTGCTTTTAACTTTATCTAGGAGGCCGCATGGCACATGAAATACAGAATGTAGAGTAGGACCCCCCTATTGAGATTTGCCGTGACGTTGGCAGGGGTGGCTCAAAAAATTGATCAATTATTTGCTAAAAATCTCATTTTTTTTTTTATTGTAGTACAGTTGGAATAAATGTGTGAATTTTCACTTTTTATATTATGCATGCCAATTTCAGATCATGCTGGCTCCCCTCTCTCTCTGTTTGGTCGTAGTTATGCTACAAATTCTGGTGGCCGGTCACCACCATGCCATGCATGCCTGATTTTGGTTTGCTATGTATTCCTCCTGTTGGTAGCTGGTCAGATTCAGTTACCTCACCCCTTTCCACAGGCAATGCTAATTAAGCACCATCTTGGATCTGGTTCGCCTTTATCAATGGTTGCTGTTTGGCACTGGGAGGATCAGTTCTGATATAGTCCTGGTATGGTGCAGAGCTTGCTCCACATGCTGGGACCTGGGCTGGTCTCTATCCACAAGTGCCTTTTTTGCAACATAGAAGCGGTTATATACAGGTTACAGGTATGTGTGCTCTATTATGGTTCTGCTTTTAACTTTATCTAGGAGGCCGCATGGCACATGAAATACAGAATGTAGAGTAGGACTCCCCTATTGAGATTTGCCGTGACGTTGGCAGGGGTGGCTCAAAAAATTGATCAATTATTTGCTAAAAATCTCATTTTTTTTTTAATTGTAGTACAGTTGGAATAAATGTGTGAATTTTCACTTTTTATATTATGCATGCCATTTTCAGATCATGCTGGCTCCCCTCTCTCTCTGTTTGGTCGTAGTTATGCTACAAATTCTGGTGGCCGGTCACCACCATGCCATGCATGCCTGATTTTGGTTTGCTATGTATTCCTCCTGTTGGTAGCTGGTCAGATTCAGTTACCTCACCCCTTTCCACAGGCAATGCTAATTAAGCACCATCTTGGATCTGGTTCGCCTTTATCAATGGTTGCTGTTTGGCACTGGGAGGATCAGTTCTGATATAGTCCTGGTATGGTGCAGAGCTTGCTCCACATGCTGGGACCTGGGCTGGTCTCTATCCACAAGTGCCTTTTTTGCAACATAGAAGCGGTTATATACAGGTTACAGGTATGTGTGCTCTATTATGGTTCTGCTTTTAACTTTATCTAGGAGGCCGCATGGCACATGAAATACAGAATGTAGAGTAGGACCCCCCTATTGAGATTTGCCGTGACGTTGGCAGGGGTGGCTCAAAAAATTGATCAATTATTTGCTAAAAATCTCATTTTTTTTTTATTGTAGTACAGTTGGAATAAATGTGTGAATTTTCACTTTTTATATTATGCATGCCAATTTCAGATCATGCTGGCTCCCCTCTCTCTCTGTTTGGTCGTAGTTATGCTACAAATTCTGGTGGCCGGTCACCACCATGCCATGCATGCCTGATTTTGGTTTGCTATGTATTCCTCCTGTTGGTAGCTGGTCAGATTCAGTTACCTCACCCCTTTCCACAGGCAATGCTAATTAAGCACCATCTTGGATCTGGTTCGCCTTTATCAATGGTTGCTGTTTGGCACTGGGAGGATCAGTTCTGATATAGTCCTGGTATGGTGCAGAGCTTGCTCCACATGCTGGGACCTGGGCTGGTCTCTATCCACAAGTGCCTTTTTTGCAACATAGAAGCGGTTATATACAGGTTACAGGTATGTGTGCTCTATTATGGTTCTGCTTTTAACTTTATCTAGGAGGCCGCATGGCACATGAAATACAGAATGTAGAGTAGGACCCCCCTATTGAGATTTGCCGTGACGTTGGCAGGGGTGGCTCAAAAAATTGATCAATTATTTGCTAAAAATCTCATTTTTTTTTTTTATTGTAGTACAGTTGGAATAAATGTGTGAATTTTCACTTTTTATATTATGCATGCCAATTTCAGATCATGCTGGCTCCCCTCTCTCTACCTATAGCAGCATGTAACACCAAGTCCCGGCAGCGGTCCCCATGAGGCAGATAACAGAGAGTAGTAGAGAATGGGTTTCACAGCCGCGCCAAAAGACTACTGGATTCTTCTCAGATTAATGTTTCTATTATTTCATAACAGGTCAAGTCTACGCGTTTCAGGAGAACACAGCTCCCTTCTTCAGGACAAACCAGCAAAGAATCATCAAATCCCTTTTGATGAATCTTTGCTGGTTTGTCCTGAAGAAGGGAGCTGTGTTCTCCTGAAACGCGTAGACTTGACCTGTTATGAAATAAAAGAAACATTAATCTGAGAAGAATCCAGTAGTCTTTTGGCGTGGCTGTGAAACCCATTCTCTACTACTCTCTGTTATTTGTTACAAGGACACACATGCTCAGCTCTTCTGATAGGTCTTTATATTATATTATATTAATAGTTGCTGCGTTCCTCTTAGAAAGGGAACAAGCTCTCCCATTTGTGACATTCATAACTTTCTAATTGTCTCAGATACCTTGTTACGCAAAAGAAACAAGACTGGGATTTCTTTAACCCCTTCAGGACCCGATGATTTTTAATTTTTACGCTTTTGTGTTTACCTCCTCTTCTCCATTTTTTTAAATCTCGATCCATATAGCCAAAGGAGTTCTTCTTTTTTGCAGGGCAACTTGTACTTTATACCGTATCATGTGCTGAATAATGAGAAAAAAAAATCCAATATACAGTATATTATATAGAGCCATTACAAGCAGAGTGATCTATTTCACATGTTTATGTTAATGTTGATGATTATGGCTTAGAGCCAATGAAACCCAAAATTCATTATTTCAGAAAAGTAGAATATTATATAAGACCAACTGAAAAATCTGTACAGTAAATACCCTCAATACTTGGCCGGGGTTCTTTTGCATGAATTACTGCATCAATGTGGCGTGGCATGGAGACGATCAGCCTGTGGTACTGCTGAGGTGTTATGGAAGCCCAGATTGCTTTGAATGCAGCCTTCAGCTCATCTGCATTGTTGGGTCTGGTGTCTCATCTTCCTCTTGACAATAGCCCATAGATTCTCTAGGGGGTTTAGGTCAGGTACATTTGCTAGCTAATCAAGCACAGTGATACTGGGGATATTAAACCAGGTATTGGTACTTTTGGCAGTGTGGACAGGTGCCAAATCCAGCTGGAAAATTAAATTTCAATCTCCAAAAAGCTTGCCGGCAGAGGGAAGCATAAAGTGCTCTAACATTTCCTGGTAGATGGCTGTGCTGACTTTTGTCTTCATAAAACACAGTGGACCTACACGAGCAGATGACATGGCTCCCCAAACCATCACTGATTGTGAAAACTTCACACTAGACCTCAAGCAGCTTGGATTGTGGCCTCTCCACTCTTCCTTCAGATTCTGGGACCTTGATTTCTAAATGAAATGCAAAATTTACTTTCATCTGAAAACAACACCTTGGACCACTGAGCTACAGTCCAGTTCTTTTTCTCCTTGGCCCAGGATACATCTGGCGTTGTCTATTACTCATGAGTGGCTTGATACAAGAAATGTGACAGTTGTAGCCCATATCCTGGATATGTCTGTGTGTGGTGGCTCTTGAAGCACTGACTCCAGCAGCAGTCCACTCCTTGTGAATCTCCCCCAAATTTTTGAATGGTCTTTTCTTAACAATCCTATTGAGGCTGAAGTTATCCCGGTTGATTGCACTTTTTTTTACCACACTATTTCCTTCCTCTCAACTTTTCATTAATATGCTTGGATACATCACTCTGTGAACAGCCAGCTTGTTTAGCAATCTCCTTTTATGGCTTACCCTCCTTGTGGAGTGTGTCAATGATGGCCTTCTAGACATCTGTCAAGTCAGCAGTCTTCCCCATGATTGTGTAGACTACAGAACCAGACTCAGGGACCATTTTAAGTGCTGGAAAGCCTTTACAGGTGTTTTCTAATTTTCTGAGATAATGACTTTTGGGTTTTCATTGGCTGTAAACCATAATCAACAACATTAACAGAAATAATCATTTGAAATAGATCCTTCTGGGTGTAATGACTCTATATAATATATGTGTTTCCCTTTTTGTATTGAATTACTGAAATAACTTAACTTTTTGATGATACTCTAATTTATTGAGATGCACCTGTATATACAAGGATTGTGTGACATATATTCCAGGATGAGAGACATACAGTTAGGTCCAGAAATATTTGGACAGTGACACAAGTTTTGCTATTTTAGCTGTTTACAAAAACATGTTCAGAAATACAATTATATATATATAATATGGGCTGAAAGTGCACACTCCCAGCTGCAATATGAGAGTTTTCACATCCAAATCGGAGAAAGGGTTTAGGAATCATAGCTCTGTAATGCATAGCCTCCTCTTTTTCAAGGGACCAAAAGTAATTGGACAAGGGACTCTAAGGGCTGCAATTAACTCTGAAGGCGTCTCCCTCGTTAACCTGTAATCAATGAAGTAGTTAAAAGGTCTGGGGTTGATTACAGGTGTGTGGTTTTGCATTTGGAAGCTGTTGCTGTGACCAGACAACATGCGGTCTAAGGAACTCTCAATTGAGGTGAAGCAAAACATCCTGAGGCTGAAAAAAAACAAAAAATCCATCAGAGAGATAGCAGACATGCTTGGAGTAGCAAAATCAACAGTCGGGTACATTCTGAGAAAAAAGGAATTGACTGGTGAGCTTGGGAACTCAAAAAGGCCTGGGCGTCCACGGATGACAACAGTGGTGGATGATCGCCGCATACTTTCTTTGGTGAAGAAGAACCCGTTCACAACATCAACTGAAGTCCAGAACACTCTCAGTGAAGTAGGTGTATCTGTCTCTAAGTCAACAGTAAAGAGAAGACTCCATGAAAGTAAATACAAAGGGTTCACATCTAGATGCAAACCATTCATCAATTCCAAAAATAGACAGGCCAGAGTTAAATTTGCTGAAAAACACCTCATGAAGCCAGCTCAGTTCTGGAAAAGTATTCTATGGACAGATGAGACAAAGATCAACCTGTACCAGAATGATGGGAAGAAAAAAGTTTGGAGAAGAAAGGGAACGGCACATGATCCAAGGCACACCACATCCTCTGTAAAACATGGTGGAGGCAACGTGATGGCATGGGCATCCATGGCTTTCAATGGCACTGGGTCACTTGTGTTTATTGATGACATAACAGCAGACAAGAGTAGCCGGATGAATTCTGAAGTGTACCGGGATATACTTTCAGCCCAGATTCAGCCAAATGCTGCAAAGTTGATCGGACGGCGCTTCATAGTACAGATGGACAATGACCCCAAGCATACAGCCAAAGCTACCCAGGAGTTCATGAGTGCTAAAAAGTGGAACATTCTGCAATGGCCAAGTCAATCACCAGATCTTAACCCAATTGAGCATGCATTTCACTTGCTCAAATCCAGACTTAAGACGGAAAGACGCACAAACAAGCAAGACCTGAAGGCTGCGGCTGTAAAGGCCTGGCAAAGCATTAAGAAGGAGGAAACCCAGCGTTTGGTGATGTCCATGGGTTCCAGACTTAAGGCAGTGATTGCCTCCAAAGGATTCGCAACAAAATATTGAAAATAAAAATATTTTGTTTGGGTTTGGTTTATTTGTCCAATTACTTTTGACCTCCTAAAATGTGGAGTGTTTGTAAAGAAATGTGTACAATTCCTACAATTTCTATCAGATATTTTTGTTCAAACCTTCAAATTAAACGTTATAATCTGCACTTGAATTCTGTTGTAGAGGTTTCATTTCAAATCCAATGTGGTGGCATGCAGAGCCCAACTCGCGAAAATTGTGTCACTGTCCAAATATTTCTAGACCTAACTGTATATACAAAGATGGGGAAATATATACCAGGATGGAAGTATATATATATATATAAACCAAGATGGATGACATATACACCAGGAAAGGTCCTATTATGGGGGACATACAGTATATAATATTAAGGGGCCCAGGATGTGGTTCATATATAGCAGGAAATTCCAAGGATGGGAACATATATACCTGGAAGGGGACCAGGATGGGTGATATATACCCGGAATAAGATTAGGATAAGGGACATATATACCAGGAATATGGACGTTACTACATAATGAAGGGGGGGACAACCCTTACAGTGCCTTGCGAAAGTATTCGGCCCCCTTAAATTTTTCAACCTTTTCCCACATTTCAGGCTTCAAACATAAAGATAAAATTTTTAAATTTTATGGTGAAGAATCAACAACAAGTGGGACACAATTGTGCAGGTGAACGAAATTTATTGCTTATTTTAAATTTTTGTAAAAATTAAAAAACTGAAAATTGGGGTGTGCAATATTATTCGGCCCCTTTAAGTTAATACCTTGTACCGCCACCTTTTGCTGCGATTACAGCTGCAAGTCGCTTGGGGTACTTTATGTCTCTATCAGTGTTGCACATTGAGAGACTGAAATTCTTGCCCATTCTTCCTTTGTAAACAGCTGGAGCTGAGTGAGGTTGGATGGAGAGCATTTGTGAACAGCAGTTTTCAGCTCTTTCCACAGATTCTCCATTGGATTCAGGTCTAGACTTTGACTCAGCCATTCTAACACCCGGATATGTTTATTTGTGAAACATTCCATTGTAGATTTTGCTTTATGTTTTGGATCATTGTATTGTTAAAAGACAAATCTCCGTCTCGGTCTCAAGTCTTTTGCAGACTCCAACAGGTTTTCTTCAAGAATGGTCCTGTATTTGGCTCCATCCATCTTCCCATCAATTTTAACAATCTTCGCTATCCCTGTTGAAGCAAAGCAGGTTCAAACCATGATGCTGCCACCACCATGTTTGACAGTTAGGAGGTGTGTTCAGGGTGATGAGCTGTGTTGCTTTTATGGCAAACATATCGTTTGGCATTGTGCCCAAAAAGTTCGATTTTGGTTTCATCTGACCAGAACACCTTCTTCCACATGTTTGATGTGTCTCCTAGGTGGCTTGTGGCAAACTTTAAATAACACTTTTTATGGATAAATTTGAGAAATGTCTTTCTTCTTGCTACTCTTCCATAAAGGCCAGATTTGTGTTGTGTACGACTGATTGTTGTCCTATGGACAGACTCTCCTACCACAGCTATAGATCTCTGCAGTTCATCCAGTGTGATCATGGGCTTCTTGGCTGCATCTTTAATCAGTCTTCTCCTTGTTTGACATGAAATTTTTGAGGGACGGCCGGGTCTTGGAAGATTTGCAGTGGTATGATACTTCTTCCATTACAATATGACTGCTTGCACAGTGCTTCTTGGGATGTTTAAAGTTTTGGAAATCTTTTTGTAACCAAATCCAGCTTTAAACTTCTCCACAACAGTATAATGGACCTGCTTGTTGTGTTGATTGGTCTTCATGATGCTCTCTGCGCTTTAAACAGAACACTGAGATTATCACAGAGCAGGTGCATTTATACGGAGACTTGATTAGACACAGGTGGCTTATATTTATCATCATCAGTCATTTAGGACAACATTGGATCATTCAGAGATCCTCAATGAACTTCTGGAGTGAGTTTGCTGCACTGAAAGTAAAGGGGACGAATAATATTGCACATCCCAATTATCAGTTTTTAATTTTTTACAAAAATATAAAATAAGCAATAAATATTGTTCACCTTCACAATTGTGTCCCACTTGTTGTTGATTCGTCACCATAAAATTTAAAATTTTTATCTTTATGTTTGAAGCCTGAAATGTGGGAAAAGGTTTAAAAATTCAAGGGGGCTGAATACTTTCACAAGGCACTGTATATCTTTATAAGATCTAGAATGCTATAAAGGCCCCTATATCTGACCAAGATGCAGTAGGCAGTCAAGTACTGAAATTTTGCATCGGGGTCTATCGATCTTTAGTTACGCCACTGCATCTCTATAAATGACTTATGAGAGCAATATACAGTAATGTTCAGATTTGGGGTCAACATTCTAAAAGGATATTGGAGAGTTAAGGCTGCCTTACACGCAGCGACATCACTAGCGATGTCGCTCGTGAAAGCACCCACCCACTGTCGTTTGTGCATCACGGGCAAATCGCTGCCTGTGGCGCACAATGTAGCTAACACCTGTCACACGTACTTACCTTCATAGCGACGTTGCTGTGGGCGGCGACCAACCTCTTCGTTAAGGGGGAGTTTCGTGCGCCATCACAGCGACGTCACACAGCGGCCGACCAATAGAAGCAGAGGGGCGGTGACCAGCCGCATTAACGACACGCCCACCTCATTGCCGGAAGACGTAGGTAAGCTGTTATTTGTCATTCCCGGGGTGTCACACGTAGCGATGTGTTCTGCCTCAGGAACGACAAACAACCTACGTCCACAACGACCAACGAGATTTTGAAAATGAACGACGTGTCAACGATCAACGATTAGGTGAGTATGTTTGATCGTTAACACTCGCTCGGAGCTGTTACACGCAACGCCGTCGCTAACGAGGCTCGATGTGAGTCACGAATTCCGTGACCCCGACGACATATCATTAGATATGTCGTTGCGTGTGAAGCCCCCTTTAGAGTCAGTTCAAAGATGGGCGACTAGATCATTAGATTGAATGGAAGGCATCTCTTAATATGAGAGGTTAGAAAAGTAGGGCTTTTTTAGCTTAAGAACAAGAAGCTGTCTGCTATTTTCTGAACTGTAAAGGGTCATCAAAAAGTTAAATAACAATAAAAATCCCTCTGCTCTTGACCTTCCTGCATCTATTGATCACTGCCGCTCACACTGAATGAAATCCCAAGGCCTCCTATGCTAGGCAGGGACATCCAGCCCTGATGAGGCCTAGGATGGTTCTGAGTTTGCGTATATATATATATATATATATATATATACATATATATGATTATGGAGAAAATCCAGCAAAGACTTGGTAGTCACAGGTGCTTTAGTAAGACTTCTTCTTTATTTGTAATTTCCATAAAAATAACACGACTCACAAGGCTCAGGAACAACAATTAGGTAGCAGGAGAAATCGCAGATGGGACTACGCAGATGGGCCTTGTCTGCCTTCCTCACGGTCCTAACCTAGTCTGCTCTTTGTGTATAGAGCCATATAAATGTCAATCCCCACTAAAAGCAGTGCATGTGATTACAAACAGCTGTGAACAATTAAAACCAAAAGAGAGCAGATGAAAGGGTTAATCCACCTGCCAATGCGGATTCATGTGTAACATTAGCAAAGACACTTACATGTTATGTATATATGAATAGGGCATTCAGCAACATCAAATAATTATGTGCCGCGGAGCAGCCGGAGTGCACCTGCAGAGAGGAGGAGCAGGCCACTGAGCGATGGGGCCCTCGGCAGTTAGCGAGGCCGGTGGTAGCCGGCGCCGAGGGCATCCGAGTGGGCCTGGCTCCTGAGCAGGAGGCAGAGCACGGAACCCGTGCCCCATACTGGGAGTGGTGGCAGCCGCAGCAGTGGTAGCCGCATTTGTAAGTTGATCCCCGAAGTTAAGAGTTGAAGTTAAGAAAGTTTAAAGGACCCGCTCCTGCAGTAACCTCCTGCCTTTGTTGAACGTCCCCATGTTCCTGGGAGATGCCATCCAGCACATGGGTGGAAGGAGGAGGACCCTGCCCGACTTGTTGAACGTCGCCGCGGTCGGAGCCAAGGAGGGCGCCATCAGGGGTCGGAGCCCCTGGTGGAGGATGGCAGGGAGTTAAAGGAGTGAGGAAAGTTCCCATTCCAGAGTCCGGTCTACCGTACCCGCACCATAGGCAGTGGAGGATGGGGTCTTTCTGTGTCACCAAGAGTGAATATGGCATTGGGGACCCGTGCTGCCCTGTGGTGGACTGAGGGAAAGTGGCTGGAGACGGCTGCGCCGGCAGCAGAGTTAATGTTTGTATTGTTTAAGCAAACGTACCTCCCGATGTGGGAAGATGTATGATTGTAATGTTTTAACTTTCCTTTCCCATTAAAAAAAAAAAAAATAAACGTTGGTAGCTGGCCAGCCCAAGGACGGGCTGTGTTTTACCAAGGGGGAGTGTGCCGCCCTGGCAAAACCAGGGTGTCAAAGAGGTCTGCATCCATCTTTTTTTTGCAATTTCAGCAATTTGGTTTACAAAAGACCATGGGACCAACTGTCTGCACTCTGTCACCTGCACCACAAGTCACAGAGTGGAGACAGTTAATGACAGAGCACCTCTGCCCCCCCTCTTCTTTCCCCACTCTCTTCTCCCCCTCCCCTCTTCCCCCTCTTCTCTGCCCCCCTCTTATTCCCCTCTCCTCACCCCCCTCTTTTCCCTCTCTCTCTTTTCCCTTGCTCTCTTTTCCCTCGCTTATTTTCCCCCCTCGCTCTCTTTCCCCCCTCGCTCTCTTCCCCCCTCGCTCTCTTCCCCCCCTCGCTCTCTTCCCCCCCTTCGCTCTCTTCCCCCCCTCGCCCTCTTTCCCCCCTCGCTCTCGTTCCCCCCCTCTCTCTCTTCCCCCCCTCGCTCTCTTCCCCCCTCGCTCTCTTCTCCCCCTCGCTCTCTTCCCCCCTCGCTTTCTTCCCCCCCTTGCTCTCTTCCCCTCCTCGCTCTCTTCCCCCCCTCACTTTCTTCCCCCCTCGCTCTCTTCCCCCCTCGCTCTCTCCCCCCCTCGCTCTCTTCCCCCCTCGCTCTCTTTCCCCCTCGCTCTCTTTCCCCCTCGCTCTCTTTCCCCCCCTTGCTCTCTTTCCCCCCCTCGCTCTCTTTCCCCACCCCCTCGCTCTCTTTCCCCACCCCTCGCTCTTTCCCCCCCTCGCTCTCTTCCCCCCCTCGCTCTCTTTCCCCCCTTGCTCTCATTTCCTCCCCCCCTTGCTCTCTTTTCCTCCCCTTCCTCGCTCTCTTTTCCTCCCCCTCACTCTCTTTTCCTCCCCCCTCGCTCTCTTTTCCTCCCCCCCTCGCTCTCTTTCCCCCCCTCGCTCTCTCTCTCTTTTCCCTCGCTCTCTCCTGGCATGGTCAGTACAGAAATCTCTCCATCGTGGAGGGGTGAGAGGGAGTAATAAACATGGAGTTCCTACTGTGTCTGTGTATTTATTTCTAATAAAGTATTTTTCTCTGTGTGATGTCTTTTTTTTTTTAAACCCTTTATTGGAGATTCTTAATGGCCAGGTCAAACTTGGCCTGACATTAAGAATCTCAGGCTTCATACCAGCTGTTAAAACATAGCTGCTATTAACCCCTTATTACCCAGCGTGCCACCTGCCACTAGGGCCACTGGAAGAGTTGGATACAGCGCCAGAAGATGGCACTTCTATGAAAGCGCCATTTTCTGGGGCGGCTGTGGACTGCAATTCGCAGCAGGGGGCCCAGAAAGTTTGGGCACCCTGCACTGCGGATTCCAATCCCCAGCTGCCTAGTTGTACCTGGCTGGACTGAAAAATTCGGCGAGGCCCACGTCATTTTTTTTTTTTAATTATTTCATGAAATTCATGAAATAAAAAAAAAAAGGGCTTCTCTATATTTTTGGTTCCCAGCCGGGTACAATTAGGCAGCTGGGGGTTGGGGGCAGCCCGTAGCTGCCTGCTGTACCTGGCTAGCATACAAAAATATGGCGAAGCCCACGTCATTTTTTTAAAAAAGTTTTCAGGCAAAAACCTTTATAAAAAAAAAAATGCTTCCCTGGATTTCTATTGCCAGTGAAAGTAACACCAAGCAGCGGGGGTTAGCAGCCAGTAGCTGCTTGGGTTACCCTTAGCAATAGAAAATGCAGCGGGAGCCCACAAACAATGTGATTTTTAGGTTTTTTTTATTTTTAATGAATTTTTTAAAAAAAAATCGACATGGGCTTCGCCCATCGAGCACCAAAGCATTTTACTGCTTAATTCATCCCAAGTAATCAGATGACTCCAGTGTCAGCTGATTACTTGTTCTGTGTCCCCCTGCATCCATTGCAGCGTGTACGGGCTGTGAGGTCAGCGGAGTTCAGTCCAGCACTGGAGTCAGCTGATCTGAACTCAGCTGAACTCCAGCCTGCACACGCTGCGATGGATGCAGGGGGACATAGAACAAGTAAGGTCTAAGCCACACGGCGAGAAAAACAGTGCGAGTGAAGTGCGATAAAACATCGCATTCCCCTCGGACCAATTGTAGCCTGTGTGTCAGCACACATGAGCGATTATTTTTTCAGCCCTAATTGGACCGAGGAAACAATCGCAGCATGCTACAACTGTAATACAAGACTCTCTCTTTTACCCATTCAAGTGTATGTGGTGAGAGAAAAAAATCACACTGCACTTGCGGTACATCGGTGGACTACAGAGGAGAGAGGGAGAGAAATCCCTCCCACCCCTCCTCAGTGCTGGCCCACCCCTCGAGTGGCGGACCGCCCCCCGCAGCTGAGGTCTGCTCGCACAGTCGGACCTCAGTCGCAGGGACACACGCATGACACTCAGCTCTGCTGTACTGAGCGTGAGCCGAGTGTAATGCGAGGAGATCGCAGTAATCCCCGTGTGGCCCCAGCCTGATCGGCCGACACTTGAGTCAGCTGATCTGAACTCAGCTGAACTCCTGTACACACAGCCCGCACACACAGCCCGCACACGGTCACATGTGATCGGCAGCAGGCAGTGACTGCTGTTAAGGCTACATTCACATGACCGTTCCATTTTTGCGGGCCACAAAAAACGGTCCTTTTTTTCACGGATGCATCCTAGTGGCATCCGTGTGACATCTGCGTGCCTTCCGTTTTTTTTGCGGACCGCAAAAAACGGAAGCAGCAAGAAAGATAAATAGATGAGTAGATATAGAGATGGATAGATAGATATAGAGACAGAGGGATAGAGGGATAAATGAATGAATGGAGGGCTGCATAGATAGATAGATAGATAAGAAAGACATATACAATGTCCTACCCCCCTGCATATTCTAAGCTGGCACCTTTTTGTGACTTTCATGTGGCACTAAGGTGCTTAGTCTTGTATTTAGCCAAAAAATAAATAAATAATAAAAAAAAATGACATGCGGTCCACCTATCTTTTGTAGCCAGCTAGGGTAAAGCAAACGGCTGCAGCCTGCAAACCACAGCTGGCAGCTTCACCTTGGCTGGTAATCCAAAACAGAGGGCACCCCACGCTGTTATTTTAAATTAACTAAATAATTTAAAACAAAAAACACGGGGTCCCCTGAAATTGGATCACCAGCCAAGGTAAAGCGGACAGCTGTGGTCTGGTATTCTCAGACTAGGGAGTTTCACCGTTATTGGACACTCCCCAGCCTAAAAATAGCAGGCTGCAGCCGCCCCAGAAGTAGCACATCCATTAGATGTGCCAGTCCTGGTGCTTCGCGCCAGCTCATCCCGTTGCCCTGGTGCGGTGGCAAACGGGGTAATATATGGGATTAATACCAGATGTGTAATGTCACCTGGCATCAAGCACTGGAGTTAGTGATGTGAGGCGTGTATCAGATACCCGACATCACCAACCCAGGCAGTAATAAAAAAAAAAAAAATAGACAACAAACACATTTTTATTTGAAAAAACACTCCCCAACACATTCCCTCTTTCACCAATTTATTAGAAAGAAAAACAAATCCAGGTCTGGTGTAATCCAAGGGGGTCCCACGATGATCCATACCATAGTCAATGTCCCAGTCAATGAAGAACAGAATGTTCCCTATTTGCTGGGAGAGCCGTGCAGTGACCTGAGCTAACATCAATAGGTCAGCCCAGGTCACTGCAGGGCATGACGAGTGCTGCTATCAGGAGGTTAGCGAGGTATATTACCTGCGATGATCGCTGAACTCCTGACAGCAGCGCTGTCACCGAGTTCAATGACCGCCGCCTTCACAAACCAAGTATCGCGAGCGGCCCGTTACGTCACCACTAGTCACAGTCTCGGGTCGACAGCGAGAGGTGATGTGACAAGCGGCGGGCATAGAAGGCAGTGACAACCGCTGACGTCAGGAGGGCAGGACTTCATCACCGTAGGTAATGAACTTACTAACCTCCTGACGGTAGCGCTTGTCATCCCCGCGGCTGCCGACACTGCAGTGCGGGCCGCTGCTGACACTGCTGAGCGGGCAGCCGCGGGGCTGGGGCTGGAGCGGGACACTGACTGCACGGGCACCCAACGGAAGTCACATGGAAGTGCTTCCGTGTTGCTTCCAGGAATTTTGCGGACCCATTGACTTGTATTGAGTCACGGTTTGTTATTACGGAACAGAATCCGTGACCCCGACGACATATCATTAGATATGTCGTTGCGTGTGAAGCCCCCTTTAGAGTCAGTTCAAAGATGGGCGACTAGATCATTAGATTGAATGGAAGGCATCTCTTAATATGAGAGGTTAGAAAAGTAGGGCTTTCTTCAGCGCTCTATTGGGAGACCCAGACGATTGGGGTATAGCTACTGCCTCCGGAGGCCACACAAAGCACTACACTAAAAAGTGCAAGGCCCCTCCCCTTCTGGCTATACCCCCCCGTGGTATCACGGGTTCTCCAGTTTTCAAGCTTTGTGCGAAGGAGGTCAGACATCCATGCATAGCTCCACAGATTTTAGTCAGCAGTAGCTGCTGACTATTTCGGATGGAAGAAAAGAGGGCCCATATAGGGCCCCCAGCATGCTCCCTTCTCACCCGTTGATGGTGTTGTAAGGTTGAGGTACCTATTGCTGGTACGGAGGCTGGAGCCCACATGCTGCTTTCCTTCCACATCCCCCTGGGGGGCTCTGAGGAAGTGGGATCCTGCCGGCCTCAAAGCTCTGACGCCGGGCTCCATCCACAGACCCATTTGAACCTGCTGGATACGGAGCTGGAGTACCGTTCAGGGACATGGCCCTGCACCATTACAGGTACTCTGTGTCCCCGTACACACAGGCACAGCACACTCCAGACTTGCTGGGTGTGCTAGTGCGCCGGGGACAGTAAAGGGTTACAGTCACTGCAGCTTTGCTGAGTGACTTTGTGTATTGGGAACTACCACGCCGGACGCTCCGGGAGCGGCGGCGCGGCTGGGACTTGTAGTTCGCCGGGGACTGGGCGCCGACCGCGCTTTTACGGCGACGGCGCTTATAAATCCAGTCCCCGGCTTCTGCGGCCTAGTGCCGCTTCGTTCCCGCCCCCTCCCTGTCACTCAGGGAAGGGGACAGGCGCTGAGCAATCAGCAGCGCCGAGGGCTGGAGCCTTTTTACATGCTCCAGCCCTCTCACTGCATACTGTCGGACGCCGGATTCCCGCTCTGACTTGGGGCACGCCCACGGCCCGCCCCTCCTCACACGAGCTGGGGAAGACGCCGGCAGCCATTACTGCAGTCCGAGCTCGGACTTTCGGCAACCAGGCAGGACGGTGGCGACCATACACCCGCTTATAGGCGGGCGGTAAGCGGCACACATAGTGCTGACCCCAAGATATACTGCAGTGTGTACATGTGTATTTTAACTGCATAGGTCGCTATATGCCCGCTTGGAGAGCGACACATCAGCAGCAGGAAAGCAGGTGTGCTAAGGCACAGGCTTTCTAGGCTGCTTGTATTGCACGTACTGAAGTGTTCATTTGTGTTTATGCTTGTATGCTATACACTGCACTGTACAGTCGCTAGTCTTAGCTATATTCTCCTGGAATGGCTAGACTACAGCAGCAGAAAACCAAGGGTGCTGGGGCACAGGTTTTTTTCTATGCTGCTTGTATTGCATGGGCTGCAGTGTGCATTTGTACTTGTGCTTGTATGCTATACATTGCACTGTATGGTCACTCTTCTGGGCTATATTCCCCTAGATGACTAGTCTACAGCAGCAGAAGAGCAGAGGTGCCAGGGCACAGGCTTCTATGCTGCTTGTATTGCTTGTGCTGCAGTGTTCATTTGTACTTTATGCTTGTATGCTATACATTGCACTGTACGGTCACCAATCTTGGCTATATACTTCTAGATGGCTAGTCGGCAGCGGCAAAAAAGCAACACAGATTTTCAGTGCTGTTTTTACTACATGGGATGCTGTTCATGACACCGTCCCATTGTGTGCATGCTCCCCTGTAGCACTTCGTCTGCCGGGGTCTCTAGCACTTCGTCTGCCGGGGTCTCTACTAGTCGTGGCCAAAGAAACCACCTGTCATCCCTGTCCAAGGACAGGGACGGAGTTGCAGTTTCGACAGATATATTGTCATAAGATAGAGACTTGCAGTCCAGACAGGCCATGGGCAATCTTCCTGACCAACCTCATTTGGAACGGGGGGGTCCCAGGAGGACTCTCTGTATGATAAGGCGGCTCTCCAGGACTTTGATCCTGACATCGCTATCAATCCGGATACACCGGATGGTAACGCCATACGGAATGATCCTATAGCGTCCATCAATGGAAGGTTGGATCTTTCTCCCTCAGCTCCCCCAGTGGAGGAGTCAGCTTCACAGCAGGAGAAGTCCCTTTTCAGTATCTCAAACGGATATTGAGTATTTTTCTGGCCACGCTGACTTCAGAGAAGCAGTCCAGAAACACCACGCTTACCAGATAAGCGTCTTCTCCAAACGTTTTTTAAGATACACGTTATCCCTTTTCCCCTGACGTGGTCAAGCGCTGGACCCAGGGTCCAAAGGTGGATTCTCCAATCTCCAGGCTTGCGTCTAGAGCCATAGTTGCACTGGAGATGGGGCTTCACTTAAAGATGCCATTCACAGACAGATGGACTCTGGTTGAAATCTGTCTAGGAGGCTATCGGCGTGTCGGTTGCTCCGGCATTCACAGCCGTATAGGCAACCTAACCTTTTCAGCTGTTCTTGCGCAGCTGGCCTTGAGCACATGTACATCTGTACCGCAGAGGCGTCCGTAACTCCGCAATGTCTGCACTGCGACTTACCCTATTAATGCTGTCCTAAAAGTACAGTCGAGGTTTCGGTCCTTCCCAAGCTCGGGCAGGTCCCAATTGTCCTCGTGCAAAAGGGCTACAAAACCTCAGACGGGCTCAGATTCCGGCCGGGCTCAATCACGCCCAAGGAAGGCAGCCGGAGGAACCGCTACCAAGGCGGTCTCCTCATGACTCTCAGCTCTCTCTCTCCGCATCCGCGGTTGATGGCAGACTCCCCCGCCTTTGGCGACATTTAGATGCCACAGGTCACAGACCGGTGGGTGACGGACATTGTGCTCACGTGCACAGGACAGTGTTCTGTTCTCGTCCTCCGACTCCATTCTTCAGAACGGCCCCACCTCCCCACCGAGCAGATGCCCTGCTGCAGGCGGTGGACGCTCTAAGAAGCAGAAGGAGTGGTGATCCCTGTCCCCCCTCAGGAACGAGGGCGAGGGTTTGTACTCCAATCTCTTTGTGGCTCCAAAAAAGGACGGCTCCTTCCGTCCTGTTCTGGACCTAAAACTGCTCAATAAGCATGCGAACGCCAGGCGGTTCCGGATGGAATCCCTCCGATCCGTCATTACCTCAATGTCTCGAGGAGACTTCCTTGCCTCAACAGACATCAAAGATGCCTATCTCCACGTGCCAATTGCTACGGAGCACCAACGTTTTCTACGTTTTGTGATAGGAGACGACCATCTTCAGTTCGTAGCTCTGCCATTCGGTCTGGCGACAGCCCCACGGGTGTTCACCAAGGTCATGGCAGCAGTGGTAGCAGTCTTGCACTCTCAGGGACACCCGGTGATCCCTTACTTGGACGATCTACTCGTCAAAGCACCCTCCCTCGAGGCATGACAACGCAGCCTGAATGTTACGCTGGAGACTCTCCAGACTTTCGGGTGGATCATCAATTTGGCAAGGTCAAATCGGTCACCGACTCAATCACTAACGTATCTCGGCATGGAGTTCACACTCTATCAGCGATAGTGAAGCTTCCGCTGAACAAGCAGCGTTCACTGCAAACAGAGGTGCAGTCTCTCCTTCAAGGCCAGTCGCACCCCTTAAGGCGCCTCATGCACTTCCTAGGGAAGATGGTGGCAGCCATGGAGGCAGTTCCCTTTGCGCAGTTTCATCTGCGCCAACTGCAAGGGGACATTCTCCGCCAATGGGACGGGCAGTCAACCTCCCTGGACAGGAAAGTCTCCCTTTCCCAGACGGCCAAGGACTCTCTGCAATGGTGGCTTATTCCCACCTCATTGTCACAGTGAAGATCCTTCCTACCCCCATCCTGGGCAGTGGTCACGACAGATACGAGTCTGTCAGGGTGGGGAGCAGTTTGTCTCCGCCACAGGGCTCAGGGGACGTGGACTCAGCAGGAGTCCACCCTTCAGATCAATGTTCTGGAAATCGGGGCAGGGTATCTTACCCTACTAGCTTTCCAGCAGTGGCTAGAAAGAGAGCAGATCCGAATCCAGTCGGACAACTCCACAGCGGTGGCATACATCAACCACCAAGGAGGGACGCGCAGTCGGCAAGCCTTCCAGGAAGTCCGGCGAATCCTCATGTGGGTGGAGGACACAGCATCCACCATATCCGCAGTTCACATCCCGGGCGTAGAAAACTGGGAAGCAGACTTCCTCAGTCGCCAGGGTATGGACGCAGGGGAATGGTCCCTTCACCCGGACGTGTTTCAGGAAATCTGTCGCCGCTGGGGGGTGCCGGACGTCGACCTAATGGCGTCTCGGCACAACAACAAGGTCCCGGCATTTATGGCACGATCGCGCGATCACAGAGCTGGCGGCAGACGCCTTAGTGCAAGATTGGTCGCAGTTCCGGCTCACATATGTGTTTCCACCTCTGGAACTCTTGCCCAGAGTACTGCGCAAAAAATCAGATCCGATTGCAGCCGCGTCATACTCGTCGCCCCAGACTGGCCGAGGAGATCGTGGTACCCGGATCTGTGGCATCTCACGGTCGGCCGACCGTGGTCACTACCAGGCTGGCCAGACTTACTGTCCCAAGGGCCGTTTTTCCATCGGAATTCTGCGGCCCTGAACCTGACTGTGTGGCCATTGAGTCCTGGATCCTAGCGTCTTCAGGATTATCCCAAGGGGTCGTTGCCACCATGAAACAGGCTAGGAAGTCCACCTCTGCTAAGATCTACCACAGAACGTGGAAGATTTTCTTAACTTGGTGCTCGGCTCAGGGAGTGTCTCCCTGGCCATTTGCATTGCCTACTTTTCTTTCCTTCCTGCAATCGGGGTTAGAAAAGGGCTTGTCGCTCGGCTTCCTTGAGGGGGAAGTCTCGGCACTATCCGTGTTTTTTCAGAAGCGTCTAGCACGTCTTTCTAAGGTGCGCACGTTCCTACAGGGGGTCTGTCATATCGTACCCCCGTACAAGCGGCCGTTAGATCCATGGGATCTCAACAGGGTATTAGTTGCTCTCCAGAAGCCGCCTTTCGAGCCTCTGAAGGAAGTTTCCTTTCTCGCCTGTCACAGAAGGTGGCGTTTCTCGTTGCGATCACATCGCTTCGGCGAGTGTCTGAGCTGGAAGCTCTGTCATCCAAGGCTCCCTTCCTGGTGTTCCACCAGGACAAGGTAGTGCTGCGCCCCATTCCGGAGTTTCTCCCTAAGGTCGTATCCTCATTTCATCTTAATCAGGATATATCCTTGCCTTCCTTTTGTCCTCATCCGGTTCACCGGTATGAAAAGGACTTACGTTTGTTAGATCTGGTGAGAGCACTCAGACTCTACATTTCCCGCACGGCGCCCATGCGCCGTTCCGATGCACTTTTTGTCCTTGTCGCTGGTCCGCGCAAGGGGTTGCAGGCTTCTAAAGCCACCCTGGCTCGATGGATCAAAGAACCAATTCTAGAGGCCTACCGTTCTGCGGGGCTTCCGGTTCCTTCAGGGCTAAAAGCCCACTCAACCAGAGCCGTGGGTGCGTCCTGGGCATTACGACACCAGGCTTCGGCTCAACAAGTGTACCAGGCAGCTACCTGGTCCAGTCTGCACACTTTCACCAAGCATTATCAGGTGCATACCTATGCTTCGGCGGATGCCAGCTTAGGTAGAAGAGTCCTGCAGGCGGCAGTGACACCCCCGTAGGGGAGGGCTGTTTTGCAGCCCTAACATGAGGTATTTCTTTCCCCACCCAGGGACAGCTTTTGGACGTCCCAATCGTCTGGGTCTCCCAATAGAGCGCTGAAGAAGAAGGGAATTTTGTTACTTACCGTAAATTCCTTTTCTTCTAGCTCTTATTGGGAGACCCAGCACCCGCCCTGTTGTCCTTCGGGATGTTTTTTGTTGTTTGCGGGTACACATGTTGTTCATGTTGAACGGTTTTTCAGTTCTCCGATGTTACTCGGAGTTAATTTGTTTAAACCAGTTATTGGCTTTCCTCCTTCTTGCTTTGGCACTAAAACTGGAGAACCCGTGATACCACGGGGGGGTATAGCCAGAAGGGGAGGGGCCTTGCACTTTTTAGTGTAGTGCTTTGTGTGGCCTCCGGAGGCAGTAGCTATACCCCAATCGTCTGGGTCTCCCAATAAGAGCTAGAAGAAAAGGAATTTACGGTAAGTAACAAAATTCCCTTCTTTTTAGCTTAAGAACAAGAAGCTGTCTGCTATTTTCTGAACTGTAAAGGGTCATCAAAAAGTTAAATAACAATAAAAATCCCTCTGCTCTTGACCTTCCTGCATCTATTGATCACTGCCGCTCACACTGAATGAAATCCCAAGGCCTCCTATGCTAGGCAGGGACATCCAGCCCTGATGAGGCCTAGGATGGTTCTGAGTTTGCGTATATATATATATATATATATATATATATATATATATATATATATATATATATACATATATATGATTATGGAGAAAATCCAGCAAAGACTTGGTAGTCACAGGTGCTTTAGTAAGACTTCTTCTTTATTTGTAATTTCCATAAAAATAACACGACTCACAAGGCTCAGGAACAACAATTAGGTAGCAGGAGAAATCGCAGATGGGACTACGCAGATGGGCCTTGTCTGCCTTCCTCACGGTCCTAACCTAGTCTGCTCTTTGTGTATAGAGCCATATAAATGTCAATCCCCACTAAAAGCAGTGCATGTGATTACAAACAGCTGTGAACAATTAAAACCAAAAGAGAGCAGATGAAAGGGTTAATCCACCTGCCAATGCGGATTCATGTGTAACATTAGCAAAGACACTTACATGATATGTATATATGAATAGGGCATTCAGCAACATCAAATAATATGTGCCGCGGAGCAGCCGGAGTGCACCTGCAGAGAGGAGGAGCAGGCCACTGAGCGATGGGGCCCTCGGCAGTTAGCGAGGCCGGTGGTAGCCGGCGCCGAGGGCATCCGAGTGGGCCTGGCTCCTGAGCAGGAAGCAGAGCACGGAACCCGTGCCCCATACTGGGAGTGGTGGCAGCCGCAGCAGTGGTAGCCGCATTTGTAAGTTGATCCCCGAAGTTAAGAGTTGAAGTTAAGAAAGTTTAAAGGACCCGCTCCTGCAGTAACCTCCTGCCTTTGTTGAACGTCCCCATGTTCCTGGGAGATGCCATCCAGCACATGGGTGGAAGGAGGAGGACCCTGCCCGACTTGTTGAACGTCGCCGCGGTCGGAGCCAAGGAGGGCGCCATCAGGGGTCGGAGCCCCTGGTGGAGGATGGCAGGGAGTTAAAGGAGTGAGGAAAGTTCCCATTCCAGAGTCCGGTCTACCGTACCCGCACCATAGGCAGTGGAGGATGGGGTCTTTCTGTGTCACCAAGAGTGAATATGGCATTGGGGACCCGTGCTGCCCTGTGGTGGACTGAGGGAAAGTGGCTGGAGACGGCTGCGCCGGCAGCAGAGTTAATGTTTGTATTGTTTAAGCAAACGTACCTCCCGATGTGGGAAGATGTATGATTGTAATGTTTTAACTTTTCCTTTCCCATTAAAAAAAAAAAAATAAACGTTGGTAGCTGGCCAGCCCAAGGACGGGCTGTGTTTTACCAAGGGGGAGTGTGCCGCCCTGGCAAAACCAGGGTGTCAAAGAGGTCTGCATCCATCTTTTTTTTGCAATTTCAGCAATTTGGTTTACAAAAGACCATGGGACCAACTGTCTGCACTCTGTCACCTGCACCACAAGTCACAGAGTGGAGACAGTTAATGACAGAGCACCTCTGCCCCCCCTCTTCTTTCCCCACTCTCTTCTCCCCCTCCCCTCTTCCCCCTCTTCTCTGCCCCCCTCTTATTCCCCTCTCCTCTCCCCCCTCTTTTCCCTCTCTCTCTTTTCCCTTGCTCTCTTTTCCCTCGCTTATTTTCCCCCCTCGCTCTCTTTCCCCCCCTCGCTCTCTTCCCCCCTCGCTCTCTTCCCCCCCTCGCTCTCTTCCCCCCCTTCGCTCTCTTCCCCCCCTCGCCCTCTTTCCCCCCTCGCTCTCGTTCCCCCCCTCGCTCTCTTCCCCCCCTCGCTCTCTTCCCCCCTCGCTCTCTTCTCCCCCTCGCTCTCTTCCCCCCCTCGCTTTCTTCCCCCCCTTGCTCTCTTCCCCTCCTCGCTCTCTTCCCCCCCTCACTTTCTTCCACCCTCGCTCTCTTCCCACCTCGCTCTCTCCCCCCCTCGCTCTCTTCCCCCCTCGCTCTCTTTCCCCCTCGCTCTCTTTCCCCCCTTGCTCTCTTCCCCCCCCTCGCTCTCTTTCCCCACCCCTCGCTCTCTTTCCCCACCCCTCGCTCTTTCCCCCCCTCGCTCTCTTCCCCCCCTCGCTCTCTTTCCCCCCTTGCTCTCATTTCCTCCCCCCCCTCGCTCTCTTTTCCTCCCCTTCCTCGCTCTCTTTTCCTCCCCCCTCACTCTCTTTTCCTCCCCCCTCGCTCTCTTTTCCTCCCCCCTCGCTCTCTTTTCCTCCCCCCCTCGCTCTCTTTTCCTCCCCCCCTCGCTCTCTTTCCCCCCCTCGCTCTCTCTCTCTTTTCCCTCGCTCTCTCCTGGCATGGTCAGTACAGAAATCTCTCCATCGTGGAGGGGTGAGAGGGAGTAATAAACATGGAGTTCCTACTGTGTCTGTGTATTTATTTCTAATAAAGTATTTTTCTCTGTGTGATGTCTTTTTTTTTTTAAACCCTTTATTGGAGATTCTTAATGGCCAGGTCAAACTTGGCCTGACATTAAGAATCTCAGGCTTCATACCAGCTGTTAAAACATAGCTGCTATTAACCCCTTATTACCCAGCGTGCCACCTGCCACCAGGGCCACTGGAAGAGTTGGATACAGCGCCAGAAGATGGCACTTCTATGAAAGCGCCATTTTCTGGGGCGGCTGTGGACTGCAATTCGCAGCAGGGGGTCCAGAAAGTTTGGGCACCCTGCACTGCGGATTCCAATCCCCAGCTGCCTAGTTGTACCTGGCTGGACTGAAAAATTCGGCGAGGCCCACGTCATTTTTTTTTTTTTAATTATTTCATGAAATTCATGAAATAAAAAAAAAAAGGGCTTCTCTATATTTTTGGTTCCCAGCCGGGTACAATTAGGCAGCTGGGGGTTGGGGGCAGCCCGTAGCTGCCTGCTGTACCTGGCTAGCATACAAAAATATGGCGAAGCCCACGTCATTTTTTTAAAAAAGTTTTCAGGCAAAAACCTTTATAAAAAAAAAAATGCTTCCCTGGATTTCTATTGCCAGTGAAAGTAACACCAAGCAGCGGGGGTTAGCAGCCAGTAGCTGCTTGGGTTACCCTTAGCAATAGAAAATGCAGCGGGAGCCCACAAACAATGTGATTTTTAGGTTTTTTTTATTTTTAATGAATTTTTTAAAAAAAAATCGACATGGGCTTCGCCCATCGAGCACCAAAGCATTTTACTGCTTAATTCATCCCAAGTAATCAGATGACTCCAGTGTCGGCTGATTACTTGTTCTGTGTCCCCCTGCATCCATTGCAGCGTGTACGGGCTGTGAGGTCAGCGGAGTTCAGTCCAGCACTGGAGTCAGCTGATCTGAACTCAGCTGAACTCCAGCTTGCACACGCTGCGATGGATGCAGGGGGACATAGAACAAGTAAGGTCTAAGCCACACGGCGAGAAAAACAGTGCGAGTGAAGTGCGATAAAACATCGCATTCCCCTCGGACCAATTGTAGCCTGTGTGTCAGCACACATGAGCGATTATTTTTTCAGCCCTAATTGGACCGAGGAAACAATCGCAGCATGCTACAACTGTAATGCAAGACTCTCTCTTTTACCCATTCAAGTGTATGCGGTGAGAGAAAAAAATCACACTGCACTTGCGGTACATCGGTGGACTACAGAGGAGAGAGGGAGAGAAATCCCTCCCACCCCTCCTCAGTGCTGGCCCACCCCTCGAGTGGCGGACCGCCCCCCGCAGCTGAGGTCTGCTCGCACAGTCGGACCTCAGTCGCAGGGACACACGCATGACACTCAGCTCTGCTGTACTGAGCGTGAGCCGAGTGTAATGCGAGGAGATCGCAGTAATCCCCGTGTGGCCCCAGCCTGATCGGCCGACACTTGAGTCAGCTGATCTGAACTCAGCTGAACTCCTGTACACACAGCCCGCACACACAGCCCGCACACGGTCACATGTGATTGGCAGCAGGCAGTGACTGCTGTTAAGGCTACATTCACATGACCGTTCCATTTTTGCGGGCCACAAAAAACGGTCCTTTTTTTCACGGATGCATCCTAGTGGCATCCGTGTGACATCTGCGTGCCTTCCGTTTTTTTTGCGGACCGCAAAAAACGGAAGCAGCAAGAAAGATAAATAGATGAGTAGATATAGAGATGGATAGATAGATATAGAGACAGAGGGATAGAGGGATAAATGAATGAATGGAGGGCTGCATAGATAGATAGATAAGAAAGACATATACAATGTCCTACCCCCCTGCATATTCTAAGCTGGCACCTTTTTGTGACTTTCATGTGGCACTAAGGTGCTTAGTCTTGTATTTAGCCAAAAAATAAATAAATAATAAAAAAAAATGACATGCGGTCCACCTATCTTTTGTAGCCAGCTAGGGTAAAGCAAACGGCTGCAGCCTGCAAACCACAGCTGGCAGCTTCACCTTGGCTGGTAATCCAAAACAGAGGGCACCCCACGCTGTTATTTTAAATTAACTAAATAATTTAAAACAAAAAACACGGGGTCCCCTGAAATTGGATCACCAGCCAAGGTAAAGCGGACAGCTGTGGTCTGGTATTCTCAGACTAGGGAGTTTCACCGTTATTGGACACTCCCCAGCCTAAAAATAGCAGGCTGCAGCTGCCCCAGAAGTAGCACATCCATTAGATGTGCCAGTCCTGGTGCTTCGCGCCAGCTCATCCCGTTGCCCTGGTGCGGTGGCAAACGGGGTAATATATGGGATTAATACCAGATGTGTAATGTCACCTGGCATCAAGCCCTGGAGTTAGTGATGTCAGGTGTGTATCAGATACCCGACATCACCAACCCAGGCAGTAATAAAAAAAAAAAAATAGACAACAAACACATTTTTATTTGAAAAAACACTCCCCAACACATTCCCTCTTTCACCAATTTATTAGAAAGAAAAACAAATCCAGGTCTGGTGTAATCCAAGGGGGTCCCACGATGATCCATACCATAGTCAATGTCCCAGTCAATGAAGAACAGAATGTTCCCTATTTGCTGGGAGAGCCGTGCAGTGACCTGAGCTAACATCAATAGGTCAGCCCAGGTCACTGCAGGGCATGACGAGTGCTGCTATCAGGAGGTTAGCGAGGTATATTACCTGCGATGATCGCTGAACTCCTGACAGCAGCGCTGTCACCGAGTTCAATGACCGCCGCCTTCACAAACCAAGTATCGCGAGCGGCCCGTTACGTCACCACTAGTAACAGTCTCGGGTCGACAGCGAGAGGTGATGTGACAAGCGGCGGGCATAGAAGGCAGTGACAACCGCTGACGTCAGGAGGGCAGGACTTCATCACCGTAGGTAATGAACTTACTAACCTCCTGACGGTAGCGCTTGTCATCCCCGCGGCTGCCGACACTGCAGTGCGGGCCGCTGCTGACACTGCTGAGCGGGCAGCCGCGGGGCTGGGGCTGGAGCGGGACACTGACTGCACGGGCACCCAACGGAAGTCACATGGAAGTGCTTCCGTGTTGCTTCCAGGAATTTTGCGGACCCATTGACTTGTATTGAGTCACGGTTTGTTATTACGGAACAGAATAGGACATGTTCCATAATAACGGAGCGGACATACGGCATCCGATGTGTTTTTTTTGTAGGATCGGATGCACATGGAAGTGCTACCGTGTACCATCCGATCCTACACAAAAGACATTGAAAAGATGGTCCTGTCTGTGGGGCCGCAAAAAAACAGGAACTGACCAGGACAAACGGAACGGTCATGTGAATGAGCCCACCTGCAGCCATTGCAGCGTGTGCGGGCTGTGAGATCAGGAGTCAGCTGACTCCAGCGCCGGCCGATAAATTCTGTGTCCCGCTGCAGAAGGATCCGGTAAAATAACGGTTGCATGCGCTGCACATTTAATCCACAGGATCCGGTCATATGCGGTTTTCGGATGATACGGATGACACACAGACTAGGCAAAAGGGAAAAAAGCAATCTCATCACCCCGTCACTTTTTTTTCCCCAATTATTTTTTTCACATGTTGCGTCGGCTAATAATCATAATTTCTGTACACACACACACACACACACACACACACACTCACACTCACACACACACACACACACACTCACACACACACACACACACTCACACACACTTTCTTCCTCTGGTTGTGCAGAGCTGGGAGCTGCTGCTGTCTCTGTGATTTCTCTCAGTGCATCCACACAGAGAAGAGGCAGGGAGGAGGCTTTGGGTGGAGAGCTGAGGGGGGTGTTACACACAGTGGGTGTGTTAGATAAGCTAGACACCGCCCTAGAGCCACAAAGAATTCTGGGACTTGTAGGAACTGAACACAGGAAGTCAGAGGAGGGATTAACCCCATCAGAGCTGGAGCCAGCAATGAGCATGTGCTGCTAGAGCACAATAAAAGGTAATTTTGCTGAAAAAACATAATAGATGTGTTGAGGGGCACATATTAGCAAGATTTATCAGAAAAAAAAAATCAGTTTTGGTAACTGGATAACTTCTATAAGGTGCTATTTCTTTTAAGTCTAATGAGTTCTCCCATTTCTGACCACATGTTTGGGATGGTTTGAAGATGCCATTAATATACTGTTACAAGCCATAGATTTTCTTATAAGGAGCTACTATCACTCTTTTGTTAGAACTATCTGTAGAAAATTTTAAATCTAAAAAATTGATAGGAATTTTATTATACATGCTGGTGAATCGCAGATTGTAATCATTTGAATTCAAGCATAAAACACATTTTTCCAATGATGAGAGGAATCCCCTCCAGATAAACATCCAATTGTCTATGTACCGCCCTAGCTAAAATATATTGTCTTTGTAAGGGTTATCATTGTTGTAAATATGATTTTCCTCCCAAACAGACATGAAAATATTGGCTAGGGACTGTGAAAATTTGGCGCCCATACACACGCCCTGTGTCTGGAGGAAGTATCTCTCATCAAAGGAAAAATAGTTGTGTGTTAGGCTATGTGCGCACAGTGCGTTTTTCGCGGCGTTTTTGCGCGTTTTTCGGGTGCGTTTTTGGCCTCAAAACTGCAAGACTTTGCTTCCCCAGCAAAGTCTATGAGTTTTCATTTTTGCTGTCCGCACACATCTGTTTTTTTTACCTGAGTTTTTGAGTTAAAAAAAAAAAATGGACGTCAGTTCTTTCCTGCGTTTTTCTGCGTTTTCCCCCCATGCAATGCATTGGAAAAACGCAGCAAAACGCAGAGATCAAAAACGCAGCAAAACGCAGCCAAAAACGCACCAAATCGCGGCAAAAACGCATGCGTTTTTTATGCGTTTTTTCGACGCAGGTGCGTTTTTGTGCATTTTTTGCGGCCAAAAACGCACAAAAACACAGCGTCAAAAAGACGCAGTGTGCAAACCTAGCCTTAGAAGGAACCGTATTGCCTTAACCAGAAATTTTTGAATGTTATGATCATAACTACTTTATTTGAGTAAAAAATATTCAACACAGCGTAATGCAATGTGGTGGGGAATAGATGGATATAACCCCACATCGCATAACAAAAACAAATAATCCTCCTGCCAGCAAATTTTTTCTAATATAAACACTGTGGCTTTAGAGTCTCTTAAATGATTAGGTGTTAAAGGAACAAGAGGCTGAAGATAGTGGTCCACCCACTCCCCTAATTTCTCACTAAAGGAACCTATCCCTGACACTATAGGTCTAAATGGGGGAGGGGTTCTTTGTGAATTTTGCGGAGTGAGTGGTACACTGGTACTACTGGTGAATTACAATAGATGTATTTTTTTTATTTTATCTGAAATGGCTCCATCACTAACTCCCTCTTGCAATAAATGGAGTAGTTCCGAATTATAAGTTATAGTAGATTGGGATTTAGGTACTGACTCACTGCAGGGTACTTTAGAACTCTCCAGTACTATGTTTCCTTCCGTTTCTGGGTGCTTGAAAGTATGTGTGGGGTTATTGTTAGAGATGAGCGAACCGACCGTGGTTCAGCTCGAGTTCGGTTCGCCGACGGAGGTCTCGTTCGAGTTCGGTTTGGCGAACCGGTTCAGCGAACCACTCGAACCACATAGGAAACAATGGGAGGCAATCACAAACACATAAAAACACCTAGAAAACACCCTGAAAGGTGTCCAAAAGGTGACAAACAATTCACAACACAACACAAACACATGGGAAACTGACAAGAACAAATTCTCATGCGAAAACAAAACAGCGTTACGAGGAAAAAGAGGAGACACAGATATATGAGTATATGCAAGGGAACATCGATGCCATTACTGTGCAACTTGAGCCTTGGTCATTTTAGGCTTCCAATCTGGATAAATTGCCTGAGCTCGCCACGTATGCCTTGGGGATCTTGTCATGTACTGCAGCCAGCGTTCTCTCGGAACCTGTCTTCAGTGCTGCTGGGGGTCTGCTGACAGATAAGCACACGCGTCTGTCCACTGACAATGTGGACATGGCTCTCAGAGGACTTTTCTTCCCCTGGGTCATCCAGGGGAGGCGAAAGGCATGCATATTTTTCAGAGTGCTTCATCCAAAGCATCTTTTTCATTTTGAAAAGGGGGATCAACTGATGCCAGTCAAGTGGGTTGTGTGTGGCCCAATTAGTGGAAACAAGGGAGATTGTGGTTGGAGTCCCCTTGCTGTGTTTCTCAAAGAACCAAGATGAACAAGTCATGGCTCTCAGAGGACTTTTCTTCCCCTGGGTCATCCAGGGGAGGTGAAAGGCAGGCGTATTTTTGAGAGTGCTTCATGCAAAGCATCTTTTTCAGTTTGAAAAGGGGGGTCAACTGATGACAGTCAAGTGGGGTGTGTGTGGCCCAATAAGTGGCAACAAGGGAGACTGTGGTTGGAGTCCCCTTGCTGTGTTTCTCAAAGAACCAAGATGAACAAGTCATGGCTCTCAGAGGACTTTTCTTTCCCTGGGTCATCCAGGGGAGGCGAAAGGCAGGCGTATTTTTGAGAGTGCTTCATGAAAGCATCTTTTTCATTTTGAAAAGGGGGGTCAACTGATGACAGTCAAGTGGGGTGTGTGTGGCCCAATTAGTGGCAACGAGGGAGACTGTGGTTGGAGTCCAATCGCTGTGTTTCTCAAAGAACCAAGATGAACAAGTCATGGCTCTCAGAGGACTTTTCTTCCCCTGGGTCATCCAGGGGAGGCGAAAGGCAGGCGTATTTTTGAGAGTACTTCATGCAAAGCATCTTTTTAATTTTGAAAAGGGGGGTCAACTGATGACAGTCAAGTGGGGTGTGTGTGGCCCAATTAGTGGAAACGAGGGAGACTGTGGTTGGAGTCCCCTCGTTGTTGTTTACATGATTTTCGAAGTGCATGACATGCCTAAGAGGTTTAGTTTCAGCATCTCAAACTTGTTGGCTACAGAAAGGCTGCCTTTATACCCTTTTGTCACCGAGGATTTTCGAGACATTATGCCCATTGCAGTGCCACAAGAGCCGATGGCCATTTGCCACTCCTTCTCCAAGAAAGGGGTGCCCGCGCTAACACAGCAGGTCGCACACAACATCACTACTTCCTTGAGAAACTCTGTGTGTGACAGGGTGCATTTCACCACAGATACTTGGAACAGTAAGCATGGACAGGGGCGTTACATGTCGCTGACTGGGCACTGGGTAACTATGGTGATATATGGAGAAGTGTCTGCTGTACAAGTCTTTCCGTCCCCACGAGTTGTGTGTTTCAATCCTTCCTCTGTATGTACAAGTTCCTCCACTGCTTCTGCCTCATCAACCTCGTGTTGTTCCTGCACCTCAGCCCAAACCCTGTGTGGTCAGGCCACCCTTCCTTGTAACTGTGCCCAATGAATCCCACACACCTTCTTACTATGCTCGCAGCAGAGGTCAAGGCCATCAGGCGGTCAAATGTTTACTTTGAAATGTAGGGGAAATGTGAAACACCGCTGAGGAGTTGTGGACGGTTAGCTCTGTAGAGTGAGACCGAGTTTCATCAATGGTTGTCTCCACTCAACCAGCAGCCAGGGAATGCCGGGTGCGACAATGATGCTAAACAGTCTGCGGCCCTTCTTCAGGGCAATGTGACACACGTGCCTTATATGGCTCACGTGTTGAATTCGAATCTCCAGCAATTTTTAAGACACTATCCCGGGCCTACATGTCCTTCTGTCGAGGGCACGGTGTAACGTCTGCCTGGATCGACACACTCAGACGGGCTGTAAAGGATAGGCTAGAGGGAACCCACTCCCCAAGCTGGACCCCCAGAACCCTGAAACACTTTAACCCCTATACAGTGATTTTGAATGACACAGGGCCCAAGTTGATCAATACCTGTGGAAGGCTGCAGTTCCAGAGAATAGTAGTCATGCAGGGTCAAAACATTAATTGAGGAAGAGGAACAGAATGGGAGGGACAGGACTTAATCAGAAAACAAGCAGAGGTGAAATGCGAATCGGCCAACGAGGTACCTAAACAACAAGCAGGAAAAGAAGTCATGTAACAAGCACACAAACTCATAAAACTAAACTGGGGGTAACAGTAACCAGAGGTTCATAGCTATGTCTGGCAGTGGTCTTCAGACAGAAGGGGCCTAAAAAAGGGTGTTGTGTCTTCCCATTGGTTGTAGCTGAATGGTGGTACTTCATCTGTGAGATACCCACCACCTGCATTCAGCCATTGGTTCTGAATATGTCATATGGGATATGACATGACATATGTCATATGGGATTCTGATCTGGCTTATATATCCTGAGTCATATTGCAAAGGATTGTTAAAAATCCACTTGTGACTTTTAGGAACGCTACTTCCAATAGGTGGCGCTGTGCTAGACTTTGTCTCCTTTACTGGAGAGACAATTTGCATATGCCAAGGTAACGCAGCCCAGTGAATGAGCATAACCTGCGTCCACCTGCGCCGCTGGCATCGACTCCTCTCCATTCATCAGCACTATGCACGAAAGGAACACGTTGTCACCTTGCGACAGGAGTACAAATTGACATAGCGGACTACGGTGGTGACTTAACAGCCGTGTGCTGCAATGATGCAAACATGGCAGCATGCCTTCGTCAGGCTAATGTGACACACGTGACTTGTATGGCTCACGTGTTTAATCTGATTCTCCAGCAATTTTTAAAACAACATCCCAGCCTACATGGCCTTGTACAGCGGGCACGCTCGCTATGTGCTCACTTCCATCGTTCGCACCCAGTAGCTCAACAACTTTCATCCTGGAGTCTTAAGATCTGGCGGTTAAACGTCTGAAATGCGATGTTCCGACACGCAGGAATTTGAATCTGCACATGTTGCAGCATCTGTGGCAGCACCGCAGAGCGAAGCTGAAATACGCTATGATGTATACCCTGGGCTAACTTGATCCAGAGGTGGTGCAGATCACGCTGCTGGAGTGGTGTCCGATCAAGGACATATGCACCGTTCTACACAGTTTACAAATGTCGACGCAGATGTTTGTCACGCTGGGAATGTCATCACCAGTGTTAATTTTGGTCATCTACATGATGGAGCACACTGTAAGCATTATTCGGAGTCAGGTGTTGGTCCAAGAGGAAGGGAGTAAGTACTGGAGGAGTCATATGCGGAAGGGATAACAAGATCTACAAGGTCCAGACGGTCAGTGGCACCTTGGCGGCAGTCATGGTACGGTGGGGGAGAGGGATTATCAAGGGCGCATAGTATCAGCAAAACAGTTGAGGAAGGTGCAGGAGCCCAGGAAGAAATGGAGGACGAACTGGCGATGGGCATGGAAGACTCAGCAGATGAGTGAGAGCTTGCTCACATTTTGGTTGTGCGAGGTTGTGGGGAGAGGGCAGAGGAGGGAGGCACAATTCTCACCTCTCCGCCACCAAAACACCAAGGACTTGGTCCTCCTGGATGCTCAAGACACATGAGCGCCTTCTTGCTGCACTACCTACAACATGACCCTCGGATTGTACGAATTCCAAGTCATGCTGACTACTGGGTTGCCACACTGTTAGATCCCCGGTACAACACAAAATTTTGCGAAATAACTCCTGCCATAGAAAGGGACGCACGTATGCAGGAGTATCAGCAGAAGGTGTTACGCAATCTTATATCTGCTTTTCCACTAAACACCAGTGGTGCACAGAGTGAATCTCAATGCTTTTTCATCGATAGGAGGAAATGGTCATACTTGTCCACATCTGAGGGACCAAGGGCTGGCTGCTGTGCAAAGAGACAGCGTTGAGTACGGCGTCTCTGCAGAGTGGCATTTTTGGTCATATACAAACTGAGTTGAAAAAGGACAGATGCTGGTGGAAAGGGGAACAGGTGTGTTGGAAAGAGTAAAAAAGTTTGTGTCCGTGGGTTTGGTGGTTAAGCAACATTAACATTTGCTGAAGAAGCAACATCTGGTATGGTGGGACTGGCAGATTTGGATAAGGTGGTATATACTATGTTACCGCTATATAAAATATATTAAGAAGAAAAGAAAGAGAAAGGTAGATATCCCAATCGCCATTCGGTGTCCACCGAGCTCACAGAAGGAAAAGGAGAGGTTGGCAACTGGAAGGTTAGGTGGAGGATACAGAGCAGGTTGACTCTCAAACAAATAGTAGCCTGAACCGAGTTAGACGCCACTCGTATCTGGAGACTGGGAGCCCTGTTAGCGTGACAGGGTCCACACGACAACCCAGCCCCGGAACTCCCTGTTAACAACACAGGGGCCATTGGTTACGCTGTCCGTGTGCGTAGGGTACACACCTGTGGACAGCAGGTGCATCAGCAGCAGAAGGCCTGTTTATAACACTGGGCTGCACTAGCAGAACTGGTAGGACAGGAGCTGTTCTTAAACGTTCTGCGTTACCAACTGTGGTGGCGGCCTACATCGTTGACCTATCCCTGCCTACCTCTGGCCTAAAGCTGCAATGGGTTCAACACATGGAGGTGTTGTTACGGTTGCTGTGGCACTGGAGTCTATGTCCAGATTTCTTGCTACTGCACATGTGCGAGCACTGGAGACTATGTCCAGATTTCTTGCTACTGCACATGTGCAAGCACTGGAGACTAAGTTCTATCTTGGAGCCATTGCACATGTGCGGGTGACATCATCGCTGACACGAGGTCACATGTCTCTGACACCTTCTATGCCGATTGGCTGCTGGTCATGTGCTTGTGACACGTGGTCACATGTCTCTGACACCTTCTATGCCGATTGGTCGCTGGTCATGTGCTTGTGACGCTTTGCTCGGTGATAGGCCAGCATGACGTCATTCCTGTCGTTCTGGCAGCGGATTGGCTCTGGTGTCCTCCATCTTGGATGAGGCACAGAGTCTATATAAGACCCTGATGCACGCCGCACGGCGCTCAGTCCTCTTGGTTCATGCATGAGAGTAGACGCTCTGTGCACGTTCCTCTAGGCATCTCTCTGTCTATGCTAGGTGAGCGCTACCGGCAGGGTAGTGTTCTTATACCTGACAGCTTCGGCTGCAGTCCGTATCCTTACCTCTTAGGGGAGCGGACATAGGCAGGTGCCTGAGGCACATGGTCTGGCTGGGCCTTGTGATTCTACTCGTAGGTGGACGTTGCCGCTAGGGTAACGTTCCTTATACTGCGTCTGGCAGTTGTTCATATCCTCGCACACTAGGGGAGCAAACAGAAGTAGGAGCTTTGTGCGGCTTATGCTGCTGTCCGTCTCTTTTGCACCACTAGAAGAGCGTACCTAGGCAGGTGCCATATCTAGTGGTTCGTGTCCTCGCACACTAGTGGAACGAACGCAGGTAGGAGCTTTGTGCGGCTTACGCTGCTGTCCGTTTCCTGGCACCACTAGAGGAACGGACCTAGGTAGGTGCCATTTCACACTCACTAACTTTGTCTCTGTGATTATTAACAGAGACCATTCCACACACCCTCCAAGTAAGGGAGGAATTGCCTTATTTACTAATTATATTCCTCTGTGAGATTAACAGAGGTATTGCACTCTGCCATAGTCTGCAGCAGAGTCTTTGCACGGTAGACCCTGACTGTCTGTTACTCCTTTAGGTTTTATTATCAGACAGCCCCCCATAACATTAGGACTGAGCCAAGGGTCTGGCAGTTATGGCAGAATATCAGCAGTTACACCATTACATACAAGTACTTGAGTCACGGCTCAAGAGTATAGAGGATAAACCTCAGACCATGGTGACATCTGCACATGATCCTCGACTTGCTCTGCCAAACAGATATTCTGGCGATGCCAGATCATGTCGTGGTTTCATTAGTCAGTGTCAGATACACCTAGAGGTCAACTCTTCTCGCTTCTCTACGGAGAGGTCCAGAGTAGGCTTTATCATCTCCTTACTTCAGGACAAAGCCTTAGAATGGGCGACTCCCCTATGGGAGCGCTCTGATGTGGTTACTCTGAGACATCAAGACTTTCTTGATGCTCTTAAGGCGGTATTCATGGGTCCGCAGGTTACCCATGATGCGGCCCTGAGACTGTTAGATCTATCTCAGGGTTCGTTATCCACTAGTTCTTATGCCATTGCTTTTAGAACTCTGGTGGCAGAACTAGATTGGCCAGAGAAGGTGTTGATTCCTATCTTCTGGAGAGGGTTGGCAGGCTATGTTAAGGATGCTCTTGCTACTCGTGAGGTCCCTGCTTCTCTGGAAGACTTGATCACAGTAGCAACGAGGATCGACGTACGCCATAGGGAACGTAGACTCGAGGTCTCTTCCTCACGCCCTAAGCATCGGGCTATTCCAGTTGTTGAGGGTCCACTACCATCTTCCTCAGCATCTGAAACATCTCCCACTCCTATGGAGTTAGGTCATACATCCTCCAGACTACGCAAGTCTGGTCCTCCTATATGTTACGTATGTCGTCAGGCTGGGCACTATGCCAACAAGTGTCCTAGCCGTCAGGGAAACTCCCAGTTCTAGTAACCATTAGAGGGGGGTTACTAGAGACGTCTTCTGCACCCTCTAAGTGTAGTATCCCAGGTCAGCTCTCATTCTCTGAGAATACATGGCCTATTATGGCTTTTGTGGATTCCGGAGCTGACGGGACTTTTGTGTCCTCAGGATTTGTAAAGAAACACATTATTTCCTCTATCATGTTAGAGGCGCCTATTCCTGTCCGTGTTGTTAATGGAATTATGTTGTCTGACTCCATTACATTGAGGACAGTTCCCTTGCACCTTTCCCTGTCTCAGGGTCACATAGAGGAGATTTCTTTTCTTGTTTTGCCTGAGGGTATAGACGACGTCCTTCTGGGTCTCCCATGGCTTTGGACTCATGCTCCTCACATTGACTGGGAGTCCGACAGCATTATTAGTTGGGGTTCGAAATGTCAGTCCCGATGTCTTCCCTTACCACCTAAGGTCATTGCGGTTGCATCAACTGATCTCTCTCCCATACCTACACCCTATTTGGATTTCGCTGACGTGTTCTCCAAACAGGGTGCTGAGGTTCTTCCACCCCATAGGCCGTATGACTGTGCCATAGACCTTATCCCAGGTTCGGTTCCACCTAAGGGCAGGGTTTACCTCGTGTCGATACCTGAGTCGGAGGCCATGTCGACCTATATAAGAGAGAGTTTAGAGAAGGGGTTCAGTCGTAAGTCTGTCTCTCCCGCGGGAGCTGGGTTTTTCTTTGTTTGGAAGAAAGAGGGTGATTTGCGTCCCTGCATAGATTACAGGGGTCTCAACGCAATCACAATAAAGAACAAATACCCGTTACCTTTCATTTCGGAGCTCTTTGACAGACTGAGGGGAGGTCAAGTTTTTACGAAGTTGGATCTGCGGGGTGCGTATAACTTGGTACGAATTCGAAAGGGTGACGAATGGAAGACCGCTTTTAACACCCGAGACGGTCACTATGAATACCTCGTCATGCCTTTTGGTTTATGTAATGCACCCGCAGTATTTCAGGACTTCGTAAACGATGTGTTCACGGATTTACTGTTATCCTCTGTAGTGGTGTATCTGGACGACATCCTGATTTTTTCCCCTGATCTGGAGACTCATCGTCAGGATGTCGTTCGTGTCCTTTCCCGTTTAAGGGAGCACTCATTGTTTGCTAAACTCGAAAAATGTGTATTCGAGCAGTCATCCTTGCCTTTTTTGGGCTATATTATCTCACAAGAGGATCTGGCTATGGATCCTGCAAAGCTCTCTGCTGTCCTGGAATGGTCCGAACCTCATTCCTTGAAGGCGGTGCAACGCTTCTTAGGATTCATAAATTATTACAGGCAGTTCATACCCCATTTCTCTACTTTGGTGGCCCCTTTGGTGGCCTTGACTAAGAAAGGTGCTAATCCCAAAGTCTGGTCTACTGAGACATCTCAGGCTTTTGAGGCAGTAAAAAGACACTTTTCAACTGCTCCCGTTCTTCAAAGACCCGATGAGAATAAGCCCTTCCTCTTGGAGGTTGATGCCTCTTCAGTGGGTGCTGGTGCGGTCTTGTATCAAAAGAACGGTGCAGGTAGAAAAAGGCCGTGTTTCTTCTTTGCTAAAACCTTTTCACCGGCAGAGAGAAACTATACCATTGGGGATAGGGAACTGCTCGCCCTGAGATTAGCCTTGGAGGAGTGGCGTCACTTGCTGGAAGGAGTGAAACATCCTTTCCAGGTCTATACAGACCATAAGAATCTGACGTACTTACAAACCGCTCAGCGTCTGAATCCTCGCCAAGCCCGCTGGTCCTTGTTTTTCTCCCGCTTTCACTTCTCCATCAACTATCTGTCTGGGAGTAAGAATAGCAAGGCAGACGCCCTGTCTTGCTCTATGGTTTCTACCCAGGAAGAGATTGACGAACCTCGTCTTATCCTTCCCTCCAGGGTTTTTCATACGCTCTCCCCTGTGACGTTAGACCAAATCCCACCGGGCAAGACCTTTGTTCCGCCTGATCGACAGAATGATATACTGTCGTGGGCCCACACCTCAAAGGTGGGTGGGCATTTTGGTATTAGGCAGACACGAGAGTTACTGGAGAGGTGGTATTGGTGGCCACACTTAGCCAGCCACGTCAAGAGATATGTCGGTTCCTGCTACTCGTGTGCTCGCAACCGTCCATTACGGCAGAGACCGGCTGGGCTCTTGCATCCTTTACCAGTGCCAGATAGACCATGGGAGGTGGTAGGCATGGACTTTGTGGGTGATCTTCCGTGTTCACAGGGACATAGATTTGTGTGGGTCATTACGGACCATTTCTCCCGGATGGTTCATCTCGTACCGTTATTGAGAATCCCATCTTCCAGGGTACTAGCCAAACTATTCCTCAAGCATGTCTTTAGGCTTCACGGGATGCCAGATCGTATCATTTGTGATAGAGGCCCGCAATTTGCTTCCCGTTTCTGGCGAGATCTTTGTAGCCTTCTGCAAATTGAGTTGAATCTCTCTTCGGCATACCATCCGGAGACCAATGGTTTGGTTGAGCGTACCAATCAATCCATGATTATATACCTTCAACACTTTGTTGCTGAGAACCACGATAACTGGTCCTCCCTCCTACCCTGGGCAGAATTTGCCCTTAACAATTTGCTGGCTGAGGCCACTGGGCAGACACCATTCGTACTCAATAATGGGCAACACCCTAGGGTACCGGTACCGTTTCCCGCTACTGCACCTCCTCCTCTTGTGGCCGACTGGGCAACTAATGCCAGAGAGGTTTGGGATCGGACTCAAGAGTCGATCCAAGCAGCTAAGGACCGTATGAAGACGGTGTCCGATGGGTTTCGTCGCCCGGCTCCTGTCTTTTCTCCGGGGGAATTTGTGTGGCTCTCTGCAAAACACGTGAGACTTAGAGTGAGCTCTGTCAAATTTGCTCCTCGCTTCCTGGGTCCTTATGAGGTTCTTCGACAGGTAAATCCTGTAGTCTACCAATTGAAGTTACCCGTCCATCTTAGGATCCATGACAAATTCCATGTCTCACTGCTAAAGCCGGCTACTTTACCTCACGCTCGTGAAGTGCACTCTCCTGCCTCTGATTCCTCTCGCTCTAGCTATGAGGTACGAGCCATAGTTGGTTCTAAGATGGTTAGAGGGCGCAGGTTCTTCTTGATAGATTGGGAGGGCTACGGCCCGGAACATCGCTCTTGGGAGCCTGAGGAGGCTGTCCATGCTCCCGACTTAGTTGCCGATTACCTGCGTCGCCGGGAAGGGGGCCCTTGAGGGGGAGGTACTGTTACGGTTGCTGTGGCACTGGAGTCTATGTCCAGATTTCTTGCTACTGCACATGTGCAAGCGCTGGAGACTAAGTCCGATCTTGGAGCCATTGCACATGTGCGGGTGACATCATCGCCGAAACGAGGTCACATGTCTCTGACACCTTCTATGCCGATTGGTCGCTGGTCATGTGCTTGTGACGCTTTGCTCGGTGATAGGCCAGCGTGATGTCATTCCTGTCGTTCTGGCAGTGGATTGGCTCTGGTGTCCTCCATCTTGGATGATGCACAGAGTCTATATAAGACCCTGATGCACGGCGCGCGGCGCTCAGTCCTATTGGTTCATGCATGAGAGTAGACGCTCTGTGCACATTCCTCTAGGCATCTCTCTGTCTATGCTAGGTGAGCGCTACCGGCAGGGTAGTGTTCTTATACCTTACAGCTTCGGCTGCAGTCCGTATCCTTACCTCTTAGGGGAGCGGACATAGGCAGGTGCCTGAGGCACATGGTCTGGCTGGGCCTTGTGATTCTACTCGTAGGTGGACGTTGCCGCTAGGGTAACGTTCCTTATACTGCGTCTGGCAGTTGTTCGTATCCTCGCACACTAGGGGAGCGAACAGAGGTAGGAGCTTTGTGCGGCTTATGCTGCTGTCCGTCTCTTTTGCACCACTAGAAGAGCGGATCTAGGCAGGTGCCATATCTAGTGGTTCGTGTCCTCGCACACTAGTGGAGCGAACGCAGGTAGGAGCTTTGTGCGGCTTACGCTGCTGTCCGTTTCCTGGCACCACTAGAGGAACGGAGCTAGGTAGGTGCCATTTCACACTCACTGCCTTTGTCTCTGAGATTATTAACAGAGACCATTCCACACACCCTCCAAGTAAGGGAGGAATTGCCTTATTTACTAATTATATTCCTCTGTGAGTTTAACAGAGGTATTGCACTCTGCCATAGTCTGCAGCAGAGTCTTTGCACGGTGGACCCTGACTGTCTGTTACTCCTTTAGGTTTTATTATCAGACAGCCCCCCGTAACAAGTGTGCTCTTTCGGAGCATAATAGAAGACTGGGCACCTTCTTGTTGGCTCCAGCCCCTTTTATAACCTGGGTCCGCCCCAAACCAGGGTGGACCACAATGCACCTCCTGGAGACAAAAGCAGAGTGACACGTTATGAGTGGCATAACTAGCGTCCTATTTTGAACCGCCACTTGAATGATGACCTCATGGCTGCCACAACCAAAACACCTCAACAGTCATCGTCTGACCAACAACAATGAGGTGACAAGTCATAGGGGCGGGCCTCTGCAAACCTGTTGGGAGTGGCCTGGCCAATTTGTCAGGACACCTGATGCCTGTGGTCTATATGGGCCCCCCACATCAGGGGCAGGGCCAAAGAGTTCATTACCCGACCTAGCCTCTGGTGCAGTAAGTGCCTGAGCATGCTAAGTAGCATGAAATACAGTTTCTGAAAAAAAGACTATCCGCTTCAGCATGCTGTCTAGGCACAACACAGGACTTAGACCTTAGTGCAAGTACCTGTGCAAAGAGGCTTTTCTCAGTCAGTGTGAAGCCCCACAGGTGTTGTGTTGGTGCATTACCTTCAGGAACTCCCCGTGGAGGAAGAGTCTGGTCACACTTAGGCTGCTTCTCTATATGTATTTTCGTGACGCCACTCTCGGTATTGCGGTCAGTGGGGACCGCCACTGCAGTGTAAGGGGACACCTGGGGCTGATGTTGGGTGCAGTTAGTTTTAGTGGCCTCCCGACAGTGAGTCAAGCCCCAGGGCCCTGTGTAAGTGTGTTGAGCCGCAGGTCGCAGAATGACTCAGGCACAGTCCAAATGAGCATGCGCTGTAGCCCAAAATTAAGACTTTGCCTCAAGAATGGCTCAGTCATGCAGAGCATACTCAGTTGGCGGCTGGGGGTAAAGGCTGGGCTGGGGTAAATCGGCACACAGGAAGGAGCAACCGCGTAAACACTTCGTTCAATTGTGAGGGGAGTCATTTTGGAGTTTTGTGAGGAGTACAGTAACGCCAGTGAGCAACATCCTGTGCCACAGACCAACATTTTTCCGGTGCTGTCTATACTGTTAACCATGATAGGAGCGTAAAGTCTGTATTTATGGCAACTGGACATCACAGTACCCGGGTACGGTAGGCTGTGCCCAGACAGTAATGCGTGCACGCAACACTTTGTTTTATTATGAAAACACATATCTGTTCTGGGTAGGATGACTATATAGACAATCACACTTGCTGCCTCTGCACTGTCAAATTGTCACGAACAGTTTAAATCATAGAGGGACAGCGGCACATGTTTGCATTGAATGTTGCTTTTCAAGATTTACATGACTGTGTTGCAGAGCTGTGTGGTTTGCATTCACACTGTTATCATCTGCCTTATCTGTGATGCTTCAGCTAACAAGGGTATTCAGGGTGGGTGATGTGTTTTGTCTATGTTTAGGTAGTTAACTGGGAAGCTCTTGTGATGCGCCACTAGTAAGTTGTCTTCGCACACACACACGCACACACACACACACAAACACACAATTACTGCTGCTACGCAGAGGGCTTAGCAAGCAGTAGGCAACTGAATATATTTGTCACGCTCCCCGGGTCCCCTGCTCTGCTCCCCGGCTCACCTGCCACGCTCCCCGGCTTCCCTGTGTCGCTCCCCGGTTCTTCTGTCCGGTCTCCGCCGCTCCCCGGTCTCCAGCCTCCATTGCCTGCGATTCCCAGGCGTCCTGGTCCCCGCTCCCGGCGCCCGTCGGCTTCTCAGCCCCAGCCCGGCTCTGCTGCTTCCTCCTCACCGCTTCCTGCTCTGGCTTCTGGCACCCGGGACTCGCGCATGCGCATTAGGGCGCGCGCGCGGTCATTGACCCTTTCTTAAAGGGCCAGCGTCCACTGACAGGAAATGAAGCACACAGGTACAGGGTATAAAGGGGTTTAGTGTCCAAGTGGGCGGGGCCTGTTCTTCGTGTTTCCCAAGCTAGGAGTCAGGTCTCCTTGTGTTCCTGTGAGATACTCACCTCTCTCTCTTCTAGAGCCGATCCTGCCATGCCATCCGGTCCTGCCGAATCCTGAACCCCGAACGCTGTCTATCTGCCATCCTGACAGTCCGTACCATCTCTGATCCCTGCGGTGACCCGTCATCTCACTCCAACGGTTCCGGACTCCGCCTGACATCATCTCGGCTTCCGAACCTGAGCTCCGTCACCCGGACTACCATCAGTGACTCCGTGGTCCCAGGGACCTCTCCATTATACTCTTGTGCACGGACTGTCCTGCTACCTGTAGTGCTCCAGCTACCGGACCCCTTACCATCATCAAGGAGTTCGGCCCAGTGGATCCACCTCCTGGGTCTGCCCGTCCACCTGGCCCTAACAGTAAGAACAGGCCATGGATCCCGCTGAAGCACTAGCCGCCTTGCAGGAGGAACTCACACGCCAGCGTGAGACTCAGACCCGCATGCTGCAATTCATGTCTTCTGTGGACGCCCGCCTGAACACGCTACAAGCGTCAGTTACATCTTCAGCATCTCGGGCTTCCACTAGACAATCCACGGCTCCAGCTCCCGTGGCAGCCTCTTCGGATGCTTCCAGACTTCGTTTGGCCTCACCACCCTGGTACGCCGGAGATCCCAAGACCTGCAGGGGATTCATAAACCAATGCTCCCTCCATTTCACGCAGCTGCCGCATTTGTTTGCCTCCGACCAAGCCAAGGTCGCCTTCATCATGTCCCATATAGAGGGTGAGGCACTGGCGTGGATGAACCCCTTGTGGGAAAGGGAGGATCCTGTGACCACGAACATCCAGGAGTTCCTGCAGGCATTTCGTGGCACCTTTGACGAGCCCGGACGCGCCTCCGCGTCTGCCTCATCTCTTCTCCAGTTACGTCAGGGGACTCTGATGGTGGGTCAATACGCCATCCGTTTTCGCACCTTGGCTTCGGAACTCGGGTGGAACAACGAGGCCCTAACCGCCGCCTTCTGGGAAGGACTCTCGGGTCGAATTAAAGATGAGCTGGCTGGTCGTGACGTACCGTCCACCCTGGATGCCCTGATTACCCTAGCGACTCGAGTGGACATTCGCTTTCAGGAGCGATCCAAAGAGGTGTCCCGTGAGAGACATCCGGTATGGCATTCCTCTCCTCCGCAGAAGCCCGCCGTACTTCAGTCAACGGCATCTGGTGTCTCCGTCCACGAGCCCATGCAGATCGACCGTGTGCGGCAGTCTGAACAACGTCGAGCAGAGCGGCTCGCCAAGGGCCTCTGCTTCTACTGCGGAGAGGGCACACACCTGCTACGCTCCTGTCCAGAGAGGCCGGGAAACTCCAAAGCCTAGGGTTGGTAGGAGAGGCCACCCTAGGTGCTGGGACTCTCTCAGACCCGGTTACGTGGACTGTGCAAGTGACAACGGGAGATACGCGGTTCACGGCTGAGGCGTACCTCGATTCTGGGGCAGCAGGCAATTTCATCCAGCAGGCCACGGTGGACAAGTACCAGGTGCCTGTTACTCCACTCGACAAACCCCTGGTGATTGCCTCTGTGGATGGGAGACCCCTCTCTGACACCATCTCCTGGATCACCAGGCCGGTCGAACTGCGTATCGGTGCCCTGCACACCGAGGACATCGCTCTCTACGTCCTTCTACACATGTCCCATCAAATCCTGCTGGGACTTCCCTGGTTACGGACACACGAACCATCAGTCAGCTGGGGCACTGGTGAAATCACCCGATGGGGCTCTTCTTGCCATGAGAACTGTTTGAAGACCATACAACCCATCCGACGACCTCCGGTTCCAGAGTCCCTACCGGGACTGCCCTCGGCCTATTGGTCCTTCGCGGACGTCTTTGATAAAAAGGAGTCAGAGGTACTTCCGCCACATCGTCCTTACGATTGTGCCATCGACCTGCTCCCGGGAACTACACCACCTCGAGGACGGATATATCCACTGTCTCCAGCCGAAACATGTCTACTTACATCACAGAGAGCCTGGCAAGGGGATTCATTCGGAGATCCTCCTCTCCTGCTGGAGCAGGCTTCTTCTTCGTTAAGAAGAAAGAAGGCGACTTACGCCCATGCATAGACTACCGGGGATTGAACCAAATCACCGTGAAAAACAAGTACCCCCTGCCGCTCATCCCCGAATTGTTTGATCGGCTTAGAGGAGCTCGTGTGTTCACCAAGTTGGATCTTCGGGGTGCCTACAACCTGGTCCGCATCCGCTCTGGGGACGAATGGAAGACCGCGTTCAATACTCGCGATGGGCACTATGAATACTGTGTGATGCCCTTCGGCCTGTGTAACGCACCAGCAGTCTTTCAAGAATTGGTGAACGACGTTTTCCGGGACCTTCTCTACGTCTGTGTGGTGGTGTATCTGGATGATATCCTTGTCTTCTCTCCGGACCTCCAGACCCACAGAGAGAACGTGCAGCTGGTTCTACAAAGACTGAGAGAGAATCGTCTGTACGCCAAGTACGAGAAGTATGTCTTTGAGCAGTCTTCTCTCCCCTTCCTGGGTTACATCATCTCCGATACCGGACTGCAGATGGATCCAAAGAAGGTCTCCTCCATTCTCAACTGGCCTCCTCCTTCTGGACTGAAGGCAATCCAACGCTTTCTGGGATTCGCCAACTATTACCGCCAGTTCATCCCTCACTTCTCTGCTCTGACTGCTCCTCTCTCCGCCTTGACCAAGAAGGGGGCTAATCCAAAGGACTGGTCACCTGCGGCCGACGCCGCGTTTGGCTCTCTGAAGCGGGCATTTGCCTCCTCTCCTGTACTCCACCGTCCGGAGTTAAACCGACAGTTCACCTTGGAGGTGGATGCCTCCTCCTCGGGAGCCGGAGCAGTGCTCATGCAGAAGTCCTCCTCCGGGAAGATGGTGACTTGCGGTTTCTTCTCCAAGAGCTTCTCAGCGCCTGAACGCAACTACACCATCGGTGACCGAGAGCTATTGGCAGTCAAACTGGCTCTGGAGGAATGGCGCTACCTTCTGGAAGGAGCAGTGTACCCCGTTATTATTTACACGGACCACAAGAACCTGGAATACCTGCGGTCTGCTCAGCGACTGAACCCACGGCAAGCCAGGTGGTCCTTGTTCTTTGCCAGATTCGATTTCCAGCTCCATTTCCGACCCGCGGACAAGAATGTACGCGCTGATGCCTTGTCCAGGTCTTTCATGCCCATGGAGCAGGAGGAGGAGACATCCCAACCCATCATCTGTCCTAGTAAAATCATTCCGGTGGCCCCTGTCACCCTGGCCCAGATACCGCCCGGGAAGACCTATGTCTCTGAGACTGACAGGCAAAAAGTGTTACACTGGGGCCATGCCTCGAAAACAGCCGGTCATGCTGGTCAGAAGAGAACATGGAGTGCGATTGTACGTCATTACTGGTGGCCATCCCTTCGCACGGACGTCGCTTCTTTTGTCTCTGCCTGCTCCTCTTGTGCCAGGAACAAGACGCCCAAACACCTGCCATATGGCCGTCTTCTGCCTCTGCCTATACCCTCAGTTCCGTGGCAACACATTGCGATGGACTTTATTACAGACTTGCCATTGTCCTCCGGACACACAGTCATATGGGTCGTGGTGGATCGGTTCTCTAAAATGGCTCATTTCGTCCCTATGGATGGACTGCCCTCTGCCCAGGAACTCGCTGACGCCTATATACAACACATCTTCCGCTTGCATGGCTTTCCATCACACATTGTGTCCGACAGAGGAACTCAGTTCACCTCCCGCTTTTGGAGGGCTCTCTGCAAACATCTGGGAGTGGCTCTGGACTTTTCTTCAGCCTACCATCCTCAGTCGAACGGCCAAGTGGAACGGGTCAATCAGATCTTGACCTCCTTCTTACGTCACTACGTCAACGCCCATCATGACGACTGGTCCACGCTTCTTCCTTGGGCTGAATTCTCCCATAACCACCACGTCAGTGAGTCCTCCTCCAGCTCTCCCTTCCATGTCGTTTACGGACTTCAGCCTTCCATCCCATTGCCTGTATCCTCTTCCTCGGATGTCCCTGCTGCTGATGCTGTAGCCCGTGACTTTACAACCATTTGGGACTCTGTTAAGGCGTCCCTTGCACGTGCCTCCCTGTGGATGAAGAGACACGCAGAAAAGAGACGTCTGGACCCTCCGTGTTTCTCTCCTGGAGATCTCGTCTGGCTTGCTTCCAAGTACGTCCGATTGAAGCTACCATCCTACAAGCTGGGACCTCGCTACATCGGGCCGTTTAAAGTCCTCAGCAAGATCAATGAGGTCTCCTACAAGCTACAGCTCCCGGCCACGATGAGGATACCCAACTCCTTCCACGTCTCCCTGCTCAAGCCGGTTGTCCTTGGTCCCTTCTCCGCTGCTGCCAGTTCGGCTCCTCCTCCTATTGCCGATGACGACATCTATGCGGTAAGGGATATCGTGGCCATGAAAACCGTACGGGGTCGACAGTTCTTCCTGGTGGACTGGGCAGGGTATGGTCCTGAGGATAGGTCCTGGGAGCCCCGGGAGAATGTGGGCACTCCTCTGATCTGTGCCTTCCTGTCCCGATTGCGGGGAGGGGGGCGTGTGGGGGGGTACTGTCACGCTCCCCGGGTCCCCTGCTCTGCTCCCCGGCTCACCTGCCACGCTCCCCGGCTTTCCTGCGTCGCTCCCCGGTTCTTCTGTCCGGTCTCTGCCGCTCCCCGGTCTCCAGCCTCCATTGCCTGCGCTTCCCAGGCGTCCTGGTCCCCGCTCCCGGCGCCCGTCGGCTTCTCAGCCCCAGCCCGGCTCTGCTGCTTCCTCCTCACCGCTTCCTGCTCTGGCTTCTGGCACCCGGGACTCGCGCATGCGCATTAGGGCGCGCGCGCGGTCATTGACCCTTTCTTAAAGGGCCAGCGTCCACTGACAGGAAATGAAGCACACAGGTACAGGGTATAAAGGGGTTTAGTGTCCAAGTGGGCGGGGCCTGTTCTTCGTGTTTCCCAAGCTAGGAGTCAGGTCTCCTTGTGTTCCTGTGAGATACTCACCTCTCTCTCTTCTAGAGCCGATCCTGCCTTGCCATCCGGTCCTGCCGAATCCCGAACCCCGAACGCTGTCTATCTGCCATCCTGACAGTCCGTACCATCTCTGATCCCTGCGGTGACCCGTCATCTCGCTCCAACGGTTCCGGACTCCGCCTGACATCATCTCGGCTTCTGAACCTGAGCTCCGTCACCTGGACTACCATCAGTGACTCCGTGGTCCCAGGGACTTCTCCATTATACTCTTGTGCACGGACTGTCCTGCTACCTGTAGTGCTCCAGCTACCGGACCCCTTACCATCATCAAGGAGTTCGGCCCAGTGGATCCACCTCCTGGGTCTGCCCGTCCACCTGGCCCTAACAATATTGTTCTATTATTTCAATTTAATGCATGTTTCTTATTGTTTGTTTTGGGAAAGTGAAACAATCATTTATGAACCCAACAGCAAACATTGCTTTTCATGTTGCGTGGTTTTACTGCATACTGTGGATCCCACCAAATACAAGATTTAAAATGAAGCATAAGTCGCAAAGGGAACTTCACTGTGCTACAATGCGGCCTAGCGGGGCTGTGCAACCACCGCCTGCCTCTACGTGCATCTGCATGCTCTTCATCCTCTGTGACTGTGGGGACAGCAGTCACACATGCTTTTTCACACTGAACTTCCACCCCGTTACCCATAAGCGGGAGTGTGATTGGCAGGTCGTCACTTATTTTTTAAATGCAAACAGATGATATTGTTGAGCTGTCAGACATCGAGAGAACCACAATTGGATGAAGAAAACATTATATCCACGCCTGCACCTTCGTGAAAGATTGGCTGGACTACCTGCAGTTAATTATTGCGTTCCACAAATGGAAAGGAGTGTAGAATGCACATGTGTTGCACCTTGCTTGGCAGCAAAGGAACAATAACTTAGTATTCCAGACAACTTTAGGATGGCAGAAAAAGTGTCAGCTCTTTGGGCAAATTAAATATCGTGGCAAAGGTGGGCAGGTGGGTACAGTGGCTGTGTTCTGTGTGTACCAGGACAGTAAAGGAAGCCTCACTTTCTATCCCTCCTAATGAGGAATTGCAGCAAGGAATTCCCTGAGTTTTCTATAAAAATAGCGTAGCTAAATGTGCATGAGGGTTGAATGCAGAGGTGCTAGAAATAGCTTGGCACCAGTGTGGCACAAATGGAGTACAACACCCACTTTTTGGATGCCACTAACTGGCAGCACTCTTTTAAATTAAAATGGCTTTACAAAACTGTGCAGGAGGGTGTAATGCAGAGATGCTAGAAATAGCTTGGCACCAGTGTGGCACAAGTGGAGTTCAACAGCCACTTTTTGGATGCCACTAACTGGCAGCATTTTTTGCTATTATTATAGCCTATTAAAAACAGAGCAGGAGAGTGTAATGCAGAGGTGCTAGAAATAGCTTGGCACCAGTGTAGCACAAATGGAGTACAACAGTCACTTTTTGGATGCAACTAACTGGCAGCATTTTTTGCTATTATTATAGCCTATTAAAAACAGAGCAGGAGGGTGTAATGCAGAGGTGCTAGAAATAGCTTGGCACCAGTGTGGCACAAATGGAGTACAACAGCCACTTTTTGGATGCCACTAACTGGCAGCACTCTTTTAAATTAAAATGGCTTAACAAAAATGTGCAGGAGGGTGTAATACAGAGGTGCTAGAAATAGCTTGGCACCAGTGGGGCACAAATGGAGTACAACAGCCACTTTTAGGATGCCACTAAGTTGTCTCAGTGATTGCTAGTATAATGGCTTAGTAAAAATGAGTTTGAGTGTGCAATGTAGTGGTGCTGCAAATAGCTTAGCACCAGCGGGGCACAAATGGAGTACAACAGCCACTTTTTAGATGCCACTAACTGGCAGCATTTTTTGCTATTATTATAGCTTATTAAAAACAGAGCAGGAGGGTGTAATGCAGAGGTGCTAGAAATAGCTTGGCACCAGTGTGGCACAAAAGGAGTACAACAGCCTCTTTTTGAATGCCACTAACTGGCAGCACTCTTTTAAATTAAAATGGCTTTACAAAAATGTGCAGGAGGGTGTAATGCAGAGGTGCTACAAATAGCTTGGCACCAGTGTGGAAAAAATGGAGTACAACAGCCACTTTTTGGATGCCACAAACTGGCAGCATTTTTTGCTAATATTAAAGATTATTAAAAACAGAGCAGGAGGGTGTAATGCAGAGGTGCTAGAAATAGCTTGGCACCAGTGTGACACAAATGGAGTTCAACAGCCACTTTTTGGATGCCGCTAACTGGCAGCATTTTTTGCTATTATTATAGCCTATTAAAAACAGAGCAGGAGGGTGTAATGCAGAGGTGCTAGAAATAGCTTGGCACCAGTGTGGCACAAATGGAGTACAACAGCCACTTTTTGGATGCCACAAACTGGCAGCATTTTTTGCTAATATTAAAGATTATTAAAAACAAAGCAGGAGGGTGTAATGCAGAGGTGCTAGAAATAGCTTGGCAGCAGTGTGGCACAAATGGAGTTCAACAGCCACTTTTTGGATGCCACTAACCGGCAGCATTTTTTGCTATTATTATAGCCTATTAAAAACAGAGCAGGAGGGTGTAATGCAGAGGTGCTAGAAATAGCTTGGCACCAGTGTGGCACAAATGGAGTACAACAGCCACTTTTTGGATGCCACTAATTGGCAGCACTCTTTTCAATTAAAATGGCTTTACAAAAATGTGCAGGAGGGTGTAATGCAGAGGTGCTAGAAATAGCTTGGCAGCAGTGTGGCACAAATGGAGTACAACAGCCACTTTTTGGATGCCACTAACTGGCAGCACTCTTTTAAATTAAAATAGCTTTCCAAAAATGTGCAGGAGGGTGTAATGCAGAGGTGCTAGATATAGTCTGGCACCAGTGTGGCACAAATGGAGTACAACAGCCACTTTTTGAATGCCACAAACTGGCAGCATTTTTTGCTAATATTATAGCTTATTAAAAACAAAGCAGGAAGGTGTAATGCAGAGGTGCTAGAAATAGCTTGGCAGCAGTGTGGCACAAATGGAGTTCAACAGCCACTTTTTGGATGCCGCTAACTGGCAGCATTTTTTACTAATATTATAGCTTATTAAAAACAGAGCAGGAGGGTGTAATGTAGAGGTGCTAGAAATAGCTTGGCACCAGTGTGGCACAAATGGAGTTCAACAGCCACTTTTTGAAAGCCGCTAACTGGCAGCACTCTTTTAAATTAAAATGGCTTTACAAAAATGTGCAGGAGGGTGTAATGCAGAGGTGCTAGAAATAGCTTGGCACCAGTGTGGCACAAATGGAGTACAACAGCCACTTTTTGGATTCCACTAACTGGCAGCACTCTTTTAAATTAAAATGGCTTTACAAAAATGTGCAGGAGGGTGTAATGCAGAGGTGCTAGAAATAGCTTGGCACCAGTGTGGCACAAATGGAGTACAACAGCCACTTTTTGGATGCCACAAACTGGCAGCATTTTTTGCTATTATTATAGCTTATTAAAAACAGAGCAGGAGGGTGTAATGTAGAGGTGCTAGAAATAGCTTGGCACCAGTGTGGCACAAATGGAGTACAACAGCCACTTTTTGGATGCCACTAACTGGCAGCACTCTTTTAAATTAAAATGGCTTTACAAAAATGTGCAGGAGGGTGTAATGCAGAGGTGCTAGAAATAGCTTGGCACCAGTGTGGCACAAATGGAGTACAACAGCCACTTTTTGGATGCCACTAACTGGCAGCACTCTTTTAAATTAAAATGGCTTTACAAAAATGTGCAGGAGGGTGTAATGCAGAGGTGCTAGAAATGGCTTGGCACCAGTGTGGCACAAGTGGAGTTCAACAGCCACTTTTTGGATGCCACTAACTGGCAGCATTTTTTGCTGTTATTATAGCCTATTAAAAACAGAGCAGGAGGGTGTAATGCAGAGGTGCTAGAAATAGCTTGGCACCAGTGTGGCACAAATGGAGTTCAACAGCCACTTTTTGGATGCCGCTAACTGGCAGCATTTTTTGCTAATATTATAGCTTATTAGAAACAGAGCACGAGGGTGTAATGCAGAGGTGCTAGAAATAGCTTGGCACCAGTGTGGCACAAATGGAGTTCAATAGCCACTTTTTGGATGCCGCTAACTGGCAGCACACTTTTAAATTATAATGGCTTTACAAAAATGTGCAGGAGGGTGTAATGCGAGGTGCTAGAAATAGCTTGGCACCAGTGTGGCACAAATGAAGTACAACAGCCACTTTTTGGATTCCACTAACTGGCAGCATTCTTTTAAATTAAAATGGCTTTACAAAAATGTGCAGGAGGGTGTAATGCAGAGATGCTAGAAATAGCTTGGCACCAGTGTGGCACAAATGAAGTGCAACAGCCACTTTTTGGATTCCACTTATTGGCAGCACTCTTTTAAATTAAAATGGCTTTACAAAAATGTGCAGGAGGGTGTAATGCAGAGGTACTACAAATAGCTTGGCACCAGTGTGGCACAAGTGGAGTTCAACAGCCAGTTTTTGGATGCCACTAACTGGCAGCATTTTTTGCTGTTATTATAGCCTATTAAAAACAGAGCAGGAGGGTGTAATGCAGAGGTGCTAGAAATAGCTTGGCACCAGTGTAGCACAAATGGAGTACAACAGCCACTTTTTGGATGCCACTAACTGGCAGCATTTTTTGCTATTATTATAGCCTATTAAAAACAGAGCAGGAGGGTGTAATGCAGAGGTGCTAGAAATAGCTTGGAACCAGTGTGGCACAAATGGAGTAAAACAGCCACTTTTTGGATGCCACTAACTGGCAGCACTCTTTTAAATTAAAATGGCTTTACAAAAATGTGCAGGAGGGTGTAATGCAGAGGTGCTAGAAATAGCTTGGCACCAGTGTGGCACAAATGGAGTACAACCGCCTCTTTTAGGATGCCACTAACTGGCAGCACTCTTTTAAATTAAAATGTCTTTACAAAAATGTGCAGGAGGGTGTAATGCAGAGGTGCTAGAAATAGCTTGGCACCAGTGTGGCACAAATGGAGTACAACAGCCACTTTTTGGATGCCACAAACTGGCAGCATTTTTTGCTATTATTATAGCTTATTAAAAACAGAGCAGGAGGGTGTAATGTAGAGGTGCTAGAAATAGCTTGGCACCAGTGTGGCACAAATGGAGTACAACAGCCACTTTTTGGATGCCACTAACTGGCAGCACTCTTTTAAATTAAAATGGCTTTACAAAAATGTGCAGGAGGGTGTAATGCAGAGGTGCTAGAAATAGCTTGGCACCAGTGTGGCACAAATGGAGTACAACAGCCACTTTTTGGATGCCACTAACTGGCAGCACTCTTTTAAATTAAAATGGCTTTACAAAAATGTGCAGGAGGGTGTAATGCAGAGGTGCTAGAAATGGCTTGGCACCAGTGTGGCACAAGTGGAGTTCAACAGCCACTTTTTGGATGCCACTAACTGGCAGCATTTTTTGCTGTTATTATAGCCTATTAAAAACAGAGCAGGAGGGTGTAATGCAGAGGTGCTAGAAATAGCTTGGCACCAGTGTGGCACAAATGGAGTTCAACAGCCACTTTTTGGATGCCGCTAACTGGCAGCATTTTTTGCTAATATTATAGCTTATTAGAAACAGAGCACGAGGGTGTAATGCAGAGGTGCTAGAAATAGCTTGGCACCAGTGTGGCACAAATGGAGTTCAAGAGCCACTTTTTGGATGCCGCTAACTGGCAGCACACTTTTAAATTATAATGGCTTTACAAAAATGTGCAGGAGGGTGTAATGCAGAGGTGCTAGAAATAGCTTGGCACCAGTGTGGCACAAATGAAGTACAACAGCCACTTTTTGGATTCCACTAACTGGCAGCATTCTTTTAAATTAAAATGGCTTTACAAAAATGTGCAGGAGGGTGTAATGCAGAGGTGCTAGAAATAGCTTGGCACCAGTGTGGCACAAATGAAGTGCAACAGCCACTTTTTGGATTCCACTTATTGGCAGCACTCTTTTAAATTAAAATGGCTTTACAAAAATGTGCAGGAGGGTGTAATGCAGAGGTACTACAAATAGCTTGGCACCAGTGTGGCACAAGTGGAGTTCAACAGCCAGTTTTTGGATGCCACTAACTGGCAGCATTTTTTGCTGTTATTATAGCCTATTAAAAACAGAGCAGGAGGGTGTAATGCAGAGGTGCTAGAAATAGCTTGGCACCAGTGTAGCACAAATGGAGTACAACAGCCACTTTTTGGATGCCACTAACTGGCAGCATTTTTTGCTATTATTATAGCCTATTAAAAACAGAGCAGGAGGGTGTAATGCAGAGGCGCTAGAAATAGCTTGGAACCAGTGTGGCACAAATGGAGTAAAACAGCCACTTTTTGGATGCCACTAACTGGCAGCACTCTTTTAAATTAAAATGGCTTTACAAAAATGTGCAGGAGGGTGTAATGCAGAGGTGCTAGAAATAGCTTGGCACCAGTGTGGCACAAATGGAGTACAACCGCCTCTTTTAGGATGCCACTAACTGGCAGCACTCTTTTAAATTAAAATGTCTTTACAAAAATGTGCAGGAGGGTGTAATGCAGAGGTGCTAGAAATAGCTTGGCACCAGTGTGGCACAAATGGAGTAAAACAGCCACTTTTTGGATGCCACAAATTGGCAGCATTTTTTGCTATTATTATAGCCTATTAAAAACAGAGCAGGAGGTTGTAATGCAGAGGTGCTAGAAATAGCTTGGCACCAGTGTGGCACAAATGGAGTTCAACAGCCACTTTTTGGATGCCGCTAACTGGCAGCATTTTTTGCTAATAATTTAGCTTATTAAAAACAGAGCACGAGGGTGTAATGCAGAGGTGCTAGAAATAGCTTGGCACCAGTGTGGCACAAATGGAGTTCAAGAGCCACTTTTTTGATGCCGCTAACTGGCAGCACACTTTTAAATTATAATGGCTTTACAAAAATGTGCAGGAGGGTGTAATGCAGAGGTGCTAGAAATAGCTTGGCACCAGTGTGGCACAAATGAAGTACAACAGCCACTTTTTGGATTCCACTAACTGGCAGCACTCTTTTAAATTAAAATGGCTTTACAAAAATGTGCAGGAGGGTGTAATGCAGAGGTGCTAGAAATAGCTTGGCACCAGTGTGGCACAAATGGAGTACAATAGCCACTTTTTGGATGGCACAAACTGGCAGCATTTTTTTGCTAATATTATAACTTATTAAAAACAAAGCAGGAGTGTGTAATGCAGAGGTGCTAGAAATAGCTTGGCACCAGTGTGGCACAAATGGAGTTCAACAGCCACTTTTTGGATGCCGCTAACTGGCAGCCTTTTTTGCTATTATTATAGCTTATTAAAAACAGAGCAGGAGGGTGTAATGCAGAGGTGCTAGAAATAGCTTGGCACCAGTGTGGCACAAATGGAGTACAAGAGCCACTTTTTGGATGCCACTAACTGGCAGCACTCTTTTAAATTAAAATGGCTTTACAAAAATGTGCAGGAGGGTGTAATGCAGAGGTGCTAGAAATAGCTTGGCACCAGTGTGGCACATTTGGAGTACAACAGCCACTTTTTGGATGCCACTAACTGGCAGCACTCTTTTAAATTATAATGGCTTTACAAAAATGTGCAGGAGGGTGTAATGCAGAGGTGCTAGAAATAGCTTGGCACCAGTGTGGCACAAGTAGATTTCAACAGCTACTTTTTGGATGCCACTAACTGGCAGCATTTTTTGCTATTATTATAGCCTATTAAAAACAGAGCAGGAGGGTGTAATGCAGAGGTGCTAGAAATAGCTTGGCACCAGTGTAGCACAAATGGAGTACAACAGCCACTTTTTGGATGCCACTAACTGGCAGCATTTTTTGCTATTATTATAGCCTATTAAAAACAGAGCAGGAGGGTGTAATGCAGAGGTGCTAGAAATAGCTTGGCACCAGTGTGGCACTAATGGAGTACAACAGCCACTTTTTGGATGCCACTAACTGGCATCACTCTTTTAAATTAAAATGGTTTTAAAAAAATGTGCAGGAGGGTGTAATGCAGAGGTGCTAGAAATAGCTTGGCACCAGTGTGGCACAAATGGAGTACAACAGCCTCTTATTGGATGCGACTAACTGGCAGCACTCTTTTAAATTAAAATGGCTTCGAAAAAATGTGCAGGAAGGTGTAATGAAGAGGTGCTAGAAATAGCTTGGCACCAGTGTGGCACAAATGGAGTACAACAGCCACTTTTTGGATGCCACTAACTGGCAGCATTTTTTGCTATTATTATAGCTTATTAAAAACAGAGCAGGAGGGTGTAATGCAGAGGTGCTAGAAATAGCTTGGCACCAGTGTGGCACAAATGGAGTACAACAGCCACTTTTTGGATGCCACTAACTGGCAGCACTCTTTTAAATTAAAATGGCTTTACAAAAATGTGCAGGAGGGTGTAATGCAGAGGTGCTAGAAATAGCTTGGCACCAGTGTGGCACAAATGGAGTACAACAGCCACTTTTTGGATTCTACTAACTGGCAGCACTCTTTTAAATTAAAATGGCTTTACAAAAATGTGCAGGAGGGTGTAATGCAGAGGTGCTAGAAATAGCTTGGCACCAGTGTGGCACAAATGGAGTACAACAGCCACTTTTTGGATGCCACAAACTGGCAGCATTTTTTGCTAATATTATAGCTTATTAAAAACAGAGCAGGAGGGTGTACTGCAGAGGTGCTAGAAATAGCATGGCACCACTGTGACACAAATGGAGTTCAACAGCCACTTTTTGGATGCCGCTAACTGGCAGCATTTTTTAATATTATTATAGCTTATTAAAAACAGAGCCGGAGGTTGTAATGTAGAGGTGCTAGAAATAGCTTGGCACCAGTGTGGCACAAATGGAGTACAACAGCCACTTTTTGGATGCCACTAACTGGCAGCACTCTTTTAAATTAAAATGGCTTTACAAAAATGTGCAGGAGGGTGTAATGCAGAGGTGCTAGAAATAGCTTGGCACCAGTGTGGCACAAATGGAGTACAACAGCCACTTTTTGGATGCCACTAACTGGCAGCACTCTTTTAAATTAAAATGGCTTTACAAAAATGTGCAGGAGGGTGTAATGCAGAGGTGCTAGAAATGGCTTGGCACCAGTGTGGCACAAGTGGAGTTCAACAGCCACTTTTTGGATGCCACTAACTGGCAGCATTTTTTGCTATTATTATAGCCTATTAAAAACAGAGCAGGAGGGTGTAATGCAGAGGTGCTAGAAATAGCTTGGCACCAGTGTAGCACAAATGGAGTACAACAGCCACTTTTTGGATGCCACTAACTGGCAGCATTTTTTGCTATTATTATAGCCTATTAAAAACAGAGCAGGAGGGTGTAATGCAGAGGTGCTAGAAATAGCTTGGCACCAGCGTGGCACAAATGGAGTTCAAAAGCCACTTTTTGGATGCCACCAACTGGCAGCATTTTTTGCTATTATTTTAGCCTATCAAAAACAGAGCAGGAGGGTGTAATGCAGAGGTGCTAGAAATAGCATGGCACCAGTGTGGCACAAATGGAGTTCAACAGCCACTTTTTGGATGCCACTAACTGGCAGCATTTTTTGCTATTATTATAGCCTATTAAAAACAGAGCAGGAGGGTGTAATGCTGAGGTTCTAGAAATAGCTTGGCACCAGTTTGGCACAAATAGAGTACAACAGCCACTTTTTGGATGCCACTAACTGGCAGCACCCTTTTAAATTAAAATGTCTTTACAAAAATGTGCAGGAGGGTGTAATGCAGAGGTGCTAGAAATAGCTTGGCACCAGTGTGGCACAAATGGAGTACAACAGCCACTTTTTGGATGCCACAAACTGGCAGCATTTTTTGCTATTATTATAGCCTATTAAAAACAGAGCAGGAGGTTGTAATGCAGAGGTGCTAGAAATAGCTTGGCACCAGTGTGGCACAAATGGAGTTCAACAGCCACTTTTTGGATGCCGCTAACTGGCAGCATTTTTTGCTAATATTATAGCTTATTAAAAACAGAGCACGAGGGTGTAATGCAGAGGTGCTAGAAATAGCTTGGCACCAGTGTGGCACAAATGAAGTAAAACAGCCACTTTTTGGATTCCACTAACTGGCAGCACTCTTTTAAATTAAAATGGCTTTACAAAAATGTGCAGGAGGGTGTAATGCAGAGGTGCTAGAAATAGCTTGGCACCAGTGTGGCACAAATGAAGTACAACAGCCACTTTTTGGATTCCACTTACTGGCAGCACTCTTTTAAATTAAAATGGCTTTACAAAAATGTGCAGGAGGGTGTAATGCAGAGGTGCTAGAAATAGCTTGGCACCAGTGTGGCACAAATGGAGTACAACAGCCACTTTTTGGATTCCACTAACTGGCAGCACTCTTTTAAATTAAAATGGCTTTACAAAAATGTGCAGGAGGGTGTAATGCAGAGGTGCTAGAAATAGCTTGGCACCAGTGTGGCACAAATGAAGTACAACAGCCACTTTTTGGATGCCACTAACTGGCAGCACTCTTTTAAACTAAAATGGCTTTACAAAAATGTGCAGGAGGGTGTAATGCAGAGGTGCTAGAAATAGCTTGGCACCAGTGTGGCACAAATGGAGTACAACAGCCACTTTTTGGATGCCACTAACTGGCAGCATTTTTTGCTAATATTATAGCTTATTAAAAACAAAGCAGGAGGATGTAATGCAGAGGTGCTAGAAATAGCTTGGCAGCAGTGTGGCACAAATGGAGTTCAACAGCCACTTTTTGGATGCCGCTAACTGGCAGCATTTTTTGCTATTATTATAGCTTATTAAAAACAGAGCAGGAGGGTGTAATGCACAGGTGGTAGAAATAGCTTGGCACCAGTGTGGCACAAATGGAGTACAACAGCCACTTTTTGGATGCCACTAACTGGCAGCACTCTTTTAAATTAAAATGGCTTTACAAAAATGTGCAGGAGGGTGTAATGCAGAGGTGATAGAAATAGCTTGGCACCAGTGTGGCACAAGTGGAGTTCAACAGCCACTTTTTGGATGCCACTAACTGGCAGCATTTTTTGCTATTATTATAGCCTAATAAAAACAGAGCAGGAGGGTGTAATGCAGAGGTGCTAGAAATAGCTTGGCACCAGTGTAGCACAAATGGAGTACAACAGCCACTTTTTGGATGCCACTAACTGGCAGCACTCTTTTAAATTAAAATGGCTTTACAAAAATGTGCAGGAGGGTGTAATGCAGAGGTGCTAGAAATAGCTTGGCACCAGTGTGGCACAAATGGAGTACAACAGCCACTTTTTGGATGCCACTAACTGGCAGCACTCTTTTAAATTAAAATGGCTTTACAAAAATGTGCAGGAGGGTGTAATGCAGAGGTGCTAGAAATAGCTTGGCACCAGTGTGGCACAAATGGAGTACAACAGCCACTTTTTGGATGCCACTAACTGGCAGCACTCTTTTAAATTAAAATGGCTTTACAAAAATGTGCAGGAGGGTGTAATGCAGAGGTGATAGAAATAGCTTGGCACCAGTGTGGCACAAGTGGAGTTCAACAGCCACTTTTTGGATGCCACTAACTGGCAGCACTCTTTTAAATTAAAATGGCTTTACAAAAATGTGCAGGAGGGTGTAATGCAGAGGTGATAGAAATAGCTTGGCACCAGTGTGGCACAAATGGAGTACAATAGCCACTTTTTGGATGGCAAAAACTGGCAGCATTTTTTGCTAATATTATAACTTATTAAAAACAAAGCAGGAGGGTGTAATGCAGAGGTGCTAGAAATAGATTGGCAGCAGTGTGGCACAAATGGAGTTCAACAGCCACTTTTTGGATGCCGCTAACTGGCAGCATTTTTTGCTATTATTATAGCTTATTAAAAAAAGAGCAGGAGGGTGTAATGCAGAGGTGCTAGAAATAGCTTGGCACCAGTGTGGCACAAATGGAGTACAAGAGCCACTTTTTGGATGCCACTAACTGGCAGCACTCTTTTAAATTAAAATGGCTTTACAAAAATGTGCAGGAGGGTGTAATGCAGAGGTGCTAGAAATTGCTTGGCACCAGTGTGGCACATTTGGAGTACAACAGCCACTTTTTGGATGCCACTAACTGGCAGCACTCTTTTAAATTATAATGGCTTTACAAAAATGTGCAGGAGGGTGTAATGCAGAGGTGCTAGAAATAGCTTGGCACCAGTGTGGCACAAGTGGAGTTCAACAGCTACTTTTTGGATGCCACTAACTGGCAGCATTTTTTGCTATTATTATAGCCTATTAAAAACAGAGCAGGAGGGTGTAATGCAGAGGTGCTAGAAATAGCTTGGCACCAGTGTGGCACAAATGGAGTACAATAGCCCCTTTTTGGATGGCACAAACTGGCAGTATTTTTTTGCTAATATTATAACTTATTAAAAACAAAGCAGGAGGGTGTAATGCAGAGGTGCTAGAAATAGATTGGCAGCAGTGTGGCACAAATGGAGTTCAATAGCCACTTTTTGGATGCCGCTAACTGGCAGCATTTTTTGCTATTATTATAGCTTATTAAAAACAGAGCAGGAGGGTGTAATGCAGAGGTGCCAGAAATAGCTTGGCACCAGTGTGGCACAAATGGAGTACAACAGCCACTTTTTGGATGCCACTAACTGGCAGCACTCTTTTAAATTAAAATGGCTTTACAAAAATGTGCAGGAGGGTGTAATGCAGAGGTGCTAGAAATAGCTTGGCACCAGTGTGGCACAAATGGAGTACAACAGCCACTTTTTGGATGCCACTAACTGGCAGCACTCTTTTAAATTAAAATGTCTTTACAAAAATGTGCAGGAGGGTGTAATGCAGAGGTGATAGAAATAGCTTGGCACCAGTGTGGCACAAGTGGAGTTCAACAGCCACTTTTTGGATGCCACTAACTGGCAGCACTCTTTTAAATTAAAATGGCTTTACAAAAATGTGCAGGAGGGTGTAATGCAGAGGTGCTAGAAATAGCTTGGCACCAGTGTGGCACAAATGGAGTACAATAGCCCCTTTTTGGATGGCACAAACTGGCAGTATTTTTTTGCTAATATTATAACTTATTAAAAACAAAGCAGGAGGGTGTAATGCAGAGGTGCTAGAAATAGATTGGCAGCAGTGTGGCACAAATGGAGTTCAACAGCCACTTTTTGGATGCCGCTAACTGGCAGCATTTTTTGCTATTATTATAGCTTATTAAAAACAGAGCAGGAGGGTGTAATGCAGAGGTGCTAGAAATAGCTTGGCACCAGTGTGGCACAAATGGAGTACAACAGCCACTTTTTGGATGCCACTAACTGGCAGCACTCTTTTAAATTAAAATGGCTTTACAAAAATGTGCAGGAGGGTGTAATGCAGAGGTGATAGAAATAGCTTTGCACCAGTGTGGCACAAGTGGAGTTCAACAGCCAGTTTTTGGATGCCATTAACTGGCAGCATTTTTTGCTATTATTATAGCCTATTAAAAACAGAGCAGGAGGGTGTAATGTAGAGGTGCTAGAAATAGCTTGGCACCAGTGTAGCACAAATGGAGTACAACAGCCACTTTTTGGATGCCACTAACTGGCAGCACTCTTTTAAATTAAAATGGCTTTACAAAAATGTTCAGGAGGGTGTAATGCAGAGGTGCTAGAAATAGCTTGGCACCAGTGTGGCACAAATGGAGTACAACAGCCACTTTTTGGACGCCACTAACTGGCAGCACTCTTTTAAATTAAAATGGCTTTACAAAAATGTGCAGGAGGGTGTAATGCAGAGGTGCTAGAAATAGCTTGGCACCAGTGTGGCACAAATGGAGTACAACAGCCACTTTTTGGATGCCACTAACTGGCAGCACTCTTTTAAATTAAAATGGCTTTACAAAAATGTGCAGGAGGGTGTAATGCAGAGGTGATAGAAATAGCTTGGCACCAGTGTGGCACAAGTGGAGTTCAACAGCCACTTTTTGGATGCCACTAACTGGCAGCACTCTTTTAAATTAAAATGGCTTTACAAAAATGTGCAGGAGGGTGTAATGCAGAGGTGCTAGAAATAGCTTGGCACAAGTGTGGCACAAATGGAGTTCAACAGCCACTTTTTGGATGCCGCAAACTGGCAGCATTTTTTGCTATTATTATAGCTTATTAAAAACAGAGCAGGAGGGTGTAATGCAGAGGTGCTAGAAATAGATTGGCAGCAGTGTGGCACAAATGGAGTTCAACAGCCACTTTTTGGATGCCGCTAACTGGCAGCATTTTTTGCTATTATTATAGCTTATTAAAAACAGAGCAGGAGGGTGTAATGCAGAGGTGCTAGAAATAGCTTGGCACCAGTGTGGCACAAATGGAGTACAAGAGCCACTTTTTGGATGCCACTAACTGGCAGCACTCTTTTAAATTAAAATGGCTTTACAAAAATGTGCAGGAGGGTGTAATGCAGAGGTGCTAGAAATTGCTTGGCACCAGTGTGGCACATTTGGAGTACAACAGCCACTTTTTGGATGCCACTAACTGGCAGCACTCTTTTAAATTATAATGGCTTTACAAAAATGTGCAGGAGGGTGTAATGCAGAGGTGCTAGAAATAGCTTGGCACCAGTGTGGCACAAGTGGAGTTCAACAGCTACTTTTTGGATGCCACTAACTGGCAGCATTTTTTGCTATTATTATAGCCTATTAAAAACAGAGCAGGAGGGTGTAATGCAGAGGTGCTAGAAATAGCTTGGCACCAGTGTAGCACAAATGGAGTACACCAGCCACTTTTTGGATGCCACTAACTGGCAGCATTTTTTGCTTTTATTATAGCCTATTAAAAACAGAGCAGGAGGGTGTGATGCAGAGGTGCTAGAAATAGCTTGGCACCAGTGTGGCACAAATGGAGTACAACAGCCACTTTTTGGATGCCACTAACTGGCATCACTCTTTTAAATTAAAATGGCTTTAAAAAAATGTGCAGGAGGGTGTAATGAAGAGGTGCTAGAAATAGCTTGGCACCAGTGTGGCACAAATGGAGTACAACAGCCACTTTTTGGATGCCACTAACTGGCAGCATTTTTTGCTATTATTATAGCCTATTAAAAACAGAGCAGGAGGGTGTAATGCAGAGGTGCTAGAAATAGCTTGGCACCAGTGTGGCACAAATGGAGTACAACAGCCACTTTTTGGATGCCACTAACTGGCAGCACTCTTTTAAATTAAAATGGCTTTAAAAAAATGTGCAGGAGGGTGTAATGAAGAGGTGCTAGAAATAGCTTGGCACCAGTGTGGCACAAATGGAGTACAACAGCCACTTTTTGGATGCCACTAACTGGCAGCATTTTTTGATATTATTATAGCCTATTAAAAACAGAGCAGGAGGGTGTAATGCAGAGGTGCTAGAAATAGCTTGGCACCAGTGTGGCACAAATGGAGTACAACAGCCACTTTTTGGATGCCACTAACTGGCAGCACTCTTTTAAATTAAAATGGCTTTACAAAAATGTGCAGGAGGGTGTAATGCAGAGGTGCCAGAAATAGCTTGGCACCAGTGTGGCACAAATGGAGTACAACAGCCTCTTTTAGGATGCCACTAACTGGCAGCACTCTTTTAAATTAAAATGGCTTTACAAAAATGTGCAGGAGGGTGTAATGCAGAGGTGCTAGAAATAGCTTGGCACCGGTGTGGCACAAAGGGAGTACAACAGCCACTTTTTGGATGCCACAAACTGGCAGCATTTTTTGCTAATATTATAGCTTATTAAAAACAGAGCAGGAGGGTGTAATGCAGAGGTGCTAGAAATAGCTTGGCAGCAGTGTGGCACAAATGGAGTTCAACAGCCACTTTTTGGATGCCGCTAACTGGCAGCATTTTTTGCTATTATTATAGCCTATTAAAAACAGAGCAGGAGGGTGTAATGTAGAGGTGCTAGAAATAGCTTGGCACCAGTGTGGCACAAATGGAGTACAATAGCCACTTTTTGGATGCCACTAACTGGCAGCACTCTTTTAAATTAAAATAGCTTTACAAAAATGTGCAGGAGGGTGTAATGCAGAGGTGCTAGATATAGTTTGGCACCAGTGTGGCTCAAATGGAGTACAACAGCCACTTTTTGGATGCCACTAAGTGGCAGCACTCTTTTAAATTAAAATGGCTTTACAAAAATGTGCAGGAGGGTGTAATGCAGAGGTGCTAGAAATAGCTTGGCACCAGTGTGGCATAAATGGAGTACAACAGCCACTTTTTGGATGCCACAAACTGGCAGCATTTTTTGCTAATATTATAGCTTATTAAAAACAGAGCAGGAGGGTGTAATGCAGAGGTGCTAGAAATAGCTTGGCACCAGTGTGGCACAAATGGAGTTCAACAGCCACTTTTTGGATGCCGCTAACTGGCAGCATTTTTTGCTATTATTATAGCTTATTAAAAACAGTGCAAGAAGGTGTAATGTAGAGGTGCTAGAAGTAGCTTGGCACCAGTGTGGCACAAATGGAGTACAACGGCCACTTTTTGGATGCCACTATCTTGCAGCATTTTTTGCTAATATTATAGCTTATTAAAAACAGAGCAGGAGGGTGTAATGCAGAGGTGCTAGAAATAGCTTGGCACGAGTGTGGCACAAATGGAGTTCAACAGCCACTTTTTATATGCCGCTAACTGGCAGAATTTTTTGATACTTTTATAGCTTATTGAAAACAGAGCAGGAGGGTGTAATGTAGAGGTGCTAGAAACAGCTTGACACCAGTGTGGCACAAATGGAGTACAACAGCCACTTTTGGGATGCTACTAACTGGCAGCACTCTTTTAAATTAAAATGGCTTTACAAAAATGTGCAGGAGGGTGTAATGCAGAGGTGCTAGAAATAGATTGGCACCAGTGTGGCACAAATGGAGTACAACAGCCACTTTTTGGATGCCACTAACTGGCAGTGCTCTTTTAAATTAAAATGGCTTTACAAAAATGTGCAGGAGGGTGTAATGCAGAGGTGCTAGAAATAGCTTGGCACCAGTGTGGCACAAATGGAGTACAACAGCCAGTTTTTGGATGCCACTAACTGGCAGCACTCTTTTAAATTAAAATGGCTTTACAAAAATGTGCAGGAGGGTGTAATGCAGAGGTGCTAGAAATAGCTTGGCACCAGTGTGGCACAAATGGAGTTCAACAGCCACTTTTAGGATGCCACTAAGTTTCCTCAGTGTTTGCTAGTATAATGGCTTAGTAACAATGAGTTTGAGTGTGCAATGCTGAGGTCCTGCAAATAGCTTTGCACCAGTGGGACACTAATGAAGTCCAACAGCCACTTTTAAGATGCTACTATTTTTTCTCAGTGTTTGCTAGTATAATGGCTTAGTAACAATGAGCTTGAGTGTGCAAAGGGCAGGAGGGTACAGTGGCAGGGTTGTGGGTCAGTGTAGAGGAAAGGAAGCCTCACTTTCTATCCCTCCTAATGGGAAAATGCAGCCATGAAGTACCTGATCTTAGCTATACAGACGCTGTTATCTGTAGCTGTTAAAATCTGTTTCCACGGACCTGACTGTCACCTATGGCTCTGAGCCTGCTGTAATTAGCCCTTACAAGGGCTAAAAGAAACTTCTATCCCTATTCTATATAGTGCTGTGTGTATAGCGTACACAGCAGTATCGGAGACAGGAGCTACGCCAGCGGTGACTGACCCCCAGACGCAGAAGGCAGATAATGGCGTCCAGACGGGCAGATACCCATTTTTATAATTCACGGACATGTGACATGGACATCCTATCACACATGCCATTGCTTCTCTGGCTAAAAGACCACTTATCTGTGTGTGTGTCTGGGATTGGCTGACATGCTGACCCGCCCCACTACACGCGCGTGCTTAGGGAAGAAAGACAAGGAAAAAAAAAAATGGCGATCGCCATTATCCCAGCTGCTGTGATCTGAATGCGCAGTCCACGCACACTATACGCTGAAATTTCATAACAGTGTGGGTCACAGAGTGACTTACACTATTAGAGTGATAAGCCAGCTAGTAATTAGCTTGGCTTTTTGCTGCTAGAACCATTCTCGAACGTAACTAGAACTATCGAGCTTTTAGCTAAAAGCTCGAGTTCTAGTTCGATTTAGAACAGCCCCCAAAATCACTCGAACCGCGAACTGTAGAACCACGAACCACGAACCGCGCTCAACTCTAGTTATTGTCCTAGAATAGGACCCATGACCTTTGACGCAAACCCAGCTTTCTGACACTGGGCATGAAATTGCGATCCAAAATCTTTACGTGATCTTCAGATTTCATGATGCTGTGCACAATGCCAATGCACCCACTGCCAGAGGCAGCAAAACAACCCCAAAATATCTTTGAACCTCCACCATATTGAACAGTAGGTACTGTGTAGTGGTGGGTGAACATGAACTGTAATGTTTCCGCACAGCTATCACACTGTTTTCGGGTCTGGTCATTAAATCTCATGAATATTCACTGCTTTCTCCTCCCACCGAGTGTGACAGTGTCTGTGAACTGACAGAACTGCTTGACTTCTTCAGTTTTAAAATTAAATTAAAGGGAACCTGTCACCAGATTTTTCCCTATGAAACTAAAAGAATCACCTTATGCAGCTCCTGGGCGGTATTCTAGGAAGGTGCACCTTGGCCCTGACTCCCCTTTTAGACCACAAAAATAACTTTATAAAACTTGGCCCTTAAGTATGCTAATTACCTTTGTGGGCCACAGGGGCTGGCTCATTTTCTGCTCCGTTCCCCCCCTCCTGCCACTGATCGCCGGCTTCCTTCCTTGATTGACGGGATGACGCCCTCTGTCATCCTCCTCGTCACATTTTCAAATCTCGCACCTTAGATCTGCTCGTGCAGGCACAGTTCACTCTGCCATATCTCGGGCAGAGCGCCGGTGAACTAAATGCGCAGGTGCGAGATTATGGGCGGGTACTAGGATGACGCTGGTGAGGTGTTTGCTGTGTATGACCTCACCAGCGCCATCTTAGTATCCGCCCATAATCTCGCGCCTGCGCATTTAGCTCACCGGCGCTCTGCCCGAGATATGGCAGAGTGAACTGCGCCTGCGCAAGCAGACCTAACTGCATATGCGTGAGATTTGAAAATGCGATGAGGAGGATGACGGAGGGCATCATCCCGTCAATCAAGGAAGGAGGCCGGCGATCAGAGGCAGGTGGGGGGAAACGGAGCAGAAAATGAGCCAGCCCCTGTGGCCCACAAAGGTAATTAGCATACCTAAGGGCCAAGTTTTCTAAGTTATTTTTGGGGTCTGGAGCCAGGGGCAAGGTGCACCTTCCTAGAATGCAGCCCAGGAGCTGCAGAAGGTGATACTTTTCGCTTCATAGGGAAAAATCTGGTGACAGGTTCCCTTTAATTTTATTTTAAAACTGAAGAAGTCAAGCAGTGCTGTCAGTTCACAACTGACAACAACCAGTGAGATCCAGCTTCACCCATATACTGTATGGAGACGTGTGGTCATACATGGTCTTTTTGCAACCAAAAAGCCTTACATTCGACATAGAAACAATTCCAAGTGACTCAACTATGCACAAAATCATAGGAAATAGATTGCAGAAAAATGGCAGTAGGTGCTCTAGATTGATTAGTCAAAATTTTAAATATATGGCTGTAACAGAACCAAATTTGTTCACGAGAGTGTTGGAGAGCAGTACAATAATGAGTGTCATCGGGCAATAGTTAACCATGGAGGAGATTCCTTGAAAGTTTGGGGCTGCATTTCAGCAAATCAAGTTTGGAACTTGGTCAGGATTATGCAGTATATTTGTAAAAATGTAGTAGTTTAAAGCAATTAAGTGTTTTCTTGTGAACTGTATATGGTAGAATATAGTTAGATGTAGAAATTTAGATTAAAATTTAATAGAGTATGTAAAAAAGTGTATGAGCAATGTAAATTAGTTACAATTAGTGTTCAGTTTTGTAAATAAATAAGAACGTCATCTGTAATAATGCCACAAGATTTTTCCCCTTTGGCTGGAATCTTGGTCCGCGTTCAGTGGTGGACTAACATGGTCCTTGGCTTTCCTACCATGTATGAACTGGGATAGCATAGTGAACTAAGTAGATGTGCGTACGCTAAGTTTTTGATGCAGAAATCTTCTACACCAAAATCTGCAACATATGGCATAAAAACGCACCAAAAAAAGCATGCGTTTTCTGCACCGTTTTTGGTGGGTTTTTGTGCCATGCGTTTTTTTAGTGAAGTCAATGGCTGTAAGTGCTACAATATGCAGGAAAAAACGCACAAACAATTGATATGCTACAGATTTTTTCTGCACCAAAATCTGCAAGGAAAAATAAGCAATGTGCGCACAGCATTTCAGAATTCTGATTGACTTTAATAGCATAAGAATAGACATGCATTTTTGTCACAAAATCGCATAAAAAAAAGCATACCGTATTTTCCGGCGTTTAAAACAACTTTTTAACCCCTGAAAATCTTCTCAAAAGTCATCTTATACTCTGGGTGTCGTCTTATATGGCAGTGCAGGGTGCGTCATTTACATACAATAAAAGATATTCTCACCTGTCCTCCGTTCCCGCGGTTCCTCTAGCTATCCCAAACTCTATATTTTAACTGGAAAAGTTGGGGGTCGTCTTATATGCCAAGTCGTTTCATACGCCGGAAAATACATGCATAAAAAACTGCACCGTGCGCACACAGCCTTAGGTTTCGCATTGCACTTGGATCAATGTTAGTAGCGTCATTCTTGCGGCCCACTAAGTAGCTTGTTAGAAATAAATATAAGCACACCAATTGTATGGTAAAGCATGCTAATTAGGGATGATCAAATACCCTAATATTCGATTCGACGAATATCCGGCGAATACCTCGCCGATATTCGACTATTCGCAAATTTTCGACCCCCAATGTAAGTCTATGGGAAACTCGAATAATTTTAAGTTGAACCTGTCGGTGACCTGTGGTGACAGGAAGAGGCTAAAATGGATGGGAAATGGCTGAAACAGTATGGGCATAGCCTGTAGAAGGTGCCTGACTGCATTTTCTGGTGTCTTTGAATAACGTGGTCAGAGCAGCACGCGGCGTTTACGTAGTCACCAGAACAGCTCTCAAACCAAAGTAAAAGAGGGGTCCATCCAAGAAAAAAGATCGGCAGCACTCTGCGGTGTGAGTTTAATGGTGCTACATGCAAACAGGTGAGACAACGGAGGGGAAATGAGGGGAGGGGGCACAGGACGAGGGTACCGTTTCGCACCTCTAGGGGGGCTTTCACGGGTCCACACTAAAACGGGAGTAGTAACCTCTTAAATAGGGTATGTCAAACTTCACGTGTTCCAGATTAAAGACAATTAAAAACATTTACAGAGTAGTAACATATCAAACTGGTACGAAAAGTGGTTTGTCACAAAAAATTGCTATTCACTAGTAGAGATGAGCCACCTCCCTAGAGTTCGAGTTCGGTTCATCGAACGGAGGACAAGTTCGTCGAACGTTCTTCGAACGTTCGACAAACTTGTCCTCCGTTCGATGAACCGAACCGAACTCGAACACCATTGGAAACAATGGCAGGCAAATACAAACACATAGAAAACACCTTCAAAGGTGTCCAAAAGGTGACAAAGAACTCCCAAGACACCACAAACACATGGTAAAGTGACAAGGACATATACTCATGCGAAAACCAAAGAGCTAGATGAGTCAAAAGAAGAGGAGACTGTTACGTCCGGGTGGTGGAAGCACTGGACCGTACACCGATGTCCCCTGAGAAGGCAGCCAAGCTGGTCACCCCGCCAGAGGGTCTTGATGCACGGCAGCCGGAGCACTATAGGTAGCTGGACAGTCCGTAGAAAAGCAGGACAGGTGGATGATGCTGAACCCACGGAGTTCTGGATGGTAGTCCGGGTGACGAAGCTCAGGGTCCGAGGCCGGGTGATAGGGTCAGGCGGGATCCGGAACCTGCTGAGCGATGGAACGGGTCACCGAGCAGAGCCACAGACTGGAGACTGGCGGAGCTGCAGAGGTGGTTGAACATCCGCCGAAGTCACCGTCAGGGTCCAGGGATGGAGTTGGTTCGGAGCAACTGACGTGGCAGGATAGGCTCTACGAGACAGGACAGGGTTAATACACGGCAAAGCACAGAGCAAATCAATACGGGGACCTGAACACTAGCTTGCTAAACACGTAGAACAGGCCTCGCCCACCAGGAAAGAGAAACCTTATATACCCTGTACCTGTCTATGCAATATCCTGTTTCTGGGTGCTGGCCCTTTAAGAAAGGGTCAATGACCGCGCGCGCGCCCTAATGCACATGCGCGAGGCCTGTGTGCCAGAAGCCAGTCCAGGAAGCAGTGAGGAGGAAGCAGGAGCGCCCGGCTGGGAGTCCCTTGTCACAGAGGAGCGTCGGGAGCGGGGAGCCGGACGCATGGAGGCTGCAGGCGGGGAAGAGGAGACCGGGACCGGAGTGGTAAGTAGGGAACGACGCCGGGGAGCGGGGAGCGGGCACTGGGAACCGGAGAACAGGGCCAGGGGACCGGGAAGCGTGACAGTACCCCCCCCACGCCCCCCTCCCCGCAAGCGGGACAGGAAGGCACGAATCAGAGGAGTACCAACGTTCTCCCGGGGCTCCCAGGACCGATCCTCGGGACCATAACCCGCCCAGTCTACCAGGAAGTACTGCCGACCTCGCACGGTCTTCATGGCCACGATATCTCTTAACGCATAGATGTCGTCGTCGGCAATAGGGGGAGGAGCAGCACCGACCTCAGCGGAGAAGGGACCAAGGACAACCGGCTTGAGTAAGGAGACATGGAAGGAGTTGGGTAGCCGCATCGTGGCCGGGAGTTGCAGCTTGTAGGAGACTGCATTGATCTTGCTGATGATCTTAAACGGCCCGATGTAGCGAGGACCCAACTTGTACGAGGGTAACTTCAATCGGACATATCTGGATGCAAGCCAGACCATATCACCTGGGGAGAAACACGGGGGATCCAGGCGCCTCTTGTCCGCATGCCTCTTCATCCGCAATGAAGCACGTTCTAGGGATGACTTGACAGAGTTCCATATAGCTGAAAAGTCCCGAACCAGAGCATCTGCTGCGGGGACGTCGGAAGCTGAGGATACTGGCAACGGAACAGAAGGCTGTAATCCATACACGATCTGAAAGGGAGAGCTGGAGGTAGACTCACTGATGTGCTGGTTATGGGAGAACTCAGCCCAAGGTAGGAGCGTGGACCAGTCGTCATGATGGATGTTGACGTAGTGGCGCAGGAAGGAGGTCAGGATCTGATTGACCCGTTCCACTTGGCCATTCGACTGAGGATGGTAGGCCGAAGAAAAGTCCAAGGTCACTCCTAGATGTTTGCAGAGAGCCCTCCAGAAGCGCGAGGTAAACTGAGTTCCTCTGTCAGACACTATGTGTGTGGGGAAGCCATGCAATCGGAATATGTGCTGGATAAAGGAGTCAGCTAGTTCCTGGGCAGAGGGCAGTCCAGCCATGGGAACGAAGTGAGCCATTTTTGAGAAGCGATCCACCACAACCCATATGACCGTATGTCCGGAGGATAAGGGTAAGTCCGTGATAAAGTCCATTGCGATATGTTGCCACGGAACGGAAGGAATGGGCAGAGGCAGAAGACGTCCATAGGGTAAGTGCTTGGGTGTCTTGTTCCGGGCACAGGATGGACAGGCCGAGACGAAGGTCGCGACGTCTTTACGGAGGGACGGCCACCAGTAGTGACGGACAATCGTGCTCCAAGTCTTCTTTTGACCAGCATGGCCGGCGATCTTAGAAGCATGGCCCCAGTGCAGGACTCTCTGCCTGTCAGTATCTGAGACATAGGTCTTCCCAGGGGGTATCTGAGTCAGAGCGACAGGAGCCACCGGAATGATTTTACTGGGGTTGATGATGGGCTGGTATGTCTCCTCCTCCAACTCCATGGGCACGAAGGATCTGGACAGAGCGTCTGCCCTCACGTTCTTATCCGCAGGCCGAAAATGGAGTTGGAAATCAAATCGAGCAAAGAACAAGGACCAGCGGGCTTGTCGTGGATTCAGTCTTTGGGCAGTCCGCAGGTACTCCAGATTCTTGTGGTCCGTGTATATGATTACAGGGTATACAGCTCCTTCCAGGAGGTAGCGCCATTCCTCCAAGGCCAGCTTCACGGCCAGTAGCTCCCGATCCCCAATGGTGTAGTTGCGTTCTGGTGCCGAGAAGCTGTTGGAGAAGAATCCACATGTGACCATCTTTCCGGAGGGAGAGTTCTGCATCAACACTGCCCCGGCTCCTGAGGAGGAGGCATCCACCTCTAAGGTGAACTGTCGGTTCAATTCAGGGCGATGGAGAACCGAGGAAGAAGCAAACGCCTGTTTCAATGAGCAGAACCCGGCATCGGCCGCCGGAGACCAGTCCTTAGGATTAGCTCCTTTTTTAGTCAAGGCAGAGAGAGGTGCTGTCAAGGCAGAGAAATGCGGGATGAACTGACGGTAGTAGTTCGCAAAGCCGAGAAAGCGTTGGATAGCCTTCAGTCCGGAAGGAGGAGGCCAGTTGATGATGGCAGATACTTTCTCTGGGTCCATCTGCAGGCCAGTGTCCGAGATTACATAACCCAGGAAGGGAAGAGACGACTTTTCGAAGATGCATTTCTCATACTTGGCGTACAGTCGATTCTCTCTAAGCCTCTGGAGACCTAGCTGCACGTTCTCTCGATGGGTTTGTAGATCCGGAGAGAAGACCAGGATGTCGTCCAGATACACCACGACACAGACATAGAGGAGGTCTCTGAACACGTCGTTCACCAGTTCTTGGAAGACGTCCGGAGCGTTACACAGACCAAAGGGCATGACACAATACTCATAGTGCCCATCCCGAGTGTTGAATGCAGTTTTCCATTCGTCTCCGGAACGAATGCGAACCAGATTATAGGCCCCACGAAGGTCCAACTTGGTGAATACTCAGGCCCCTCGGAGCCGATCGAATAGTTCAGGGATAAGCGGCAGAGGGTATTTGTTCTTTACGGTGATCTGGTTTAATCCCCGGTAGTCAATGCAAGGGCGCAGATCTCCTTCCTTCTTCTTGACGAAGAAAAACCCCGCTCCGGCAGGGGACGAGGACCTCCGAATGAACCCCTTAGCTAGGCTCTCGGTGATATAGGCTGACATAGCCCGTGTTTCAGCAGGGGACAAAGGGTATATCCTTCCTCTAGGACGCGTAGTTCCTGGCAGTAAATCGATAGCACAGTCGTAGGGACGATGAGGCGGTAACACCTCTGACTCTTTTTTATCAAACACGTCCGTGAAGGACCAGTAGGCAGAAGGCAGTCCTGGTAGAGACTCTGGAACCGGAGGGCGTCGGACGGGCTGGATGGATTTCAGACATCTCTCGTGACACGAGGAGCCCCATCGGGTGATTTCACCTGTACTCCAGCTGACTGATGGTTCGTGTGTCCGTAGCCATGGCAGTCCCAGCAGGATCTGGTGAGACATGTGCGGAAGGACGTAAAAGGTGATCTTCTCGGTGTGCAGAGCACCGATCCTTACTTCCACAGGCTTGGTGACCAGGGAGACAGTGTCAGAGAGGGGTGTCCCATCCACAGAGGCGATCACCAGTGGTTTCTCTAGTGGGAGGACAGGCACCTGGTACTTATCCACCGTGGCCTGCTGGATGAAGTTGCCTGCTGCTCCGGAATCGAGATACGCCTCTGCCGTGAACCGGGTCTCTTCAGTAGTGACTTGTATAGTCCAGGTAACGGAGTCTGAGAGAGTCCCAGCACCTAGGGTGGCCTCTCCTACCAAGCCTAGGCGTTGGAGTTTCCCGGCTTCTCGGGACAAGAGCGTAGCAGGTGGGTGCCACCACCGCAATAGAAGCAGAGACCCTTTGCTAGTCGTTCCGCTCGGCGTTGTTCCGACTGCTTCAGGCGGTCAATCTGCATGGGCTCGGAGGTAGACACGCCAGGTGACGCCAACTGGGGAGCGATGGACTGCCGTGGTGGGGAGGAGTGCCGTATCGGACGCCTCTCGCGAGACACTTCCTTGGATCGTTCCTGAAAGCGAAGATCCACTCGAGTCGCTAGGGCAATCAGGGCATCCAAGGTGGAAGGCACGTCACGTCCAGCCAGCTCATCTTTAATACGACCCGAGAGTCCTTCCCAGAAGGCGGCGGTTAGTGCCTCATTGTTCCACCCGAGTTCCGAAGCCAAGGTGCGAAAACGGATGGCATATTGGCCCACAGTCAGAGTCCCCTGACGTAGCCGGAGGAGAGATGAGGCAGACGCGGAGGCGCGTCCGGGCTCGTCAAAGGTGCCACGAAATGCCTGCAGGAACTCCTGGATGTTGGTGGTCACCGGATCCTCCTTCTCCCACAAGGGGTTCATCCAGGCCAGTGCCTCTCCCTCTAGATGGGACATCATGAACGCGACCTTGGCTTGGTCAGAGGCAAACAAGTGCGGCAGCAGCTTGAAATGGAGAGAGCATTGATTGATGAATCCCCTGCAGGTCTTGGGATCTCCGACGTACCGGGGTGGTGAGGCCAAACGAAGACTGGAAGCATCCGAGGAGGCTGCCACAGGAGCTGTGGCCCTGGATTGTACAGTGGAAGCTCGAGATGTTGATGATGTGACCGACGCTTGTAGCGTGTTCAGGCGGGCGTCCACAGAAGACATGAAGTTCAGCATGCGGGTCTGGGTCTCACGCTGGCGTGTGAGTTCCTCCTGCAAGGCCGCTAGTGCTTCGGCGGGATCCATGGCCTGTTCTAGCTGTTACGTCCGGGTGGTGGAAGCACTGGACCGTACACCGATGTCCCCTGAGAAGGCAGCCAAGCTGGTCACCCCGCCAGAGGGTCTTGATGCACGGCAGCCGGAGCACTATAGGTAGCTGGACAGTCCGTAGAAAAGCAGGACAGGTGGATGATGCTGAACCCACGGAGTTCTGGATGGTAGTCCGGGTGACGAGGCTCAGGGTCCGAGGCCGGGTGATAGGGTCAGGCGGGATCCGGAACCTGCTGAGCGATGGAACGGGTCACCGAGCGGAGCCAGAGACTGGAGACTGGCGGAGCTGCAGAGGTGGTGGAACATCCGCCGAAGTCACCGTCAGGGTCCAGGGATGGAGTTGGTTCGGAGCAACTGACATGGCAGGATAGGCTCTACGAGACAGGACAGGGTTAATACACGGCAAAACACAGAGCAAAGCAATACGGGGACCTGAACACTAGCTTGCTAAACACGTAGAACAGGCCCCGCCCACCAGGAAAGAGAAACCTTATATACCCTGTACCTGTCTATGCAATATCCTGTTTCTGGGTGCTGGCCCTTTAAGAAAGGGTCAATGACCGCGCGCGCGCCCTAATGCGCATACGCGAGGCCTGTGTGCCAGAAGCCAGTCCAGGAAGCGGTGAGGAGGAAGCAGGAGCGCCCGGCTGGGAGTCCCTTGTCACAGAGGAGCGCCGGGAGCGGGGAGCCGGACGCATGGAGGCTGCAGGCGGGGAAGAGGAGACCGGGACCGGAGTGGTAAGTAGGGAACGCCGCCGGGGAGCGGGGAGCGGGCACCGGGAACCGGAGAACGGGGCCAGGGGACCGGGAAGCGTGACAGAGACACAGATAAAGGCATGTCATGCCCTTCTAAAATCATGTAAAACACAGCAAGGGGACTCCAAGCAGAGTCTCCCTTTTTTCCAAAAATTGGCCACACACACCACTTCAGTGGCATCACTTGTGCCCCAGTTGCAAACTTGACATGTTGATTTGCATCAAGCACATTCAAAAATACGCCAGCTTTAACTGTCCCCAGGATGACACCGGGGTAGCAAAGTCCTTTCTGATCCATGACTTGTTCATCTTGGATCATTTTTAAAAATACAGCAAGGGGACTCCAAACAAAGTCTCCTTTTTTTACAAAAATTGGGCCACACACACCACTTCAGTGGCATCAGTTGTCCCCCAGTAGCAAACTTGACAGGTTAATTTGCAAGAAGGGCAGTGAGCCCCATAGGGGTGAATGGACCCCATGACGATCGGGAGGGTGCAAGGTTAGGAAAGGGTTAATAGGTTTGCATGGTATGGGGGATGTGTGGGAGTACAGGATTGGTAGTAGGGAGCTGTAAGGGGATTGGGGGGGAGCAAGGAAGGGGTGGGGTGTTGGGAGAGGTATAAGAGAGGGGGGTGTGCTGTTTACCTCCCCTTTCGTCGATTGATCTTTGTGTCCCAGGACGTAGTGCTGCTGCTGCTTCCTGCCATGGCTGCCCTTGCTGAACTCCTGGAGATGGTGCGGGGGGCATCCGAGGTCATGGGAGTGGATGCCCTGAGGCAGCAGCTGGCAGCGGTCTGTGGGGCTGGAGCGGCGCCGCCTGCTGTTCCAGCGCCCGGGCCGTGGCTACGTGCTCGGCGGGCGCGACCGCCGGAGCGCTACTCCCCCAGCTGGAGGGGGAGAATCAGATCAAGGAGCCCCTGCGGGGACCCTCCGGAGCAGCGGCGGAGCCCTCCAACTAACCTAGGGGAGCAGCCGGCCACCGGGAGGAATCCGCGACGGAGATCCCGTGGGTCGGGGGTGGGCGGAGCCTCTGCGAGGCCCACTTCCGGTCCGCGGCCTGCGCAGCACCAGACCGGAGCATGGATGACGGCAGCCCCCAGTGATGTGCCGGCTGGGGGTGGCGCTCGGCGTGCCGGATTGCCGGAGGAGACTCCCTGCAGGCCACAGGGGAGAGCAACAGGACGGGGGATGGGAGCGGATGTGAGCGGCGAGGTCAGGAGATCGGAGGAGGGCTACGGTGGCCCGCAGGCACAGAGGAGATCGGTAGTCACGGTCCCCCCCGGCGAGGAGCATGCTGGGGGTGGGTCCCGGCGAGGAGCAAGCTCGGCACGGCCTTCCGGCAGTCGGCAGGGAGGGAGCCCACTGAGGACGACAGGAGAAGGGGCGGCGCAGCAGGATATCACGATTACAGCGGGAAGAGACGGCGGCAGGGCGCCACGGCGGGAGAAAAGGAAGAGGTCAAGCAGGAGTCGCCCGGACGAGCGGGGTGCGGTGACCGTGGGGGTCGACGGCCGCCAGGTGCGGGCTGTCCCCTCGCTGGTCCCCCCTGAGGATTTCGGCAGCGCATCAGACTCCAGCGAGGAAGAAGGAGCAGCGGCAGGTCGGACGGAGCGGCAGCTGGAAGATCGTGGCACGGCTGTTCCGGCGTCGGCTCAACGGCAGCCTGGTGAGCAGACAACAGAAATGTTACATGCTGTGGGTAGCGCGGGCGAGGGCGGGGGTTCCGTCGCGGGACGCGTTGCGCTGGGGGCGAGTGCGGTCGGGCAGTCTGGTTTACCGGGTCCGGAGTTTTGGGGGCAGCTTTTGGGGGTGTTGCAGGGGTTGTCTGCGGAACGGGTTAGTCGGACTGGGCCTGGGGCTCCGGTGGGGGCGTGGGTGGGCCCCACGGAGGTGGTGCGGACAGAAGCGCCGGTGCGCGATGTTGCTGCGGGGGACACGACCTCGGCGGCAGGTACGGGACAGGAGGCTGGTGGGGCGGCTTCCGTGGGTGCGAGTAAGGAGGCGGAAAAGGAAAAAGAAAGGGAGGATGAGGTAGTGCGTTTGGATGATAGGGCACGGAGTGAAATTTATGTGTGCTTTGAAGGGCAGTTAGGGGTTCATTTGAAAAAGAAGGTGAGGGAAAAGATTTGGAAAGGGGAGTATGTGGAAATTTTTTCCCTGCTTCCCTTGGAAAAGTTTAATTTGGATAAGGTGAAACCTAGTGATACAAAAAAGGAGAAGGAGGATGAGGAAAAACGGCGATATAGGTTGATCCCGAGGACGTTTACCAATTGGTTGCAGGCCTTTGCTATCTTAGCCAGTGTGATCGGGGAAAAGGAGCCGGAGCATTGTTCCGCCCTATTTGGATATATGGACGCGATAGGGGAAGCGTATAGAGTATACGGCGGTTTGGGGTGGTTGAGATATGATGAGCAGTTCCGGCAGCGGAAGGCTCTGCGGCCGGGAGTCCAGTGGGGCCACAAGGATATTTCTTTGTGGATGCGGTTAATGACGGCGCCGGCTCAGCCCTTTCGAGGGGGTGCCGGGAGCCCGGGTGCGAGTGGCGGGTCCTCGGCTGGACAGAAAAAGGGAGCTTGTTGGCAGTATAACGAGGGACAGTGTAAGTTCGGGGCCTCTTGTCGGTTCAGACACGAGTGTTCCGGATGTGGAGGGTCCCACCCTCTGGCCAGGTGCTTCAAGAAAGGCAAAGGAAAGGCGGGGGAGGGGTCTGGAAAAAGGGAGGACGCCAGTGAGGGTAGAGGCGATGCTTCCCTATTTAAGTAGATACCCGGATGTGCGGGCGGCGGAGTTGTTGGAACGTGGTTTTACAGAGGGCTTTCGGATTCCGTTTGAATCTGAGGCGCCGGTGTTTCGCCCGGGAAACTTGCGGTCCGCAAAAGAACATCCGGCGGTGGTGAAGGAAAAGCTGCAGAAGGAGGTGGAGTTGGGGAGGATGGCGGGCCCATTCCAGGACCCGCCATTCTCTAATTTACGGATTTCCCCCCTTGGGGTGGTACCTAAGAAGGAGCCGAACAAATTTCGGCTCATTCATCATTTATCTTATCCGGCGGGATTGTCGGTGAATGATGGGATATCACCGGAATTGTCGGCGGTATGTTATGTATCGTTCGATAGGGCCTTGGAGCTGGTAAGGGTAGCGGGGCGGGGGGCCCTGATGGCAAAGGCGGATGTGGAAGCAGCTTTTCGTTTACTCCCGGTGCATCCAGAGAGCTTTCATCTCTTAGGGTGTATGTGGGATGGTGAATACTATGTGGATCGTTGCCTGCCGATGGGCTGTTCCATTTCGTGTGCTTATTTTGAGGCATTCAGTACGTTTGTGGAATGGGTAGTCAAGGAGGTGGCAGGAGTCCATTCGGTGATTCACTATTTGGATGACTTCTTTTGCGTGGGTCCGGCGGGCTCTTCGGTTTGCTCCTTGTTGTTGTTTACGTTAGAGCGGATCGCGCGGAGCCTGGGTATTCCGTTGGCAAAAGACAAAACAGAAGGGCCGGTGACGGTATTATGTTTCTTAGGTATCGAAATTGATACACTGGCAATGGAATGCCGGTTGCCGGAGGGAAAGCTGTTGGATTTGAAGGCGTCGGTGCGGTTTTTGTCTCAGGCCAAGAAGGTGCGGTTGCGCGAGTTGCAGTCAGTGCTCGGAAAATTGAATTTCGCTTGTCGCATTATGCCGATGGGGCGGATATTTAATAGGAGACTGGCGAGCGCAACCGCAGGGGTAAAAGCTCCAAATCACTTTGTCAGAGTAACAAAAATGATGAAAGGGGATTTGTTGGTGTGGGAGGAGTTCTTGGACCGGTACAACGGTCGGACCCTTTGGATGAGCGAGGCGGTGTCCAATAGCCAGCTGGAATTGTACACGGATGCGGCTGGGGCGACAGGTTTTGGAGCAATTTTTCAAACGCGCTGGTGCGTGGGAAAGTGGCCGCGGCGGTGGGTGGAAGCAGGTTTGGTGAGGAATTTGGCGCTGTTGGAATTGTTTCCCATTATTGTGGCGGTGGAGTTGTGGGGCCCTGTTTTTGCTGGAAGAAGGGTTTGCATGCATTGTGACAACATGGCGGTGGTGCATTCCATCAACGCACTGTCGGCAAAATCCCCGCCGGTTGTGGGGTATTTAAGGCATCTAGTGTTGCGTTGTTTGGAGTTAAACATTTGCGTGGTGGCTCGGCATGTGCCTGGGATTCGCAACGAGGTGGCTGATGCGCTATCACGGTTTCAGTTTTGCAGGTTCAGGAAGCTGGTGCCGGAAGCGGACGCGGAGGGGGAACCTTGCCCGAACTGGCTGTGGGACCTGGCATCGATGTAGCTTTTGAGGGAATTCGGAGATCGGTGTCTGAGGCTACTTGGTGCCGATATCAGGCGGTGTGGAATGGGCAAAGTTGGAAAGTAGGGAGTTCATGGAGTCGGGTTACCAGGGTCGAGTGTTGGGGGTACTGATGTTAATAAGTGGGGATTTTTCGGAAGGCAGGTCTGTTTCGGTGATTGGTTGCAAGTTGGCGGCGTTGGCCTTTTTGTTCCAGATGCAAGGGGTTCGGGACGCGACTAAGGATTTTCTGGTGCGACAGGCGATGAAGGGTTTTCGAAAAGGGGCTCAGTCGCGTGACTGTAGGCGGCCGGTGTCATTGCCATTGTTGGTGCGTTTGGTGGGGTGTTTAGGGGAGTTGTGTTCGTCTCCTTATGAGCGGGTGTTGTTCTCGGTAGCTTTTGTACTGGCGTTTTTTGGGGCCTTTCGTATTGGCGAATTGGTCAGCCCGACTAAGCAAGCGATGGGTGGTTTGCTGTTGGGTGATGTGATGCTGGGGGAGGATAGAGTGGAATGTCGGCTTCGTTTTTCTAAGACGGATCAGAGGGGCCGGGGGCGCTTAGTAGTGTTGTACGCTTTACCGGGGCACCAGTTGTGCCCAGTGTTACATGTGTCAGAGTTTTTAAAGGTGCGCGGCGGTTACCCTGGTGTTTTTCTTAGACATACGGACGGATTGGCTTTGTCGCGGTATCAATTCAATGCGGTGCTGAAGATGGCTCTAGCAAGGGTGGGGGAGGAGCCACGTGAGTACGGGTCTCACTCCTTCCGGATTGGGGCGGCAATGGAGGCCGCCAGGTGGGGCTTGAGTGAGGATTGTATCCGGCGGATTGGGAGGTGGGAGTCTTCCAGGTTCCGTTTGTACATTAGGCCTCACTTGGTCAGGTGATGGTCAGGGGTGGGGGATTCAAGGTTGGTGTTAGATGCCGGTTTGTGGGCAATTTCTTGTGCTGTTGCTGTTTTTATTCGTGGTCTTTGTATTTTATAGGTCCATGCCTTGTGTGGATCCTCGGGCACTCCTATGTGTATTGGGGAGCGTTGCGGGCGGATGTGCGGCGTGACGGTCGGCAGCTCGGAGTGTCGGTGTCGGAAGCTCGAGTAAAGTGGCTCGGAATTCGGGGCATGACCTGGGGTAGGGTGCGCCCTGAGGTGGCTTATTATAGCCGTATGGATCGTGTCCCTGATGTGTTAATTTTGCATGTGGGAGGGAACGATTTGGGAGTAAGGTCGGCGAGGGAATTGAAAAGGGATATAAAGCTGGACCTGTTACATTTGTGGAGGGCGTTCCCGGGCATAGTTATCGTTTGGTCGGACATTATAGCTCGGACGCAGTGGCGTTTTGGGAGGTCGGTGGACCGTATTAATAGGGCTCGGAGCAAGCTGAACCGGGCTATTGGCAGGTTTGTGGCAAGAAATGGTGGGTTGGTGGTGCGGCATAGAGAATTGGAGGAGTCCACGGAGCAGTATCTAAGGAGAGATGGGGTTCACCTGACTGATGTGGGTCTGGATTTATGGATGTTGGGTTTGAGGGATGGCCTAGAGCAAGCACTGGGGGTGTGGGGGGCCCGGGCCAAGTAAGGGTGTCACTTGGCCGGCCTGTGGCGGGGTGATAGGTCCGTCTGAGAGGTTGGGAGTACCGACAGTCGGCTTGTTGGTACGAAGTCGCTCAAGGGGAGTGGCTTCGGAGTGGATGGGAACTTGTGGGCGGAGGTCCCGCAGGTTCTGGGTAGGGGTAATTAACGATGGAACGTTGTTACCCCTCACCTCGGGCCGGGTGGTCACGGCCGAGGTGGTCCTCTGGGCCGGTTTGGAGGTTACGGCCGGGGGGTTAGGAATGATGGTTTGCCTCTCGGACGGATCTATCGGTGTTTCTGGTTATACGGGTATATATATGTATAAGGTTAAGTTTAACAATTGAGTGGCATGTTGGGCCACAAGTTTGGTATACATATATACGGTAAAATAAAACTGTTGCCATTCCTGCAATAAAGTCGTGGTTCTCGTCTTCATTTAGGTAGATATGGTACGGGGGGTGTGTTTTACAGGATAACCTGCTTATCCCTTATAGATGCGTCAAGAAGGGCAGTGAGCCCCATAGGGGTGAATGGACCCCATGACGATCGGGAGGGTGCAAGGTTAGGAAAGGGTTAATAGGTTTGCATGGTATGGGGGATGTGTGGGAGTACAGGATTGGTAGTAGGGAGCTGTAAGGGGATTGGGGGGGAGCAAGGAAGGGGTGAGGTGTTGGGAGAGGTATAAGAGAGGGGGGTGTGCTGTTTACCTCCCCTTTCGTCGATTGATCTTTGTGTCCCACCCGCCCGCCCTGATATATAATTATATGTATATGTTCAAAAAAAAAAAAAAAAAAAAAAAAAAGATAAAAAAAAAAATAAATAAAAAGGTGAAAAGGTGATGGTTTTTCAAAAAAAAAAAAAAAAAAAAAAAAAGAACTTTAAAAAAAAAAAAAAAAAAAAAAAGAGGAATAAAGGAGAATACAAGGTTGAGTTGCTAATTTATTGTTGTCACAGCGGGGTGATAGGTCCGTCTGAGAGGTTGGGAGTACCGACAGTCGGCTTGTTGGTACGAAGTCGCTCAAGGGGAGTGGCTTCGGAGTGGATGGGAACTTGTGGGCGGAGGTCCCGCAGGTTCTGGGTAGGGGTAATTAACGATGGAACGTTGTTACCCCTCACCTCGGGCCGGGTGGTCACGGCCGAGGTGGTCCTCTGGGCCGGTTTGGAGGTTACGGCCGGGGGGTTAGGAATGATGGTTTGCCTCTCGGACGGATCTATCGGTGTTTCTGGTTATACGGGTATATATATGTATAAGGTTAAGTTTAACAATTGAGTGGCATGTTGGGCCACAAGTTTGGTATACATATATACGGTAAAATAAAACTGTGGCCATTCCTGCAATAAAGTCGTGGTTCTCGTCTTCATTTAGGTAGATATGGTACGGGGGGTGTGTTTTACAGGATAACCTGCTTATCCCTTATAGATGCGTCATGAAGCACATTCAAAAATCCACAAGCATTTACCCCCCCTCAGGATGACACCGGGGTAGCAAAGTCCTTGCTGATCCATGACTTGCTCATCTTGGATCATTTTTAAAAACACAGCAAGGGGACTCGAAGCAGAGTCTCCCTTTTTTTCAAAAATTGGGCCACACACCACTTCAGTGGCATCACTTGTGCTCCAGTTGCAAACTTCACATGTTGATTTGCATCAAGCACATTCAAAAATACGCCAGCCTTAACTGTCCCCAGGATGACACCAGGGTAGCAAAGTCCTTGCTGATCCATGACTTTTTCCTCTTGGATCATTTTTAAAAACACAGTAAGGGGACTCCAAGCAGAGTCTCCCTTTTTTCCAAAAATTGGCCACACACACCACTTCAGTGGCATCAGTTGTGCCCCAGTTGCAAACTGGACATGTTGATTTGCATCAAGCACATTCAAAAATACGCCAGCCTTTACTCTCCCCAGGATGACACCGGGGTAGCAAAGTCCTTGCTGATCCATGACTTGTTCATCTTGATGAACACTAGTCTGTCCACATTGTCACTGGACAGACGCATGCGCTTATGTGTCAGCACACACCCAGCAGCACTGAAGAAACGTTCCGAGACAACGCTGGCTGAGAGACACGACAAGATCTCCATGGCATAAGTAGCAAGCTCAGGCCATTTTTCAAGATTGGAAACCCAAAATGAGCAAGGCTCCAGTTGCACAGTCATAGAATCGATGTTCATTTGGAGATACTCCTGTATCATCCTCTCCAGCCGTTGACTATGTGTCAGACTTCTTGTCTCTTGTGGCCTTGCAAAGGATGGTCTAAAAAAAATTATGAAACGATTCCATAAAATTCCTGTTACCACCAGATACGGTGTTGCTGGTACGGTTTGACTGATGATGACTCGACAGTCCCATACTTGTCAAGTTACAACTAAGAGGTTGACTTTCACCATCTGCAAGCTGTTGGCTATAGAAATGTTGCCTTTCCGCCCGGTGGACACAGAGGATTTTTGAGACTTTATGTCCATCGCAGTGCCTCAGTACTAGAGATGAGCGAACCGGTCCCGGTTCGGCTCGAGGTCGGTTCGCCGAACGGAGGTCCCGTTCGAGTTCGGCTCGTCGAACGTTCGACGAACCGAACTCGAACTGCATAGGAAACAATGGCAGGCAATCACAAACACAGTAAAACACCTAGAAAACACCCTCAAAGGTGTCCAAAAAATGACAAACAACTCAAACACATGGGAAAGTGACAAGGACATATACTCATGCGAAAACAAAACAGCTGGACAAGGAAAAAGAGGAGGACACACAGATATAGGCATGGCACGCCATTCTAAAATCATGTAAAACACCGCAAGGTGACTCCAAGCGTAGTCTCCCTTTTTTTCCAAAAATTGGGCCACACACACACCCACCCATTCAGTGGCAGCAGTTGGGCCCCAGTTGTACACTTCACAGCTAGATTTGCATCAAGCACATTCAAAAATACGCCATTCTTATCCGTCCCCCAGCATGACACCGGGGTAGGTAGATAAAGTCTTTGCTGACCCATGACTTGTTCATCTTGGCTTCTTTTAAAAACAATGTAAGCAAGGGTTACTCCAAGCGGAGTCTCCCTTTTTTCCAAAAATTGGGCCACACAGACACCCACCCCATCAGTGGCAGCACTTGGGCCCTAGTTGCAAACAGGATGTTTTGATTTGCATCAAGCACATTCAAAAATACGCCATTCTTATCCGTCCCCAGGATGACACCGGGGTAGGTAGCAAAGTCTTTCCTGATCCCAGCTCTGTTCATCTTGGCTTCTTTTAAAAACACAGCAAGCAAGGGTTACTCCAAGCGGAGTCTCCCTTTTTTCCAAAAATTGGGCCACACAGACACCCACCCCATCAGTGGCAGCACTTGGGCCCTAGTTGCAAACAGGATGTTTTGATTTGCATCAAGCACATTCAAAAATACGCCATTCTTATCCGTCCCCAGGATGACACCGGGGTAGGTAGATAAAGTCTTTGCTGACCCATGACTTGTTCATCTTGGCTTCTTTTAAAAACAATGTAAGCAAGGGTTACTCCAAGCGGAGTCTCCCTTTTTTCCAAAAATTGGGCCACACAGACACCCACCCCATCAGTGGCAGCACTTGGGCCCTAGTTGCAAACAGGATGTTTTGATTTGCATCAAGCACATTCAAAAATACGCCATTCTTATCCGTCCCCAGGATGACACCGGGGTAGGTAGATAAAGTCTTTGCTGACCCATGACTTGTTCATCTTGGCTTCTTTTAAAAACAATGTAAGCAAGGGTTACTCCAAGCGGAGTCTCCCTTTTTTCCAAAAATTGGGCCACACAGACACCCACCCCATCAGTGGCAGCACTTGGACCCTAGTTGCAAACAGGATGTTTTGATTTGCATCAAGCACATTCAAAAATACGCCATTCTTATCCGTCCCCAGGATGACACCGGGGTAGGTAGCAAAGTCTTTCCTGATCCCAGCTCTGTTCATCTTGGCTTCTTTTAAAAACACAGCAAGCAAGGGTTACTCCAAGCGGAGTCTCCCTTTTTTCCAAAAATTGGGCCACACAGACACCCACCCCATCAGTGGCAGCACTTGGGCCCTAGTTGCAAACAGGATGTTTTGATTTGCATCAAGCACATTCAAAAATACGCCATTCTTATCCGTCCCCAGGATGACACCGGGGTAGGTAGCAAAGTCTTTCCTGATCCCAGCTCTGTTCATCTTGGCTTCTTTTAAAAACAATGTAAGCAAGGGTTACTCCAAGCGGAGTCTCCCTTTTTTTCCAAAAATTGTGCCCCACACACACCCACCCATTCAGTGGCAGCACTTGTGCCCTAGTTGTACACTTCACAGCTAGATTTGCATCAAGCACATTCAAAAATACGCCATTCTTATCCGTCCCCAGGATGACACCGGGGTAGGTAGATAAAGTCTTTGCTGACCCATGACTTGTTCATCTTGGCTTCTTTTAAAAACAATGTAAGCAAGGGTTACTCCAAGCGGAGTCTCCCTTTTTTCCAAAAATTGGGCCACACAGACACCCACCCCATCAGTGGCAGCACTTGGGCCCTAGTTGCAAACAGGATGTTTTGATTTGCATCAAGCACATTCAAAAATACGCCATTCTTATCCGTCCCCAGGATGACACCGGGGTAGGTAGATAAAGTCTTTGCTGACCCATGACTTGTTCATCTTGGCTTCTTTTAAAAACAATGTAAGCAAGGGTTACTCCAAGCGGAGTCTCCCTTTTTTCCAAAAATTGGGCCACACAGACACCCACCCCATCAGTGGCAGCACTTGGGCCCTAGTTGCAAACAGGATGTTTTGATTTGCATCAAGCACATTCAAAAATACGCCATTCTTATCCGTCCCCAGGATGACACCGGGGTAGGTAGATAAAGTCTTTGCTGACCCATGACTTGTTCATCTTGGCTTCTTTTAAAAACAATGTAAGCAAGGGTTACTCCAAGCGGAGTCTCCCTTTTTTCCAAAAATTGGGCCACACAGACACCCACCCCATCAGTGGCAGCACTTGGGCCCTAGTTGCAAACAGGATGTTTTGATTTGCATCAAGCACATTCAAAAATACGCCATTCTTATCCGTCCCCAGGATGACACCGGGGTAGGTAGCAAAGTCTTTCCTGATCCCAGCTCTGTTCATCTTGGCTTCTTTTAAAAACACAGCAAGCAAGGGTTACTCCAATCGGAGTCTCCCTTTTTTCCAAAAATTGGGCCACACAGACACCCACCCCATCAGTGGCAGCACTTGGGCCCTAGTTGCAAACAGGATGTTTTGATTTGCATCAAGCACATTCAAAAATACGCCATTCTTATCCGTCCCCAGGATGACACCGGGGTAGGTAGCAAAGTCTTTCCTGATCCCAGCTCTGTTCATCTTGGCTTCTTTTAAAAACAATGTAAGCAAGGGTTACTCCAAGCGGAGTCTCCCTTTTTTTCCAAAAATTGTGCCCCACACACACCCACCCATTCAGTGGCAGCACTTGTGCCCTAGTTGTACACTTCACAGCTAGATTTGCATCAAGCACATTCAAAAATACGCCATTCTTATCCATCCCCAGGATGACACCGGGGTAGGTAGCAAAGTCTTTCCTGATCCCAGCTCTGTTCATCTTGGCTTCTTTTAAAAACACAGCAAGCAAGGGTTACTCCAAGCGGAGTCTCCCTTTTTTCCAAAAATTGGGCCACACAGACACCCACCCCATCAGTGGCAGCACTTGGGCCCTAGTTGCAAACAGGATGTTTTGATTTGCATCAAGCACATTCAAAAATACGCCATTCTTATCCGTCCCCAGGATGACACCGGGGTAGGTAGATAAAGTCTTTGCTGACCCATGACTTGTTCATCTTGGCTTCTTTTAAAAACAATGTAAGCAAGGGTTACTCCAAGCGGAGTCTCCCTTTTTTCCAAAAATTGGGCCACACAGACACCCACCCCATCAGTGGCAGCACTTGGGCCCTAGTTGCAAACAGGATGTTTTGATTTGCATCAAGCACATTCAAAAATACGCCATAATTAACCGTCCCCAGGATGACACCGGGGTAGGTAGCAAAGTCTTTCCTGATCCCAGCTCTGTTCATCTTGGCTTCTTTTAAAAACACAGCAAGCAAGGGTTACTCCAAGCGGAGTCTCCCTTTTTTCCAAAAATTGGGCCACACAGACACCCACCCCATCAGTGGCAGCACTTGGGCCCTAGTTGCAAACAGGATGTTTTGATTTGCATCAAGCACATTCAAAAATACGCCATAATTAACCGTCCCCAGCATGACACCGGGGTAGGTAGATAAAGTCTTTGCTGAACCATGACTTGTTCATCTTGGCTTCTTTTAAAAACAATGTAAGCAAGGGTTACACCAAGCGGAGTCTCCCTTTTTTTCCAAAAATTGTGCCCCACACACACCCACCCATTCAGTGGCAGCACTTGTGCCCTAGTTGTACACTCCACAGCTAGATTTGCATCAAGCACATTCAAAAATACGCCATAATTAACCGTCCCCAGGATGGCACCAGGGTAGGTAGCAAAGTCTTTCCTGATCCCAGCTCTGTTCATCTTGGCTTCTTTTAAAAACACAGCAAGCAAGGGTTACTCCAAGCGGAGTCTCCCTTTTTTCCAAAAATTGGGCCACACAGACACCCACCCCATCAGTGGCAGCACTTGGGCCCTAGTTTCAAACAGGATGTTTTGATTTGCATCAAGCACATTCAAAAATACGCCATAATTAACCGTCCCCAGCATGACACCGGGGTAGGTAGATAAAGTCTTTGCTGAACCATGACTTGTTCATCTTGGCTTCTTTTAAAAACAATGTAAGCAAGGGTTACTCCAAGCGGAGTCTCCCTTTTTTTCCAAAAATTGTGCCCCACACACACCCACCCATTCAGTGGCAGCACTTGTGCCCTAGTTGTACACTTCACAGCTAGATTTGCATCAAGCACATTCCAAATCCACAAGCATTTACTCTCCCCAGGATGACACAGGGGTTGTAAATTCCTTCTGGATCCATGACTTGTTCATTTTGATGAACGTCAGTCTGTCCACATTGTCACTGGACAGACGCGTGCGCTTATCTGTCAGCACACACCCAGCAGCACTGAAGACACGTTCAGAGACAACGCTGGCAGCTGGACACGACAAAATCTCCAAGGCGTAAGTTGAGAGCTCTGGCCATTTTTCTAGGTTTGAAGCCCAAAAGGAGCAAGGCTCCATTTGCAAAGTCATGGCATCGATGTTCATTTGGAGATACTCCTGTATCATCCTCTCCAGCCGTTGACTATGTGTCAGACTTGTTGTCTCTGGTGGCCTTGCAAAGGAGGGTCTAACAAAATTATGAAAAGATTCCATAAAATTGCTGTTACCAGCACCAGATACGGTCCTACTGGTACGTGTAGACTGTTGAAGATGACGAGACCGTCCCATGTTTGTCAATTTACAACTGGGAGATTCACTCCCTGCACCTGCACGGTTGTTTGGTGGAAAAGCGGATCTAAGATCGAGTAACAGCTTCTGCTGATACTCCTGCATACGTGCGTCCCTTTCTATGACTGGAATTATGTCACAAAATTTGGACTTGTACCGGGGATCTAATAGTGTGGCAAGCCAGTAGTCATCATCACTTCTAATTTTGACAATACGAGGGTCATGTTGGAGGTAGTGCAATAAGAAGGCACTCATGTGTCTTGCGCAGCCATGCGGACCAAGTCCACGCTGTGTTTGTGGCATAGAGGTGCTAACCGTTCTTTCTTCCTCTGACATCTCCCCCCAACCTCTTTCAACTGAAATTTGACCAAGGTCTCCCTCATCTGCTGAGTCTTCCATGTCCATGGACAGTTCGTCCTCCATTTCTTCATGTCCTCCTGCACCTTCCTCAACATCTCGCCTGCTACCATGCGCCCTTGTTGATCCCTGTCCCCCATGCTCCCATGCCTGGCGCCTTGGTGATGATGAACGTCTGGACCTTGGTGATGTTGTTGTGTCTTGCGCATATGAATCCTCCTGTAGTTCATCCCCTTCCTGTTGTCCCACCCCCTGACTCCGAATAGTGTTTAGCGTGTGTTCCAGCATGTAAATGACTGGAATCGTCATGCTGATAATGGCATTGTCAGCGCTAAACATATTCGTCGCCATGTCGAAACTGTGCAGAAGGGTGCATAGGTCCTTGATCTGAGACAACTCCATCAGGGTGATCTGCCCCACCTCTGCATCTCGTTGGCCCAGGCTATACGTCATGACGTATTGCACCAGGGCACGGCGGTGCTGCCACAGTCGCTGTAACATGTGGAGAGTTGAATTCCAGCGTGTCGCCACATCGCATTTCAGGCGATGAACCGGCAGGCCGAAAGACTTCTGGAGCGATGCAAGTCGCTCAGCTGCGGCGCTTGAACGGCGGAAGTGAGCAGACAGTTTTCGTGCCCTGTGCAGAAGGCCATCTAGGCCGGGATACTGTGTTAAAAATTGCTGCACGACAAGGTTCAACATGTGAGCCATACAAGGTACGTGTGTCACCTTGCCCAGGCGAAGGGCCGCACCCAGGTTTGCAGCATTGTCGCACACGGCCTTACCAGGCTGCAGGTTGAGTGGAGACAACCATTTATTAAACTCGGACCGCAGAGCTGACCACAACTCCTCAGCTGTGTGACTCTTATTCCCAAGACATGTCAAGCTAAAGACCGCCTGATGCCGTTGCGCTCTGCTGCCAGCATAGTAATGAGGGGTGCGTGATTCCTTCTGCGCAGTGAGAACGCTGGTGGCCTGACCAGGCAGGCTTGGGGCGGAGGTGGAGGACCCAGATGAGGTGGAGGATGCAGAAGCAGTGGTGGAACTTGGACAGACAGAGGATTGACACACAAGTCGTGGGGACGGCAAGACTTGTGCAGCAGACCCTTCACCATCTATCACCATAGTTACCCAGTGCCCAGTCAGCGACATGTAACGTCCCTGTCCATGCTTACTGGTCCAAGTATCGGTGGTGAAATGCACCCGTTCACACACAGAGTTTCTCAAGGAAGCGGTGATGTTGTGTGCGACATGCTGGTGTAGCACGGGCACACCTTTCTTAGAGAAGTAGTGGCGACTAGGCATCTGGTACTGGGGCACAGCGACAGACATAAGGTCTCTAAAATCCTGTGTGTCCACTAGGCAGAAAGGCAGCATTTCTGTAGCCAACAGCTTACAGAGGGATAGAGTCAACCTCTTAGCTTTGTCATGGGTCACAGGAAATGGCCTTTTATTTGTCCACATCTGAGGGACAGAGATCTGGCTGCTGTGTGTAGACGGTGTTGAGTAGGGTGTCCCTGGAAAAATGCAGGTTTGTGAGGAAAGTGCAGGTGGAGACATGATGTTGCCTTCATCCAAAGTTGGTGCTATCGATGTCTGAGAGAGCTGTACACACTCACTTGTTTCCCCTTCCAAAACAACTGACGACCTACCAAGCAAACTGCCTGTTGCGGTTACAGTGGTGGAAGTTGTGGGTGGAAAAACAGGTGTGACAGCTGTCCCCACAGTCCTAGAAGTTGACGAGCGCGCGGATGCACTGGAAGGGGCAGGCGGTGGATGGTTCGCTCCGCTAGGCCGCATTGCAGCACGGTGAGCTTTCCACCGTGCCATATGATATTTATTCATGTGACGATTCATGGAAGAAGTTGTCAAACTGCTGAGGTTTTGACCTCTACTAAGAGAACCATGACAAATTTTACAGATCACATAATTTGGGCGATCTTTTGCTATGTCAAAAAAGGACCAGGCTAGGCAAGGCTTAGAGGCCATGCGACCTGTTAATCCACCCCGAATAATGCTCAGAGGCAGAGTGGTGGCTGAGGATGCAGTTGTAGACGTGCTACCAGTACTCCGACTCTGTCCAGGAAGGCGCAAGGTAACTTCGTCATCAGTTGCATCCTCCTCCACCACCTCTGTTGACCTCCTCGAGTGCCTGACTGTGGGTTGACAGTAGGTGGGATCTAGAACTTCATCATCAATTGTTGTGTTTGCACTCCCCTCCCCCTCTGACCGAGCCTTTTCTTGCCCTGACCGAATATTTAAGTTGTCATCCCAATCGGGTATCTGAGTCTCATCTTCATCAGTATGTTCCTCATTGTCTATAACCACAGGTGTTACAGTTTGTGACAAAGGGTCAACATTATGCTCCGAAACTTGGTCCTCACGGCCTGAATCAGAGTCACAAAGGTTCTGGGCATCACTGCAGACCATTTCCTGTTCTGTACTCACTGTAGCTTGGGAGCAGACCTCTGATTCCCAGGCTATAGTGTGACTGAACAGCTCTGCAGACTCAGCCATCTCAGTTCCACCATACTGTGCAGGGCTGCTGGAGACTTCAGAGCTGGGAGAAATCAAGTTTGATTGGGATGACAACTCAGAGGACTGGTGTTTTTTGGATGCGGTACTTGAAGTGGCTGAGAGGGCACTTGTTGGACCACTTGAGATCCATTCAAGCATTTTCCTTTTTTGCCCATCATCTACCTTTGTTCCTGTTGTTCGTGTCCGTAAAAAAGGGAGCACATCGGATTGTCCACGGTAAGTAGTAGACATCTTACTTTTGCTGGTAGATGGTCTATCTTCAGCAGATGATAATGGAGCTTTGCCACCTTCCCCACGGACAAAACCTTTTTTGCCTTTTCCACCACGCCTCTTCCCCTTTCCACCAGCATCTGTCATTTTGCCACTCATGTTGATTGCGACAAGATTGTGGACTGAAAATGTGGTAGTAAAAATTGAGAGGTGGTGTAGATTGCAGTGGTGGTCTAGCTTTATTAACAGCAGAATAATAAAGAATAAATATCCCTGACAATGCAACTACGGCCCTTAAACTGGCAGCAAAAATTGCTAGTATAATGGCTTAGTTATAATGAGTTGGAGTGTGCAATGCAGGCAGAGGTGCTGCAAATGTCTTTGCACTAGTGTGACTAGACAAATGTCCAATAGCCACGTTTAGGATGCCACTAAGTACACTGAGTGTTTGCTAGTATAATGGCTTAGTTATAATGAGTTGGAGTGTGCAATGCAGGTAGAGGTGCTGCAAATGTCTTTGCACTAGTGTGACTATAGCAAAGTCCAATAGCCACGTTTAGGATGCCACTAGGTACACTGAGTGTTTGCTAGTATAATGGCTTGATTATAATGAGTTGGAGTGTGCAATGCAGGTAGAGGTGCTGCAAATGTCTTTGCACTAGTGTGACTATAGCAAAGTCCAATAGCCACGTTTAGGATGCCACTAGGTACACTGAGTGTTTGCTAGTATAATGGCTTAGTTATAATGAGTTGGAGTGTGCAATGCAGGCAGACGTGCTGCAAATGTCTTTGCACTAGTGGGACTATAGCAAAGTCCAATAGCCACGTTTAGGATGCCACTAGGTACACTGAGTGTTTGCTAGTATAATGGCTTAGTTATAATGAGTTGGAGGGTGCAATGCAGGCAGACGTGCTCTGCAAATGTCTTTGCACTAGTGGGACTATAGCAAAGTCCAATAGCCACGTTTAGGATGCCACTAGGTACACTGAGTGTTTGCTAGTATAATGGCTTAGTTATAATGAGTTGGAGTGTGCAATGCAGGCAGAGGTGCTGCAAATGTCTTTGCACTAGTGTGACTAGACAAATGTCCAATAGCCACGTTTAGGATTCCACTAGGTACACTGAGTGTTTGCTAGTATAATGGCTTAGTTATAATGAGTTGGAGTGTGCAATGCAGGCAGACGCGCTCTGCAAATGTCTTTGCACTAGTGGGACTATAGCAAAGTCCAATAGCCACGTTTAGGATGCCACTAGGTACACTGAGTGTTTGCTAGTATAATGGCTTAGTTATAATGAGTTGGAGTGTGCAATGCAGGTAGAGGTGCTGCAAATGTCTTTGCACTAGTGTGACTATAGCAATGTCCAATAGCCACGTTTAGGATGCCACTAGGTACACTGAGTGTTTGCTAGTATAATGGCTTAGTTATAATGAGTTGGAGTGTGCAATGCAGGTAGAGGTGCTGCAAATGTCTTTGCACTAGTGTGACTATAGCAAAGTCCAATAGCCACGTTTAGGATGCCACTAGGTACATTGAGTGTTTGCTAGTATAATGGCTTAGTTATAATGAGTTGGAGTGTGCAATGCAGGCAGACGTGCTCTGCAAATGTCTTTGCACTAGTGGGACTATAGCAAAGTCCAATAGCCACGTTTAGGATGCCACTAGGTACACTGAGTGTTTGCTAGTATAATGGCTTAGTTATAATGAGTTGGAGTGTGCAATGCAGGCAGAGGTGCTGCAAATGTCTTTGCACTAGTGTGACCAGACAAATGTCCAATAGCCACGTTTAGGATGCCACTAGGTACATTGAGTGTTTGCTAGTATAATGGCTTAGTTATAATGAGTTGGAGTGTGCAATGCAGGTAGAGGTGCTGCAAATGTCTTTGCACTAGTGGGACTATAGTAAAGTCCAATAGCCACGTTTAGGATGCCACTAGGTACACTGAGTGTTTGCTAGTATAATGGCTTAGTTATAATGAGTTGGAGTGTGCAATGCAGGCAGAGGTGCTGCAAATGTCTTTGCACTAGTGTGACTAGACAAATGTCCAATAGCCACGTTTAGGATGCCACTAGGTACACTGAGTGCTTGCTAGTATAATGGCTTAGTTATAATGAGTTGGAGTGTGCAATGCAGGTAGAGGTGCTGCAAATGTCTTTGCACTAGTGTGACTAGACAAATTTCCAATAGCCACGTTTAGGATGCCACTAGGTACACTGAGTGTTTGCTAGTATAATGGCTTAGTTATAATGAGTTGGAGTGTGCAATGCAGGCAGACGTGCTGCAAATGTCTTTGCACTAGTGGGACTATAGCAAAGTCCAATAGCCACGTTTAGGATGCCACTAGGTACACTGAGTGTTTGCTAGTATAATGGCTTAGTTATAATGAGTTGGAGTGTGCAATGCAGGCAGAGGTGCTGCAAATGTCTTTGCACTAGTGTGACTAGACAAATGTCCAATAGCCACGTTTAGGATGCCACTAGGTACACTGAGTGTTTGCTAGTATAATGGCTTAGTTATAATGAGTTGGAGTGTGCAATGCAGGCAGACGTGCTGCAAATGTCTTTGCACTAGTAGGACTATAGCAAAGTCCAATAGCCACGTTTAGGATGCCACTAGGTACACTGAGTGTTTGCTAGTATACTGGCTTAGTTATAATGAGTTGGAGTGTGCAATGCAGGCAGACGTGCTCTGCAAATGTCTTTGCACTAGTGGGACTATAGCAAAGTCCAATAGCCACGTTTAGGATGCCACTAGGTACACTGAGTGTTTGCTAGTATAATGGCTTAGTTATAATGAGTTGGAGTGTGCAATGCAGGCAGACGTGCTCTGCAAATGTCTTTGCACTAGTGGGACTATAGCAAAGTCCAATAGCCACGTTTAGGATGCCACTAGGTACACTGAGTGTTTGCTAGTATAATGGCTTAGTTATAATGAGTTGGAGTGTGCAATGCAGGCAGACGTGCTCTGCAAATGTCTTTGCACTAGTGGGACTATAGCAAAGTCCAATAGCCACGTTTAGGATGCCACTAGGTACACTGAGTGTTTGCTAGTATAATGGCATAGTTATAATGAGTTGGAGTGTGCAGGGGACAGGAGGGTACAGTGCCAGGATTGTGGGGCTCTGGGTAGAGCAATGGAAGCCTGCCTTTCTATTCCCTCCTAATAGGGAAATGCAGGGAGGAAATCCCTGACCTTGGCTACACAGACGCTGTCGTTGTTTTCAGGACCTGTCACCTTTGGCTCTGAACCTGCCGGTTTGAGCCCTTAAAAGGACTGCTAGAAAGTGCTCTCCCTAAGCTGTCCAGCACTGTGTATGGAGCGCATACAGCTGTATCAGCGATAGGACAAAGGACGGACCTGCGACAGTGATGTCTGACACCAAAGACGCAGAAGAGATAATGGCGTCCTGGAGGAAAATGTCCGATTTTATAATGCAGGGACATGTGACATGGACATCCTATCACACATGCCGTTGCTTCTCTGGCTAAAAGTCCACTTAGCTGTGTGTGTGTGTCTGGGATAGGCTGACATGCTGGCCCGCCCCACTACACGCGCGCGCTTAGGGAAGGAAGACAAGGAAAAAAAAAAAAATATCGATCGCCATTATACAAACAGCAGTGATCTGAAGGCGCTGTTCCCGCACACTATACACTGAAATGTCATAATAGTGTGAGTCACAGAGTGACTTACACTATTACAGCGGAAAGCCAGCTAGGAATTAGCTGTTTTTTTGCTGCTAGAACCGTTCTCGAACGTTTCTAGAACTATCGAGGTTTTGCAAAAAGCTCGAGTTCTAGTTCGATCTAGAACAGGCCCCAAAATCACTCGAGCCTAGAACTGGCGAACCTCGAACCGCGAACCGCGCTCAACTCTACTTATTACCCCGATTTGCCAACGCACTAGGGTAAATCGGGAAGAGCCGGGTACAGTCCCAGAACTGTCGCATCTAATGTATGCGGCAATTCTGGGCGGCTGCTGACTGATATTGTTAAAGTGGGGGGCTCCCCATAACGTGGGGCTCCCCATCCTGAGAATACCAGCCTTCAGCTGTATGGCTTTATCTGGCTGGTATTAAAATTGGGGGGACCGCACGCCGTTTTTTTTACATGAAATAGCAGAAACTGCTGTGTGAATACTGACTTGAAAAATCCAATAGCTATATGCAAGAGTGAATATGTGAAAAATGGAATCTGCATTACTGCCATGAACATATGAATCAAGAGAAATTTCAGTTTCTGCTATTTCATGTATTCCCCTTACATAGTCACTGGTGTGCATACCTTATCTCCCCGTAGTGATGTTTTGTTTAGGTTTTTGCACCCAGTTCGGACTTAGAATGGTGTTCCAAACGTTATTCCTATTTGGTAGTTTTTTTAACTGCATGAGAGGACACACACAAGCTAGGGACCCCAACGTAGAGAAATACTTTGGCGTAGTGTTGGGGCTCTATTGCATTGATCAATTCAGTAGCTAAATTTCTCTTGATTCATATGTTCATGGCAGTAATGCATATTCCATTTTTCACATATTCACTCTTGCATATAGCTATTGGATTTTTCAAGTCAGTATTCACACAGCAGTTTCTGCTATTTCATGTATTCCCCTTACATAGTCACTGGTGTGCATACGTTATCTCCCCGTAGTGAGGTTTTTTTAGGTTTTTGCACCCAGTTCGGACTTAGAATGGTGTTCCAAACATTATTCCTATTTGTTAATCCCTGCATGAGGGCTGGCTCTCAAAAGAGCGCCAACATGCAAAGATGAAGACCACGAGTACAGCACGAGTATCGCGAAATTACTCGGTACCCGCCGAGTAGCCCGAGTACAGTGATACTCGTGCGAGTACCGAGTAGTAACAAGCATACTCGCTCATCACTAGAGTTGAGCGCGGTTCGCGGTTCGAGGTTCTCCAGTTCTAGGCTCGAGTGATTTTGGGGCCTGTTCTAGATCGAACTAGAACTCGAGCTTTTTACAAAAGCTCGATAGTTCTAGAAACGTTCGAGAATGGTTCTAGCAGCAAAAAAACAGCTAATTCCTAGTTGGCTTTCCGCTGTAATAGTATAAGTCACTCTGTGACTCACACTATTATGACATTTCAGTGTATAGTGTGCGGGAACAGCGCCTTCAGATCACTGCTGTTTGTATAATGGCGATCGATATTTTATTTTTTTTCCTTGTCTTCCTTCCCTAAGCGCGCGCGTCTTGTGGGGCGGGCCAGCATGTCAGCCAATCCCAGCCACACACACAGCTAAGTGGACTTTTAGCCAGAGAAGCAACGGCATGTGTGATAGGATGTCCATGTCACATGTCCCTGCATTATAAAAACGAGTATCTGCCCGTCCGGACACCATTATCTCTTCTGCGTCCTTGGTGTCAGACATCACTGGCGCAGCTCCGTCCTTTGTCCTATCGCCGATACTGCTGTATGTGCTCCATACACAGCGCTAGACAGCTTAGGGAGAGCACTTTCTATCAGTCCTTTTAAGGGCTCATACCGGCAGGGTCAGAGCCATAGGTGACAGGTCCTGAAAACAGAGACAGCGTCTGTGTAGCCAAGGTCAGGGATTTCGTCGCTGCATTTCCCCATTAGGACGGAATAGAAAGGCAGGCTTCCATTCCTCTACCCAGAGCCCCACAATCCTGGCACTGTACCCTCCTGTCCTCTGCACACTCCAACTCTTTTTAACTAAGCCATTATACTAGCAAACAGTCAGTGTACCTAGTGGCATCCTAAACGTGGCTATTGGACTTTTGTGTAGTCACACTAGTGCAAAGATATTTGCAGCACGTCTGCCTGCATTGCACACTCAAACTCTTTTTAACTAAGCCATTATACTAGCAAACAGTCAGTGTACCTAGTGGCATCCTAAACGTGGCTATTGTACTTTTGTGTAGTCACATTAGTGGAAAGATATTTGCAGCACGTCTGCCTGCATTGCACACTCCAACTCTTTTTAACTAAGCCATTATACTAGCAAACAGTCAGTGTACCTAGTGGCATCCTAAACGTGACTATTGTACTTTTATGTAGTCACACTAGTGGAAAGATATTTGCAGCACGTCTGCCTGCATTGCACACTCCAACTCTTTTTAACTAAGCCATTATACTAGCAAACAGTCAGTGCACCTAGTGGCATCCTAAACGTGGCTATTGTACTTTTGTGTAGTCACACTAGTGTAAAGATATTTGCAGCACGTCTGCCTGCATTGCACACTGCAACTCTTTTTAACTAAGCCATTATATTAGCAAACAGTCAGTGTACCTAGTGGCATCCTAAACGTGACTATTGTACTTTTGTGTAGTCACACTAGTGGAAAGATATTTGCAGCACGTCTGCCTGCATTGCACACTCAAACTCTTTTTAACTAAGCCATTATACTAGCAAACAGTCAGTGTACCTAGTGGCATCCTAAACGTGGCTATTGTACTTTTGTGTAGTCACACTAGTGGAAAGATATTTGCAGCACGTCTGCCTGCATTGCACACTCCAACTCTTTATAACTAAGCCATTATACTAGCAAACAGTCAGTGTACCTAGTGGCATCCTAAACGTGGCTATTGTACTTTTGTGTAGTCACACTAGTGGAAAGATATTTGCAGCACGTCTGCCTGCATTGCACACTCCAACTCTTTATAACTAAGCCATTATACTAGCAAACAGTCAGTGTACCTAGTGGCATCCTAAACGTGGCTATTGTACTTTTGTGTAGTCACACTAGTGGAAAGATATTTGCAGCACGTCTGCCTGCATTGCACACTCCAACTCTTTATAACTAAGCTATTATACTAGCAAACAGTCAGTGTACCTAGTGGCATCCTAAACGTGGCTATTGTACGTTTGTGTAGTCACACTAGTGGAAAGATATTTGCAGCACGTCTGCCTGCATTGCACACTCCAACTCTTTTTAACTAAGCCATTATACTAGCAATCAGTCAGTGTACCTAGTGGCATCCTAAACGTGACTATTGTACTTTTGTGTAGTCACACTAGTGGAAAGATATTTGCAGCACGTCTGCCTGCATTGCACACTCCAACTCTTTTTAACTAAGCCATTATACTAGCAAACACTCAGTGTACCTAGTGGCATCCTAAACGTGACTATTGTACTTTTGTGTAGTCACACTAGTGCAAAGACATTTGCAGCACGTCTGCCTGCATTGCACACTCCAACTCATTATAACTAAGCCATTATACTAGCAAACAGTCAGTGTACCTAGTGGCATCCTAAACGTGGCTATTGTACTTTTCTGTAGTCACACTAGTGGAAAGATATTTGCAGCACGTCTGCCTGCATTGCACACTCCAACTCTTTTTAACTAAGCCATTATACTAGCAAACAGTCAGTGTACCTAGTGGCATCCTAAACGTGGCTATTGTACTTTTGTGTAGTCACACTAGTGGAAAGATATTTGCAGCACGTCTGCCCGCATTGCACACTCAAACTCTTTTTAACTAAGCCATTATACTAGCAAACAGTCAGTGTACCTAGTGGCATCCTAAACGTGGCTATTGTACTTTTGTGTAGTCACACTAGTGTAAAGATATTTGCAGCACGTCTGCCTGCATTGCACACTCAAACTCATTGTTACTAAGCCATTATACTAGCAAACACTGAGTGAACTTAGTGGCATCCTAAACGTGGCTATTGGACTTCTGTATAGTCCCACTAGTGCAAAGATATTTGCAGCACCTCTGCCTGCATTGCACACTCAAACTCATTGTTACTAAGCCATTATACTAGCAAACACTGAGTGAACTTAGTGGCATCCTAAACGTGGCTATTGGACTTCTGTATAGTCCCACTAGTGCACAGATATTTGCAGCACCTCTGCTTGCATTGCACACTCAAACTCATTGTTACTAAGCCATTATACTAGCAAACACTGAGTGAACTTAGTGGCATCCTAAACGTGGCTATTGGACTTCTGTATAGTCCCACTAGTGCAAAGATATTTGCAGCACCTCTGCCTGCATTGCACACTCAAACTCTTTTTAACTAAGCCATTATACTAGCAAACAGTCAGTGTACCTAGTGGCATCCTAAACGTGGCTATTGGACTTTTGTCTAGTCACACTAGTGCAAATCTATGTGCAGCACCTCTGCATGACACCCTCCTGCTCTGTTTTTAATAAGCTATAATGATAGGAAAAAATACTGCCATTTAGTGGCATCATAGAACTGGCTGTTGTATTTCATTAGTGCCCCACTGGTGCCAAGCTATTTCTAGCACCTCTGCATGACACCCTCCTGCTCTGTTTTTAATAAGCTATAATGATAGCAAAAAATACTGCCATTTAGTGGCATCATAGAACTGGCTGTTGTATTCCATTAGTGCCCCACTGGTGCCAAGCTATTTCTGGCACCTCTGCATGACACCCTCCTGCTCTGTTTTTAATAAGCTATAATGATAGCAAAAAATACTGCCATTTAGTGGCATCATAGAACTGGCTGTTGTATTCCATTAGTGCCCCACTGGTGCCAAGCTATTTCTAGCACCTCTACATGACACCCTCATGCACATTTTGCTACGCTAATGTTATAGCAAACTCAGGGAATTCATTGCTGCATTTGATAATTCGAAGGGATAGAAAGTGAGGCTTCCTTTAGCTTTTCCTTCTGTTCATAGACAGCATCTCCAAGTTCACACCCGAAGAGCAATTTCTCCTCCACGTCTAAGTGTGGAGAGGCAGGTAGTGCGCATGCGTGTGCCGATTTACCCCAGCTGCAGCCTAACTACAGTGTTTCGCCTAGTGAGTATGCTCTGCCTGACTGTGCCATTGCTAAGGCTAAGTCTTCATTTCGGGATACAGCGCATGCTCCCACACTTAGTGTGAAAAGCCTCTTTGCACAGGTACTTGCATTCCGTGCCGGGTCTAAGTCCTGTTTTGTGCCTAGACACCATGCTAAAGCTGATAGTCTTTTTTCAGAGACTGTATTTCATGCTACTGAGCATGCTCAGGCACTTACTGCATCAGAGACTAGGTCCGGTAATGAACTCTTTGGCCCTGCCCCTGATGTGGGGGTCCCATATAGACCACAGGGCATCAGGTGTCCTCCCAAATGGCTTGCAGAGGCCCACCCCTATGACTTGTCACCGCATTATTGATGGTCAGACGATGACTGGTGAGGTGTTTAGGTCATGGCAGCCATGAGGTCATCATTGAAGTTGCGGTTCCAAATAGGACGCTAGTTATGCCACTCATGACGTGTCACTCTACTTTTGTCTCCAGGAGGTTCATTGTGGTTCACCCTGGTTTGGGGCGGACCCAGGTTATAAAAGGGGCTGGAGCCAACAAGGAGGTGCGCATTCTTCTATTATGCTCCGAAAGAGAACACCTCCATGTGTTGGACCCATTGTGGCTTTAGGCCAGAGGTAGGCAGGGATAGGGTGTCGATGCAGGCCACCACCACAGTTGGTAACGCAGAACGGTTAAGACCAGCTCCTGTCCTACCAGTCCTGCTTGTGCAGCCCAGTGGCATTAACAGGCCTGCTGCTGCTGATGCGCCTGCTGTCCACAGGTGTGGCCCCTACGCACACGGTCAGCGTACTCAATGGCCCCTGTGTTGTTAACAGGGAGTTCCTGGGCTGGGTGGGCATGTGGACCCTGTGACGCTAACAGGGCTCCCAGTCTCCAGATCCGAATGGCGTCTAACTCGGTTCAGGCTACTATTAGTTTCATAGCCACACAGCTCTGTATCCTCCACCAAACCTTCCAGTTGCCAACCTCTCCTTGTCCAACTGGGAGCACGGTGGACACTGACTGCTGATGGGCATATATACCTTTCTCTTTCTTTTCTTATTAATTTTCGTTATATAGCGGTAACATAGTATATACCACCTTATCCAAATCTGCCAGTCCCACTGTAACAGATGGTGTTTCTTCAGCAAATGTTACTGTTGCTTAACCACCAAATCCACGGGCCAAAACTTTTTTCCCCTTTCCAACACACCTGTTCCCCTTTCCACCAGCATCTGTCCTTTTTCAACTCATTTTGGTATATGACCAAAAGTGCAACTCTGCAGGGACACCGTACTCAACGCCATCTCAGCACAGCAGCCAGCCCTCGGTCCCTCAGATGTGGACAAGTAAAAGACCATTTCCTCCTATCCATGACAAAGCGTTGAGATTCACTCTGTGCAGCACTGGTGTTTAGTGGAAAAGCAGATCTAAGATTGCGTACCACATTCTGCAGATACTCCTGTATACGTGCGTCCATTTCTATGGCAGGAATTATTTCGCCAAATTTTGTCTTGTACCGGGGATCTAACAGTGTGGCAACCCAGTATTCAGGATTACTTTGAATTCGTACAATCCGAGGGTCATGTAGGTAGTGCAGCAAGAAGGCGCTCATGTGTCTTGTGCATCCAGGAGGACCAAGTCCTTGGTGTGTTGGTGGCAGAGAGGTGAGAATCGTGCCTCCTTCCTCTGCCCTCTCCCCACAACCTCGCACAACCGAAATGTGAGCAAGCTCTCACTCATCTGCTGAGTCTTCCATGCCCATCGCCAGTTCGTCCTCCATTTCTTCATGGGCTCCTGCACTTTCCTCAACACTTTTTGCTGATACTATGCGCCCTTGTAATCCCTCTGCCTCACCATGACTGCCGCATAGGTGCCGCTGACCATCTGGACCTCGTAGATCTTGTTATCCCTTCCGCATATGACTCCTCCTGTACTTCCTCCCCTTCCTCTTGTCCCAACACCTGACTCCGAATAATAATTACAGTGTGCTCCATCATGTAGATGACCAGAATTGTCACGCTGAGAATGACATTGCCAGTGCTAAACATCTTCGTCGACATTTGTAAACTGTGTAGCTGGGTGCATAGCTCCTTGATCTGACACCACTCCAGCAGTGTGATCTGCACCACCTCTGGATCAAGTTATCCCAGGCTATATGTCATAACGTATTGCAGCAGGGTTCGGCGGTGCTGCCACAAACGCTGCAACATGTGCAGATTCAAATTCCTGCGTGTCGGCACATCGCATTTCAGGCGTTTAACCACCAGACCTAAAGACTTCTGTAGCGACGAAAGTTGTATAGCTGCTGTGTACGCACGATGGAAGTGAGCACATAGCGAGCGTGCCCGCTGCACAAGGCCATGTAGGCCGGGATGGTGTTCTAAAAATTGCTGGAGAATTAGGTTCAACACGTGAGGTTCAACACAGGAGTCGATGCCAGCGGCGCAGGTGGACGCAGGTTATGCTCACCCACTGGGCTGCATTACCTTGACAGATGCAGAATCTCTGGCTGAATGTAGCTGGTGGGTATCTCACAGATGAAATACCATCATTCAGCTACAACCAATGGGAAGACACCACACCCTTTTTTATGCCCATCCTGTCTGCAGACCACTGCCAGACATAGCTATGAACCTCTGGTTAATTTTACCCCCAGTTCAGTTTTATGATTTTGTGTGCTTGTTACCTGACTACTTTTCCTGCTTGCTGTTTATGTACCTTGTTGGCCGATCCGCATTTCACCTCTGCTTGTTTTCTGAATAAGTCCTGGCCGTCCCATTCTGTTCCTCAATTAATGTTTTGACCCTGCCTGACTACTATTCTCTGGAACTGCAGCCTTCCACAGGTATTAATCACCTTGGGCCCTGTGTAATTCCTAATCCCTGTATAGGGGTTAAAGGGTTTCAGGGTTCTAGGGGTCCTGCTTGGTGAGTGGCTTCCCTCTAGCCTATCATTTACAGCCCATCTGAGTGTGTGGATCAAGGAAGGCGTTACACCGTGCTCTCTGCAGAAGGCCATGTGGGCCAGGATAGTGCTTTAAAAATTGCTGGACAACCAGGTTAAACACGTGAACCACACAAGGCACGTGTGTCACATTGTCACAGCGAAGGGCCGCACCCATGTTTGCATCATTGTCGCACCCGGCCTTCCCTGGCTGCTGGTTGAGTGGAGACAACCATTGATGAAACTCGGTCTCCAGAGCTAACCGTCCACAACTTCTCAGCGGTGTGACTCACATTTCCCATACATTTCAAAGTAAACCTTTGACCGCCTGATGGCATTGAGCTCTGCTGCCAGCATAGTAAGGAGGTGTGTGGTAGTCCTTGTGCGCAGTTACAAGGAAGGGTGGCCTGACCACACAGGGTTTGCGCCAAGGTGGAGGACCCACACGAGGTTGAAGAGGCAGAAGCAGTGTATTAACTTCTACATACAGAAGAAGGATTGACACAACTCGTGGGGACGGCAAGACTTGTACAGCAGACCCTTCTCCATCTCTCCCCACAGTAACCCATTGCCCAGTCAGCGACATGTAACGCCCCTATCCATGCTTACTGGGCCAATTATCTGTGGTGAAATGCACCCTGTCACACAGAGTTTCTCAAGGAATCAGTGATGTTTAGTGCGACATGCTGGTGTAGCGCATGCACGCCTTTGTTGGAGAAGGAGTGGCGCCTGGGCATCGGCTCTTGGGGCACTGCGATGGGCATAAGGTCTCAAAAATCCTCAGTTAAAAAGGTAGGAAAGGCAGCATTTTGGTAGCCAACAGTTTCCAGATGCTGAAAGTCAAGCTCTAAGCCATGTCATGCCCTTCTAAAAGCATGTAAAACACAGTAAGGGGACTCCAACCACAGTCTCCCTCGTTTCCACTAACTGGGCCACACACACCCCACTTGACTGGCATCAGTTGACCCAATTTTCAAGATGAAAAAGATGCTTTGCATGAAGCACTCTCAAAAATACGCGTGCCTTTCCCGTCCCCTGGATGACCCAGGGGAAGAAAAGTCCTCTGAGAGCCATGACTTGTTCATCTTGGTTCTTTTAGAAACACAGCGAGGGGACTGCAACCACAGTCTCCCTTGTTGCCACTAATTGGGCCACACACACCCCACTTGACTGGCATCAGTTGACCCCCCCTTTTGAAAAAGAAAAAGATGCTTGGCATCAAGCACTCTCAAAAATACGTGCGCCTTTCCCGTCCCCTGGCTGACCCAGGGGAAGAAAAGTCCTCTGAGAGCCATGACTTGTTCATCTTGGTTCTTTTAGAAACACAGCGAGGGGACTCCAACCACAGTCTCCCTTGTTTCCACTAACTGGGCCACACACACCCCACTTGACTGGCATCGGTTGAGCCCCCTTTTGAAAAAGAAAAAGATGCTTTGCATGAAGCACTCTCAAAAATACGCGTGCCTTTCCCGTCCCCTGGCTGACCCAGGGGAAGAAAAGTCCTCTGAGAGCCATGACTTGTTCATCTTGGTTCTTTTAGAAACACAGCGAGGGGACTCCAACCACAGTCTCCCTCGTTGCCACTAATTGGGCCACACACACCCCACTTGACTGGCATCAGTTGACCCCCCCTTTTGAAAAAGAAAAAGATGCTTGGCATGAAGCACTCTCAAAAATACGCGTGCCTTTCCCGTCCCCTGGCTTACCCAGGGGAAGAAAAGTCCTCTGAGAGCCATGACTTGTTCATCTTGGTTCTTTTAGAAACACAGCGAGGGGACTCCAACCACAGTCTCCCTTGTTTCCACTAACTGGGCCACACACACCCCACTTGACTGACATCAGTTGACCCCCATTTTCAAGCTTACAAAGATGCTTTGCATGAAGCACTATCAAAAATACGCGTGCCTTTCGCCTCCCCTGGATGACCCAGGGGAAGACAAGTCCTCTGAGAGCCATGATTTGTTCATTTTGGTTCTTTTAGAAACACAGCGAGGGGACTCCAACCACAGTCTCCCTCGTTGCCACTAATTGGGCCACACACACCCCACTTGACTGGCATCAGTTGACCCCCCCTTTTGAAAAAGAAAAAGATGCTTGGCATGAAGCACTCTCAAAAATACGCGTGCCTTTCCCGTCCCCTGGATGACCCAGGGGAAGAAAAGTCCTCTGAGAGCCATGACTTGTTCATCTTGGTTCTTTTAGAAACACAGCGAGGGGACTGCAACCACAGTCTCCCTCGTTTCCACAAACTGGGCCACACACACCCCACTTGACTGACATCAGTTGACCCCCATTTTCAAGCTTACAAAGATGCTTTGCATGAAGCACTATCAAAAATACGCGTGCCTTTCACCTCCCCTGGATGACCCAGGGGAAGACAAGTCCTCTGAGAGCCATGATTTGTTCATTTTGGTTCTTTTAGAAACACAGCGAGGGGACTCCAACCACAGTCTCCCTCGTTGCCACTAATTGGGCCACACACACCCCACTTGACTAGCATCAGTTGACCCGCCTTTTCAAAATGAAAAAGATGGTTTGCATGAAGCACTCTCAAAAATACACGTGCCTTTCCCGTCCCCTGGCTGACCCAGGGGAAGAAAAGTCCTCTGAGAGCCATGTCCACATTATCAGTGGACAGACACGTGTGCTTATCTGCCAGCAGACCCCCAGCAGCACTGAAGACAGGTTCCGAGAGAACGCTGGCTGCAGGACACGACAAGATCCCCAAGGCGTACGTGGCGAGCTCAGGCAATTTATCAAGATTGGAAGCCTAAAATGAGCAGGGCTCAAGTTGCACAATAATGGAATCGATGTTTCCTTGCATATACTCATATATCTGTGTGTCCTCCTCTTTTTCCTTGTCCAGCTGTTTTGTTTTCGCATGAGTATATGTCCTTGTCACTTTCCCATGTGTTTGTGTTGTGTTGTGAGTTGTTTGTCACCTTTTGGACACCTTTGAGGGTGTTTTCTAGGTGTTTTTATGTGTTTGTGATTGCCTGCCATTGTTTCCTATGCAGTTCGAGTTCGGTTCGTCGAACGTTCGACGAGCCGAACTCGAACGGGAGCTCCGTTCGGCGAACCGACCTCGAGCCGAACCGGGACCGGTTCGCTCATCTCTACTCATCACTAATGTAAAGTAATGCACCTAGGACGGAGTAATCCTATAACTGCGTATACATTAAATGGAAGTAAACTCGGGACTACAGAACAGGAGAAGGACTTGGGTATTCTCATTACAAATAAGCTGAGCAGCAGCACTCAATGTCAAGCAGCAGCTGCAAAAGCAAACAAGATTCTAGGGTGTATAAAAAGAGAGATTAGATCCCGTGATCCCAACGTATTGTTACCCCTCTATAAATCACTTGTAAGGCCACATCTGGAATATGGGATCCAGTTTTGGACTCCACATTTTAAAAAGGACATTCAGAAGTTAGAGTCAGTTCAAAGGCAGGCAACTAGATTATTACAAGGAATGGAAGGCCTCCCATATGATGACAGGTTGAGAAAGTTAGATATGTTTAGCTTAGAAAAAAGACGTCTCAGAGGAGATCTCATTTATATGTATAAATATATGTGTGGTCAATATAAAGGACTGGCACATGACTTATTTCTTCCGAAGACAATACTAAGGACCAGGGGGCACTCACTGCGAGTGGAAGAAAAGCGATTCCGACAGCTAAATAGGAAAGGGTT